>NC_140797.1:32836205-33515371 GCF_037176805.1 Vigna unguiculata
TTTTATATTACGTATAAGAAATCATTCTAACATAGGAAGTTGTGCTTGATTTTCATCCATAGTGTTTTTCATTAAGAATATAATTTTTGTTTTACTTGATGAAAAACAAATTATTGAATCCAATCCCACTTTTCCACAGATAGATCGTCTGCTGTGATTAAACGTTTTCTATATATATATATATATATATATATATATATATATATATATATATATATATATATATATATATATATATATATATATATATTATTACAAATATGTTATCTTATTTCCTATTTACATAATGCATCAAATCCAAGAGATTATTTGGAAACAAAGTTAATCAGCATAAGAACATAAGCATTGCAAAAGCCTGAATAATCAGGTTGTCTTATTGATTATATTCTTTAAACAAAGGTTTATCAATGAATCAAAAATTCCAGAACTTGACAGCACATGACTTGTATCAAAATTCTTGGGGGAAGAAATATCATTCATGGCTTTTCAAAATAACGTGTGGGTAATCCAAGTTCAGAAAGACCTTCTAAGTTGTTATGAAAGCTCAAGTTGGAGGTTGCCATGTTCCTGGTCTAAAGGATGCACCAGATCCACTTGCCTCTGAAGACCTGGAAATAATTTTTTTTTTGAAAAGATAAATATCAGAGTTAAAATCTAGGGAAATGATATCTCTGATAAAACCATTAAACATTTTTGGAACAATTGTTTCATTAACTAAAATTAAGATTAATGGAGGCTTTGATCAATCATGATGTTTATTGACTGAGAATGTACACATTTGGACTTACTCAGACTCGTCTTTTGTTTTCTCTGCTAATCTCTCTTGAGGATTCCTGCAGAAAAATTACATGATTACTGTTAAGTTGAACAACTATGCTTAAACTAGTTTTTTGTCCAAAAAATTTGGTTTCACAGCAACTAGAAGACACTAACAAATTACAACAATATCCCGTGGTTAAAGAACGTTTAAAACATGAGAAGATAACAAATATGGATTTCAAGACCATGCCACTGAAGATCAAAATCAGTCATAGTGTCATTTCCAGAGAACACAGTAAAAAATGATTATGTTTTTTTAACCTTAAGAGTTCTTTCATACATAGTCACTGGACCTACTCTCTAATTAAATTTTATTATTAAAGGTATGTTTGGGAGTTTGTTAATCATGGTGGATAATAACCTGAAGAATTTCGTTTTTACAAAGTCCAATAGCATAATAGACAATTCATATAGCCGACTTCACCAAGTGGCTAGTGAGATAAGGGTACCAAAATGATGGAAAAGGAACAAAGAGAAGACAGCCAAACAACTTTCTGGCAATATTTTAATGAAAAGATAAGAATAAAAAGATGAAAACTAAATTACTAACAAATTTTGGTAACTGAATCAGACATGATAAAAGAATGAAATTTTTATGCTGGCAAAAAACTGCAACACATAGCAAAGACCATGCATTTTACACAATTTAGGTATAAAAACTCAGTTTCAGAAGACTCACCTTAAGCCACCCGTAGTGCTAGGTGATTCTTCAACATCATTACCTAAAGTGGAGAAAAAATGTCAAAAACTATATTCAAAGGATAGGTAATGTGCAGATGTTAGCAAAAACTCCCTCTTTCTGGAAGGCATTGTCTCTTCTTTTACAAGGACTGGGACAAAAATCTCAGAATGCTGTTTATGACCAAGCAAAAGTAAACATAATCATACATGGAGTAATAAGAATTCCATTTGGTTTATTTTTCTTACAGGGATGCGGGAAGATTTTAAGATCAATCTGCTTATATGCTCAATTTCAGTTTATCATAACAAGGTTTCTTTCAAAAGAACTCAAAATTTATGTTAAAAAGAAAACGATAGTAAGATGACCTTCCGAAGGAACTGGAAATTGTTGAATAAAACTTTTCAAATCTGGACCACTGGCTTTATCTGCATAGAAATTGTAAATTAATCAATAAATTCCAATAAATAAAGAAGAATATTGCTATACCAATAAAATTTTAAGCATCTGACCAGTGCTGACACGTTTTCCTTTACTTCCTTCTTTGGCTATCCTTTCTTGTTCCTCTTTCTTGAGAACTTTGTGAAAAGAAAAGAAGTTTGTGTTAAGGTATTTGGATAGGACTAAACTTGGCCAAGAATGTTCTTTCATTATATTTAGAACTATCACATGAAATGCTAAGGACAAAGTTAAGAGAGGAATATAACTAAATCAGAGAAAAGTAACCAATTCACACAATTAGTTTGTTAAGGTTGAAGAATAATTGGTACATACGAGCAACATTCTGTCTAACACGTTCACGTCTTGCTTCCAATTCCATCATTTCCTGAAGGTGAAAGTATTGTCAAGTAATAGTACAATACTATACTTTTCGAAGTGCCTATTTACAAAAGAAATCACTTCCCAGAAAGACATATCCATAAAACATTACAACTTATAGGGTTAGCTTAATAGTTTGTCATCCCATGGCAAATAAGTTTTGCATATAAGTATTGGTACAATAGTAATAATCTAAGTAACTAAATTGACACAGATCACCACATAGCTCAATTTAATTCCCCAAACCAACAAAATGAAAGAAAAACCCAAATCGAGAAAAGTGGGAAAAATATGACAGAACGCTAAGACAGTTCTGCAGAAGAAGGGCTTGGGATAATACAACTAATACAGAATGTTTCAAGTGCATTGTCCTATCAGATTAGCTTACCCTTGTGACCTTTCCCTATTAAGGAAACACAAAATACTAAACCTGAGGTGTTGTATTGATCTGAATTTTGGGCAGACAAAAGCCCATGAGAGAATAAACTCAATGTTGCATTCGATGAGAAGACATATTAGACAAAATAGGATTAGGAAAGAATGCATTACTGCACTGGGAAGAAACCTAGGATAGCACCTACTACAGAAAAAAATAGCGCAATCTCACTTTTGGTGATTTGGGCATGTACGGAAAAATTCTATAGAAGCCCACGTATTGAGAATTTAGATGGAGGTAACTCTATTGATAGTAGTGGGAAAGGGAGACTGGAAAAAAATAATTTATGGGTAAAAATTATTGAGAAGACTTTAGAGGTCAATGATTCATATATAGACAAGATTCACAATAGAACATTACGATGTCTTTTGATTCATGTAACTAGTCCTGCCTAGCAGAAAAGGCTTGGTGGTCGTTGTTGTTGAAAGAAAATCACAGTGTTTTGACAGTAGATAGATATAAAGAGTTAACAAAAATCAATGTTTATTCATTGCAAATCAATCCTTGAAGATAAGCAAAACTTTAAAGGGAAACTGTTATAAGCAACATCATGTCATCTAGCCTAGCCATGACTGAAAATGTATAAATAAACATCAATAGCTTTGTGTTTGGATAACATGGTACTAGCAAAAGGATATATATAGGTGTATTGCAATGTACCTCTGGAGTTGGAGCCTTTTTACGCTGCCCATTCAGCCAACATATCCATTCAACTGAAACAATGCAACAGTAATTATCTATTAAGCATGGGAAATAGGGTAAAAAAAAGTCTTCAAAAATTCAACATATAAAATGATTGGATCCATCCCTGAATCAAAATGTAATAATTCAGCAGTTAAATGTCGAACAGTGTAAAATATATACCTGGAATAGAGGTCGGATCGTCCTCTCCCTTAAATATGACCCATCTTTTCTCTTTCACTAGTGAACCAAAACAAAATAGCAAAATCAGACAGATCCACTATAAAATGAACTACAATGCAGAACACACAAAAAATAAAATACGAACCAGAGTTTTGAAATTCAAAAAATTCACACTCACACCAAAACGATATCTTAATTCTAAATGATTCAATACAGCGGAAGAAAATAGTGCCAAAATTTTTAAATGCCAATAAATCAATTTTCTTTATTTAATTATTTTACTTTTTAAAACAAGATCAGTCTCAACCTTGTTAAAAGTTGCACCAAATCCTATAATGGCTGAAGAACGTAGACATCAAACAATAACCAATAACCTCAAAAAACTTGTGACAGTGGCGAGGTTACTTCACACCTCCTCCAATCTCAAAGCCCAATATTTAACCTTTATCTGTTGGATATATCCTGAGGCTTCTTCCATTGGAGATAATCCTGCTGGGGACTGTATAAACTCAACCCCTCTACAATGATTTTTTTTTCACAGAATGCAAACCAATGACCTGCCACTTGAAAGTATTCCTTTATTTATTCTTGGGGGGTTGTATCAATTCAACCCCTCTCCAAGGGTTACTTCACAGAATTCAAACCAGTGACATCCTAATCGAGTGTATTCTTATAAACATTTTTATCCTGCAGACTAATTTGATCACCACTACAGCAACTTACAGGGTAACACTAACTTTTTTTGGTTCATAACCACATCAATAAAAAGAAAAAGCAAATCAAATCAAGAATATCACAATATCGGCTATATCAAGTAAGTGAAGTATTGACAGTGTGGTGATCATTGCAATGCAAAAACACCCAACTTCTCTATATTACACGAAGAGTTCATACAAGACAAACTACACACCTACAAATCCAGAATCACAACAACTCAATGAAAAAAAAATCCATTGAACACACACAGAGAGAGCAATGCCAATAGAACATAAAAGGGTATATACAAAAAGAGACAGAGTGTGGAAAAGCACTTACTGACACCATCAAGCTCTTCATTTCTAGTGAAATATTTGTTCCCTGCTTTGTCAACTCCCACCTTAGTTCGATTGCCGAACAATCCCGAGATCTTCCCAAGCAGCCTTCGCATTTTTTTTTTCTACTTTTGCGATTTCACCTTTTTTGAATGGATTTCAATTATGTTGCAGTGACAGCATCGTCGTGGATCAACCGAACGTTGGAAATTGGAACTACAGAAACATGGAATATGAAATTTGTTTCTATTCAGCGTTGGTTCTCAGAGGGAGTGTGTCTGAGCGCAACATCACACGGTGGAGTATGAGAATAGATATATAATAATTTACCAAACGCGCGTCCTTAGAGAGTGATCTCTCAAAGATAAAAGGGAAAAAAAAAATCAATAATTTGTATCTTGTAAGTTCTAAACCCTAACCTAAGGGAGCTAAAAACAATTTGGTAAGATAAGGATTTCAAGACCATGCTAAAAAGTTTAGTCATATAATGTCATTTATTTTACATAAATTTCTCCATAAAGTTTAACACTTCGAAAATTAGTTTTACACATTAATTATATTTAAAAACTGTAGATTGATTCCTAAAATGAAATTGAGGAGGAAGAGGCTTGGTGGTATCTCTCACTATTATAAGGAAAAAAAGTTGGAAGGCACTCAAAACAAGTTGTTTTCTACCTTAAAAGAAAAAAAAAAGCATAAATATAATTTTGAATAAGATAAAATACAATTATATTTACATTTGTATTTGAGTATTATTATTTTTTTAATTGTAATATCTAGCAAAAATGATTTGTAAAACTCATTAAAGAAGTCACAAGCATGTGACTATAATAAAAGAATGGATAAAGATAGTTTAACCCACATTTTTTTATCCACTTTTAATCCACTTCTTAAATCATCATTAGATAATCTATTTTAATTTTTTCAAGTGATGTGATGATATGATTTAATGGTGAGTTAAAAATAAGTCAAAAAAAATGAATTAAAGTATCATTTTCCTAAAAAAAATATTTTACTACTGTGCAAAAGTTTGAGTATCAAATGAATATGTAATAAAAAAACTTGATTTAAGTATGTCTAATTAGACAGTGATTCTTAACTAATTTAAAGTGTTTTAGGTGTAAAAAAAGTTTCGCTGATTAGAATCAGTTATTATATTCAAAATTTGGATAGATGCATGTGTTCCAAATCTACAAATTCATGTTATTTACACTTAATAAATATATATAATACATATATTATAACATCGATAATCATTCCAATAATAATTTAAACTAATGGAATATGTAATATCCCATTTAAATAATAACATAATTAAATGAAATCCTACACCGAATAATATAAAGAGTCAAGTTGCGGAGTATAAGGTCACTCCTTACAATTATTCAAGGTACTTAAAAGAAAATACTAAAGCTCGCTACAATGCCTACAACACAAAAGGAGTAAGAGATAGTCAGTATTCAAAATAAAGCGTTAGGGACAATACAATACACGGGCCTTAGCCAAAATAAAACGTGAAGTCCAGCCCAAGTAGACTATGCAGCGGAGTCATCTCTCCTGTTGACCACGAGTACCTCTCGCTGCTCCCATCAACAAATTGATGATCATCGCAAAGGTAAAAGAACAACATACAAGGCAATCAAACAAGCAAAGGGTAAGCTAGAGCCAAAAAGATTTCATCATGCAATTAGATATACTTTCACAGTCCAATATACACAGATCATCCAAGCATGTTATGACCTTCAAATCAATACACTAAGGCTCGACTCGACTCATCCGGATACATATAACCTGGTCAAATTCAGCGGATGCTTGCACTTGTGGTGGATACATCTGCTCACCCCCGAGCTGCTCGCCCCCGAGCTATGTGTTACAAGTGTTACAATGAATTAATTCCCTCACACACAAGGTTAGCCCTTGATGAGTTTCAGGTCTCCTGCTACTCTCAACACAGGAGTCAGTCCGCTCTAAGTGAGACTAACTAACTCCTTAGAGTGTCAGGATGCAATCCTTACCTTGAATCCTTACCAAGTTATATAGATGGGGCACCACCATGGACACCCACTAACAGGGGCCATGGAATTACGTCCCGACCACTGAAGCACGACCAAGAAGTCTCACCTAGAGACTCATGGATTTACGTACTGACAACATACCAATCACATTCCAAACAAACAAATAATATTGATCTTGCATTTAACACCTCACACCATCCTTTGTAACTCATCCTCATTCATATTCCATGTTGATTTCATACCATCCCATTCTTCTCACTTCGGGGATATAGAACTTCACCTCATACCAATACCATGCCATCAATGTAACATTATTGTTCATACCGAATTCATGACCACATATATAACCAACCATTTCATTGAAATCACATGCCAAGATTTATCCAAGTTCATCATTCACAATTCATGAATCACATCACTCATGCAAATTCATTCATCTCACACTTTATAAATGCATACCAAGACATACACATATCACAAAATAGTATTCATCCCAAATAAATAAGTGCCACCGTTTAAGTACTTGCAATTCCATACAATCAAGCACAACCCACAACCATAATTCTTACACCAAAATTCCCAAGAAAGTTTATTATCACGAAACCAAAATCATTGCAGTAATGCGTGACACATTTCTCAAGCTACAGACATCTAATCGACGATCTAACCAGTCAAACCATAAAATAGCATGTTATGAACCACATGTCAAAATTTGAGCTTAATCCAACGGTTAATGAGTCGGGAAAGTCAATTTTACTAAAACTGCGCATATCAGAAAAATTTGTCGTGCCACTGTGCGACGCATCAGAATATGAGAAATGACGTCAAACATCACAGTTTCATTAATATTTGAACCCCTAACTCAGAAATATACCAAAACTAACGTTTTCCAATCATTTAAGCATAAAACAGAAACGAAAACAAACCACATGTTTCAAAAACGTGAAAAAGAACCTAGCTTCCCTTTTTTGGAAAAGGGCTAATATTGGACTTCGACTTAAGCCAGCGAAACCAGTAGCTCCAAGGACAAATCTATGAACTGAAACAGTGGCACGACAAAGGAGATTGGATTCACACAGTGAATCCCGACATAAACCACGAAAACAACTTAGAAAGGCTAGGTTCGAGAACTAACTTACGTGAACTAACTTATCTTTGTACTCATCCATGTTTTAAATGACTAAAACACTATCTTATCCATAGTTTTGTTTCATTTGAAATCTTTATTTTTTTCTTTTACCATACAAATTTTTATTCTCCTTTTTAGCTATTGTTTGACTTGTTTAATACTCACAAAGTTTACTCAGATCTCTAAAACATTTTTCCTTCTACCACATCATTGATTAAACAATTTTTTCTTAGAGATTTCTTTCAAAAGATATATTGTCTTTCAAGAAACACAAATCTCAATTTCATTAAATCAAATAATTTCTTAAACAAACGTTTAATTATTTTTATTCCTTTTTAATATCTTTATTTATTATTTACTTTTTCACGTGAGATTATCTAACTTTGATCAATCATTTAAACCTTTAGAATATACTTTTTTTAGCTTCAATCACTTAAACCTTTAGAATATACTTTTTTTTAGCATTGAATCCTTAAGCACGTTTCCTTCGCTATAGTTTTTTTTTTTTCAAAAGATTATTTAATTAATATTTAAAATAATAAGTGGTGAGCGGAGTGGTTTGGTGTATCCATAACTTAGTGAGGATTGTAAGGTCCAAAAAAAAAATATATATATATATATATATATAAATATTTATTTAATATAAATGTGAGTAAATGGATATTTAAATTAATTAATGCGGAGAGTTATGATAAGGAACAATATTAACTCAAATGGTTGAGAGTACTTGGTTGTGTTGGAAAATAAATTTCCAAGTTAGGAAATATGCATTTCGTGCTCTAACCTTTAATTATGTAATTGTGTAATGTATGGGATGCATGTGTGTTTTTTTGTTTCTGCCAATTTTATGGATTTTTCGTGTATCTAGAATTTTTCTAAAAAAGTGGATGACTTTGAAGGCCGGCCAGGCGATGTAGGTGTTCTGAACCCATTTTTTGGGTTTTGACATAAATTGCTTGGTAGCAATGATGATTCTGCCAGGTGACGTTAACAACATGTTCGTTTTCTGAATTTTGACACCATATATTTAGCTCACTTTTGACATCGGCTTACATGTCAAAGGGTTAACAAATCTGTTTTTCTTTTTATTTATTTATTTTTGTATAAGTCTGTCACGTGTGGTGGTTGGAGGAAAAGTTAGAAGTGGATTTTTACAGTAAACTGAAAAGTGAGTAAAACCCAAGGTTTTGAGATCGAAAAACACAAAATTGAAAAGTGAGTAAAACCCAAGGCTTTCAGAGCAAGAAAAGAACGTCGTTTGAGTGGAGTGAAGACCGTCGGTGGGTATGGTGTTCCTAACGGCATTTTGTGGTGGTAAAGGGTGATGGTGTCTCCTTCCATTGCTTATTTTTGTGACTTTGTTGGTAAAACTGTGGGCTTTGGTACAAAAGCCATGTGAATGTTTTCCCGATCATTCTTTTTCTCGAAGACATTGTGGTTTTAGAGTGAGTTAACCGTAGTCATTTTATTCTACTTTGCGTCATTCCAGAGGTGAATGGTGAAGTGGATTTCGTAAAGGTGATGCCTTTCGCATACACACGGAAATAAAGTTGGAAGAGTAATATTATTTTCGGGAAGTGCTTGTTGAAGTGGACGACATTCGTTTGGTGAGTGACATTTTTGTCCACCATTGTTTGTGGTTTGACAGTGTGGAGTGTGGGCTTCCATTGTTGACCCATTTTGGAGGTTTTGTAACAGTGTGGGCTTTATAAGGGAAACCATAGTCGATTGATGCGAAGTTTTTGGGCATGTTGTTTATCTTGAAATGTGGTGTTGTGGCTGACTGATTTGTGGATGGTGTTATAGTTTGATATTTTTTGGAACCTTGGGAGGAAATCGTGGCATTGAGTGTACGTTTCACTTCGTGGGAAACTTATTTTGGTACATTGTAAGTGATATAATTTTGTTTAGTTTGTGTGTTGGTGCGTTTGGTTTTTCTCCAAATGTATTGTTTTTTGACAGTTCTTGGGTTTGCGGTTAATGATTTGGTTATGGACAGGGTTATTTTAGAGATGTTTTATTTAATTATTTATTTTAAATAAAACAATTAGAAAATCTTATATTTTTACTAATATTTTGTATTTTATTATGATGTAGTTTTTACTTATTGAAAATAATAAGAAGAAGAAAACAAAACTAATAAAATATGTATATATACATTTAAAAAAAATATTAGGTAAAAATATATTAATTAAAATATTATTAAATAGGTGTGTGTATTAAAAAAAAATATTCTAAAAGAGATCCTAGTCCTCTACAAATATTATTAGTGTGCCCTTCAATAATAAGGTAAGGGTGTTTTATATTAATCTTTTATTTATTTTGACTCATATATTATTCCATTTATTTTCATTTATTATCCTCTTATATTTATTTTATTTAATCTCTCATTATACACGGATCTTGTTTATTTATTTATTTGATTTAATTTTCAAATATGTACTGATCCTGTTTATTTATTTTATTTAATCTTATTTATCTCTAATTACGCACTAGTCCTATTTATTTTATTTTATTTATTTTCAGTTACGCACTGGTCCTATTTATTTATTTTATTTTATTTTATTTATCTTCAGTTACGCACTAGTCCTATTTATTTATTTCATTTTATTTATCTCTAATTACGCACTAGTCCTATTATTTTATTTTATTTTATTTATCTTCAGTTACGCATTGGTCCTATTTATTTTATTTCATTTATCTTCAGTTACACACTAATATTATTTATTTATTTTATTTTATTTATCTCTAGTTACGCACTAGTCCTATTTATTTATTTTATTTTATTTATTTCCAGTTACGCATGAGTCCTATTTATTTATTTTATTTTATTTTATTTATCTTCAGTTACGCATTGGTCCTATTTATTTATTTCATTTTATTTATCTCCAGTTACGCACTAGTCCTATTTATTTATTTTATTTTATTTATCTCCAGTTAGGCACTGGTCCTATTTATTTATTTTATTTTATTTATTTCCAGTTACGCATGAGTTCTATTTATTTATTTTATTTTATTTTATTTATCTTCAGTTACGCACTGGTCCTATTTATTTATTTTATTTTATTTATCTCCAGTTACGCACTGGTCCTATTTAATTATTTTATTTTATTTATCTCCAGTTACGCACTAGTCCTGTTTATTTCATTTTATTTATCTCCAATTACGCACTGGTCTTATTTATTTATTTTATTTTATTTATCTCCAGTTACGCACTGGTCTTATTTAATTATTTTATTTTATTTATCTCCAGTTACGCATTAGTCTTGTTTATTTCATTTTATTTATCTCCAATTACGCACTGGTCCTATTTATTTATTTTATTTTATTTATCTCCAGTTACGCACTGGTCCTATTTATTTATTTTATTTTATTTACCTCTAGTTACGCACTAGTCCTATTTATTTATTTTATTTTATTTATGTCCAGTTATGCACTAATTCTATTTATTTATTTCAATTAATATATCTCCAGTTACGCACTGGTCCCGTTTAATTTATATTTTTGTTATTATATTTATTTATAATGTTATAATCCTTATCTAATTATTTATTTAAAGTTCTTGCTTTGATTTTATTTTATCATTATTTTATAAAAAAAATTAGATGTGAAGTGAAAATAAATATTATTTTATTCAGTGAGCTTGGATAGAAGAAAATTGCATGTACATTTTATCGTTGTTTTATATTCTTTGTGTATAGTTTATACAATGACATGAATTAATAGTCATCACATTTTATGACCTTTGAAAATATCCAAGAGTATGTCAGTTAAGTAAAAGTTAAGTCTGGTTTCAATAAGTTGAGATTAAACCAGTGTCAAAGTGTTTGTATTTGGGAACTCACAGTTTGGTACACCGCGGGATGAAAGGCAGGGACCTTGGTGGGGTCTAAGGAAGTTTTACCAAGTAGGTGAATATCTGGATAGTTCAGAATAGCGCACTGGACTAGGATATTCATAGGCCAAACTTGGGACTATCCAATACCTGCTCGGCATCGCCAAGGTTAGGTAGTGAGTATATATCTCTTTAGTAAGCTGATGAATGACTAATATTCTCGAGAAAGAAATAATTATGATTGTACCAATGTTTTATGAAAAATACTCAACTACCTAATCACTTCCCAAAGTAACTTTTGATGTTCAGATTGGATCATCAGAAGTGGAATATGGATCCATATGTCTGGTAAAACAAAATCAAGTTTTGTGGTTGTAGGTCCAAATCTAGGCCCCCGGTGTCTGTATTGTTTGTTGAGTTTATTAAGATTGATATTTAAGGCTTACAAAGACCTCACTCCTTTCATATTTTTCTTTCATATGTACTTGTTGCATGAACAGAAGAGGAACCTGCTCAGTGAGAGTTGTTCAGGATATTATTGATGGATCTTCTGAAGATTGACTCATGGATAATTTCTATTAATACCTTTAGAAGATATTAAAAATTTAGATAAATCTTTTATTCTGATGTAGGACTCTTAATATTTAACAAATATATGTTTATGTAATATTTCATGAAGAATTACAGATATGTAAACTATATATATGAATATGAAGTTATGTTACTATTAATGTTCTCTCAAAGAAAATCTTATGGTAAAAGAAAAATTAATTCCATATCTTTTTATCAAATAATAATCATTTAGTATAGTAGTCGGGGCGTCACATTTTATGTTTGCGTGTGTTGTCTTAATTGAATATGTGCATTTTTTATAATTGATGTGGTTATTTGTTCTTGAAATTTTGTGTGATTGAATTGAAATTGTTTTCCATTGGCGAGTGATTTTAGGATGTAGTGAATTGGAGTGTTACAAGTCATGGCTGTTAACAATGCAATTAATGAAAAAGTTGGTCGAATTTGCTATTGTAGTTTGTTGTGCTTTTGATGTCCTTAGTAATGGAAAGTCGTAGTGTTATAACTTATTTTTGTTTTTGGTGTATGCTAGGCTCGGTTGCGTACATTTTGTTATACAAAGTACATTGTCGAAATGAACGAGTTGATCTTGGACAACCACCATGCAAGGATTGGAGATACACCAATCAAATGGTGTTTTCACATGGATAATACGCTACTAATTTGCAACCCTCTTATGTTAGAGTTGGTGAAGCATTGGTTTTCTGTTAACAATTCATTTCTTATCATGCAACGATCGGTTCATTTAACCATATCTGACATTTGTAGGTGTTTAGGATTGGGTGTAGGTGGAATAGACGTTGAATTTGATAGAAATGTTTGTGGTAGTATGTGTTCACTTTTGAGTGGTAAATTGATAACAATTGATAATATTATTGACAAGATGAAATCTTTGGTAGGCAGTGAGGTTGTGTGACATCCCATTTAAATAGATTGATCTATTAAATAAAACATCCCATATTCATAATAATAGAGAACAAAGCAACTGATGAAAAACCATAGTCAAGGAGTGCACTTTTACAGTCATCCATAAGAGTACTTGAAAGGGGTTCTTAGGCATACAACCATACCATAGCCAAAACAGAATCAACAAGGTTCAGAGTTAAGCAAAAGAAAAGCTCCTAGAGCTAGGAATTACAAAGGCACTAGGGCCATAGAATGCTCCTGAGAGGCACACAAACAGATCCCCTAAGCTGCGCCACTGCCACCACCAGGCCTACTCCCAGAATTTCCTCCATCTGCTCCAACCAAGGGTGATCATCGCAAAAGAGAAAAACATAACAAGAACATAAACAGAAATGCAAGGGTAAGCTAGCGTATTAAGAATTTTATCATGGTATAACAGACAAGTACTTAAACAGTCCAAACATCCAACACCGTAGGCACAGAGAATCATGTTATAGCAAACAAGCAGGACCCTATGACTCAATTATCCGGATACATATGCTAAGATCGGATTCACTGGACACTTGCACTTGTGGTGGCCTCTACTGCTCTGCAGAGCCATTGTCAATGGGTTTCACCCTACCACACACAAGGTTAGCCTTTAAACGTCTAAGGCCATTATCCTGCCAGAGACTAGGGCCTCCCGCCACTCTCACCACTTGGGTCAGTTTGCTCTACCTGAGACTCACTGACCCATTAGAGTTTTGGGATGCGGTCCTAACTTGAATCCATATCTTAACATATACACTACACACCACCATGGGGTCTCTCCACGAGATTCATGGAATTACGCCTATCACACACCAAATTCATGTCTCTTATAACACAACCACCACCTTTATTTCATACATCCAATTCTCATGCAAGTTCTCATCCAAATCCATGTGTTACTCATGCCAACATACCAACTTTTAGTTCATAAGATTCAAGCAACCATATATATTCACATGCTTTAGGTTTTGAAAAAAAAGGTAAGTAAATAAATCACACAATTCACCCATCAAACAAAGAGAAAAACATAATTGAAGCCACCCGCTGCAGTAGCCTTGCTCAAGCTAGGAGTCGTCGCCCAGACGAGAGAAGTTGTCTCGCTCAGGCGACAGGCTCTCGCTTAGGCGAGCCTACAACAGTGGGTCTTGGAAAGTTTCACGATCCCTCGCTTAGGCAAGGCTGTCTCGCCTGAGCGAGCTGGCCTGTCGCTCAAAACGCAGCCCCTCACCTGGGCGAGTGCTCGAGGCAGAACTATTCTTGCCTAGGCGAGATGAGCTCGCTTGGGCGAGAATATCAGTTCTCCCCCACTATTCCACGCATGCAAGGCAGAAAAAGACATAGAGCAACTTCTAGAATGTAAGCCAATCATTCACACATGATTAATATACCATTCAAGTAACCAAAACCCAGAATAACTTGCAAGCATACACAAATAAATTTAGAACTTGAAAACCTAGCTCCCTTTACCTCTGTTTTGAGTACCAAAAGCAACCAGACCCTAACTAAGGGGGATATCGCAACTCCAGGAGCTAGAGTAGAGCTGAAACATGAAGATCCATACAAAACGAGGTTAGGAATCTTAACCCTAACTTGACCAACGTGCTCAACAGTAAAAAGGGGTGAAGAAATGGACGAAAACTCTAGAGCTCGACTTACCAGGAGGTACAAGATGGGTTTTGCTAGCTTGGAGACGAGAGAAGATCGTGTGCCCTAGCAGAGCTCTAGTTGGAGAACATATGAGGAATAGAAGGTTGTTTTCTGAAAATGAGACAGACAGCAAAGTTTAGGGGCTAGCAAGGGTATTGGGTCCCCTAGAAGGGCTGGTCTTGGGCCTACGAAGAGGCCAGGCCCAAACACACAAAACTGAAAATGGGGCTTACAGGTTGACGATGTGAAAAATGTATGTCATTTGTATATTTTTGTTTGTTTTGCCGTACTTTATTTTCCAAGGAATTCCAAAAACGTGTGTAATATTCCTTGTAGTATTTTAGACAATATAGACAATTTATCGAAATACAATTGGACGAAAGCAGTTCATAGTTATTTGGTTAAGAGCATTGGTCGTGCATTTTTTGCACTAGGTCAACGTAAGATGTGCCTAAGCGGTTCAGCTGCAGTGCTGCAAGTAAGCATTTGAATTATATATGTTGATATGTAATTTCCTTGTATGTATAATCATTTAATGAACGTTGTGTTTTGTTGTAGTTATGTGCGGTTGAACGACTCGGTTTATGTGGCCCACATAGAGAGGTTGTTTTTCCAAGAATACTAAGTTAACCGGATGTTAACTTGAAGTCAAGAAGCATTGAGATGATTTTTCTAGACAACCAAGTAATGAATATGAACTGGTCAAAGAAATTAATTTTTGGTTATGGTTATGACTTATTAACATTACTCTTTAATGTGTTGTGTGATTAAGATCATTTGGGATTACCGTTTGACAATAGAGGATTTTGGCAATGAATTGATTTGGGCATCATTGACTCTTAGTGAGGATTATGAGTGTAAACATGCAGATGAAGATGACACGTCAGTTTCTAAGAAAGATTTGTTAAAAAGGTTGAAAAGGCATAGAAAAAGCATACGCAAGATGAAGAAGCTCATTTCATTCTTGCATGAAAATATTATGTCTACATCTAATGCAGCAGAGGGAGATGATGGTGAAGAGGCAGGCGCAGAATGTGGTGTACTTGAAGAAGCGCATTTCATTCTTGCATGAAAATATTATGTCCATATTAATATTAGTATATTTTTAATACTATGTAATTTTTTTAATTTGTATTTTGTTTCTCAAATAAATGGTCAAATATTGGGAACCTCTGAGTGTTATGGTTTTGGTCTAGGGAAGAAGGTTGATAACTTGGTAATAATAGATAGGCTAAAATCGTGTATTCTAGCTTATGCTGCTGTGACATTTAAGTAACCATTGACTCTATGTGTAGGTTGTTCTTTTTGCTGCAAGCACCATGATGTATTTTGAATGACGTCTGTTTGGGCATGTTAAGATGATTGCTTTCAATCATTTATATGCAGTAAATTTTGTACATTAATTTTTTACCAATTTCGACAAAAGTTAATACTATATTGTGTTATTATTGTAGACCCATGTCCTTCACGACTCTCGCAAGATGAAGGTTAACAAACGTTAATAAACATTGAATGATTATCAGAGCTACTATCGTCTAAGACTATTTATGTTACAAGACATCTTGACTACAAATTTTGTGGGATTCATTGACTTAGATGTGTTTTAATAGTATTAATTTTGTTTGCGTTCATAGTTGCGGATTTTGATATTATTTTTAATATAGTTGTTTGTCCCAATTGTTCATGACAATCATTGGTGGTGCTATGTTGTGAAGTGTGATTCAAAACAGTTTTTTGTGTTAGATTCATTTGGCCATTCAAGAAAGGACCGCAAAAAGATAAACAATGTTGTTATAAGTATTTAAGGTTAACCATGCATTTATTACAAAACAAATTTGCATGTGTATGTGACGAATTGTTTTTGTTGAACTTGATAGACACATAATATGGAAATGTTATTTGGGATGTTGATGAATTATAAGGATGACTCAAAGCCAAAGTTTAAAGTGCAAAACGAAAAAACTTCAATTGAGCCAAACTTGTAAGTTGTTTAAGTAATAACTTTCATAAACATATAATTAAATTAATATTTATTGTCTAATCATTGGTTTTTAATGGTTTCGTAGATATGATTGTGGTGTGATAGTTTTAAAGATGATGGACATTTGGGACGATTCCAAAAAAAATGATGGGAATAGCATGCTTGCTTATACCAATGTAAGTTCCATATTGTTAGATGTAGTTACCTGTTATTGATGTTTAACAATAATTTTTGAATGTTTTTGGTAAATGTTTGAGTTCATCATAATTTATTGTGTAGGAACAACTTCAACATATCAGGAAGTAGTACATCTGTCAATGGGTACTGGATATAGACAACACCGAACGACAAAAAGTTCTTGAAGACTATGAATTAATCATCACAAGTTAGATGTTGCTTTGTACACTTGTTTGCCACGTACATAGCTAAATATCATTTTAACATCAACTATTCCACCACATAATAACTTCCTACATTGACTATCTACATCATCGTCACTTAGATCAATTTTTTTTCCCAATACTCGAAGATCCAACCCTAAACAAACATCTAACAAATTAAATTCAACTACTTCCCTACCAACAACAAAACAACCCCACCTTTCAACCCATTTATAACATAAGATAGATAAAAAATTCTGACTTATCTTCACCGAATGGTTTAAGGACATCAACCACCAAAGCGGTGTGCCTGCAATTGACTCTTTTTGTTTCACACTTAATTTATCATTCAAAGTTCCAACATATTTCACTTTGCAAGAATGCTGGAAAGACATCTGTGTAAACCAAAATATTGTTAAATCATACAAAATGTCCATCGACAAAGGAATTTCAAACAAAAAACCAAGCATACCTTCACATCCTCACTCAAAGGTCCATCGTTATGGTGTTTAGTACCCATAACCAATTATTGAAACGAAACGATTTAAGTTTCACAAATCAAACCAAGAACATCACCCCCGATTGTTCGTAAACAACACCCACCACTCCAAACAGGATTTCAACAACAAATACACAAAATTTATAATCAGATCTAAAACAATAGCAACCTTGGAATGAAATAACGACAATGCGCACAAGGTTGGAGAAAACTTCAATTTCTAAGTTTCTTCAACAACAGAAACCCTAGGCTCTTTTGAGAACTTCCTGTCCAACAAAGATTTCAACTTTGATACAAGTGTTAGATGATGGAAACCTTTCCCCCGATTCTTCTTCACAAATTTGCATTTATAAGCGTTAAGAACCCTTTCAAATGACCCACCACACA
The DNA here is from genome assembly GCF_037176805.1 of Vigna unguiculata. NCBI lineage: Eukaryota > Viridiplantae > Streptophyta > Magnoliopsida > Fabales > Fabaceae > Vigna > Vigna unguiculata. The sequence goes on from NC_140797.1 coordinate 32,854,236, forward strand.
TGCGACCTTTCACTAAAAATTCACAAAAACATTTATGTATTCAATTAACAGATAAATATATGGTGTTAAAATAACGTTTTCGATCTTATAAACCGTTGTTAAAACTCTTATGTGTGATATACCTGAAACAATCATTAAAATTTCTGGAAACAATAATGTTTCCTATTTTTTTTTTTTTCAAAACACACAATTCAAAGGATCTTCTGTGCATTATAAAACAAAAGTAATTTTTTTTATTTCAATAATGCATAAAAATATTTAATGAAGTCCAGAAGCAACTAGGGGTTGGAGGAAGGAGGTGGCTCACTTTTCACTTCTCTATGCTCTAAAACATACTGAAATCAAATATGCACTACCACAGCCACACTGACATTCTTGAACTGAGATAACAAATGACTAAACAAAACCACCCAACAACACAACCACCCCTCTGAAACAAACATAAAAATGCAATTTTCCTCTTCCATGTTTTCCCTCTCAAAATCCAACTTCTCTCCGGTTCGCCCCACCCTCTCTCCGGTTCGCTGCGGCATCCGCGAGCTCCGCCAACGAATCCACACCGTCCAGACCACTCAAAAGATCACCGAAGCTATGAAGCTCGTCGCCGCCGCTAGGGTCCGCCGCGCTCAGGAGGCCGTCGTCAACGGTCGCCCCTTCTCCTCAAACCTCGCAGCAATGCTGAACGACATCACCCAGCGCCTCAAATACGACGACGTTTCCACCCCGCTCACCGATGCCAGACCCGTCAAGACAGTGGCCCTCGTTGTTTTCACCGGCGACCGTGGTCTCTGCGGCGGTTTCAACAAGTGCGTAATAAAAAAAGCCGTCACGCGAATCGAGGAGCTGAAGAAACTCAACCTGGGGTGCGTTGTCATAAGCGTCGGCAAAAAGGGTAACTCGTTTTTCACTCACAACTGCGAAAAGAAATATCCTTTTGTTAAAGTCGACAGCTTTATCGAAATTGGAGGTTTTCCCACCGCAAAGGAGGCTCAGGTCATAGCTGATGATGTTTTCTCATTGTTTGTTAGTGAGGAGGTGGATAAAGTTGAGCTTGTGTACACTAGGTTTGTTTCACTGGTTAGGTTTGAACCTGTGGTTCAGACTTTGCTGCCTTTGGGGGAGGTTTATGATGTGAAAGATGATGTTTTTAGGTTGAGTTCTAAGGAGGGGAAATTGGCTGTGGAGAGGGATGTTGTGAGGTTGGGGAAAGAGGGTGAGGTGTTTTCCCCTCTTATGGAGTTTGAGCAGGATCCTGTTCTCATTCTTGATGCCATGTTGCCTCTTTATTTGAATAGTCAGATTTTGAGGGGGTTGCAAGAGTCTCTGGCTAGTGAACTTGCTGCTAGGATGGGGGCCATGGCTTCTGCCACCGATAACGCGGTTGAATTGAGTAAAAGACTTTCGGTTGAATACAACAGGGAGCGGCAGGCGAAGATCACAGGGGAGTTGCTGGAGATTGTGGCTGGAGCCGAGGCTCTAACATCAATTGACATATGAATGTGACTTGGTTTTCATTTTCCTTCCATGGGGGATCAGTTGTTGGAGCTGAGGTACTAACACTATTGACTGATGAGTGAGACTTGGTTTTTGTTTCCCTTATCATTGTGTGGTGTTGAGCACTAGCTTTGGATCCTTTCTAGATGCATTTGGATCAGCCTCAATTTGAGTAGTTGAATTTTTCATTGTATAACAATCAGGGAGAAGAGAATTGGATTTATAGTAGAGATTTCAGATGGAGATAAGTCTTTCAGGAGAGGCACCATATGAGAAGCATGAGATATGATATGAGCATTCTTCAAGATTTCTCTCTGTTTGAGATGTTGATCAGACATCACTCTTTCTCTCCTCAGTGATTGTTGAGTAATGACAAACTTAACAGCTTAGATCTCAGTTGGATGGAATCCAGTTGGAGAGGACCCAAACTAAAATGCTATTGAGTATAGTTCCTAACTTTATGAAACTAAGTCTTGAAATTTGTAAAATGTTGGAAAGTGTTATTCACTTTAGTCTTGTGCCAATGAAAGTGGTAGAGAAAAAGGAGTGGGAACGATACTTGCAAGCTGAAACATCCGCGAAACTAGGCATTGAAATGAGTTTTGTAAAGTTAGGATTAAAGTGAATAATGCTTTCAATTTGCATGCTAAAGTGAGGGTTTGCACAGTACGGAGTTGAAGAGTTTCCAACTTCACTAATAGAGTCTTAAAAGTTGATCGAGAAATCATGTGGAGAGTTTTGACCCGTGTCCAAAAAAGCGCATTGCTTTCCTTTAACATCTTATCATTGTAGTTGCTTGCTTCTTGGTTTTGTAAATCAAGAGTTAAAACTTTGATTTAAAGAAAACTCACAGGATCAAATCAAAGAAATCTCAAACTCTGCTTATTTCTGGTTTGAAGAAAACTTGAGTGATCAGAGCATAACCTTACCCCCCTCAACTTTCTAATATTTGTTGCCATGCATATCAAAAGAAACTCGGTATAAAGCTACTTTCCCTGTTTGAATTATTGATGGAATTAAAGTACGTATATGAAATTGATTCATGCATCAGAATGGTGCTGACAGGAAAAGCTAAATATTTTCCATGAAGTAAAGTCTCTGAGGCCTATAATTGATGAATAGGAATATAGGGTACCTTGAGATGACAAGATCTTCACGCGTGCTTCAGTAATGTCTGAATGTCTATATCAACCTATACTTGACCCACATTCCTGGGTTTTGGTTTGTAACCTGGAACTGTAGATTGCACTTCTACTACAATTTGACCTTTGAGGTACACCTTAGATTTGGAGGGGTTATAGGCCACGTGCTGTGGAAGTAATAGCACATGTATGTCTGAAAAAAAATAAGAAAAATGAAAGTAATGTACTTGTTAACACAATTACTGAAATCTGTCTGAAATTATAAATTTGTTGGGGATGTAACTTCATTATTAAGTTTCATTCATGTTCTTATAAAATCTAATATAAGAATTTGGTTTGTTTATCTACTAAATCTTATTTATTAAATACTGATGAGAAAATTAACTGCATATAGTTCAGTACTTGAATGATTTATTATGTATAGGTATGCAATATTGACAGATAATTCCTTATCAACAGGTTGTTATTTTATCTTTAAAAATAAATGGCCCCCTTTAGAAGATGATGATAAAAAAGAATCCTATTTGCATGACAATGAATTTGGTGGGCCAAATTAACTGGTAGTTATACTCGTGTGAAAGAAACAGTAATGAATGAAAGTTGCAGTCTTTATTGAGTACATAGTATTTACTCAATCAAAGTTCTTACTGTGCAGGTTTTTATCAAACCAAAGGTTGAAACAATATTCTGAGGAAACTTCGGAAGAACACAGTGAAATAAGTTAAAAAGGGTTTATAAAAAAAGTTACAAGTTATCAGAACACCATATTCACTAACATTAGATATTCCTACATGGATTATTCCAAGGACCACAACAAGAAGCATAATTTTACACTTCTTAGTTAACTTTCTTGGATCTTCAATGAGGACAACTGAGAAACACAATTCAGATTTCACAACCGATGAACATTCTTTAGCTGCATTAGAATAATGTTGACTTTTCTTTATGTTTCCAAACCCACTCATAATAATTCATGCAGCATTAATGGTTGGAAAAAGAAAGGGTGAAAAACAATACTAACACTGGTTGGTTCACTGCACATGGATTATAATACTATATATATATATATATATATATACATGTATGTATATATATCTATCAGCCTCCGCCAAAATTGACTCGCCTTAAACAAATCTATCTTTCTCATCATCTATTCAAAATGTCTAATGTATGGTTTCATCAGTAAAAACTATGGCCTCTATCTTGTCATATGCATGACTCACAATTTTCTTATCAATCCATGATAAGGACATTTTCTTTCTCACTTTTATTCTCCTTAGCAGAAAATTATGTTTCGGACTCCATCAAACACTAAATGAAAATCTGATCATTGGATTAAAATAGTGTTGGACACTTCCATCAGCAAACAATGACAGTTTATAGTTTTTAAAAGTTTTTTTAGAGTTTCAGTATCAGAAATATAGTTTTTTTATACTGAAAAAAAACTCTTCTAGTATTGTATTCAAAGAGATTATATGAATGAAAATGATATTGGTATCTCTTCAAGAATATTTTGCTTTAAAGAAGGAAATTGAAGGTTGAAATATCTGTATCTTATTCCACAATAGACAAATCTCAAAGAAAAATTGTTGAGTTCAAGTAGATAGGCTATAATTCAGAGGGTGGCTCCAGAAATCAGGCTGTGATGTCTGTGTCCCATTCCATTATATGCACATCCTTTCAATAATGGTTAACAACATTGCATTGTATTGTAGTCACAAATCCCTATGCATGATTTTCATTAACTTAACACCAACTTGCACCAAAAAGTGAGAATAGAATAAACCCATATGGCTCATGTTTTCTAATCTTGCTATAAAGTTCAATAAGATCACAAAAGAAAAAGTTTCCCACCTTTGTTTACACCAATACCAAACCAAATCAACCTTAACATGATTATTTTAAGAATGCTTTAAGGTGAGATAATTAAGTGCCACAACAATAACACTACTTGTTTGGTCCCATGTTATTCACTTTTACAGTCGCCACACTGTTCTAATTTTGTTGAAATTATTAATTGGTTCTGACCTACACCACTTGTTCATAGTTCTCACTAATCTAGATCTAACATTGCATGTTGCATAGAGATTGATTATCACTTAACTGTTAATATTGCATGTTAAATAGAGATTATTATCTCTTAACTGTTAATATTGCTTGAGAATTCATGTAATATGATTTTAGTTTAATTAAAGATTTTTGCATTTGCGTCTTTAGTCTGGAAAATGATACTTTGACTCTCATTCTTATCCTTTATTCTTTAACGTAATATAAAGTAGGTTATTGATTAATGTATCACTGTCTTTCTTATAACTTTTTACAAGAATTAATGATTCATACTAAGTAACGTCAGAAAATATAAAATAAGAGTCAAAAATATAATTTTTTCTTTTACTGTAGGCATACTGAAAATCTATTAGAATAATAGAAAATATATGCAATCCTAAAAGATGATTCTGATTAACCTTTTGAAAATTTCTTACTTTTCAGATTCTTTAGACATAATTATTCTCACTTTGAATCTTAACGTACAAGGACTTTCGTAATTTTAAAAATATTAAAATATATTTAATTTGAATTATTTTACTTTTTCAAATATTTTTTTTAAATTTGTCGAGTTTTCATTTTTTTTATTTAAGTAAAATATATTTCAATTATTATCAAACATAAAAATGATTTTAATATAAAATTAAAAAATGTAAGTGAATGATGTTCTTAATCGACTAGCATCCATCGAACAATAGTATCATTAACGTTGACTTAAAAAAACTTTAGTTAATAATAGTTAAAAACAGTATCAGTTTACATTCATAAAAAAAATAACCTCAAGAATATTATCATAAAATAACTAGTATGAATATCAATTAAAAAGATATAATTTATATTTATAAAAAAAATTCAATTAAGGAACTATGATTGACATCGACCACAAAAAAAAAATCTGTCAGTGTTGATTAGAAAAACTCTAATTATATAAGAAAAATATAATTTTGATTTATGTTGGTGTAAAATATTTCTAATTGACATATGCTTAAAAGTAATCCTTAATTTACGTTACAACTAAAATATCTTTAGTTAACACCAACAAATGAAAAAACCATGCTCAAAATGCATGTCGGTGGATAAATAACAATAAATGAGAAAATAACGAAAGAAAAATAATTAATATCAATAGACTTTAGTATGAATGAATCCCCAATCAACATCAATTGAAATATAATGTTTGAAATTAGATTGCTGAATCTAGTGATGTCAATGGGGGCGCATTGTATGATAAGAATAGTATCTTTTCATATCTTATCTATGAATAAATATTTGTTCTGTATACGTTCTTAATATTTACGGGTACATACAAATATTTACTACAAAATAAAAATAAATATTTAACATTATATTTTCATAATAAATTTAAATAAAATATAATACATAAATTCATAAATTTCAAACAAATCTAAATAATTCATTTAAATAATGTTGAATAACAATTTACAAAGAAATAGAATTTTTTTAAAACCAATTAATAAAAAATAACACATTCAAAATCAATTATTAATATTTTAATAATATTTTTTTATTTAATTTAAATTAGAGTATAGCGAGTATGGATATCTACAAGTATGAATATTATGATAGATGTACTTGTCCCGTTAATATATGGATATAGAAAGTACCCATATATATTACTCGCAGATATCCATTTACAATATACATTTATTAACTGTTGTGGTTTTATCCGTAATACGATATTTCTACCAAAAACAAACAAAAAATGAAAGGATTTTGAAATACGTAAATATGAAAAATTTTAATTTCTTATTTTTAAGTTAAGTTTAAAATTTTATATTTTAAATTATTTCGTTAATTTCTATTTTTTTTTATTTAAACAACTCTGTATCTAAATAACATATTTCACCGAAAGATAAATAAAATAAATTCTTTATAAATACCACAATCTCTTTTTTTTTTCCTTTCGTTACACGTATCACATTCGTTGAATGTTAACTAATTGATGCATGTGGGTCACGTTGTTGTTCACAAGGAACTTCCAGGAAGGACACCATTAGGTGTCAAATAACATACAAAAACTCGTTTTTATTTTATTTTATATTTTATCTTTGTTTCTCAAAATATTTTTTGAAACTTGAAAAAAAAGTTGAACTAAATAAAAAACGATTACATCAAAATTTGAAATGTAAACTGAAGTCATGAAGACAGAAATCTTAGGACACATGTCCCTTGAACTTAGGATCCTCGTGTGTTTTTCCTTACGTATGAATCACAAAGTTAAAATCCAAGACCACATGTTCGAGGATTCTAGGCCACTTCGAACCAGTGCCACACAAGTTGGTGACTTGGTGTTTTTGTTTTTAATATTGTCAGATCCTTGTTTCTGCCACATCACAGAATTTTCCGTGTGTCAATTTTCTTTCTCTCTTTCTGTACTATCACAATATGCTTGCTTTGGTTATTATTAATATCATATCATAATAATAATAATAATAATTATTATCGATGGTGGTATCTTCCTCCACTTGTTACACCACATAAACAAATCGAAGTGCAGAAAAAAACAAAACATGATTGTGTGCCTATTTATTTACATGCTTATTTGTTTATAATACAAATGCATAGCATTTGTATTCTTTCGTTGAAAACTTTGACACTTTGTCTGCGTCTCTGACAGTAACCATTCTTTATCTATTAGCCGTCCATTCACAGCGCAATGGATGTACATTTGCCATCATTTCAATGTTCATCACTTTTACCGTTTCTTACTGCAAATGAATTCACAGTTTTTCACCCTTTGGTGCTGCATGAAAAACCAATATGCTGCATAAAAAAACTACTCAAATTGTGTGTGGTCATGGAAAGTGGGCTTGTGAAAGATATAAATGGAAAGGAAAAGGAAACCTGAGTCCTGGGATTGCCACAAGAAAAAGGTAAAGACACAAACTTTTTTTTTTTAATGTTGTTGTTATTGAGATGACTAAGAACAACTAAGCATCCACTACTATTGAGGACTATGTCACATGAAATTCAACATCTCTTGTTCCTTTCCTCTATTTTGCATTAAAGATTCCATGAGATGCAATTTCAGATAAAGTGAGTAAAAGGGTTTTACTGCTCCTCTTTATCTTTCATTGTCAAAAGTTAGTCCTCTCAGCTCTCAAGAGTTAAATACATGGATAGATTCATCAATTAGAGGATCCATAGGGGCAGAACCAGAACTAAGCTCTGTCTTATTCTTGCCCCTTCGGGTCTTGTTGCTGTTGTTCAGTTTTTGTGGGGTGCCCTTCTGCTACATAAAATCTATATACACTCCTTCAATCAATAGAGGTAATTAACAAAATGTTACAAATTTTTGTCTACCTCAAAATTCTGATATCAGAATCAAAAGGGACTCATCTCTAATTTCAACTTCTCTATATATATGTTTTCAATATTTCAGGGAAGAACAAAAGGTAAAGCCTGCTCTCTAGATCTTCTGAGAAAGGTATACTATTGTTTACCTTAATGGAATATCATATCAAAACATGCTTTTAAGATATTTGTATGAATGCTTCAATGAGTCTCTCTCTCTGTTCTCTTCTCTTCTCTTCTCTTCTCTTCTCTTCCCTTCTCAACTTTCAAATTCCTTTCTTTTTTTCTTTCTTTCATTCTTTGAAACTTTATTAAGCAATCATGGAAGTGATTTGGACCATGTAGGAAGTGATTGATGGAGGATAATAACTATAACAGGCAGAGGAGTGGAATATGGAGATGCTTGAGAGATGGAGACTTTGAAGAAGAGGAAGTTTGGGCTGTTTTCAAGGAAAGACCTGATTACAACAATATTTCTGGTGTTCACAAGCCAAAGGAAAAAGGGTCTTCTCCTCTTGCTGTTCCAAGGACTCTTCCAAGTGCTGCAAGGATGATTCCAAGGACTAGTAGTGGCAATAGCAGTGCCAGTTCCTCTCATGAAGCCAAGGTTCTTCAGCAATCAGCACCTCTCAACATTCCTGACTGGTCACAGATTTATAGGAACAAGCCAAACAACACCCCCAACAGTGTTTCAAAGTTTGGTGGCTATGGTGATTTCTACCATTCTGGTGAAGGTGATGATGATGGTGAGGGTATTGGTAATTATGGTGGAGGGTACAGTGATGATGAGGAAGAAGAAGATGATGAGTATGACACAAAGCTCCCTCCACATGAGTTTATTGCAAGAAGGCTTGCAAGGAGTCAGATATCCTCTTTTTCAGTTTTTGAAGGTGTTGGAAGGACCCTCAAGGGTAGGGATCTCAGCAAAGTGAGGAATGCTGTTCTCACCAAAACTGGTTTCCTTGAATCATTGTGAAAGAGGTTTCCTTGAACCAAATTTGTTATGTATAGAGGGGTAGCCAGTGGTTGGTTAGTTCTTGAGATTGTGTGATGTTGTGTATGGAAGATTCATTGAGGCTTTTACCATGAAAAAAACAATGATTCAACTTGGTTCTGGTGGCAATTGAAACTGGCTTATGTCAAACTTATGGTGTGTCTGGTATAAAGCCAGCCATTAATCATTTTCAAGAACATAAGTGTTTTTAAGACCAATGTCATTTACATTTCCAAGTTTTTCACTAAATCTTTAACAAATAAAAAATCTAATGAGTTTGTTTCTTTAACATTAACTTTAAAATTTGCACCTACTTATATGAATTCTCTTTTTTTTATCAGAGTTTTTATATATATTTTCCTTCTCTTGTATCTCACTTTTGCTCTACCTTTCTTTTTATCTTCTCTGTTTTCTATAACATAATTTATCACATCTACAACTTTTTATCTCTTTTTTCTTTATCTCTCTGTTCATTCCACCACACATTCTCAAAATGGGGTGTGTTGAACTTTTCCCAAATGAAATCAAATCCAAACACTTGTTTGTGCACTCTTTTCAAAGAGTGTGCTAAGAATAATCTTGTCCAAATCTTTGACACCCATTACATAATGTTTACCATTACTATTTCTTTTTGTGTTACAGGACATGATTGAACAAGAAGAATGTTAATATACTCTATGACACCTTTTTAACAGAGTCTCTATCATCAGTTAAAAATACTAAAAATAATTTTTGTACATATTAATTTGTACTAAACAAATTTTTGTGTGTAGTGACTGAGCTCTTTATGACATAAACTATTGATTGAAAAATAAAAAAAATAAAAAAGTAATGGGTATTTCCAAAACAATTAACAAAAGAAAACACAACAATAATGATATGAGTCAAATTCATATAAATGATTGAAATTACTTTTCTTATAAAATATTAAGAAAATGAATTTAGAAATAACATAATAATGTGGTTAGTGACAAAGAGTTCAAATTCTCGGTCCAAGTCCAAATCCAAATATTATTACAAGTGGAGTTTAAGTTTAATTCAATTTATTAAACTGATTTATAAAATGAAGTTTGTATTCCACTTATATATTATGAATTTTTCTTATCTCTAATTGATGTGAGACTTTTTGAGAGTTAAGAGTTAAGATACATGAGTTACGAAGAATTATAAATAAATTTGAAGTGTGATGTAAAGTTTAAACTCTAGTAAATCCAAGTTAGACGAAGAAGGCATGAGAAAGTTGGAAGATAATTTAAGTTGATGGGTTATAGTTCTACAATTATTGAATTATACATATTGTGGGAAATTGAGAGAGACACGGCACCAACTTGGTATCTTTAAATTATTTATGAAAAGAAGAAAGGTTTTAAAATATTATGCAATGATATGTGATAAGGGAGGGATAGAAAAGAGTGAGTTGTCTCTATCAACTCCAAATGTTGATCTCCAAAAAGAGAAAGATCAATCCCAAAGAAGCTACGTATAGAGTTGGCTTTCTTTACACTTTCTCAAATTTAATGATGTTCTATCTCTTACACCTAGGCATTGTGTATGCATTATTGACTTTCCCATCTTCAAAATTAGTGCCCATTAATTCAATGTCTAAAGAGTTTTTAATCTCAAAGCCACATACTTTTGACATTGAGTTATAGACAATCTTTTCTTAAAAATGTTATATATTTTTTAGTTTTTTTTTTCTTTTAGAATCGGACAATATATCTATCAAATAAATTTTTTGTTATGATAGACGTTTTAATACAAGATAGTATAAGTGAATTTTAACTCTAATATAACTATATAAAATCGATTTATAATATAAAATTTGTACTAACTTATATTTTGTATTTTAATATATATTTTTCTTATTTTAACTCTTCAAAATATATGTAAATTTAATTTTAATTTTTAAAAGTTATCGAAAGTCATAAAAAAATTAAAAAATATAAATAAGAACAATTTCTATCTTACAATATGATTTTGTAAATTTAAATATTTTACTTTTTAATATAATATCAATATTTTAAATGATTTTGTCACATGTTATCACAGTGTTATTACATCATCCACAATTATGTTACGAACTATTAGAAGAAGAAAAATTGTATAAAGATGTTGTAAATTTTATGTTGTTATTTCGTGTTGTCGTTTTGAAAGAGTACAATTTTTTTGTTTAGGTTATAACATAGTACATATCTGCTTGATTACACGTCTTTCAAAATTTGATACGCATAATTTTTGATGATATAAGCATGTTTTGGTAACAAATACACACTAATATTATTTTTATAAAAGAGCAATTTTTTATCCTCAAAAGAGACGAAACTTATCTTATCACATATGCATATGCTATATGGTAGGTAAAAAATTAAAAGAATATTTAAAATTATTTAAAAAATAAACGTAGGATTATTTCGGCGTCTTTATAATATAAAATAAAAAGTGGTTCTATTTTTAATTGACTACTAAATTTATGATTACTAATAATAGCGTCATTTATATTATATCGAAAAATCGTTGACGATGAAGAAATTGCTATGAGCAATCAATGTCCAAATTTCCATCAAATGATAAGTTTTCTGGAATTTACTTCCAGCAGCCAAAACTTAGTTTTTGCTAATTTGGTCTACGAGTAAGACGCGACATTATCTACAATTTAATTTAATGTGTTTGAATGAAGTTAGGTTTAAGTAAGTGACCGAAATTCTATATACCTTTTCTATTTAATTAAGTTTTAAGTAATTTATACATTTAAATATTGTTGATTTAAATATTGTTGATATAGCTTTTATTAAAAAATAATTTTATTGAATATTGAAAATATTTTTATAATTTAAATAAATTTTAAGTCTTTTGTAAATTTAAGGATTTTTCAATTGAGTTGAATTATCGATAAGATGACATAGTTCTTATATTTTCATCATTTATCTTATTTGTCTTCATTTATTATAATTGTGAACTTGTGATAAAAAATAATATTGTTATTAACATGTGTTAGGTTTATAAGGAGGGGATATCACTAGTAGAACTGTTAAAATGGGTTAGAATCCGCGAGCCAACCCAGCTCACCACGGGTTTAGGTCGGGTTGAGTTGAAATTTTTTTACAAATTTTAACATGGGTTGATTTTTGACCCGACTCATCCGGGTTGAACCCGTGGTGAACCGGGTTAGCTCACCAACCCGCAAACAAAAGGGTCACACAAGTGTTGTTTTTTATTTTTTTTATTAAGTTGAACTTTACATTTGGGTCATGTTAGGTTATTTTTTTATCCAACACAAATAATTTTTTTTTTTTTTTGTTTTGGTTTGTATTTGGATTGTATTAAAGTTTATTTAGATTTTAATTAGAATTACAATTTAGTTTTGACCGAAAAAAATAAAAAAAATATATTTCGCTAAAAAGTGAGCCGGGTTGGGTTGACTCACTAAATCATCAACCCGTAGTGGGTCGAGCCGGGTCGGGCTAGGTTACCCATTTTGACAGCTCTAATCACTGGGGAGATATAACACCAATGAAACCTGAGCCCAACCTTTATGGGTCTTTATTCTTATATAGTGTTTTACTTTTTCATTTTTGGTCAATGTGAGACTTAGACTCACTTGGATTCCTAACAACAAGTGTATTTTGTTGCTTTCAAAAAAACACATGGATATTGAAATGATCATGTTTCCCAATGACTTTTACATCATCACCTATAATGATTAAGGTTGTTATTAATATAATGATAAAGATAATTCATTGTTAATTAACATATTTTTAGCAATAATAGTAAATTATTATTTTATCTTAACCATACTATCACTTTATTTACAATAAGATCTCACAATTTTAATCATTAACACAATTTTGTTTTTTTGCTTTTCTAAGTTTGATTTAGACCGGATGTAGATTCAGGAGACATAAATTTAAGTTTTTTGGAATAATAGACATAAATTTATGTCTGCTTAATATAGGAGGGCCAAACATAAATTTTGGCGTTCTACAATGGAGATCTTCAAATCAATTGCGGACCATTCCATTCATATCTAGAACCTCTTTTCATCAATCATTCACACAATCACACTATGATAGTAATAAGAGGCACACAACCTTTATCCTCATGCACAGAATCAACACATAACACACTCTAAGATCAACCTCCCAACCTCTAGTGGCACCTTCATTCACACTCACCAATCATCACAATAACAACAAACCCAATATCACAAGGATGCCTCCATTTTCTCTGTTGCTCTCGACCTTCAACTCTAATCTCTCCATTATCCTTCACCATAGACTCATCTTCTTTCATTAGAACAAAAAACATAACAGAACCATATGACTCTAGCCCCATTTTCTTCCTTTTCTTCACCTTCACTTCACCATTCATATGCATAACCCCTCCTTGAGACCTAATACTCATCCTCCATATCTTCCTTTCCAACATTACCCATTGTTTTTTGGTAAATCTAGTTTCCCTCACTATTTTGACACAAAGGGTTCACAAACTAGATGACACTAACACTACGTCATTTTTTACTTTAGACCACACTAAGCTAGCCCAGATGTATACAATTATTATCTAAACATAAAGAAGGCCACAAATATATTAGTGTGGCTTAAAACTACTAAGGGCCTCATTTTATAAATTGTTGGTTATTTAGGCAACACTTTTTTAAATGTCCATAGAAAATGTGGACAAAACAATAAAATTTTGGTCTCTTCATGTTGGGTATTGAGCTCCCTTCCTATGTGGAGAAAAGATCCAAAACTTGAGAAGCTCATGTCTCACTTAACCTAGTGGAGAGGAGGCTATAAAATAAATAGAGAGGCAGAACAATAGAGTCAGAACACACTAAAAACCCTAACACATAGAAGGAGAGTTAAAGGAAAATTTTGCTCACGTTTTTCACATAGCTACCCCCGTAAAATCGGCGCTACGGATTCGTTCACCGTTGGATCGGGCTGAAATTTGTACAGCAGGTTCGGAACTCATTGTTCTTCATTCTGACCGGTCGGATGGTTAATACGAGGTCTGAGTTTGGAGATATTAATTTCGTACTGCAGTAGTGATTTTATAGGTTTTTCTTCTCTTGTTCTTCTCTATTTGAAAGCTTTGTTGCTTTGTTATTTGGTTGGGTGTTGGCACTAATTTGTGTTATTGATTGAGACTTTTTTGTACTCTTGTTGATCATAGTGGAGCTATTTCTTTGGTCTGGACGACTTTTTACCCTTGATTTGAGGGGTTTTATTTGTACTTTTGGTGATTTATTATTGTGCTATTTGATTGTTACTCCTCATAGATTCTTGCAAGTTAGGGGAAATTATATCCGCTGCATTCTCTGGTATATTGTTTGTGTTGTTGTTTTCCCCATCACTTCATAATGTTGTTTCCTTCTTAGTTATACTATACACTATGAATCTTCTTCATAGCTATAGATTAGACAACATTGACATGACAACAACTGAACAACCATTGTGTAAAATAGGAATAAGGCACAAGTTTTTTTTATTGTTGGTTATTTAGTGAGTTTTATTTGCCTTAAACTTAGATAACATAAAAAAAATGTTACCTATTAATTTTAAGCAATACGGTAGAAGATGTTGATGTAATAGGTAACAATTGTTAAAATGTGGATAATTTAGACCATATTTTTAAAATTGTGGTAATTTAGTTTTAAATATTTTTAAATTACCATCATGTGACCCAATAATACTTAAATTGTTATAAGGTACATCAAATGTCTCGTGGAGGAGGGTAGGTAGGCGAAATCACAATCAAACAATGACACTTAGGTTGCTACAATCTTAAGTACAAAGAGTTCCATCCTATCTATTAGCTATAACTTTTGGCTCAGTGTTAAATGCTCAGTCCAACAATTGGTATCAAAGCCAAAGTCACAAGTTTGATTCTCAATGAGACAATTCTTGAGGGAGAGATAAGGTAAATTTTTGTTACTTTAGGCAACATTTTCAAGTTGTTTAAACTAAAAAAATCGTGTAGTGCAGTTCTCCCAAATATCACCTCCATTCCATTGTACCATCTTATTCTTTCCTAATTTATCTCTACATGTATAACAAAAACAGAGAGAAATACAACACAATACCACACTTTAGAACAAGAAACAAAGAGAAGAGGAGTAAGGGGATAGTGCGGTCAGTGCCACCAGTGCCTTTAGTTACGATGAAGTGGTGAATGGCAGTGACATCGAGTGTCGATGACGAGGCACTGCAAAAAAAGCTAGACGATCTCGCAATAAAAAAAATATATTTTAAAGTTCGTGTTCTATAATAAAGATCTTTAAATAGTCTGCAATATGTACAAAACAAAGAGAAACGTAAGAGGAATGAGCAAGAGTTCCATATTAAACGAAGAAAAAACAAAGAAAACTCATCGATAGAGGTTGCGAGGCTCATATGGGGTTGTTCGCATGTTGATGTGAAGAAGAAAGTGAAAATGAAAGTGGCGCCAGAGTTATATTAAAGGTTTTCCATTTGAGGCCCTCTGGTTAGAAGTAAACCCTTATGATCAAACAAAAATTTTGAAATTTATGTCTAACCATAAGGTTTCAAACATAAATTGACATTTGACCATAAGGGGTCATACGTAAATCTTGACAACTTATTTATAAAAATATCACATGCATTTTTCACCTATAATATTCATTGGTCAGACTTAATCACTAGACATAATATCCTCATTTTGTGCTAGTGAATATATGAAAATAGGTGAGTAATAATAACTATATATTTAGTTTAAAAAAATTACACAAAAGATTTAATTGAAAAATAATTTTTTGTATTAATAAATGAAAATAGGTGAGTAATAATAACTATATATTTAGTTTAAAAAAATTACACAAAAGATTTAATTGAAAAATAATTTTTTGTATTAATAATTCATCTTAAAATATTTAAATTTATAAGGGATAAAATTTAATAAGATTTTTTCATTTAAGTATTTTAAAATTTAATTTTGTTGGTAATGAATAACTTTATAATTACTTTTTTATCTTGTATCTCTAACTCATAAATCAAATAATTTTTTCTTCAATTTTTTTTATAATGATACTATGACTCACATCTTTTATTATATGACGTGATTTAATGTGGATCATTGGTTAATGTACCATTATCTTTTATTCCTAAAGAATCAATAACTCACGTTAAGTCAAGTTAGAAAATAAAAAATATGAATAAAAAAATAGAATCAAAATGATTTTTCATTTTTTTTTAACTTGCACGTCAACTTATTCTTAGATGAGAAGAAGAGATATAAACATAAAATTAAAGAAACACACGATTTTATTGATAAAAAAAATAAAATAAAAAAAAACTTAAATGTAAATAAAAAATATTTTAAATAATTTTTTAGTACAAACGTAACATTAAATTTATAAGATATTTAAAATTTTATTGAACTTAACTTTTATATTAAAGATGTTCTAAACTTTAGCTGGTGAGCTTAAAAATCTTTCTCCTTGAAGTAAGCAGATATTTCACTTTTTAACGTATAAAAATGGGAAGCAAAATTTATTTAATTTCAAGGATTAATGCTTACTATTCTGTAACAGCAAATCAAATTCAAATTAAGAAATTACTGTGATATTTGTTCGTGAGGAGATAGTATTTAATGACATTATGGTAGGATAATCTTAATATTTCATTAATATAACTAGTGATATTTGTTCGTGAGGAGATAATATTTCATTAATCTTAATATTTCAAAAAAATAAATTTAAAATATATTAAATCATTGTACTAAAATAAATTATAAAAAAAATCATAATAATAAAATCACTATTATAACCCAAAAAACTGTGAAAACCTAAACATTATGTAATCTTTAACGTAACAAAGTGATAGGATATAACAATATTAATAGTGCATGGGACATTTTGGATGCTCCAACCTTTTAGAGTTGTGTATATACATAGTTATATCCCTGTAAAAGGGAATGTCAATAAGAGATAGCATCAATTCAAAAACTGTCCTTTTCATACCTTCACAAAAATCGTTCAAACAAAATGTTTTTCCCATACATAGTTTCTTGTCTCATGTTGTGCCTTTTTAATCATTTTTCTTTTATGAAGTTCTTCATCTTCTCATAACTGTTTTCACTATTTTTCTCTGTGGATAATTAGCATTTTTCTGGTAGTTATAATGAATTGCATTAAGTTTTGACAACCGCAAACATACAACATATATCTTAATTTAATTACGATTTTTTGTTGATTTTTTTTATATAATCTTTTATTGAACATTAATAATATATTGATGTTGGTATTATATAAATCTTTTTCAAAACACTAAAATTAATATTCATAAGTGTATTTCAAAGATATAATAGAGAAATAATAATAAAAAATTCAATAAAGAATCTAAATTAATCTAATTACCAAACCCTCTTATACTACTAGATGAGTTATGATAAAATTTTAATGGTAAAGTTTTAATTTCAAGTCTAATGAAATATTATTATTAACATTACGATATCTTCTCTGAAAAATTTATATTTAAACCATTCATAATCTCAATTCATAAATAATGAGATTATTAATTCTTGTTTATCTTGATTCTTAAATGATGTTAGAATAATGAAAGGAAAATTATACTCTGACTTCTAATTTTTGACTTTCATTTTTTATTAATATTTCTGATGTGACTTAGTGTGAGTCAATTCTTTCAAAGAAAAAAAATAATGGTATATAAAAAAAATAAAAATTAAAAAATAAGAGTGATAATATTATTGTTCATAATGAAAGTACCAAAAATGCTAAAAAAATAAATGTATATATAATAACAAAATGAAGATATAGAAATATAAATAAGACAAATGCATGTATGTATATAATAATAACAAAAATATGAAGATATTAAAATATAAATGACTAAACCAGTTTGTTATTATTCTAAAGCCAATTTATATTATTTTGATTTTCTTAATTTAATTTAATTAGCATTAAGGTTTGATTTAATTTTGTTAGTTTTTTTTATAACCCCGACGTTTATATAACTAAGAAATAATTATATGCCATGATTATAGAACTTCATCGATAAACCTAAATAAAATAACTGCTGCAATTAATATACAGAGAATGAACTACTAATCTAATTAATGGATACCATTTTGATATACACGAAACTTGTTGATTAACATTATGCATATATATATATATATAGCTTCCAAAATTATCTTAGCAGAGACCAGGCAAATTGTCCCAAGGGTAACAACCTTGGTTTTCGTTATGGTTTGTGGTGTTGGTGAGAGGAAACAACGAAGCCACGGGCTTCAAATCAACTCCAAAATTGTCATCTATCATGCCACTACCACAGGGTTGCACATTCGATCCTTCAGGAACGCCATTGTTGAGCCACTCATGGCCCTGTGTGTTGGAAGATGTAAGCAACGACGACAACTCCTCATTCGTGAACTTGCTCAAATCAGGTGCCTCTTCCTTCGCTTTTCCTGCTGCATGCATAAACATTCAAATGGAATCAGTGATCAAATTTTCAAAACTTTGAGCACAGTTCATCAAATGTTTGATAATAACAAAAATGAAACGAACCTGATGCAGAAGAAGGCCAGAAAAGAGAGCTAGATGGAAAGTCCTCGAAGCTTTGGCATGCATCGAAGATATCGTTTCCCTCGTTTAAACTCAAGTGGGGTCGTTTCTTTGAGTTCTGACCCGAAGCCAGAGCCTGAGCCTCCAAGAGAAGACCCCCCAGGAGGCCGCTGCTGGTTTGGAAAGAAGGGTCGTTGAAATCAATGTCTTGGTCTTGGGGTGGTTTGTAGAACTGGGTTGAAGGGAGATCGAACTTGGGTTGGAAGGAGGAGGAAGAAGAAATGGGTCGGTCAGATTCGAACAAAGAGGGTTGAAGAAACGGAGAGAAGCCTGAAGAAACCGGGAATCTGAATCCATCAAGATGAGGGAACTGGGTTGTGAGAGGAAGGTCAGGGAGAGGGTTGTAGCTTGAAGAGGCACGGTAGCGTTTGAAGCGAAGAGGGTTGCATAGGAGTGGTTCTGGTCTTTGGAAGGTGAAGGGGAGAGAGGAGGGTGAAGAGGAGGAGAGTGGAAGGGGTGACTGGTCTAAGAAACTGAAAGGTGAAGAATTGGTGAAGGGATGTCTCTGTTGGAGAGGGGAATGTTGAGGTGCAGTTGGAGATAGAGGTTGTTGTTGTTGGTGTTGTTGTTGTTCTTGATGATGATAGTTTTGTTTGAAGAACTCAAAGTTTGTGAGAGTGTTATTAGGGTTTGGAGAAGGATTTGGTGCTGTGGAACAATGGTGATCATTCTCGTCTGAATAGAGAGGGAGACCTTGTCTTTGTCGACGTTTGATCCTTGTGTTCCAATAGTTCTTGATCTCATTGTCTGTTCTCCCAGGCATCTAAGTGGCAGCAGCAACCAAAGAAACAGAGTTCAAAATCTGGTTTTCTTTACTATATTAGTGCAAGGATCACTGTGTCCAAATGCATGTCATAATCATGATAACCATAGTTTTTTATGAAAAACTAAAATAAAGAAGATAAAGAAAATGCATACCAGAGCAGCCATTCTGGCCCATTTGTTGCCAAATTGTGAATGGAGTTCAACGATGAGTTTTTCTTCCTCAGAAGAGAAAGCACCTTTTTTCAAATTGGGCCTCAAATGGTTGGCCCATCTAAGCCTACAACTCTTGCCACACCTATTCAACCCTGTGTTCCTCTGCACTGCATTCCAATTCCCTTCACCATGTTTTGTCACATAATCTATGAGAACAGCATCTTCTGCAGCTGTCCAAGGACCTTTCTTCAGAGCCACCTCCTCCACTTTGCCACCACTTTCACCACCACCGCCGCCACCAAATTCATTGCCACCAAAGACCGCCAACAACCCATTTTCACCATTGGCAACATCGTTGCTGTTTGCCATATCCTCCATCAAGCTCCTTCACCTTCCAAAACTTGGAAAATCAAACAAGTTACTTCAACTTCCCCCTCTTGCTATCTGTTTAGCCTCTGCAATTCTCTGTCCATAAGCCAAATGCTTAATCTATCTCCACGTGCTCTATGCATGCATGTTATGCGATAAACTGTATATTAAAGTGAGTGTGTATACAGGTTAATTAATTCCTAAGCTCCAAATAAACCACTCTACAAAAAGAGAGGGTAGGAGCTAGGAACTGGTTTGTGGCGGCGGCGGCGGCGAAGGGTGGCAGAGGTTGTCGTTTTGGTTGGTGGCCGAGATTGTTGTTTTGGCGTAAAGTGAATGAGGGTGCTTGGTTCCAGTGGATTTTGAAGGGACCGAAATTAAGAGGGAATGCTAAAATTTAGGTTCCTAGAAACTCTCAGAGCCAATGGTTCTTGGTAGCCCTTGCTGTCATCTAAGCTTGTAACAACTCAGTTTGCTGCTATGTGGAGATTGAACAGAAGGGACAAGCATTAAGGGAAACACTTGGTGCTCAAAAATAGAAAATCCATCACACTAAGAGAATGAACATGAATTTGCATGGAAAAATATGTGGCATGAGTTGTGACTATAATTTGTTACATCCTAGATTGCATGAAACCGAGTTGGAACATGTTGATTATAGAAGTCTTTTGAAACACGTCATGCATGGGAAGTATATATATGTGTTGGACGTGTTTATACCTAGATTATTATACAAATATTGATTCGTTGTTTGAATTAATTAAAGAAGTATAACTTAAATATGATGTTAAAAATATTGTTTTATTGATTTATGTCCCAGGCAAAATCATAACAAGAAACTGAAATTAATTTTATATACTGTGAAAAACCCACCCACGTTTATTATACGCCGGAGATGTTATTTTTCTTTTATGACAATAAAAAAGAATAAATTTTAATTTAATTATTAAAATAAATATAAATAATTTTTAGAATTTTCTTATAGATGATTTTTATTTATTTTATAATTTATATTTTTACTATAAATAATTATTTTAGTTTAAAAAATATGAAAACGGTTAAATTTAAAAAGTTATGACTTAAAAAATAGAACTCGTCTGATAATTATTTTAATTTTAAAAAATAACTATTTTTGTAAAATTGATAACAAAATGTGTAATTATATATTGTTGTAACAAATATTTATAAGAGAAAAATGTAATAGTTTATATGTATTATTTAATATATCTAAAAGTAAAACTTCACTTACCTGGCCTAACCTGTGATCAAGCTCCGAATCACCACAATCAGCGCAAGGAATTCTCAAGCGGTTAAGAAAGTATGGATGAATTTTTGTGAGAAAAGAAAAGTGATCAAATGATCGTTTTTCATGTGATAACATGTATTTAAAGATTTTTTAAATTTGTTAATATAAAATATAATAACAAAAATGTAGTAACAGATAAATGAATTTTTTTATATCATAATTAAATTAAATTATATTATATATATATATATATATATATATATATATATATATATATATATATATATATATATAAACACAATATTATGTATAAACAGATAATAAAGGCGAATATAAAAATATTAGTACAGTTATCCCAGAATAACCATAATAAATATCAATATATACAAAAGATCTCCAAATAGATATTAGAGTTTACTATCTCTAAAACAAACAACACTCTTATTATTGTTGTCACACTTTACCGATCTATCTCTCTGCTTAATAAAAGAGAAGTATTCCCACCTGCATCTCCTCTGCTCACACAATTAAGTGATCATTACAAAAGAAGTAACAAGATACAACAACATAGCGTAAGCTAATATAGCCAAAGTACTTTGGTAAAATATGCCATATACATCATGCCACATAAACAACATATATATCTATTTGTATTAGATAAACATTGGACACTAACTCGATTATCTGGATACATGCATATAACATCGAATCCCCTAGTGGCCTGCACCTGCAAAGGTTCCCAAACTCTGCAAAATTTTGCCTCAAGAGGTTATCACCCAACCACTCACAAGGTAAATTCCGTTCGTGCCTAGGACTTGATCAAATCTAGTGGCTAGGATCTTCTTCTTTTCTTCACCACATAACCTACTCTGCTATACTCGAATGTGAGTAGTTATTAGAGAAAGGATACCAACCAATAATGAATCTTTATGTCAATGCATACACTAACTATCACCACATAGAATTCCTCCTTGAAATTCATAGAAAACCACTTCACATTCCCCACTTACAGATACATACATACATGCACACTTATAGATACACACACACATATATATATATATATATATGTGTGTGTGTGTGTGTACATATATGTATATGTGTGTGTGTATATATATATATATATAGTTATTTCCAATACTAGTGACAACCATATTTGTATAAAATTGGACTCTCAAGAATGAAAGAGTAAACCTTTGATCCTAGTTCTGATCTGTTGGGAATAGTTCAAGTGTGAGTCAAAAAGTCCCACATTGGATATAATAGACAAAGTTAAACATTATATAAGAATAAAGACCCATGACACCATTACCTTAAGGTTTTGGGGTTAAAGTGGTGTCAAATGCCTTATATGTGTAAGACTAATGTCATATAACCATATGTAACCACAATCTCTGATCAATGTCTATAACCATAACCCATATAACATAAAATATATATATAACCCAACAGTGGTATCAGAGCCGATAGTTCAGAGTGATTGATCACATAGGACTCACCCTTGAGGGGAAATTGTTGGGAATAGGCCAAGTGTGAGTCGAAAAGTCTCACATTTGATATAATAGACAAAGTTAAACACTATATAATAATGAAGACCCATAACACCATTGCCTTAAGGTTTTGGGGTTAAAGTGGTGTCAAATGCCTTATATGTGTAAGACTAATGTCATATAAACATATGGAATCACAATCTCTCAATATCTATAACCATAACCCATATGACATAAAATATATATAACCCAACATGATCCACTCGCTTAATGGGCATATCTTCTCGTTGGGTGAGACGTGTACTCTCGACCTGTGACAAAATTGCTCACCCACTGGGACTCTAAGGGATTAATTCTCCCATAATGCGTCCAGCGAGTAGGGCTCGTCCAACAACACAAGCAAATCAATGAGCCTTGATCCATAATTCGTTTAGCGAGCTCATGCTCGCCCAACGAACTCATAAACCGATGAACCTTTGATTTATAGTTCACCCAACGAACCCCAACTTGCCTAACGAGTTTGCATAATTTGTGTGAAGTCCAAACCTACAAAATTGTGCATTTGACAACCTAGATGCAAACTACTTGAGAGTTTCACAGATACCCAATTCATACCACGAGTCTCATCTACAATAATCACAATCATGAAGGAAATTTAGACACATTATCAATTTCATAGATTCAATCTAACAATACTCTTTAGAATTAGCATCAATTTCTACGCAATTCATGCCACAGTTAAATTCACAGTCAAATATATGAAATTAACACCAATTAAACATTCATTCTATATAACAGAGTCTAATTAGCTTCCCTTACCTGGTCAATCAACCTCAAACTCTAAAACAGCGAAAACCCCCTTTTCAGCTACCGAGCATGTAACTCAACCTAGGAACAAAACATATATGATTAAGGCAAATCAACAGAACCACTAATCAACATAGATTCACAAGGAAAACTAAGGATTCACATGTGACCAGTACTGATCACATGCATATATAAGAACAATTGTATGAGAAAAGAGTAGAAAATCAACTTACTTAATGAAGGAAACTGATTGGACAAAATTAGATAGTAGCCATAGTGGTCTCCCTAGCAATCTCTGATAATCAAACAGATGAACTTACAGTAAGAAACTGTAGTGAGAAGGGAAAGAGCTCCTGGAAAGTGTTTTTTAGAGACGAGATCATTTTATGAAATTTTCTATTTATATGTAAGCTTTTATTATGAAAATAATAATAAGATCTCATTATTTAAAACACTATCACTTTTAAAATCAGATTTTTTAGGTTCTCACGTATATAAACATGTATATTATTATATTATAATTATTTAATTTTTTGAATTTAAAATTTCATACCTGGATTATTGTATATAAATGATATGGTCTTATTTAGATTTCCAAACCAAAGCTTCTTGACAAATGTTATATCTATTGATCTTAACAATGGTATGTTGATGTTGCCTCTTGAAAATATCTTCATACTTGGAACGTTGCTAACCCTTAAAGTTTGTAAGTTAGGCCAATCAAGAGTTCCACGATAATGACTGAAATTCACAAACTTTGGAAGATCCTTGAGTACTAGACATTTCATCTGTGGAAAAGCGATAGATGATACATTTTCATCATCACTCGAGATCACTTCCTTTAGTTCTTTGCAACTATACAACTTCAGTAATTTGAGTTTCTCAAGATATTTGGAGGAAGAAAGTGAAAATAAACTTCGAATGCTACCACAATGGACAATGAAAAGTGACACCAAATTTGAGAAGAATGGAACATGAGGTTCCTTGTTCCATACAAATTTCAAACTATTTAGGTTACTTAATGATATTATCCTCAGTTGAGGAAGCATTTCTTCCATAGGATGATCTAGTTTGTCATCTTCAAAGTTGAATATTGTGGTCAATGATTCACATTTGTCTAAATGAAGTTCTTTCATGTTGTTGAATCTTGTGATCATATGAGAAGAGATGACACTTAATAATTTATTATTGTTGCTTAAAGTCAAATTTTCCAATTGACAAAATGATTCAGAAGGAGAACTATAGTGCCAAAGCTCCTTAATATCTTGATGTATTACATAAAGCACCTTCAATTTTTCCAATGACAACTGTAGGGAATAGATGACAATTTCAAATTTGAAATATAGGGAACAACAAATCAAAGTAGGATAAAACTAAAAAGCATGGCAATTTACTAAATTAATAAATTTTGTACTTTCATTACATTTTCAATAAAAAAGTAAATAAATTATAGGATAAATAATCAGTTGAGTATAAAAAATATTAACATATCTAATTTTTAGCACAAAACAAATATTTTTTAAATAAATTATTTTGTTAGTTTTGTTTAAACTCCCTTAATGATTGAGGTAATTAATCATCTTTATTAAATATCACGTGTATTTATTAAAGAACAAAGTTAACCTTAATAATTAGTCTTGCTATTATCTTAACTCTACCCACATTATTTTAAATCCACAGTTTTGATTACATATCAATGTTAATGTTTCGTTTAATAAAAACACATGACAATTAATAGATCAAATATATGCACCTCAACTATTAATATCAAAGACCAAACCAAACTAACAAAATTAAATTTTTTATTGTACTAAAAAATAAAATATAGCAATATTTATTTTATTAAGCTGACTATTTATCCTAATATATATATATATATATATATATATATATATATATATATATATATATAATTAACATACCAGAAAAATATTAGAATTAGAAGATTTAATTTGCATGGACACTTATAATGAATATTATAGACATGTAATTTCAAATTGAAACGTACCGAATTTGGAAAGAAATAGCTTGAAGCATCTTGATTTTGATGTTCTTTTAACTCATTGGTCTCTTCAACAAATGTAATCAAAGAAGGACAATTTGTAATTCTCAATGTTTCCAAGGATGGAAATTCTGATGTAGAAGGAAATGCAACACACAAATCTCTCAGATTTTGAAGAGTAACATCCTTCAGCTGAGAAAAAATTGTTTTTCCTCTCTCTTCTTCTTTTTTGACGATGATGGTCTTACATAAGACATCACAATCCACAATTTTCATTTTTGTTAAAGTTATTGATATTGGTAACCAATTAAGAGACTTGCATAACTCCACTTGCATCGTATGCAAACTTTGATATAACCTCACATATTCTTTGTTAATGATGTGAGTTAAATTAGGTAGGTTAATCAAAATCAATTCATCTAATTGGGGAAGGAGCTCTATAGAGTTAGGTATTTCCTCCACATTGATTACAATTTTCAATGCATAACAATTACTCACAAAGAGTTTCTTCAAATTTTTCATCTCAAGTGGTGTCATAAAGGAGGCAACATAAAGCAACATGTGACAACCATTTAACCTCAATTCATCCAACTCAAATAAAGTGTCACTCATTGGCTCTAAGAAATCTACTAAAATTGCTTGGTTGCTTGTGAACTCTACCAAACAAGGACATTCTTCTATTATCAAAGTTTTCAAACTTAAAAGATTGCCATACATTTTTAAAATCCTTTCCAATTGTGAGAGAGACTTTAGTTCCACTTTACTTAATCTTGGGAAGAAAGGAGATTTATAGTAAATATCGGTGTAAACTACTTGCTTTAAATCCTCACATGCCTCTAACTTTAATTCCTTTAATTGGCAAAGTTCCATGGCCTTGTTGGGAGTGAAGAGAACCCATATAAAGGGACAACTTTTGAGGTGTATAATTTGCATACTTTTGAAGTCAAAATGTCTCCCAAAAGCCCAACGGTATAACATATGCAACTGATATACTTGGATTAACTTTAATTCCTTTAGTTGTGTCAAATACTTTACCTCTTCATCTCCATAAATAGGATCCAAGATTTCAAATAGACATTCTGATATTTTGCACTGTTGAATTTCAATTACTTCAAGTTTTTTTGACCTCTTCATCAGAATAGATATAAATTTAGTCAATGTTTCATCACAGTTAGTTGCTCGGAACACTAGAAGGTTGGTGAAATATGAAGGTCGAAGGTTATGTATTCTTTCTCGTAATTTCTCGGTGTCACCAATATCATATTCAACCGTCGTTGAGAAAAAATCATCCTGCAAATCATCATTTATTCTCTTACTACCATTTGGTGTAACTCCATTGTAAAACAATTTAAATTGTATAAATTATGACAGTTATTTTTGTATATTACAAAGGCATGAACCACCAAATTTAAGAGTGTGACGGTTTCGAAAGCACATAAATCTTATTACTACCAAGTATAATACAATGGTTTTCAAAAATCACCACAACAACGGTTATAATAGGTTTAATTATTCGGAATGTATCTACTTTGACTTTGGTAAAGGTATGTCAATTTAGTATCCATTTTGGAGTTACATTCCAACTTTTGAAAAAGTGTTTCAATTAAGTTCCTTTCAGACAAAAATTACTAACGTCGTTAACGACATGACACGTGTCAGTCTGTGATTTTTTTTTTAATTTTTTGAATTTTTTTGGTAAAAAACAATTGTCATGTGTCAAGTCCTTGGTATGACACATGACATTGTGAGTATCACGTGACAGTGTAACCATAAAATGTCATCATCTTGATTTCCATTTAGTTTCCATATATGTCTCATTGATTCAATTTAGTCCTTACTTATGCGTCTTTGATTTAATTTTGACCCAATTATTTTTAATAAATAAAATATTTTTTCATCCATTTTTTATAAGATTAAAACCAATTAAGTATAAATATTTTTTTACAAAAATTAAGTAGTGATATTTATATTAAAATTTAGTGGTAAAAATCATTTTATTAAGTCATTTTCAAAAAAAAAAAAGTATTAGTATAACATTCATGCAAATAAAAAATTTGGTTTAAAACTAGTGAGAGATAATATTGTTCTATTTGAAAAAAAGAAGAAGTAATAATTAACAAAACATGAGTTAATAATATATAATAATGTAATATGTTAAAAATTCATTTTTAATAAATATCGATACAAATAATAAATTTGGTCTGAAATTAGAGAAAAACAATGTAAATATCGATACTTAATTTTGTAAAAATATTTATACTTAACTAGTTTTAATCTTATGAAAAATGGATTAAAAAAATTTGGACAAAAATGAATCAGAGACACATAAGGACTAAATTGAATCAAGAAGACATACATAGAAACTAAATTGAAATAAACACAATAATATTTTACAGTGACATTGACATGTGGTATTGCATTGTCATGTTGTCACACCAGGGACTTAACACGTGATAATTTTCTTTTTTGGAAAAGGTAAAAATAAAAATTAAAAAAAAATTAAAAAAATCACATACTAACACGTGACATGCGATGTTAATAATTTCTGTCGAAAAGGGACCTAATTGAAACATTTTTTTCATAAATTGGGATGCAATTGACATTTTTTAAAAAGTGGATATCAGGTTGATACACCCTATCAAAGTGGATATCATCCGACTAATTAAACCTATATAATACAATGTAACAGCGGTCAAGACTATCGTAATATATTTGTTGGAAAATAATTTTAGTGTATTTGAAAAGCCATTATTAACGTTATGTTACGATATTTTTAACTTACATAATGTAAATATTATATTATTTATAAAATATAGTAATTGAACTTAAATCGTTCATCTATTATACGAGAAAATGTAGAGAGAACTAACCCATGATTCAAAAATATTTGCTAGAGACTCTTGATTTTCCAATATCACAGATTTTGTTTTTCCCAAACCACACTTTCTTATGTTGGGACAATGATTCACGATCACATTTTTTAAAGATGGCCACTCAACGATATCTCCACAAGAAAATTTCTTTAAACTTGGTAAGCTTTCAAAGTGTATTTGGTTTGCTTCTGGATATTCTATTACAATCGTGGATTCTTTAACTTGAAGAAGTTCTGAATACAACCACTGCACCATTCAAGTATATGTAAACAAATAAGGAATAAAAACATGAAAATAATAATTATTTTCAACGCATTAAATCAAATAAAGAATAAAAAACACATTGATAATAAGTAGATTTTATTACAAATTGTTGAGAAGTTTTGTTTTTTCAAATGCATTTTTATAAGTAATTTTAATTCAATTATTTAAAAATATCATTATTTTGAAAGTTCATGCTACAACAATTAAATATATTAATCTAAAACTACTAGGTATATCAAAATATATATTAATCCCTCATAAATCACGAGCAATTTAGATACACCTTCCCTCTTTAATGACGTCTTTTAAAGACAAAGGTGTGATAAGAGTTTTAGGATCCAAAATGAATAATCCCTCAAATATAAGGATGACCCTAAGGTTTTATTTAAATGGACTTGAGTGCAGAATATTGATTCCATTCGTGGAGATGAAAACAAGGTTCCAAAGACGCACTTTCTTAGGGAATGAAAAGTGGTTCCAAAAATGAACATTATTCTCTTAACCCTCAAGTATAGGAAGAATGAAAAAGTGGTTCTAGAGACGAATCGATACGCTCAATAGTTACACATTACTTAGAAGTAAGGTCAATGACAAAACTTTTGATAAGAGTTTCTGTTGGAAAATTTTCAAATATATAATATGAGGGTTAATACGAGATATTCACATGGTCAATTATTTCTATAGATGTGGTCCATTTGTCAATCAATTCTATAATTGTTGCGTAGATTTTGATACTGTAATCTCATATAATTGACAATAATTTAATATGGCTACTACTCTATGATGGCTAGAGAAAAATAACTATAAATTTCACATGTACTATATGTTTTAGGTCATCAAATTTGCTCTTTCCTACAATATACTATATCATCAAGGTTTAGAGAGTGAGAGTTTGAAACGAAAAAGCACATTAAAGGATTCTCGTGATAGTGACAATGGTTGGAGGTTAGTATTTATTCCTTTTTCTGCATTAGTTTTACATTTGGTATTAGAGCAAGATTAAATACCTTTGTCTTGTTTTGAATTTGTCGTGGTTATCCTTTGGATTTTTTATTGTGTTTTTCTGTTGTGTTTGATGTCGGACCTACTATTATCGACGTTGGAGGTGTCACTATTGATGAGGTGACGCTAATCCACTAATGGACTTTGCGATTATGGGTATAAAAAGTCTTGGAGCATCAACATTGTTGCCCTTCGAGGCTTTGTCCGTATCGTTCTAAAAAGTCTGAGATGTGTCCTGTGTACTCATGTAATGCGAAATGTTGTCACTTACTTATGACAATTGACACTTTTGGACAATGGGTGTGCTGAATATTTTTAAGTTGGATATGAATTGAAAACGAATCTTTTATTTTTTTCAAAATAAAATAATGAAGAGTACATAACTTTGTTTTATATCTATATTTTAACGTTAAGTCAAATATTTTTATGGTGTGATGGTAAAGTAATCATTTTAATTGAATTACTATATTAATTCACTAAGGATTGACATAATATATGGTTTTGCATGTAGTACATGGTTGTGTACATAATATATGTTTTTGTACGTATTATAAAATTGTATATGTAATATATATATATATATATATATATATATATGGATCCTAAGGTTCGTAGTGGGCCATGGCCCCCGCAAATTTTTTAAATTTTTTTTAGATTAATTATTATTATTTTTATAAAATATAATTTTTAATGTTAATAAGTAATAAAATAAAAAATTAAATAAAATAAAGAATAATAAAATTTATTGAAATATTTTTTTTTTGTTTCTCATTTGAAGTTTCTCGGTATTATATACATTTACACTCTTAAATATCTTCTTTTGTTTTTTTTCTTTAAATAAAGAAATAGAAAGTTGGACATAAATTCATTCTCTTCGCTTTCAGTTATCATCTGTTATCTTTTAAGATAAAAAAAGTAACTCTCTTTATTTTCTTGATAGAAAAATATTAGTTTAATATTTAGTTTTTTTTTCATCTTATGAGTTTTTTGTATTTTTTTTTTCATAAATATAAAAAAGAAAAATTATGTACTATATGTTTTTTAATAACCATTTCTTATATGTGACTTGATTATCATAATATTTTTTAGTAATTACATTGTCCATTTTTTATTAGATTTGCATAAATTATTTTTTAGTTTTAATTATTTTTAAAATAGGTATATTGATGAAGAATAAAATAATAGATTGATTTTTTTCAATGCGATAAAAGGAAAGATACTCTTGAAGATGAATTCAATTGTTGAATTAGAAAATCGTTCCTTAATATTCAAAAAATTTATAAGTGAAAAGTTTCATTAAAATTTTTCTGAATTATGAAAGTTTCATATTAATTCTTTGAAATTTATTATAAGAAAACTTTCTCAAATATGAGAATATTCATGGAAAGAGATGAAATTAAAAAAAAACTTATTTAAAATGTGTTTCATATCAAATACAACTTCAAAACTATCACTTTTTTTAAGGAAAACTTAGAAAGAGATTTCAATACTAAATTTTATATATATATATATATATATATATATATATATATATATATATATATATATATATATTGGCGGATCTGGATAAAAAATCTTGAAGGGACCAAAATAATATACTCAAATTTCATATATTTAATCATTGTTATTATATATATATATATATATATATATATATATATATATATATATATATATATATATATATATATATATATATATTTTATGAAGTTTTGTACATAATATATGTGGTATACGTGCCATAAGTTTTTTACCTACTATATGTTGAATATTTAATTTATATAGTGAATATTATTTTTTTATTGCATTATAAATAATGTTATTCAAATTTTTTTTTTGAATCAGTATATATTTTAATGAATTAGAGGGTGACAACAACATCTTTGATGCATTGATATTTATTATTACGTAATAAACATTAATTGTAATTAATTATATGTGATGTGATGAATTTTTATCCATAATTTTTTTTTCTCATCTATAAGATTAATTAGAATGAAATATTGGATTATAATTCTCAAATTCTCTAAAGGTATTAAGAAAAAAAATATAGTCTAATAGTTTTATCTTTTGGTTATGTGAGTCTGAATATGACTTTAGCTCACAAGCAAGTTTTGCGTCACTAGATTCATTAAGATGTGTGCGGTAAGACATAATAGTATAATAGATTTATTACTTGGTGATGTGAGTATAATTGAGTAAGACTTTAGCCCACAAATAAGTTTTATGTTTCTAGATTCATTCACTAAGACATGTGTTTGTATCGGTAAAACATAATAGTATAATGGTTTTATCATTTTGTGACGTGAGTCTAATTGAATAAGACTTTAGTCCATAAGTAAGTTTTATGTCACTAGATCATTCATTAAGACGCGTGTTTGCATCGGTAAAATGTAATAGTATAATAGTAGTTTTATAATTTGGTGATGTGAGTCTAATTGGGTAAGACTTTAGCCCATGGGCAAATTTTATGTCACTAGATTCATTCATTAAGATATGTTTACATCGGTAAAACATAATAGTTTTATCATTTGGTTATGTGAGTCTAATTGAGTATGACTTTGGCCCACATACAAGTTTGTTTTATGTCATCACTAGATTCATTGATTAAGACATGTTTGCATTGACAAAACATTATTTTGTTATAGTATCGAATTATGATAATGAGCATGTATTTTAAAAATAATATAGTTTCTCAAAATCTGTGAATATTTTTTATATCCATTGTGGTATTCCCAAACTAAAAAGGGATAATTATAAGTTTTGAAAGGAGAAAGTTTTTCTCCATTTGGTTTGGATGAACATTGATTATGCTATTAGAAAACTAGAATCATCATTATTACTAATACCAACACTCTAGATGTTGTTGATCTTTATGAAGAGTCGGAGAGGTTAAATTGTCTCTTTCTGACATTAATAAATACCAACTTTTTTGTTGGTATTTGGGATTATGTTTATCAACATGACAATGTGAGAGATTTGCTAAAGGTTATTGATGAATAAATCATATTTGATAAATCTCTTATCAACAGTATCATCATGTATTTATCATCCTTAAAGCTCACCGGTATGGGATTAAGGGGGGGTGTGATCACATCATGCGCACTAGGGACATTGTGGGTCAAATGAAAGGCCTTAGAGGTTACCATCTGATTCCCTTCTAGTACATTATATTTTGTATACTTTGCCTCATCAATATGAATGACTTATAACACACATAAGGATAAGTGATCTATTAATGAATTAGTGACCATGAAGAGGAAAGGTTGTTAATGGAGGAAGGTCAAATGTGATTACTTCTCTCAATAACAAGAAGAATCAAATTAATCAGAAAGGAAAGATATATGTTAAACCAGTTATAAAGAAAGAGTCCAAGTGTTTCTTTTGTAAAAGAAGGGACACACGAAGAAGGATTGCACAAAGTTTAAGAATTGGATAGTGAAGAAAGGTAATTATTTTATTTTTGTTTGTTATGAATCTAATATGACTAGTATTAATCATAACACATATGATGGATTCATTCTGGAACTACAATCTATGTTTGTAATACCATATAAGGTATGTAAAACCTAAGGAGACCAATGGGAAGTGAACCTTGCATATATTTAGGAACCAAGATGAGTTCATATGTCGGGGTCATTGGGACATGCAATAAAGTTTTAAGTAGTGATTTTATTTTTTGTTTAGAAAAGGTCTTTTGTGTTCCTAGTTTTGATAAAAACTTAATTTTCATTTTGTGATTTACACCTTTGGGTGTTTCTTTTAATTTTATAGAATATGGTTTTACTTTGTTGAATAAATCGAAAGTTGTTAGTTTTTTTATAACTATGTCATGGTCTTTACTCTATTAAATTACAAATTACATTGCTTATAGTTCAATGCATGTGTTCTACTAGGTTAAAGTGATGTGTTGTGAATGAGCATTCCTCTACCTTATGGCACTAGAGATTGAGACATATATCTCCATTGAGAGAATTAAGTGATTAGTTAATGATGAAGTACTTAATACTTTAGATTTTGCTGATTTTGAAACTTTTGTAGATTGCATTAAGGGTAAGCAAACTAAAAAGTCCAAAAAAGGTGCTAAAAACAGTTCAAACATACTAGAAATTATTCGTACAAATATTTGTCTTCCGAATATGGATGTGAGTAATCTGAGATACTTCATCACATTTATAGATGATTCACGATACATGTATCTTTACTTACTTTGTTATAAGGATGAAGCTTTAGATGCCTTTAATGTTTTTAAGGTTAAAGTAGAGTTACAATGCAGAAAGCAAATTAAGATTGTGAGATCAGATAGGAGGTGGAGAGTACTATGGTAGATACACTATGTGTAGACAAGAATCTAGTCCATTTACGAAATTTCTCCAAGAACATGGGATTGTTGCCCAATACACTATGTTTGGTTCTCCGAATCAGAATGGCATGGCAAAGAGAAGAAATCAAACTTTAAAGGATATGGTGAGAAGCATGAGGAGTCATGCAAAGCTTCCTAAATTATTGTGGATTAAAACACTTAAGACGGTAGTGTATATAGTAAATCGAGTTCTAACAAAGACTGTATTAACACCTTTTGAGTTATTCAAAGATTGGAAACCCAATTTACGACATATACACCTTTGGGAATGCCCATTTGAAGTGACATGTTATAATCCACAAGAGAAGAAACTAAAACCTAAGACTATTAGTCCTATTAGTTAGTATTCCATTGGATATGCTGAAAAGGTCCAAAGGTATAGTGTTTATTGTCCATTTCATAACACTACAATTGTAGAATCAAGGAATCTAAAGTTTCTTGTAAATGACTTGATTAGTGAGGGTGATTTAATTCAAAATAATCAAATGAAGTACAACCCTCTAAATTAAATGATACACTCGTGGTCATTATTTCCCAAATATGTGATATGTGGGATAATATAAGATATTCACATGGTCAATTATTATTATAGATGTGGTTCATTTGTAAATCATAATTTTATAGTTATGCATAAACTTTAATAGTGTAATTCCATATAATTGGAAACAGTTTATTATGGTTACTACTATGTGATAGAAAGAGAACTCTATAAATTTGACAAGTACTATGTGCTTTATATTATCAAATATGTTCTCTACTACATTATATTATACCATCATCAAAGTTTAGAGAGTGAAGATTTGAAACGAAAAATCACATTAATAAAAACGAAAAATCACATTAAAAGATTTTTGATGATAGTAACAATGACTAAATATTAGTCCTTATTTATTTTTTCACATTAATTTTACAGTTTTATGGTCCAAAATTGGTAATCCACTATGAAAATATTATTTCAAATAATTAAATATCGAAATACTAAAATTAACATTAACGATGAAGAATTTGAAAAATTGTATTTAAAAAAGTAATGTAAATCATTAAATTTTTAGTAATTGCAAGTTCTCACCAGTATGTCCATTGCTTTGGACCCAAACGTTTGTCGTAGCAATTTCATATTTTCATCGGCACCCGAGTAAGACATTCTCTTTGTATTAGCGGAACTCATGTCACCAACCTGAAATACTACTTTTATGCATAAATTACTTTTTTAAACTTAAAAAAATACTCTATTTTTCTCTTAAAAAGTCATTTTAAATAATCCGAGCGAATTCTAATCCTAATACGACTAGCAAATGATGAATGAAATAAAGAAGCTAAATAAAAATTATAACTAACCAAATTAATAATTTTAAATTATTATTTTACAGGTCAAATTATTGTATTATAATTAATAATTTGAATTTAATTTGTAAGTATTAAAGATTTAATTTATAATAATATTACATGTTTTCATTTTTCATATAGTATAATAAAAAAAATCAAATTATTTTCTGTGCCACCAGTTTAATTGATTAAGCAGAATGGGTAAAAAGTTTATTGTTGTATAAACTAGATAATGACATTTCGGGTGGATATAAAATGGATTAATTGAACTAATTTATTGTAAATCTTAATTAAACTTAAAAAGTTATTTGAAAGAATTGAATTGAATTTTGTAATAATCTAAATGACCAGGGATTATTTACATCATATGATTTGAATGAACTAAATTAAATTGATTTTTTTTCTAAATTGTTTGAATTATTATTAATAAAATATCGTTTTTTAAATTACATTTTTCAACATCATAAAGTACCATATTTATGTCAAACACTTTAATTTTCTTATAATTGTATTCTGTATGAATTTGAATTGATTCAGTTGAATTATTTTGAAGGAGTGGTAATAAGAGGGAAAAAAAGATGCTTGAAATATGAAATATGAAACATGAAATATTACCTGGTTGAGATTGTGCTTAGGTTGTATTATGCTGATATTGCAATTGTGGAAGAAAGATAATGCCACTGAACAAGTTTGCACAAGAAAAATGAAGGTTTTATACATATCCAACTACAATAATGAAAGGTTTTTTCTTTCTTTTTTTTTTCATTTTGTTTTCCTCCAAAATAGATTCTGCAAGTTTTCTTAGTTCTTTCCTCAGCATCAACTTTTACCTATTCTTTACTTTTGTTTTGGTTAAAGCATTATTCTTTCTGCAGCATCAATTTTTACTAATTCTTTACTTTTGATTCGGTTAACTTACGTAGTGATTCTTTCCTTAAAACCTACACCATATTTTAAGGCTTCCCTTATTAATCAAATTTCTATAAGTTTATTTTTAAGTAAAATTTACTTGAAATATATTCAAAATTGTATTTGTGCAGAACAATATATAAACATTAGTTAATATAACAATCCAATCTCTTTATCTGTATATATTTTTCTATCTATCTCTCTATAACATTTGATCACACCGATATCGTAGACTTTTTTTAAACATAAAAATATATTATTTTTCAAATACATTATTAAATTTTTGGTTTAGATTAGACTTTGGAGTTTAGTTTTTATTTAGTTAATATGTTTTGTTATAGATAATTGTTTCGCGATTATAGATAATATGGTAACAAACGAAAGGACAAAGAGAGTTTAAAATAAAAATGATGCAATTAAGAAAATTTAAATGGTATTACTCTTTTAAGCAAGAAACTTGCAAAATTTAGATAATGAGTAAGGTAGAGTTTTGCTATATCAATGTTGGATTTTTGTTTACGTTAGCTATGTGCAGTTCAAGAATGGTAGGATGAAGAAAATGATCTTAAAAATCATAGTGGCAATCACAAAAGGACTTTTGTCATAGGTTTTAATACTTTAAAATGAATATTGTTCTAAGACAAAGATAAAAAATGTGTCATTGGTGAAATAAGAAATAACTTAATAAATGTGCAAATGCACCAACAAATATATTTATTTTGGTAGGAGTAGTACAAGGAAAGACCAACGGCACAAAAAATCCTATCTTTAGTATAACATGGACATCATAGTTCGTGTAAAAGGTGTATTAATATTGTTGAAATTTCTCTGTTTTAGGTTGGATTTTGTTGTCTACATATAGTGAGCAAATATCAAGATAACAATCAGTAGTTTCTGGGTAACATGAGGTCTCAAGCACAGTATTGGTAATTTATGTATTGTGACATAGGTATATATGATATGTAAAAGGATCAAACAAAGTACCTTAGTGCTTCTTTAT
Organism: Vigna unguiculata; assembly: GCF_037176805.1. Taxonomy (NCBI): domain Eukaryota; kingdom Viridiplantae; phylum Streptophyta; class Magnoliopsida; order Fabales; family Fabaceae; genus Vigna; species Vigna unguiculata. The sequence goes on from NC_140797.1 coordinate 32,891,400, forward strand.
TTAATATTTTTACAGACAAAAAAAAAATGATTGTAGATTATTAATATGTAGTTGAATACTTAGAAAGGTGGAAAGTAATGATAAAAATAGCTTATATCAAGTGATCAAAGTAGCAAAAAAGAGTAAGAAAGAGTCCTTTGGCAACTTCAAATACGTTAATGAGAGCAAGTAAATCACAATGAATAAGAGATTTGTTTTCTCTAAGTTTTTCTTATGGTGAGTAAAGGGTTATATATGTAGCATCCTCTAAAACGTTTTTAAATTTTATATATTATTAGAATATTAAAGGAAGCTGTGTTATTTTAAGAAAATGAATTTGTATTTGATTATATACTTCAATGTGCATATAGTTTTATGTTCAACAATTCAATCACTACTTCAACCTCTTTTGGGAATACGATAAGCAAAATTATCTTCGGTATTTATGAAATCGAAAACCAAAACATTATGAAGTTGATAAATACAAATGTAGGAAAAGTAACACTAACATGATATATGTGGACGACAAACAATCAAAAGATATGGTATATGTTTATCACAGCTTACTTCAGTAATGACAATTGAGCCTTGCAAAATTTCATTTTGATTTGAGGTATAACCTTTTTTTTTTAATTTATGTTTTTCAATAATTTGTTCATGCACTTCTAGAAAGAATATATGTCGTTTAATGTGAGAGTTCATTTATGTTCAAACACTCACACAAATGATAGATTTTACAAAATATTAGATGATTGTTTGTTAAATTGGAATATTAATACAAAATTGTTCATTATCACTTTGACAATTATGACACAATTGATAGCATGATTAAAAAAAAAGTAAAGATAAGTTGAAGTTAGACACCCTCTTATGAAAAGATATTTTAATATGCATTATTCAACACATATATTTAATTTGATTGTGAAAAAAGGTTAATAGTTCTAAGAGAATGGATGGAAACGGTATGAGAAAGTTAGCATATTGTACAAAAATAGCTAAAATGATGAAAATTTTAAAACAATAATGGCTAGACAATTACATTTTTAATAACTTATAAATATAAGTTATTAATTTATAATAAATAAATATACTAATATATTAACATAATTTTAATGAGATAATATTTTATGTTTTCATAAATAATAAGATTTAATATGAAAAGACAACAAGATGTTTTTTTATTGATTAATGTGTCATGTTACAAACAACTTCACTATTTTACACTTTTTGAAATTATATATACATAAGTATGAATTACATCTAAAAAGGTAATTACATAACATCAAATTATTCTTTTCAATCTCTTCTTGTTCTCTCTTCTTGTAGTTTCATTTCTATCACCGAAACATAAAAATAAAATAAAAATAAAAATAACCAAATTATTGATAGAAACAGGGAGATGCAGCACTAATATGTTTGTGAACAAATTCATACTAGAAATCAAGATATCACTTTCAACATAAAGAAAACTTTAATAAAATACTTTTATAAGTCATGCTACTTATATATAGTCCATCTTATTTAGTTTGTCTCGTAAGTTACTTTGTAACCTTAAAACACTATTCAACACACATTTTGTTTATGTTTAATTATGGTTATAAGCACTAGCAATGTATATACAAGTTCAAGAAACATCTTTCTATACCACGAAGAGTACACTAAAATCCTCAAATTAAATCATGTTTATGTATAGTTTCATATGAATGTTGAATACATAATATACTTTATTTTAAAAAACATAATCTATATAAGTGTAAAGTTGGAGAATCAACATTACCTTAAAAAAGGTAGTAATCATTATTTTCTTCCATTGTTAACTTTTTGTAAAAGTTATTGCTCCTTTTTTGATTCGATGCATCTCAGTTAATTCCTAATCAACATATGCAAATAAACACATTAATATGTCAAGAAGCTATTTTTAAAAGAAAGAAAAATTTTAGGAATAGAAGACAAATAAATAAAAGAAAAAAATTTGATACAATATGTGATGTAATGAAGAGAAATAAATTAAAATATGAAAATAAGTGTTTTACAAGAAACATCTTTTAGAAAATAAAGGATATATATACATATAGATGGAAAGATATATAGATATATAAACATGTTGTATATTACTATATTATAATTATATAACTTTTATGAATTTAAAATTGTATACCTGGATTGTTGTGTATAAATGATATGGTATCATTTACATTTTCAAACCAAAGCTTCTTAACAAATGAGATATCTATTGATCTCAACAATGGTGTGTTGATGTTGCCTCTTGAAAAGTTTTTCATATTTGGAACATTGCTCACTCTCAAAGTTTGTAAGTTAGGCCAATCAAGAGATCCACAATAATGACTGAAATTCACCAACTTCGGAAGATCCTTGAGTACTAAACATTTCAATTAGGGAAAAATGGTAGATACATTTTTATTTTCATCACTCAATATCACTTCCATTAGTTCTTTGCAACTACACAACCTCAGTAATTTGAGTTTCTCAAGATATTTGGAGGAAGAAAGTGAAAATATACTTTCAATGCTACCACAACGGACAATGAAAAGTGACACCAAATTTGAGAAGAATGGAACATGAGGTTCCTTGTTCCATACAAATTTCAAATTATTTAGGTTACTCAATGCTATTGTCATGAGTTGAGGAAACATTTCTTCCGTAGGATGATCTGGTTTGTCATATTCAAGGTTGAATATTGTGATCAATGATTCACATTTGTCTAAATGCAGTTCTTTCATGTTGTTGAATCTTGTGATCATATGAGAAGAGATGACACTTGATAATTTATTACTATTGCTTAAAGTCAAATTTTCCAATTGAAAAAATGATTCAGAAGGAGAACTACTGTGCCAAATCTCATTAACATCTTGATCTATTATATAAAGCACCTTCAATTTTTCCAATGACAACTACAGAAAAAAAAAAAGACAAATTTAAAAATATACGAAGCAACAAACCAAAGTTGAATACAACTAAGAAGTAACAATGTAAATGTTAACAAATTTCGTACTTTCATTCCATTTTCAATAAAAAAAAAAAACTAAATAAAATATAGCATAAACAATCCGTTTAGTATAAAAAATATTAACATATGACATTTTTGTGTACAACAAGAAAAAAATAACAATCTTATCAAACAAATTTAATTTTGTTAATGATTAAGGAATATATACATATAAAAGAATTAGAAAAGACTTAATTTGCATGGAGGCACTTATAAGGAATATTATACATGTGTAACTTCAAATTAAAACGTACCGAATTTGGGAAGAAATAGGTTGAAGTAACTTGTTCTTGGTGTTCTTTCAACTCATTTGGCTCTTCAACAAATGTGATCAAGGAAGGACAATTTGTTATTCTCAATGTTTCCAAGGATGGAAATTCTGATGTAGAAGGAAATGCAACACACAAATCTCTCAGATTTTGAAGAGTAACATCCTTCAGCTGAGAAAAAATTGTTTTTCCTCTCTCTTCTTCATTTTTGACGATGATGGTCTTACATAAGACATCACAATCCACAATTTTCATTTTTGTTAAAGTTATTGATATTGGTAACCAATTAAGAGATTTACATAACCTCACTTGCATCATATGCAGATTTTGACATAACCTAGCATATTCTTTGTGAATGATATGAGTTAAATTAGGTAGGTTAATCAAAATCAATTCATCTAACTGGGGAAAATAATCTATAGAGTTAGGTATTTCCTTCCCAATGATCACCGTTTTCAATGCACCACAATTACTCACAAAGAGTTTTCTCAAATTCTTCATCTCATGCGATGTCGTGAAGAGAAACAATATAGAGGGACAAGTTTCTAGGTGTATAATTTGCAGATTTTTGAACTCCATATGCCATTGAAAGTCCTGATAGAATAATGCCTTCACCTCATATACTTGGATTAACTTTAATTCCTTTATTTGTGTCAAATACTTGACTTTTTCATCCAGAAAAGTAGGATTAGAAAAGTCAAATAGATAATAATGTGATAAATTGCAGTGCTGAATTTCAATAACTTCAAGCTTTTTTGACCTATTCATCAAAATAGATATAAAGTCAACCAATATACGATCACAGTTTTTTGCTCGAAACACTACAATGTTGGTGAAATGTGAAGGTCGAAGATTATGCATTCTCTTGCGTAATTCCTCACTGTCATCAATCTCATATTCAACAATCGTTGAATAAAAATCATCCTGTAAAACATCATTTCTTCTCTTGTTATTATTTTGCATGTAACAGAAGCTATATTAACTGATATAACAACAGAGAGAACTAACCCATGATTCAAAAATATTTGCTAGAGACTCTTGATTTTCCAATATCACAGATTTTGTTTTTCCCAAACCAAACTTTCTTATGTTGGGACAATGGTTCACGATCACCTTTTTTAAAGATGGCCACTCAACGATATCTCCACAACAAAATTTCTTTAAACTTGGTAAGCTTTCAAACTGTATTTGGTTTGCTTCTGGATATTCTATTACAATCGTGGATTCTTTAACTCCAATAAGTTCTGAATGTAACCACTGCACCATTCAAGTATATGTAAACAAATAAGGAATAAAAACATGTAAATAATAATTATTTTCAAAGCATTACTAAAATAAAGAATAAAAGAATAATATTGATACTTTTAAAGCATTGGTTCAGGAAAAATGTAGATTTTATTGCAAATTGTTGAGAAGTTCTTCTTTTTCTAATGCATAAGTAACTTTTAATTGAGTTATTATTTTTTTTAAATTCATTATTTTGATTGAAAGTTAAATCCATAAAAACTATATACATATATTCTCACTAGTATATCGAATGCTGCCGACTCCTTGAACCCAAACTTTTGTTGTAGCAATTCACTCTCGTCTTCATTCCAGACTATTTTACGCGAATGCATGTCACCAACCTGAAATACTACTTTTATGCATCAATTTTTTTTTATAACTTAAAGTAAAATGCTTTTTTTTTTCCTCTTCTAAAAATCCTTTTAAATAATTCCAAACAAATCGTAATCCTAATAGCACATCAGTGAGAGGGAAAAAAATATTCATGAAATATGAAATATTACCTGGTTGAGACTTAGGTTGTATATATTATGCTGATATTGGAATTGTGGAAGAAAGATAATGCCACTCAACAACCTTTACCTCTATAGTTTGCACAACAAAATGAAAGCTTTTATATATACATCTCCAATTACAATAATCAAAGCTTTTGCTTTTTCACTTCGTTTTCCTCCAAAATAGGTTCTGCAAGTTTTCTAAATTCTTTCCTCACCATCAACAACCAAATCTTTGCTTTTTGTTTTGGTTGACGTATTAATTCTTTGCTTTAAACCTATACTTTATATTTCGAGGTTTTCCTTATTAATCAAATTTCTGTATGCTTATTTGTAAGAAAAATATTCAAAATTCTTTAGAAATTATCATTTGGTTTGTAAAGAGAAGAACCGGTTAAAATTGATGGAAGAAGAGGACACATCAACTAACATATTAGGACAAGATAACCTCAAATTTTTATGCCAGTAACATTAGTCTAAGAAACATAACTTAGGATAACTAATGAAGGATTAAGATGACTAATTATAGACAAAGAAATCCTAAGACCGGATATCGTACGAAGATTAAGTCCATACAAAATTAAAGACAATTATTTACACTATATGTCATCTATATATTTCAATTATTATAACTGTTAAAAATTCAAGTGTGAGTCTAAGTCCCACATTAGCTCAGGTCTCATTGATGTTGTATCTCCCCTCTGAACCTCTCCCTCGATAGTCCTAACAAGTGGTATCAAAGCCACAACCTTAAGGTTTTGGGTTGAGAGTGGTGTCAATTAGAGATGACAAATAAACTCGCCCCTGGGTATTGCCCGAACCCGTCCCCGTTTTGACAGGGAATCCCCACATTGATTGGGTATGGGTATGGGTATGGGGAATCCCTGACTTTTTCAATTAAGTATGGGGATGGATATGGGTATGGGAATATACATATCCCCGCCATAATACTCGTCTCTGTCATATCTCCGTCCCCATTTAAATTATTAAAACATTCACAATTAATTAAGTAACCATATATATATATAAAATTTCTTCTAATTATTTGGTTTGTCATGAAAATCATCTGCATATATTGGATATTTTTCATCTTATCATAAACTTTATGGAATTATGTTAAAATGATGTATGTCAATTAAAAAAATTGTATGTCTCACATTTGAATATTTCTATTATTTTTTTCATATTTTTATTTATTATATATTTTCCTTTAATGTGAGAATGTTTAATACTCTCAATTTAATTGTTTAATAGCATAAATCTTTCATTTACTAGGTAATATAGAAAAATATATTATATATTTATTATTATTCATTTTTATTTCATTTGAAGAACTCTTTTGTTTTGCTAAAACAATTTTCATTATTTCTCAACCATTGAATATATATGTTGATATTTGAAAAGTTTGTTTAGATCTCTAAGGTATTTTTTAATTTTTTAATATTTTTATTTTTTGTTTATTTTCATCACGTAGAATACTATTTCAATATATTTTATCTAATTATTTTTTATTTTCTAATTCATTATCAATCATACTGTAATTTTTTACTATAGTTGTATAAATAACTTTTATTTACTACAATATAAAAATTGAATGTAATTGCCATGAATATTTTTATCACCGTCCAAGATATATTAAAGTTCAAAAGATACAAGATCTATGTCAAAAATGTTATTATTATGTTATTATTTGTTCTTTGCGTCATTTTGATGAAGTGATGTATTATAACTTTCATTAGTTTATAAACAATAGATTCATTAGAAATTAAAAAATTGAAGTAAACAAATATTTAAAATATATTTAATTTGAATATTTGTTTTCTTTTTATATTTTTTTAAAAGTATTTTTAAATTTTATCAACTAGGTTTCATTAATGTTTGAAAATTTAATAAATGTTTTTATTCTCATCAAATTTTATTTAGTATTGTAATCTAAAATATAAATAATTATAATTTATTTCAAAGTATTCGATATCGAAGAAACAATTATACTCCTATTGAAGATTTGATAATATTATGTATCCTTTATCGTAATTTTTTATTATTTTATAAAAATTAATTAAAATTAATATTTAAGTAATAAGAAAACGGGTATGAGTACGGGTACGAGATTATACCCGTTATCCGGTGGGAATGGGGATGAGACAAAAGTTTGATACTTGTTGGATTTAAGTATGGGGATGAGGATGAATTTTTTCTACGGGGATGGGTATGGGACAGCGAAACTCGTTCTCGCCCCGTCCCGTTGTCATTCCTAGTGTCAAATGCCTTATGTGATTGAGCTTAGATCTCATTTATATATATAATATAAATAGAGTGGGTCCTATTATATTTAATAGGGGTGGGCATGGATTGAATTTTTAATGATCCAATCCACATCCATTTTAGATCCAAATAATTGAATTAGATTTTCAACCCAAATTCATTTTTTTAGCAAAACTAGTTTGGATTTTTTTAAAATCCAGATCCAAATATTTGGATCAAGATTTAAATCCAGTCCAAATATTTGGATCAAGTTCAAAATCCAGAATCCATTCTTTATAAAAGAAATTTAAATTGAATTTTCTAAAACTTGTGTTCTTAAGGCCAACATGACTCAGTCCGTAAGGTCGTCGGGCACGACTCGTCTGAGTCGTCAAGCCGACCCATCCTAGTCCATCTGAGTCTTCGGGCCCACAGGCCCGTTCGGGTCATCGCACTACAAGAAATATGTTAATTACTGACGGACAAATACCAACGGATATTTATCCGTCTGTAAAATTAATTTTCTGACGGATTTAGCGACGGATGTTAAGCGGGAAAAATACCGACGGATTAGTCTGTCGGTAAGTTCGTGGATTAAACTTAAAAAAAATCAGAAACCCTTTCCCCCATTTCGTAAAACTCGTCTCCTCCAAAGCGCATCATTGAGAACGCGCCGCTCGTGTTGCCGTCGTTACTGTCACTCTTAACCGCCGCCGTGCCACTTCCAATCTTCGCCATAACGGCCTTCTTCCGATGTCGCTGCCTTCCCCCCACTGCAAAACTTGGTTCTTCTTCTCCAAACGCATCATTGAAGTCGCCGCTACTGTTGCCGCCCATTGCTGCTACCACTGCCGCTGCCAAGCCACTCCCAATTGCCGCCGTGACGGCCTCCTTCCAGTAACGCTTTCGGTGGCTTGAGTTCGACTTTGGGGATCCGCTCTGACGTTGATAGAGAAGCAGGGTAAGGTTTTTGTTGCTCGAGCAATAATCCAAGCTTTTAATTCATCCTTACCAATTATTTTTTTTCTGATAGTTGCTTCCATTTTTGTGGTGAAAGGAATTCGAATTGGGCTTCCGCGTGAGTGAAGGTGCTCTGTTTGGTGCTGCTCCAGCCGTGGAGGCATTCCGGCCGTCGAGGTGCTCTGACCGTGGGGGGAACCACTGGCTTTGGTGCTGCTGGGTTGTCGTAGAGGTAACACCCATTTTCCTTTCATTTTTCTTCCTACTGTAGTGCATCCGAATTGAATGATAGAGCATGTGCTGCTGATTTGAAGCTTCATTTTATGATAATTATCATCACCAATCTTATATAATTGTTTAGATAGACTTCATTTTAACTAACCAATGTATATAGATGCATGTATTTTGGACTGCATTGTTTTGGTGAATGGAAGACTTGAACGTGAAAGGTAGTGAATTTTGATATGTTTGTGATTGGAATTAATGATCTGATTTAGCTAGCTAGCATCTTCATTCGTATCATATTTTTTTGGTTTTGTTTTTGGTCCTGTCCATTGGCCATTAGGGTTTTGACTAGCCAAACTCGAATTACATTGTTAATTCTGAGTTGTGATCTTTTCTCCACCTTTCTTCTGTTAATTAGAACTTGTCCAATTAGTTTTATAATAGGTATATGCACTAGTGTACTTAATTTCTAATTTTTTGTAGTTTTAGCATAGTTTAGTGGTAGTTTTAGGCGTTAAGGACCTAGATTTCGAGTTGTTGTTGATTTTAGTCGTGTTTGTTGTTTGTAGTCATATTTTGGCATTAGAAACTTGTGTGGATAGTTAGATTAAAGTTGCATAGGTTAGGGTAGTACATGCACATAGAAAATACTTAATTTAGTAGACTAATCTTGGTTTTAGGTAGTGATTTTGTGTAAATCTCTTCGGAGGTAGTTTGTGTGTTAGGATTAAGTTTTCTTAAGTCATTTTAAACTTGTCTAGGTAGTTTGTATCCACTTCTACCCATGATTTAGCATAACCATAGTTTTTAGCCTAGTTTTAGTGTCTTTTTAGTGGTTTTAGGTTGTGAAAATTTGAGTTTTAGGTAGGATTTCAGTTTTGAGTTATTTCTTAGGTTCCTTTTGTCATTTTAAGTTTGTTGAGTAGGTTCTTGGTGCTATTTTTACCAATTTTCATAGTTATCATATTAGAGCAAAAATGCAAAAAGTCAACCCATGGTCAACTTACCAACTTTTCATCCAATTTAGTGCTTATTTTGGCCACTGTTTCAGCTGCATTTTCTGCCATGGGATCACTGTTTCTGCATCAAACTAAGCCACAAAGTTAGTCACTCTAATTCAATGAGAAAAACATTAACTAAGTTGTGAGTGGTAGACTACTTATGCATAAAGTTAGCCTCCACATATGAATTTTCATGTTCCATTTTATTCCTTACATTGGCCTAAGTTTTCATCATTCTTATACAAATTAGATTGTGTTTGCATCATTGCTTAAGAATTCCCTTACTAATTTGGTAGCCTTAGCTCATTTTGGCCAATTTCTAGTTCATTTTTTGAGTTTTGACTAGCCAAACTCGAATTACCTTGTTAATTCTGAGTTGTGATCTTTTCTCCACCTTTCTTCTGTTAATTAGAACTGTGTATTGAAGCATCCTAAACATTCTCCATCAATTTACACTTGCATTTATTGGTTCAAATAAAAAAGTCAAAGTTTAGTCAACTTTCTAAATGGCTTCTTCTTTTGTAGGTACATTGACTATCTTCTTTTGTAGTTCCTTCTTCTTTGACTCAACCTCAACCCTTCTCTGGTGTTTTTGGTATGTAGCTTTCATTGTAACTTTTTGTTGTTGTTTGAATATATATGATTGAAGTATGATTATAGAAAATACTAATTGCTTTATATAATTGCTACCTTGAAATCAAGTATACTACCTTGAAATCAAATGCCTTCTACATGCATGGGCTTAAGTAATAATAGGTTTATTACTTAAGTCCAATGTTTGATAATTGTCCTTTGTTGCACTTATGCAGTGTGTAACATAACATTTTCCTCCTTTGGTTTGTCCTAGGATATGGCCGAATTTCTCATCCAATTGTATATGTGAATTGCTATTGGACTAAAATAATACTATAAAATTGGTGCAAAAATTGAAATCAAGTTAACTAGAGGTGTGTTAGAATGAAGAAATTATTCGTGCACCCTCTATCTTTGCCTTCTACATGCATGGGCTTAAGTGATAATAGGTTTATTACTTAAGTCCCATGTTTGATAATTGTACTTTGTTGCACTAGCATAGTGTAACATAACATTTTCCTCCTTTGGCTTGTCCCAGGACATGGCCGAAGTTCCCATCCACCGTGGTTGGATGTATGACCGTTGTTATCCTGGAAGAAGAGGTTTGAAGGAAGATTTTATCATAGGAGTTGAAGACTTTGTTTGGACGGCTCGACAATATAAATATTATGCTCTTGATGGAGGGATTAGATGTCCATGCTTAAAGTGCCAATGCACTAAAATTTTGAAAGACGAGGTGGTTAAAGTTCATCTATACCAAAAAGGATTCATGCCAAATTACAAGATTTGGACATTTCATGGTGAAGAAATGCCCTCTGTTGATTTGACTGCACAAGAAAATTGCCTTCATAGTTTAAGTACTGTTGCACACACCTCTGAGATGGAAATCCTTTTACTAATTATTATTTCCTTTAAACTTAAATGTTGTACCTTATTTAACTAATTTGTCATTGTTTTCTTTAACAGGAAGAATTTTCAACTAGACTCTCACAAGTCAGATATGAGCAAGGGTCATGTGCTGAGGCGTCAGAGCATAATGATGAGGAAGAAGTCATTAGGACACAGTGTTGGGTTGACGTTGTCGGCGGAAAAAATAAAGGAAGACTTTATGGCACTAGAGAACTTGGCAAAGGTTACACTACTGGAAGAGGTATCCACAAACAACAAGCATCTTCTTCCAGCAATGCTGAGGAGGCCGTGAATCGACTCACGCAACGACTAGAAGAACGTGATCAAGCTTATGAAAATTTGAGAAGTCAGTTTCAGAACTTCCAAAATCTAGTCATGGCCTTTCTACCTGTTGATGATCAGACCCGTCTTCAACAACAGCAGTCCAACCCAACACCGCCCCAACAACATCCCACTCCAGTCCAACCCACATCAGTCCAACCCACACCAGTCCAATCCACACCAGCCCAGCCCACTCCAATCCAGCCACAGATTGAGCAACAAGAAGAGCCTGCAAAAGAAAATCATTCAGATGATTATGTAGATTATTAGGACTTTTTTCTATACTGAGTTTGTTACTTATGTCTGCTTTTACATTAGTTAAACATAACCTATGAGATTGTGATTGAAATATGTTTATCTTTATTTCACTTTTATATGCAAACTCTTAAAATATTTATGCGTATACGTGTGATGTATGTATAAGATATATGTCTGGATTAGCTACGAATAATTATAAGCTGGGCAGGTCTGATTGTATTTGTGAGATTGCAGGTTTGATAAATTTTGTGGACTGTGCGAATACAAATTGCACTGGAAAACTATTTTGAAATTACCGACAGATTATTCCGTCGACAATCCATCGAAAATGTTGCGTCAAACTCATGTATATACCGACGGATTACGTCGTCAGTAATTACCGATGGATCCTTCGGTCGGTAATTACCGACGGATCCCGTCGTAGGTAATTACAGACGGATCTTGCAGTCAGTAATTACCGACGGACAGTATCCGTCAGTAAGTGTTAGCTACGACCCTTTTACCGACGGATTTTGGCCCGTCAGAAATCCGTCGGAAAAATTCGTTTACCGACGGATATATGTTGTTATCGACGGATCTCGGCCATCGGTAATATCTATTTTTTTTGTAGTGTCGGGCCTCCCAGCTCGTTCGGTTCTTCGGGCCCGTCTGACCCATTCTATTCTTCGGGACTGCCTGGCCCGTTCGATTCTTCGGGTCCGCTTGGCCAGTTCGGTTCTTTGGGCCGATTTGGCCAGTTCGGGTCAGGTCATCGGGCCCCCCTGACTTGTTCGGGTCTTCGGTCTGAGTCTAAATTTAGCCTAGTCCATCTCAACCTTTAGCCTAACCCAATTAAAAATTTAAACTGAAAATTTGGATTGGATTTTTTGGATTATCCATGTTTGAAAATCTTGATTTATAGAATGGATATCTAATCCATAAAATATATAAAATGTAGACTAAATTGAAATCCAGATCCATTAAGTGGATTTTAAATGGATTGGATTTTTAATAAAACGGATTTTAAATGGATCAGATCAAAGCAAAAGTGGATTAGATCAAGAAAATTAGATTTTTTATCCACCCCTAATATTGAACATAGAATTTATAAGAGCAAGTAGTTGTATTATATCTAATTAACATAGAGTTTACTCTTAACGGAATTCTAATTACTCTTAGATTGAGATTCTTTGGACGAATCTTGTTAAGACCTAGACGGTCTAGACTTGTCAATTGTTGGACTATCATGTAAAAAAGTTTGATGATAATAAATATGAACATATATTCTTATATAATGTTTATAAACCTTCTCTTATGTCTTTTATACATAAATTAATTATGTGTACAAGTTTAAAATTTTCTCAAATCCACTTAAACATTACACTTAGCATTCAAAGCGTTAAATATATTGAAACAAAGTGATTTGAAGACATTCAAATCTTTCTGTAAAGAATTAATTAGCAATTTATATTTGTATACAATCAATAAACATATTTTGTCAAATATTATTGTATGTTTCTTTGTTTACAAAGTAGTACAGTACAATCTTCTGCACATGGATTGAATATATATATATAAAGTTCACATTTGTGTAAAGAATAAATAATTATGTTATCATATCATTTTTAAATATTATACAAGTAATATTCATATTTCTAACCACAAATTGAATAATAAGAAAATGTTTTTGCCTTTATTGTAATATGTGATTTGTTGAAATGTTACAATATATGTATTTTCCACTTTGAAGTTACTTACTAGAGAAATAGTAATACTAGTAGTTAAGAATATTGATTAGGGGCGGACAAAAAATCTAATTTTCTTGATTTAATCCATTTTTGTTTTGATCTAATCCATTTAAAATTTATTTTATTAAAAATCCAATCCATCTAAAATCCATTAAATGGATCTGGATTTCAATTTAATCTACATTTTATATATTTTATGGATTAGATATCCATTCTATAAATCAAGATTTTCAAATATGGATAATCCAAAAAATCCAATCCAAATTTTCAGTTTAAATTTTTAGTTGGGTTAGGCTAAAGGTTGAGATGGACTAGGCTAAATTCAAACTCAGACCGAAGACCCGAACAAGTCAAGGGGGTCCGATGACCCGAACGGGTCAAGCGGACCCGATGACCCGAACAGGTCAGGCACGCCCGAAGACCCGAACGGGCCAAATCGGCCCAAAGAACCGAACTGGCTAAGCGGACCCGAAAAATTGAATAGGCCAAGCAGTCCTGAAGAATAGAATGGGTCAGACGGGCCCGAAGAATTGAACGGGCCGGGAGGCCCGATGACCCGAACGGGCCTACGGGCCCGAAGACTCAAATGGACTAGGATGGGTCGGCTTGACGACTCAGACGAGTCGTGCCCGACAACCTTACGGGCTGAGTCATGTTGGCCTTAAGAACACAAGTTTTAGAAAATTCAATTTAAATTTCTTTTATAAAGAATGGATTCTGGATTTTGAACTTGATCCAAATATTTGGACTGGATTTAAATCTTGATCCAAATATTTGGATCTGAATTTTAAAAAAATTCAAACTAGTTTTGCTAAAAAAATGAATTTGGGTTGAAAATCTAATTCAATTATTTGGATCTAAAATGGATGTGGATTGGATCATTAAAAATTCAATTCATGTCCACCCCTAATATTGATCAAGTTTTCAATCTTGGAGAGAGACCGAGAAGGAATAACCGGTAATAATTTGTGTGCTAGCCCAGAAATCATAGTACATTATTTTAAAAGTTTCTTAGAAATACATATAAAATAATCTTGTTTGGATCAAAATTTCGTAATTTATATGGGATTCATGAATTTGAATAGATCTCATTTCAAATTGTTTTATTTTTTAAATGTTTTATTTGAATAAAGTAATTTAAATTTAGTGAATTTTTTTTTTTTTTTGATAAATTAACCAAATTCAAAACAAAAACTATTTAAATATAACAAAATCGTTAAAATTTTAAAATATCAGTATTAATAATATTTTGTAATTAATATTGATTCATTTTTTTTATCAAAGTTTTGTAAGATTCTTTTATTTTATATTTGCAATTTTTTTGAATTTATGTTAATCAAGTTCAAATTATTAAATGCTAGATCGGGGCGAGTGGCTCAGGCCAAGGACGAGATGAGTTGATTAGTTGGGTTAAACAGACTTAAGGCAAGTCAACATAGTCGAGATGAGTTTACATTGTCTAAGTCAGGACTAACCCATTGATAATGTTATTTCTTGTCATTGTTTGAGTTATATTTTATTAACAAAATTAACTCTTCCATAGCTTTTAACGTTCTTAATCTTCAATTTTATCCTACTTTCCTAGAGAAATATATTTTGGGTTGCACTAATCTAATTATACCATTAATCTCGCTTTTTTGTGTCTAATTTAACCTTTGTTCCAAAACCTAGACAAGTTAGCAATCCTGAGTAACAAGAAAAAGATAAAAAAAATGTCAAATAATAGAGGAGACAGAGCTCGTTGGGCGCCACACAAAGGTTAGGCGATACAAAGTCAGAGAGCTTTTCCAATTCTGCAAAAAGCCAGTGTCGGGCCGCCAATACCAATGTCGGGCGCCAGCTTCATTCCTGAAGGGTGCATCGTGCGCCACCTAAAGGGCGTTAGGGGCCAGATGAACAAAGCCATCTTTTCTCTTCTTTAGATGCTCGTCCCTGATGGTGGACAACTTGCATCGGGAACCACTTTTGTTGATGTGGCAAGTTGGTTTTATATCTTTTTTGATTTCTCAAGGGAAAGTTATATATCTTGAAATGTTTTGAGCACGAAAAACACTCTTTGGAGAGCTTGGAGGTCTATTAGGGCTTGTCAGAGCAATCTTTTCTTCCTCCTTGTATCTTCATCTTCTTCCGCATTTCATTTTGTAAGCTTGTGCTCTCCATGACAATAGAGAGATAAACCCATTTTTTTGGAGGCAGATATAGCCACTAAACTCTCTTGTTTCTTCGAATGTTTTGAATATATACATGTTTCTTCCATTAAATGCTAGGATCTTTGTTTCTTTACTTAATGCTTGCTTTGATTTGGCCACTCATTGCATGATACTTGGTTTATTGAGTATGGGAAAATGTCTTTTGAAACCTAGATTTGGAACAAGATACCTAATGGAACTTGATTTTAGGAATGAAGCTTGACCTATTAGTTGTCTTAAACCCTAGTTCATAAAGCGGGTTCACTTATTTGGGATTCAATGGATTAACTCTTAATGAGGAAACATAGGCTCATTCAACTAAGGGAGTAGGGTTTAAGTAAACTTATGGGTTGACATTAGTATATTAATAAAGAGTTTGAGTGTTTTAAACACATGAGAGTGAAGTCGGTGAAATCTAACCCCAACAATATCAATCCATTTCATTTCTAGTCTTTTCCGCTCGCTAAATGCTTTGGATTTCCCAAGTTCATCTTTTCTCATCTATGTTGAATTTATTTTCTAGCACAAAAACCTCCAGTTATGGAATTATTCTTTAGTCTAGATTAGTTATTAATTGCACAACTATTTGGTATTGCACGACTCTTTTGGGAAACGATATTCCGGTCTTACTAGTTATTACTTGCACGATTTGGTACGGTTGCCAAAGTGTTAACACCCACGTTTAGCCGAGTTGGGCTAGGCCCAAGTCAATCCTAATCCGGTCAAGACCAGGTTGAACTAAGTTAGTTTGTCCCTAATGGAGCTAAGTTAACTCAGGTTTGATCGAGTTGAATATGTGCAAGTCTAATCGAGTTGAGTCAACTTGAGCTCGATCAAGTCATGTTAGCTTGAGTGAGTCATGTCGAGCTAAGTCGACCTGGGTTTCACTTGGGCTGGGTCTAAGTGGGATTGGGCTCAAGTGAGACCAAGACAAATAAAGTCAGATTTAGCCAAGTCGAGTTGGACTATGTTGAATTGATACATCTAGTGTGGACCATGTCAAACTAAGTTAGGTCTCGTCAAATTGAGTCACTACAAGAAAATCTCACATTAACAACCAATTTTTGTGACCCAAAATTTTTATTCACTATAATGACCAATTTAAATACTAATTTATAAAAAAAAATTATTGGTTTCTAAAATAGTCACTATTATGAATAAAAAAATTTAATTAGTCTCTAAATTGCTTTCTAAAATTTGCCTACCAAGATGTTCGCTATTAAGAGAATTAGTTTATAAATTGGTTACTAAATATTAGCTATCAAGGTTTTGGCTACCAAAGAAATTAGTTTTTAAATTAGCCGCTAATTAATTAGTGACCAATTGAGCAACCAAATATAATTTTTTTATTCATAATAGTAATTATTTAGTAACTGTCGCAACCGTAATCGCGACGGGACGACGAACCAAAAAAAGAAAACGGGTTTTAAAAAAAGAGATTTGGGAGTCGCCACCATAGTTATTCCGGAAAACTATGGAAAACCATAAAGATAAGACAAGTCTGCGAAAAACAAGATTTTGGATCCGGGAGTCGATTACGCGTAGGAAAGATATCACCACCCTACAACGCCCGCCCGAGGGCGGTACCTTTAATCAAATATGCCAAGTTGATGTGATTTTCAAAATGTTAATTTTCCCCAAAAATAATGAGAGTAAAATGCTAAAAAGAAACAAAAATATTTTTTTAATTTTTTGAGCCCGACAAGGATTGACCTTGGTCCTACGTATTCTCATGAAAATGAGAAATCAGGGTTACGTAGTTCTTTAAAAAGACGTTATTTGAAAATGTTGATATTTGTGTATTTTGAAAATTTTGTATTTTTTTTTTTTTTGATATTTTTGGATTAGTTGAAGATTTGTGTCACACGACGCGAACGGTCGGACAAACACTAAAAAAGGGAAAATAAAACTTTTTTTTTGGTATTTGAAAATGAGTGTCATGCGGTGCGAGCGACCGGACAGACACAATAAAGAGAAAGAAAACTATTTTTGGTTTTTTAGATTTTTCCTATTTTTTTGTAATTTTTAATAATTTTCAAATATATTTGTTTTTTTTTTAATAAATAAAAGAAGATAAATAAATAAAATGATGAAATTATTTTAAAAAAGATGGTGCATGAATAACATGGGAGGTGCATGAAGTTAATCAGGAGTGTACAGTAAAAAAAAGGGGTGTGACAAGTGAAATATAAAACATGTCCAAAGATGCAATGGAACATGCAAGTAAACATAGTGGGTGTAAAGCTATCAGAAATTGGGGGTGCGAGAAGAAAAGAGATAAGAAGCATAGAGGTGTATGAGATAAAATACAGGAGTACATGTGATAATGGGGGGGTGCGAAGAAATAGTTGAAGGTGCAGGAAACAAGGAGGAAACGGAGGGGGCCAAAAAGGTAATAACGCGCGCTGGGGGTGTGGACTCAGTAAAAGAAGGTGTTGCACAAGCAAATCAAATGAAATGGAAACAGCCCCCAAATCAAACGCAAAGTGGCAGCACGGAAGATGATCATTCAACCCTAATCTCCCTCCTTCTCAAAATCGAAAAACGAGACTCTCTTCTTCTCTCACGCCTGGAACCACAAACATCACCAAACTTCAACAGTGCCGCACCCACTCCGGCGGGCCAGGGACGCCGGAGACGACGCCGACCACCATCAACGACCACCTTCATCGTTGCATCACCACGCCACCGCGGCGCCTATTGACGCCGGAGACGTCGCCCTCGTTCTCGGCGGCTCAACGACTCTTTCGCGCACGCATCCAACCCGAGATATCGTCTCCCCGCTGCAACCACCCAAAGACGACGACAGCGACGCCACCACAGACCTCGACGAGAGCCCAGGATACGCGACCTTCACTCTCCCTCCTCCCAAGCACGACTCGAACGGCCGCTGCTCCGGCGCCCAAAGCCACTGCCGACAATGCTTAGCTCACCGCGACCCAGACCGCCGTCGCAGCGCCGCTGTTGGGAACTAGGAACACCGCTGGGGATTCTAGTTCAGTTCCCTTCTCCTCGCGTCAACGCGGCTCAACCCTAGCACCAGTTTGCACACGAGTCCTCTGCGAGAAACCCTGAATCGCCGGCGACGAAGCCGCCGGCGACTGCTTCAATTCGTTTTTTTATCTCTCTGTTCCGATTGGATGTGGCTGTCTGGCACTGGAATTGGGGGTCTGTTCTTTGTTTTTTTTTTTTTTTTTTGTTTTCTATGCAGGTGAATGTGAAAATTGAGGAAGAAAAGATTGTTGTTAGAATCTGGAGATGAAAGCCGAGACAGATTTGGGCTCATTCGTGCGTGAGAATGTGGACGAGATAATGGTGAAAACAGGTCCTAGGAATGTTTACAACTTTGGCTATTTGGTTGGATATGGAAGATGGTGAGGATGAGTGAATAGAGGTTCTCTGCCTTTGGTTGTTTTGTGCAGATTGGAAGAATGGGGAATGTGTTTGAGGTTGAAGTTGAAGTGAGGACATGAATGGATGAGATTTTACGTGCGTGTTGGGTTTGGTCTCGTAGTCTTGATTGTCATACAAGAGAATGGACATATTGGTATGCACGAACGTGTGTGAGAAGATTGGTGAGCATAGACGAATGAGGATCGTGACGAGGAAAAGAATGGGGAGTAGCAAAATCGTGTGACTCAAATCCAACAAATAAAATGCAGCAAACACAACAATATCATCTTTGTTCATGGCATTCAAGGATTAGAACTAGAACGAAACATATCATACCCAACACGCCGGCTTACATCATGCTCAATCAAGTATGGGCGCAGGTTTACCTCGGAGTTCCTTAACTTGTGTTGTGGCCCCAAATCTTTCCTTGCTCGAGCCGCTTGCCTCCTTGTTTTTTCAAGTATAATGAAACTCTCTTCTCCCCCTTTTCATGTGCTAGGAAGTTCTTCCTTTCAAACGACTCTCTCCCTTTTTTCCGTTGCTCTCTTTCTTTAAAGAAAAGTCACTTCCTGCTGCCATCTAGCCATAGCCATAGCTGCATTGCTATGCCTGTCATGGCTGCTGCTGCAGCCAATACCCAAAATTTCCTCTCTCACGTTAAGACCTAAAGGTCAAGAGTTGACCATCATGAAGGAATGACCGGACAGTTCAATAATAAGTCAACTTTCATCATTTCATTTTTTTTTATATTATTATTATTTTTTCCTTTAAAAAAAAATAAATAAAAAAAATAAAAAAAAACAAAAATAATAATAAAAAAGAAATAAAATAGGATAAAAATTCAAAATAAGATAAAATAAATGTAAAGTAAAACGAGATAATAATAATAATAATAATAATAATAATAAATAAATAAAAGTAAATAAAATAGATAAATAAAAAAATAAATATGTACGTGTATATATATATATATATATATATATATATATATATATATATAAGAAATACAAATAATAAAATAAAATTAAAAGTAAAATAAAAATATTTATTTATACTCAAGTCAAGGTTCACCTTCTTTTGTATTTTTTTTATTTTTTAAATTAAAATTTTTATTTTTTACCCGGACGAAATTGGGTGTTGACAGTAACCAATAATATTTTATTTTGTAAATTGGTCAATGTAGTAACTAACCAATTTTACAATTTTTGGTAACTAAAATTGGTTATTATATAAGAATCTTCTTGTTGTACTGACTCTACCTGGACTTTGGTCAAACCAAATTGTCCGAAACGATCCAATCAACAAAGACCAAAATATAAATTTAAAAAATAGGAATGTCTCAAATTCTTACATTTTGGTTGAATTTGAACTTCAGTAATCCAATTATTCTAATGAAATTTTCAAAATTCAATTTCTTTCAAAAACTATGTACTTAAACAACATATTTTATCGTAATGCAATTCAAATTCTATGAAAAAAAAATGAATTATTATCTTAAAACACTATATCCAATCAAAGATAAAAGGTGTGGATAAAGTGGTATAAACTTTTATTTAATTTTCTTTATCCAATACTCTATCAATTTTTTAGAGAAAAATTTTGTAAATCTTTTCAATCTCTTCTCCTAAGATCAGTTTTCTATTTTAAACTTTTCAAATTTCTTAATGACTTAGTTTGTTATTTTAAATTTGTCAAATTTCTTAAATGAATGAAAATTCGTTGAACAAAAGAAGTTTAGAATTAACTTTAATTCTCTCTTAATACTAGAAATTCATTGCGTCAACTATGTAAAACTAGAAATTCTACATCATTTTTCGAAAACCAAGATCAATTCCAGACTAACCAAGTTATTTGTTCTAACAAGTTTAAAAACACTACTAGAAATTCTCATATTACATAAGATTTTTCTTGTAAATTTGTTAAAAAAAATTACAAGAAAAGATATTTTTTTGCCATTTTTTCTAAGAATTTTAATTGGCAGGTAATTCTTTCGTAGGTAATCATTTCCTACAAAATTATAAAATTTGCAAGTATTTTCTACAAAATTTGTTGCGAAAAGTGTTTAATACTATTTTGCAAGAAAATTTGTTACAATTTTTTGCAAAAGTTTTTTTCACAACAAAATTTGTAGGTATTTCCTACAGAAAAATTTTTAAAACAAAATTGTCAGAAAATATGAGTTTTTTTAGTAGTGAAAGTAACGATATCACAGACAAAACATAAATTGCATTTTATAACTAATATTTCTCGACATGAACACGCAAACCTCAATTTCAAGCCTTAAATCAATAATAATAAAAATACAATCAATATCAATTCAACTATTTCAAAGCCCAAAATCAACCATTTTTTTGATAACAACATTTTCTAAATCAGATATTCAACTTTAAAATAGTTCCTCTTTTCTGAAAAATTATTTGGAGTACAATGAATAGGTTAATGAGAGATGAAACCAACCATACAAGTGTAAGTGTCCGTCAGCGATGTTAGAAATTATTTGAATTTCAGTCCAACGATCTTTTAAAGTAAAAATAAAAATAGGAAGGATAAAATTAGGAAGAACAAATATATAAAATAAGGAGGACAAAATGATTTTTTTTTTAAATATTTGATAATAAATTTTAAAAATCATAAATACATCTTGTCCATCTTCATGTATACGTAGGTCTCATAAGTAAATAAATAATTTTTTTTCATGATCGAGCGCTTACTATTAAATTAAAAATTATAGTTAATAGTCAGAACGTAACTATTTGTATTTAGTAATGTAACAGCCCGACCGTCACGATTCGATTGTGATCCAGCTCACTTAGTCTCCGTTACAGGACTATTGATACCACATGTAACAATATCTCCCTCAACAATGTCCTAATAAAAATTCTATTGGGACTTGTACTACTTAACTTCCACCACAAAACAATTTAACCCGCAACATTCCATAAAAATCTTATGATCTTGCTTGAGAAAATGACATTTAAGAAGGTGTTGTCATTTTGAAACTCAAATTTTCAGAAAATAAAGGGAAGGGAACGATGTAGTGCCGAAGCTTCTACCACTCTTGTCTGTCCGTGACAAGTTGTCAACAAAACACGACGTGTTCTCATTGCTGACACCGACAGATTGTGCAATCTTTGACCCTTATTATAATGCTTTTCATATGCTACTTGTCTCCCACTAGCTACCTCAAAAAATGTGTGTTCATCTCATCTTATATATTAATACCACCAAGAATCAAAAATAACTAAGCCACTTACCTCTTCTTCTTCTCTTTCTTGTGGCTTCAATTCAAGCTTCTTCCATATCAGTTCATGGCTTTGTCTTTCTTCTGCTGTTGCCGTTTCTCATCAGATTCCTCACATTCCAAAGAGTTCATATGCCATGGTGATGTTTGCATGCTCAGAGACAGGAAGAAGTATCAAACCAAGAGATCCAAGACCAAGCAATAGCGAAGAAGGTTTTATGCAACTATGATGTTTGTTTTTGTGCATGTTATCAATGGTACTATGGTAAAATCTTGAAGGAGATTGGAGAAAGAATTTTTTGTTCCACTTCTCTCCTTTCTTTAGAATTTTCATGTCTGTGTAGGACATGGCTGAGAAAGTCTGTTGATAGCTACTTCATGAAATTTCTTGAAAAATAAAGTTTTCTTGTGAGAATAATGTGCATGTTAATTTCTTCCTTCTCATTATTTTTATCCTTGTTCATTTTTTGTCTCACTGATCGAAGAAAGCAAGGTTTTTTTTTTTCTTCCACACATCAAACTTATGTCAGATAAAAGAAATTATAACAAAAATATTCATGTATGTAGATAATATATCCACCTATTAGTAGAGAATGTATATGATTTTAGAAGAATACAAATGTTAATCATCACAACCAGATTTTCTTCATACTCCATGAAAGTAATGGGAGTCCAACTACTTGGTTAAGAGAAAAATATAAGATAAGTAATTTATACGAGATATATGTGTAAGAATTGTTAAGAATGTATTGCACAAATAACATTATTCTATGAAAAATATGTAAATTCATATGAGAAAAGTTGAAACTTAAATAGATTTTATTAATGAAGAGAATATTGTTATAAAAGTTATTTTCCATCTTTTCCATTTCTAAGTTAAGTAGTAAGGGGGCTGACATATCAGATCTATTTAACTATTTCATAAGAATTAAAAGAAAAATAATTCAGTTAGTGATATTAATTTATTAACATGTTGTATAACTTTTTTTTTTCAAAATTATTCCTATAGTTGAAATTTCATGTACCTAATATATCTTTTTTCATCTAAGTAATTCATTCACGATCATTTAAAATATTTTTTATATAAATTAAGGCTTAAATACGTTTTTAATCACAAATAACTGTTTTTCCCTTAAAAAACAATGGCTTTTCTTTTCCTAATATTTTTTTAATATGTTTTCTGATTTAAAACCAGGTTAGATAAGACTTTGAACCATTAGATAAAGCAATTTAAATGTATTTTGAAACAAAATAAAATAACAAAATTCGATTACCTATTAGCGCTTAAAATATATTTAAATCAAAATATAATAATAATAAAAATAAAAATACATTAGAATATTTTTTACATAACATATGATAAAAAAAATTGGTTTTCCTTATTGATTTAGTCTTATAATTTTTGTTTTGGTTCATTTTGATCTTTTTATTATTTTTTTGTTCAATTTAGATTTTTAATTTCTTAAAAAGGTTCAATTTAGTTCCTTATTATTTTTGATTCAATTGAGTCCTTTTTTTTTTAAACGATCCAATTTTATCTTTTGCAATTTGAGACAAAGTTAGTAATTAAGCTTAATTACAACTTGTATGTAAATCTTAAAATAATTTTTTAGAATTTATACATCAAATCACTCTACCTAAATATAAAAAACTTGAGTATTTTGGTGAGTTGTAAAAAATTAAATAAGTTGAATAGTTAAGCGAAGTGATTTGATATATAAATTATAAAAAATTATTTTAACATGTATATATGAGTTTTAATTGAGCTTAATTACTATTTCGATCTCAAATTAAAAGACATTAGATTTTTTAGAAAATAAATGACTAAATTAAATAAAATATTATAAGAGGATCAAATTAAATATATTTTAAAAATTGAAGAATTAAATTAAATCAAAAAATAATAAAAACACGAAAATGAACCAAAGTAGCGGATTAAATCACAAATTAAGCCAAAAACATCATCACCTTTCTTTTTTTCTCAAAATCACGGCTTAAAGTGTAAGTTTTTTGTTTAGTTTCTGAAAGTTGTAACTACAGTTAAGAGGTTAAGAGGTTTAGTGGTTAAATAGAAGGGAAGAGAGAAAAAGGTTGTGGGTTTGATCATGTTGTTAACAATTTAATTTAGAAGGGAAAGGTTGGTTTTGTTGGTTTAGTAAGGAGAGTGGAAGACTCTACATCCTGTTCTTCATTTTTCCATCTTTTTTTTATTCGCATTGCATTCATATGTTTTTGTTAACCATTGACTCTAATATCACTTGTCAGGTTTTACAGAGGGGGTTTCACTGGGGAGAACAACACCAATGAGATCTGAGCCTAACCACATAAGACATTGACACCACTCTCAACCCAAAACCTTAAGGCAATGGGTTTATGGGTCTTGATTCTTATATAGTGTTCTACTTACTCATCTCTGATCAATGTGGGACTTAGATTCACACTTGGATTCCTAACAGTTTTGTCATTATGAATTTAGGTGCTGGATGATTCTACTAAGCAAGCTGGTGAGTGTGGCCCAAAGATGTAGCAAGGTTTTTTTATTTTCCTTTAAGGCTGCAAATGATTTAAAAACTTTTTTCGTTAACAAGAACTAACATTTGTGGATCAAGAAGTAAAAAAGATGTAATTAGTCCTATTTAGAATTGTACCGTATGGCCTATCGACATCTCCGGCCAGATCATCGGTCAGGCGGTCTAAGGATAAGTGGCCGAAAGCCACTCGTTACAAGCGGACGATCATCGGTTAGACTCACACTTGGATTCCTAACAGTTTTGTCATTATGAATTTAGGTGCTGCATGATTCTACTTCGCAAGCTGGTGAGTGTGGCCCAAAGATGTATCAAGGTTTTTTTATTTTCCTTTAAGGCTGCAAATGATTTAAAAACTTTTTTCGTTAACAAGAACTAACATTTGTAGATCAAGAAGTAAAAAAGATGTAATTAGTCCTATTTAGAATTGTACCGTATGGCCTATCGACATCTCCGGCCAGATCATCGGTCAGGCGGTCTAAGGATAAGTGGCCGAAAGTCACTCGTTACAAACGGACGATCCCTTGGGTTGTTGATGTGGCAATTTTTTCGAAGTGATTTAAGGGAGCTCGCAACCGAACGGCCTTCGTCGTTCATTCTAGTGAAATTTTGTCATCCTAACATAATTATGGAGACCTCCATGAGAACGCACGGCTCTTCGATCAGGCAACTGCACCAAAACTAAATCAGTAAGCTAAAAGTAAATTAAAATAATACAAGTCAGTAATCAAATTTAAAAAGTAATTGAGTCATGATTAAGAAAACCCTAATCACGGACCCATGTCAAAAACTATAAAATAGGAGCCCAAGGTAAGTTGGTGAGGACTTTTACTTCACATTTATTACAGCATTAATTGTGCTTACCCAAACTGACTTAAGCATCAGAGCCTTGTCTGGTCCACCGAAAGGACAGAAGGAGGACGAATGGAAGACTGAGTGAGGAGAACAAACAGTGGAAGCTACTACGAGAAGAGGACAAACAAATTGAATGTTAGAGATAAATGCTTAGTCCCTATATCCGAAACAAGAACACAAAAAATTTAAATCTTTTTCATTAACAAAAACTAACGACTAACATTTATAAATAAAAAATGTAAGTAGTATTAATTAGATTAGGTTTTTTATAGAAGTTTTTGTTATATAAAATTTTCAATCTCATATATTTCTTAATTTGTAAGTGTCTAATAAGCATTTCTAGCCTTATGTTTCAAATTTTCAATTAAAATTTCGATTCTTAATTTGTTCTTGAATTTACATCGATTGTTTTGATTGTTTTCAGTTGTAGACTTATTCTACCATTGCTCTTCATTTTTCCACTTCACTGTTCCATGTTTTTTATTCACATTGCATTGATATATTTAATCGTTCTGAGTTTAGGTGTTACTTTCAATGGAAGACTCTGCTTTTGAAGGTAAGTGTGGTCCAAGAATGTATCAAGGTCTTTGGACCCTGCTTAAGACTGCAAAAGATTTAAAAAAAAATTCCCCACTAACATAAATTAACAACTAATAATTGTTGATAAAAGAAAGAGAAGTAATTTTAAGATTTGAAGAGAAATTTCATCTATAAACTGAATTTTATTATTCAAAACAAGAAATAGCATGACGCATAGACTTTCATTAGAATGAAAATGAAGAAAACAAGTACTCAAAGACTCTGGAAGGATTAGTCCTTGAATCCCATAAAAATTAGTCTTTATAGGCTAGTTTTGTAGTTTCGGTGCATACCAACAGTACACAAAGCAAGACGTGTTCTCACTGTTGACACTGACAGATTGTGCAATCTTTGACCCTTATTATAATGCTTTTCATATTCTACTTCTCTTCCACTACCTACCTCAAAAAAATGTGTTGATCTCATGTTATAGGTATCATAGCACCAAGAATCAAAAACAACCAAGCCACTAAGCTCTTTTTTTCTTTCTTGTAGCTTCAATATTCAAGCTTCATCCATCAGTTCATGGCTTTATCTCTCTTCTCCTGTTGCCGTTTCTCATCAGATTCCTCACAGTCCAAAGAGTTCATATGCCATGGTGATGTTTGCAGGCTCAGAGATAGAGATAGGAAGAAGTACCAAGCTATAACATCCAAGAGAAAGTAATAGCAAAGGTGTTATGCAAAAAATTAATTCAGTTTGTAAAGTTCATTTATTAACATTTTTTATAACTTTTTTTCAAAATTATCTTAATATTGAGATTTCATTTGCTCAATATTTTTTCATCAAATTAATTCACTCATCATCGTTTAAATTTATTTTTATAAAAATTAAGGCTTAAATACGTTTATAATCACAAATAACTGTTTTTTTGTCTTAAAAATAATGACTTTTTTCCTAATATTTTCATTTTTTATGTTATTTCTTCTGATTTAAAAGTGGGTTAGATAAGACTTTGAACCATTAAACAAAGCAATTTAAATATCTTATTGAAACAACAAAAAAATAATTAAAAACAAAAAAAAAGATTAAAAAAATATAAAGACTTGAACCAAACTTGGTGATCTATTAGCGTTGAAAATATATTTAAATCAAATAATAAAATCATACATTAGACCATTTTTAACACATCTGATAAAAGAAAATCAACACCTTTTTTTTTTCAAAATATTGCAAAATAGGCACCCGAAACAATAATTAATTTAGTTTTATATAAAAATATAAAAAAAATGTATATTTAGAAAATGGCACTACATGCTTCAGGAGTATGCCATGAGTTGTCGTTTGAACATTTTTAACGTGGCATTGATTCCAGTAGTTGGAGTCTAGGAGCATATATGTTGCTGAAGCATCCCATCATTTCAAGATCTGATAGATCTTGCCCTGACCATTTGGATCACCAAGAGTCTAAAAAGTTGCCCCAAATTTTGTGGCTGGCAAGTTCAATCTCTGCATTGTTGACCATTACTTTACATATCCCAAAAGTTAGATGAGCAACGTTATTTTTCAAATTTGGCTTTGCAGTATTAAACCAGTTGGCAAGCAATAAATAAAGGTAATCAACAGGAAAACTCTTCAATACCTTGGAGCTAGAACCATTCATGGTTGTCATCCTCAAACATCTTGTGCTGCTTCCCTGTAAGGCAGAACCAATTTGGTATGTGAGATTATCCAAATTTGTTGCTGCTAGCTGCCATTAAAGTGCCTTGAACCCTTAGAACCACCATTTAGGTTTCTGCTGTTTGGTTTCATTAAACTAATAATTGCTTCAGCGTGTCATACTCAACCTGAGTTAAGGGGAGATGAGAAATTGATATACTAATTCTATTCTCGAATCAGTAATCTGCAATTTTCTTTTTGCACTCCTACATACTTCTTTTTGTGTGCAGGTGATTAGGACGGGCAGATAAGAATAATTGACTGCCGTTTCAAAAAAATACCTTGTCAGGGAGAACAAGTCTTTGCAAAGGGGCTGAATTGAGTTGACATGCAAAGAAAAAGACGCAAGCAATCCTTTTCCATTAGTAACATGTAAATCTCATGTACAAAATAATAGCATAATTAAGAAGTGATGCCCTACCACGAATTCGGATACACAAGTAGTCATCACAAGAAACGAAATATCCAGGCAATCAAATATAATCAAATTGTAAACAATATACATACAAGGCATCAGGACTATATTTTGCCTGCAACCGATATAATCAGTCAACATGCAGACCTTTTTTTCCACAGCTTCAACCCTAGGTTAACGGAAACGTGTTGCATTGATTTGGCAATCCTCGTCTGGAAATGATGATAGTAAGTCCTTGAGTTATTTCTGTTAAATCCAGTCTCCTGCACTATCAAAATCATTTTGAGTCAGGCTAACTTGTGCTAAATCCAATCCGGGTAGAGTTTGGCATTTTCACATATAATATGCAAGCCTTTTAAGGATCAAATTCCACATCCGTGACAGGAGCTGCAATAAAAATTCCTTGACCAGTCCAATTCAATTGGAAACATCCATACCAAGACAGCAATGCCTTATCATAGTTGCAAAGCCAGGTCTGGTTGCTGTGAGTCAACAAGGACACCAGAAGATTGTTTTGCAGGTGACCCTGGAGGTTGAAAACCAATATTCAAATCAGGGGGAAAGGTTTCCTGTTTCTGTCTTGACTGGCTACGAGGACTGAGTCCTCGCCAAGGGGACTGCATCTGAAATCTAGATTGGTCAGCAGAAGCCAACTGAGGGAAAACCATAGGCCGGTTGGGAAATTGTGAAACAGTGCCTGTGTGACTAGATTGAGGAGCAAGTGCTTGAAATGGTTGGAAAGGCATTCCAGCAGAGGGAAACTCCCCTCTAATTCTTGAAATATGCTGATGGAACTCTCTTGTGGAGTTGTACAAAGAATCTGCAGATATCTGACTTTTGGGTGAATTAGAATTATCTGGACCTTGTTTAAACCCTCCAGCCCCAACAGACATCCATGCACGGGCAGCAGCTGCTGAAGCATTGCCTAAGTCGTCTCTCTGCCCGGATGGACCCGATAGTGTCACTGGTGGAGTATCAACAACCGAATGATTGGAATTCTGTTGCTTTTGAGCCCTTTCAGCAAACATTCCCATCACATGAACTGGGTCACTAACACCCAGCTCCTTCCCATGGACAACAGGACCCTCCCTGCTTGATTGGTTTGATGTACTTTCAGGTGATGGACCAGTCACTTGTCTGTTCAAACTTGTATCTGTGACTTTTCCATTAGGCAACTCTCCACTAACATCTGGCTGCTTGAACATGTTCCTTGGCACCATCTCTCTGGGCTTGGACTCTGCTGCAGGAGTGTTACTAGTAAACTTTGCAACCAGGACATTGTTATTCTGCTTACTTGAGGATAAAGAATTCAACTCTTCTTGTTTCAAACCCTTCTTCTCGGGTTTGCCGATTTTCCTGGATTGGTTGTTCTGCTCCTGATTTAGGATGTTGGCCGGAGCACATAGCCTTTCTCCAGCAGAACCAAAGAAAGGTTTTCCTTCAACATCAGGCATCAAAGGATGTTTTCCGTCTAGCATCTGCCTATTTACAGGATGCTCAATGCTGGATTCCACATTCTTACAATTTTTGTCACCCTTTGGTAATTCAATAGTTGAATGCGACTTCATGGCCAAACTAGTTCCTTTATGGACCTCATTATTAACCATTAATATTGGGGT
Source organism: Vigna unguiculata (assembly GCF_037176805.1). Taxonomy (NCBI): domain Eukaryota; kingdom Viridiplantae; phylum Streptophyta; class Magnoliopsida; order Fabales; family Fabaceae; genus Vigna; species Vigna unguiculata. Next base: position 32,921,132 of record NC_140797.1, read on the forward strand.
TGGAAGCTGTTCATACTCTCCAACCCAACCACGACCATATTTAAAGCCAGGTGGCAGAGCCTGCTGAATCCTGTGGGAAGCAATTTTCCAAGCAATAGGTCCAAGAGATGCACTAAATCGAGCCAAACTTCTAGCGTAGGAATACTCTGCATGAAGCCCAACCTGTATCCAAAAATTACAATTGTAACGTTATATGTTTTGACAATGAGAAAAAGAAAACGAACAATTCGAGAAAAATATTTCGTTGCTTATGATACATACAGCAACCAGCTGCTTCATTTCACTGTCAAAAGTCATAAAGATTGATTCTGAACGACCAATTGGTTGATTGGACATGTTATAAGATGCACGCCGACTTTCATCAAGCACAACGGACTTCCTTCCCCACTTGGAGTGAAGGCCCTTCCCTGAAAGAATAAAGCAACACAATCAAAATTATTAACTACATTTTGACATAAGAATTCTCCTTTAAAAGTATGTTCAGGAATAATAAAGACAACTGTAACAGGATAAAGATAATAGCATGATCTCTTTACTGAAATACCTGATAAAACGTCTTCAGCTTTCTCTTGATTTGCATCAATCCAGAAAGCATTTGCCTCCAAAATACCATCAATATTGCCAGGCCTCTCACATCTACCACCTTGCATCGGATGGGAAGTTGGCTGTAAATCTGCAATAGTAGCAAGAGTCGCTCCTGAACAGAAATCAGAGCCAACAGGTTCCAGTGAAGTACGTACTAAAGGCTTCTTCAGTTGCTTCTTAACCAAATAATTAGATCCTGCCTTTTGCTCTGATTTCTGCTCCATCTGAGACCGTTCAAAGCCAATCCTTAACTTCTCAAACTTCTTCCGTCCAAGTTCTTGTATTGATCGTGCCTGTGACAAATATAGGAGTCACACAGTAAGCAGAATAAAGCAATCATTGACGTAGAATTTGGGAGGGAAACACAGTGAAGCATCGAACTGTATACCTGTTTGTGGTATATAGTCTCCGCTGCATTGTATTGCATTGCGTTTGAGCAAATTAAAAATATATCACTCTGCATCCAACGATTCCATTCACAAGTCAGTGCAATTAGAGTATAACCTTGTCTACCAACTTTTACTCGATTATAAAGATAAAAATCAATGCACGGTTAAGATAATACTGGAGAGAAAAACATTTTGGACTTTCATCTCATATAGGGATCTATTTGCTTCTCACGCGTTTCTTGAATATCCAATCAAATCCATCATATATACCAATAAACTTTCAAGTCAAATCCACTATCTTTCCATTAAACCAAATCACTTCACTTTCTCTCCAAATACTCCAAATCAATCCTCCACTTGGAAATTTCCACAAAAAAATTTAATAATTATTTTTATAAATTTTTGGGAGGCCTAAAATGATTTTTATAATTTAATGCACTGGAATTAGTTTGCGAAGGGACCACGTCCCCCTCACCTGACTCTGTATCTACAAATTGTCATTACAAAAAAAAAGCCGCCCGAGTTTATCAGAGAGATAAACAACTTTAAGAAAAACAACTTCTCCTTCCCAGAATAAATTAAGCAAGAACCATTATCTCAGAGAAATCTTCAGCAACAGTTTCTAACTAAAAATAACATTGATGTATGTATACCAAAGATACTGCCTCAGTTTTCCTAGAAAAACAAGACTACCAATCCAACACCTAATGAGGCATTAGCATTTGCCATCTGAGAAATACCCATGAAGAACAGGAAGCCAGAAACAGAAACCACGTGCAAATATTACTTACTTCTTATACTTCTGACTAATGATAAAAAGGGAAGCAATAGACAACAAAATCAATAATTAGAGGGAGATGGTGTTATTGACAATATTAAACAACCCTTTTGTCCAGAAAAGGTCTAGGAAGAAACAGAGAATTTGTGCTCACAAGATAGTTTAAGCACGATCAAAATCAAATCATATGATGAGGATGAAATGTTTTGAAGTTCCACATCCGTGAGAGTTAAACTATAACATTAACACCAAGTGAGGGTGTGGTTAGAGTTAGACTATCACGATTCATTGCCAATCAAACAGGTACGAGTTAAACAAAAATAAAAAGATTTTCCTGCCTGCTCTGTGGATAGATCCTTCATTATTGCCCAAATCCAATTAATCAGCAGGTTGAAAGACATGTATCTCATGGGTATAAAACACAATCAAATAAACACCAAGTCTCATTCGATCCCATTCATATTATACTGCAACAATCATCACCCATTAAAACCCATCAAAAAGCACACGAGCAACAACTGTTTAGCATCATGCCATTTTCAGAATGTGTTAACAAAATACCGACATACTTCAGTTAACAATACAATAAACATGGGATGATGCACCAACGAATGAGAAATTAAAATATGCGGCCAATAGTTGCCTACTAAAATGATGCAATAACCATCCTTAAGCAACACTGTTACTACAGAAAGACCAGTTCAAAATTGAAAATATCCTGAATAAGTCAAGAAACTAGTCATTCCGAATGCTTTCCTTGCATGGTAAGCACTCCACATCGGCTGACTCTTGCTAACAACCCAACTATTTCACTGATAGTCTATACATCATTGATAATAGTCATCATTGCTGAATTCTTTATAGAAAAGACAGCAAGTTATGTTTTGCCTAAAGTATGTCAAGTTCAAACACCAACAAATAATATCTAGAAGAGCAGACACAATCAACATCAAAATCCAGTACCAAACAATTAAAAATTCAATACAAAACAGCAAACACCTCCAATCATGAGCAGCTGAAACATGTTTGCACACCTCAAATTGTTCTAAAGTAGTATAAGATCCAGCTGCCAACTTCTGCCTCACAGTGGCAAAGTCCATGGGATGGTCGATCACATCATGATAATCAGGTAGCTGCGAGTCAAAACAGAATTCGAACTTCCAAGTCAGGGGTGTCTTCGAAAAGCAAGATTACTAACTCACAGGAAGAAAATTTGACACACCTCTTCTGGATCAACAGGCTCCGCAAACACACCGTAAGTGTCCTTCCTGCAATCATCCAGACCCCGCAATAGTTCGAAGTCAGAAAACAAAAATAGTACCCAAAAACATACACCCCCACAAATCCCTCAAACACTGAAAAATGGAAAAGGAAACACATACTTCTGAAGCTTGTCAAGGATCAATTCCAGAGTCCTCTTATCAGGTAACGGAATCCCAGATTGAAGAATAACCGGAGTTCCTGACAGTAAAATAAAACAAAAACAAAAAAGGGCAAATTGATGAAAGCACACAAAGGACGATGCAGAAACAAAACCACTGATACCCTTTGAGCAGTCATCACTTTTTTCCTTTTCAATTATCCATATATATATAAAAACTAAAAAACCATACCCACAACCATAGCAAGTACCCCAATTAAAATCACACGAACCTGAAACAGAAATAGAGTGGAGCCCTTTCGATTCTACTTTTCTGCCCTTTACCTGTCATCATTAGAAACACACGCACACAATTAATAGCGTCCAAAGGCTAAATACTTCACTCATCACTTATATTTATAATAGAGAGTGCGACAGAGACACAAATAATAGACAGAGACAGCTATGTATATCTATATATAGAGAGAGAGAGCCTGTGGAGAGAGAAAGAGAGTATATATAGAGAGAGAGTTTATGTATATATAGAGAGATCAGATTCTGTGTTTTAGTTTTTTACAGTTGACTTGTTAGTTAATCTCTCTCTAGATTCCCACACGAACAGAGAGAAATTTAGAGAGAGAAATTGAGATAAATTCCATGGACCAATCGGTTATTACACCGAAGAAGAATCTCAGTGACACTAACACGAATTCTGCTGAAACGTCAAGATTGTTAGCGTTGACAATGTACTCGTGGCCGCATTTATCCGCAATTTCCAGTAACATCAAAGATCGCAACAAAAACGCAACCGCAATTTCAAAATAATGCATTACCACGCCATCTGCGTCTTCTTCTTGCTCTTCCTCTTGCTCATGTTCTTGCTCTTCCTCTTGTTCGTTTTCGTCGTCCTCGTAATCTTCCGCCGGCGTATCAGCGCAAGTGCGGCTTGGCGTCATGTCGTTTTCTTCTTCACGCTCTTCTTCGCCATCCTGGTTCAGCTTCGCCATGAGCTTGAGCTTCTTCTTCTCGCGCCTCCTCTCGTCCTCCTCGTCGTCTAGGTAGTCGCCATCGTAGTCGATGATGTTGTACCTCACGCTCCGGCGCCGGTGGCTTCGCCGGAGATCGGGCTGCGACGCGGCTGCCGGAGACTCACCGGAGCGGCGCGCCAGATCCGCCTTTGACGGCCGTCCCTTCTTCCTCCTTGCGATCTGAACCATCGCGCGCGCCCTTGGCTCCTTTCTCTCTAGAGACCCACTGCTCTCTCTCTCTAATCGGTTCGTTCTTTTTTCCGCCCTGTCTTTATCTCTCTAGAAACGCGTTCTTTTTTTCTCTCTCTTCCCTTGCTTCGTTAGTTCTCCCTTTCCGTGGAGTTTTCGAGGGGCACAGGTTTGGACTCTTTTGGAGACTCGTGTCCGAGGCTGAGCTTCTCACTTGCGAAGCTGAGGCTCGGGTGAGTGGGGCAGTACCTAATAATAAATGATGGCTCCTTCTTTCGTCTCAAGGGTCTGAACTCTGAAAACGGCGCTTAGTGCTGCCCGCTGCCCGGACGGCCCTGCGTGGCCCTTTTGCTTGCTGCCCGAATTTTCATCATTTCGTTTTTTTTTTTGTCTTTCAAGTTTCCACCTGAGCTTCCTCTCTCTCGTGACGCGTAAACCCCACGCGCACTTTTTTACTTTGTCTTTTTTTCAATGCCGAGGCTTTGGAGATTCTTTTAGAATAAAGTTTTGAAAGTATTTTTTAGTTTTTATAATAATGAGTAATGTATTGTGAAAAGAAAAAAAAGTGTTTTAGAATTAAATTGTTTTTAGTTCCTCCACTCCACCTGCAGTTAGGTGTTATCAATCTTATATAACACACCATCTTTTAACACATTTTTTTATTGATTAAGATTCTAATTTATATGTTTTTAATTGATAAAGTTATTATTAAATTATAAATTAATTAAAAATATAAAATAAAAAACATATGTATAAGTTCTAATAATTAATAAAATTTATGTTTTTAGATAAAAAAATATATTACTATATAATTATAATTTGTAGTGGTTTATTTATTTTTTTTTAAATGTTGCATATTAAACAAATCACTTTAATTAATTTAGTTGACATAATAAATATTAATTAGACTTATTCTTTAATTTTATAATTTTTTTCAATTTAAAATACAATTCCATTGAGTCTTTTTTTATAATCCTCACATTGTATAATGTTTATATATTATTTTATAATGAAATGGTAATGGCTTTAGTTTTGTGATGTTAAATATGTTTTAATTTGAGTTACTAAAAATTAAAAGGTAACCAATAAATATTAAAAATAGTGGTATAATGGATTGTCCGAGTAAAATTAAATTCAGCATATGAGGCCTAAAAAGAACTCATAAGAAAGTGTATTAACTGGGTTGTTGGAAAGGTGTTATAATCATGTTCCGAAGAAATATGCAGACTCGTTGATTAAGAACGAATTTGTTCAGGAATACAAAGTCAAAGATTCATTAATTTAGGAGTCGTTGAGCGAATCAAAAGTCACAAAGCTTATTAACTTTGTTATCATTGGTCGAGAATATTCTCATTGAGCAAATTATGGAAGAATTTTCCTCCCAGAGTTTCAGTGGTTCACTCACTAAGAAAGCCATTTGGTTGTTAGATGAGTGAGCTTTTGTGCACTTTTTGTCTAGCAAGAGGATAGTTTCACTGAGCAAGTGTATTATAAGTCTTTGATCTATTATAGATTTTGGATGTTTTGTGACTAATGTGAAGCATTATTCATGAAAAGGAATGATGTATGAAATTAAAATGTAAATTGTTGATACTAATCTAAGGAGGATGAATGGTTATTTATAATAATAGTGTATGTATTGGTATACGGATCCAGTTGAAAGTTATCATGACACTCTAATGACCGTCTAATTCTCAAGTAGAGAAGGATGGGACATGTGATGAGAAGAGCAGGAGGTCTTAATTTGGGAGTTTTACATTGGCCAAAGATGTTAACAGACTAATCTTTGTGTGTGGCAGGATGAAACCAATTGATAATGGTTCTGCGGAGCAGTAGAGACGTACACAAGTGCACAACTTACCATTATCTAATATCAATGCATGTTTTCAAATAATTGAGTCATTGTTGGGGTTTTTGTGTGAAATAGAATGATATTGATTCATGATTGACTATGTATCATTAATTGATTCTATTCTTTTATATGATTAAGTCTTTTGTACATTAGTTTATCCTTCCCATTAGATTTGTTTTGTCTTGTGTTTTATTCTTATTTATAATGATCACTTAATTGGTGTAAACAAATGAAGACGTTGTAGTTTAACCTCTTTAATGAGTGAATGATGTAGGTGTCTAGCTAATGTTTAGACTCCTTATGCATATACCTTCTTTTTGAAGAATTTCGGTCTCTTTAAAACATGAAAGAATTTCAATCTCTTTAAAATATCACGTATAAATTGTATTTCAGTTTAGTTTTTGGATAAGTTTAATATGACAATTACATTTTAATACTATAGGCTTTATTGATATTAAATATTTTGTTCAGTAATTATACTACTAAATGGGTTGTTATAATTAGGGAAGGCAACGGGGCGGGGTGGGGACGAGTTTCGCTATCCCATATCCATCCCCGCATAAAAAATTCATCCTTATCCTCATACCCAAACCCAACGGGTATCAAACTTTTTTCTCATCCCCATCCCCACCGGGTAACGGGTATAATCTCGTACCCATACCCGTACCCGTGTTCTAACTACTTCAATATTAATTTTTATAAAAGAAAAAAAATTACGGTAAAGAAAACATAATATTCTGAAATATTCAATATTAGGAGGATTTTCTTCGATGCCAAATACCTTAAAATAAATTATAATTATTTACATTTTATATTAGAATACCAAATAAAATTTCATGTGAACTAAAACATTTATTAAATTTGCAAACTACAACATTGATGAACTTAGTTGATAAAATTAAAAAATATTTCAAAAAAAATGTAAAAGGAAAACAAATATTCAAATTAAAATATATTTTAAATGTTCGTTTACTTCAATTTTTTAAATTCTAATGAATCCCTTTTTTATACACTAATAAAAGTTATAGTATATCACTTGATCAAAATGACACAAAGAACAAATAATAAACATAATAATAAAAGAAAAACAAATATTCAAATTAAAATATATTTTAAATGTTTGTTTACTTCAATTTTTTTAAATTATAATAAATCTCTTTTTTATACACTAATAAAAGTTATAATACATCACTTGATCAAAATGACACAAAGAACAAATAATAAACATAATAATAAAATTTTGACATAGATTTTGTATCTTTTGAACTTCAATATATGTTGGATAGTGACAAAAAAATATTCATAGCAATTACATTAAATTTTTATATTGTAGTAAATAAAAGTTATTTATACAATTAAAGTGAAAAAAATTACAGTATGATTAATAGTGAGTTATAAAATAACAAATAATTAGATAGAATATATCGAAATATTATTCTACATGGTGAAAATAAACAATAAATAAAAATATTAAAAAACTAACAAATGTGTGTTTTAGAAATAATTTGAGAGACTATCGAAAGAAACCGCACAAAGGAAATCAAATGTATAATTAAGGTATGATAAAATGAAAAATACCTTAGATAACTAATTATTAAATTACGTTTGAAGTGGTTAAAATTAAATAGAAATATCATTAGTGACCAAAAAATTTGTCATTAAATTACAAATAAATTAGTAATTAAATTGGTCACTAAATCAAGTATCGATTCGATCATTGAATCAGTCACTAATTTAGTCATTGATTCAGATAATAAATCAACTACTACCACCAATGACGAAAAATAGTGACTGATATGAGTTACTGACTAAATCAGTCACCATTTCATGTTTTTCTTGTAGTGAATTATCATATAGTATTCCTAAATATCATTATATATATATATATATATATATATATATATATATATATATATATATATATATAATTTTAACCACTTCAAACAGAATTTAAAGTGAAAAAATTACATTATGATTAATAATGAGTTATAAAATAAAAAATAATTAGATAGAATATATCGAAATATTATTCTACATGATAAAAATAAAAACAATAAATAAAAATATTAAAAAACTAACAAATGTGTGTTTTAAAAATAATTTGAGAGACTATCGAAAAAAATCACACAAAGGAAATCAAATGTATAACTAAGGTATGATAAGACGAAAAATATCTTAGAGAACTAAGAAAACTTTTCAAATATCAACATATATACTTAATGGTTGAAAAATAACGAAAAATATTTTAATGAAACAAAAGAGTTCTTCAAATTAAATAAAAATTAATAATAATAATAATAAGTAAAGAATTTTTTTTATATTACCTTAAATTGAGAGTATAAACATTCTCATGTGAAAGGAAAATTTATAATAAATAAAAATATTAAAAAATAATATAAATATTCAAATGTGAGGCATAATATTTTTTTTTATTAACATACATCATTTTAACATAATTACATAAAAGTTATCATAAGATAAAAAATATATTAGAGATGAGAATGAGTTTCATGACAAATGAAATAATTAAAAGAAAAAAAAAAAATATATATATATATATATATATATATAGGAGTTATTTGATTAATTGTGAATATTTTAATAATTTAAACGAGAATGAAGATATGGCGGGGACGGGTATTATGGCGGGTATATGTACATCCCCATACCCATCCTCATACCCAACTGAAAAAGTCGGGGATTCCCCATACCCATACCCATACCCAGTCAATGCGGGGATTCCCCTTCAAAACGGAGACGAGTTCGGACAATACCCACGAGGACAGATTTATTTGCCATCTCTAATTATAATTACTTCTATTCATGACACATTTTTTCATTATACATTTACAGATAAAATTATACATTATGTGAATAATTTTAAGTAATTTAGAGCAAGTATTCTTGTAAATAAGTGATGAAATTGATAAAACTGACTATGTTAATCTAAAAATATGTGTGATAAACAATTTGTTATACAATTTATTGATGAATTTTGTTCTCATTCACACACACACACACACATATATATATATATATATATATATATATATATATATATATATATATATATATATATAATAACATAAAAAATGATATTTTATGGTCTATTATAACATTAAAAGTAAATGATTATAAAATGAAAAATATTATTATTATTATTATAAAAATAAAATTGTATATAAAAATATATAGATAAAAATGGTATTATATATATATAAGATAAATTAAAACATTAAATTAATTAATTATAAAATAAATAAGTATCATCAACATTTGCAATTAATTATTAACATTAAATTAAATTAAAACATTAAACTCATCAACTGCTTCTCCATAACTGAACGGGACCCACACGTTTTATCGCTAAAAAAAAAAACTAATGCAAAATCCATGAAATATAAAATCGATATCAAACTGGTAAAATCAATCAATCGATAAAAACTCAGTTTTAAAATTTTGTTTAAAATAGAAGGATGTATACAACTATAATATTGTATTTTAACATTATGTTGTATATTTTTAGTTATTAAGATAATTTAATCAATATCGATTTAACTTTCAGTATCTTAATCAATTTAGTGTAGTACAATTTTCTTAAATAACATTGCTCATTAGTTTTTTGTTATGACTATTATCAACGTAATATTTTATTGCACTAAAGGACGTCAGTCTTTTTATGGACAGATTTCTTGTAATTAATGTTGTTCGTTTTCAATGAAAAGTAAATAATAGACGATGATTTGTGAGATTATATTGTAATTTTGATCTTGTTGTTTTGAAAAGATTTACAAGATAATTTTGTAAATTTATTATTTTATCCTTTGTTATTATATGAAAAATATAGTATTTGTATCGCTAAAACTGTACTCATAGGTTGAAGGTCTGCATAAAAAACAAGATGTTTCATTTATTCTACTTCTCTTTTTTTCTATGTTGGTCGGTTTGATTTTTCATATGATACCCAAAATTTACAGAATTTTCATGGAGATACGAAGAAGTAATGGAATGGATACATTACACTCTACTTGTATATGATTTCAACTTGTTTCCTTTTTTTCCACTTACCCGATCTCATTATTGATATATCCGATTTCAAGTGCTTTAATCTTGTATTTAGATAAGTCTTGTGTTTTATTTTTTTATTGTTGTTATGTTATGGCAGGAAGTTGATGTTGTTTTGTATATGGATACATTTTATTTAATTAATAAATATTTTTAATATTTTAATTTATGTAGAAAAAATTCAAAATTAATTACAATTTATTTAATTACCATTTTATATTATATTTAATACCAATGATAATTTAATAATTTAATTTTTTCATAAATTAAATTTGATTTTTTATTTATTATATCAGTCACATCTTATACAAACTTTTACAGAGTTTACTCTCAAATCTATTTCAATATCATTTCTAAATCACTTAAAAAAAACAATACAAATTTCATCCTCAAATCCACTTTAATCAATTATATCCATCTTCTTTAAATCTTTCAACTCATGAAAACACACTCTAAAAATTAGAAGGAGTATTCTATAAGAAGATCAAGAAGATCTTGTATAATACAAAAGAAAAATAATAATAGTGTATGGATTTAATGTAAAGACAAACTTATTTATCATATTAAAATGATTTAATTAAAGGCATTTAATTCTCCATACAACTAGTTTTGTTTTTATATTTTAAAGATCTTAGGAAAATAACTTCTGAATATAAACTTTCGATAAGTTTCTATATTTATCAGAAAATATTTGCATAATTTATTAGGAAAATAATTTTTGTATTATAATAAACAATTGAAAATTAATTGGTGTGTTGAGTTAGGGTGTGGCGAAAGGGTTACATGAAGAAGAAGAAGAAGAAGAAGGAGAAGAAAAGAAAGTAAGAAAATTGATGGAGAAACTGAGAAGTGCAGTGAATGAAATAGCCTACGCTCACACTCTCTCTCACCTTACTCCATTTCACCGCTCTCTGCTCCCTTTCCTTTCCATTTCTTCCACACTCTACAAACTCGTCCTCTCACTTCGTCGCTCACTTTACCAACACCGTTTCTTTCAAGTCCAACGGTAAATTTTTCCTTTTCAGTTTGCGCTTTCGAATTTGGGAAATTGAAATTCATGAAATCGCGTTTCTAATCTTTATCCAAACAAATCCTTAAGTTCACTAACTAACCGTGTTTTCGGTGGTGTTGTTTTGTATGTAGTTTGCCGGTTCGTGTGATCAGTGTTGGTAATTTGAGTTGGGGAGGCAATGGGAAGACGCCGATGGTGGAGTTCATCGCTCTCTGCTTTTCGCGTTACGGAATTTCACCTCTAGTTCTTTCCAGGGTATTTCCTTTTTCATTCCCCGAAATAATAGCCGTTAGGGTCTCTTCTTGGTTCAATTTTTGTAGACTAGTGATTTTGTTTTTCACAGTTAGCAGAAAAAGCATAAATGATTAATTTAATTAGATAAATTGTTCGTTTTCTTAGTGCTTATTTATTAATTGATTATTAAACACTTCTAGTGTAACAAAAAAAAAATGAAATTAGTTTTTCATAAGCTTATACATAAATTAAAAAAAAAAAACTAATGTGAAATAACTTTTATAATTTAGTTTATACATAAGCTGATTCTAGGTTATGGAAAAGCTGATTTTATTTTTTCTTCTTATTTTTTTCTTCTAAAAGTGTTTATGGAAAATATATTTTATCAGACCCCTTAGACATGTTCATGTAAACTTTCTTATGAACACTCAAGCTTCTTATGTTTGTTGAAATTAAGTAATTAAAGAAGCTAAATGAAGTAATTTATACAAATTAGCTAATATTTAAACTAATTTTAACTTAAGAGAGAATCTTATTTATTTATTTTTTGAAGAAGTGTTTGTTGAATGGTGTATCCGAGTAGTGTTTTAACCCAGTCACTGGTCAGATCAATGAACTAGTTATAAAGATTCATGGCTGCTAAATTTCTTACTAAAACAAAAATCTTACTTATCCTGATGCCAAAAGGCTCCTGGATAAGCAAAGATATGAGAGAAAATAATTGTATGTAACCTTTTCAATCACACTATGTGTATCATTGGTTTCCCAATCAGACCAGTTTGACTTGCTAGTCTGAACTGGCCTAGATAACTATGATTATAAGTGCATAAATTATTGACGTAGTTTGGTAATTGGTTAATAATTAAATGTTACAGTTGCTGATGTGTGTGTTGTTTTGCAATACCTTTAGTATTTACTTCCATGTAAAATAATGACACTTGGCTATGAACTTATGACCGTTTTTCTTGATTTTCGTGCTCTTAAGTTTAAACTGAAGCGGTCAATGTCTGGCAGGGTTATGGCGGTGGGGATGAAGTCAACATGCTTAGGAGGCATTTACTTGGGACACCAACCAAGATTGGTGTTGGTGCTAACCGAGCTGCTGTTGCAAGGCAATTTATCCAAAAATATGGCTACATTGATATTTGTAAGACTTCATGGCATGAAAAACAATACCTTGAACAAAAGGTTCATGATTGTCTTGATTCAGAAAAAATTGGGGTTGTAGTTCTTGACGATGCTATGCAGGTAATGCAACTCCTCTCCCCACTTGTTTATTTTCCTCACTTTGTTGATTTACTACCTCATGATTTTGTTGCTAATGATATCCTGAAAGTACCTTGTTCCCCAATTGTGATCTGCTTCGCTGCTAGTGACACAAATGCTTGAAATTAAGATTTTATCTTTTGCCTTGACGTGGCATTTGGTCTAAACCGTATTATCTACATGTAAGGTAGCATTGGAGCTTGTGGCGAGATTTGGATATTGTAATGGTTAATGGATTAACTCTTTGGGGTAACCTTCAACTATTGCCGCGTGGACCGCTAAGGGAGCCGTTGACTGCACTTAGGCGAGCAGATGCAGTTGTAATCCATCATGCCGATTTGGTATGATAAAAATGATATATGTAGTTCCCTTTTAAGAAAAAATTGCTTACCTTTTTGGCAAGCTTTCTTTCATCAGTGTAGTTTTGCTGTTTGCATGAGCAATTTTGGTTTTGCTGAATTTTAAAAGCTTGTCATATTACTGAAAATTGTACTTTGGTAGAACAGGTTTCTGAGCATACTCTCAAGGATATTGAATCAATGATCTTAAGGATTAAAAGGTCTGTTTCTATTTTCTTTACAAAAATGGATCCAACTTACTTATTTGAGGTGGGAACTATCAATGCCAAAATACCATTGACGGCTCTTCATGAAACTACTGTATTATGTGTTTCTGCTATTGGTTCTGCGGAGCCTTTTGTGAAGCAGATTCAAAAGGTATTCCTCCGTACTAGTTACTCCTTATCCTAATGAAATTTATTTATATCTAGACACAAACATATTAATTGACTGTTTCGTTTTAACATCCTAAGACTTATCTACCATTTTACCATTTTATCTAAAATCATATAATTGTAAAATTTCTTAACTTTCGGATGTATTAGAAGTAAAATAACTCAATACTATTTAATGAAATGCTTAACTAAGTGGGTGGCATTCTTGTCACAACGCTGTATAGATTTTAAGTGGATTTTCACTTTCTTTTCTCCTTACTTTTGTCTGTATTTATTATTTGATCTCTAAACTGCAGATAACTTGATGCTGATGCAGATGCGAGCACTTTATGTTGATCGAATAGATTTCAGTGATCACCACATATTCCATGCCAAGGTACACTTTTCTCCTGAATTTGGAAGAAATAATTTGTTGACTGACGGCATACCATGTTAATTGAAAACACCATTTAAACCTGTTGTGCTTTTTTGGATGCTGTGCTGTGCTGTTAAAATGGACAATGGTTTGTAAGATAACTGCACGAGGATCATATTGAGCCTTGTCTACTTCTATTTTATTAATTTATTTTGAATTTTCTTATGTGGTTTAGTTAGACACTGACTAAGATGCTACTTTATTGTATATTTTCAATTAATCCAGGATATTGAGATAATCAGAGCCAAACTTAGAGAACTAGAGGAGAAGTTTGGTTCCAAACCAGTTGTTGTAATAACTGAAAAGGTAAGTAGTCATACTTCCCATATACATTTTGTTGTGTGTAGTGTATGTAGTATTGAGTTACATATATTTCTTAGCCTCTGGAATCAAATCATTATTTCTTCTTGGCAGGATTATGATAGGGACCCTGAAATTCTTAAGCAATTGTATCCATTTAGAGTTTTTGTTCTCTGTTCTGTTTTGAAGATTCTACCCTATAGTGGAAGCACAGAGGATAGCTTTAAGAAATTTCTGAAGGACCATTTAAAATTAGAATGGCCTCCGGCACATTAGTCCTATCCTATGTCACTGGTCCTGGTTACTTTTATATAGTTGATGGTTTTTTTCCCCCGAATTACGCAAGGGACCAATAAAGTTGATACTTATTGTTTTTCAGAGACTGATAATGTACTAGGCACAAAGGGTGAATGATGGAACAATTAAAGTATCTCTGATTTATAATCTTGAGGAATATTTAGTTACTTTTTCTTTAAGGACCAAATTGAGTAGAGTGATTGTTTTTTCAAGACCGGATTTTACTTTTTATCAATTTAGCATATGAAATTCTTAGTATTAGTCAATTTAGTTTCTAAAGTTTTGAAAATATTATCTTAGTCTTTGAAATTACCAAACGACAGGTATCATTTGTAGAGTAATTCTTATTTCAGTAATTAGATTGTTCTTTCCCATCTCATGATGTAGAAGAGGATGAGGTAGAGTTCAAATCCATAAAATCGGCATCATAATCTAATCATCTTTCTTGTTTGAAAGTGAACAACCTTTTCATGTAATTCAACAATTCAGAACAGATCTCCTTGATATATCTTTCCCTGAGATCCTTCCAGACCTCAAAAGTAGATTCCACCTAGTGCAATCTTTGTGTAAATGATTGATCTGATTCTTGATTAACCTGTAATAGGACCCTGCATGATCCAAAAGGTAGATAATGTCTAGATTTGAAGAGAGTTTCATCTATAAAATGGATTTTTATTCTTCAAAACAAGAATAATAGCATCACAGCATCACGCATAGGTTTTCATTAGAATCAAGAAAACAAGTGCTCAAAGAATCTTTGGAAGGATTAGTCCTTGCCAATCTAACGAATCCCCTAAAATTAGTCTTTATAGGGTAATTTTGTAGTTTCTTTGAATACCACCACCACACAATGTGTTGAACTAAAAGTTACATAAAATAATTGAACTATCAGAAACTATAGAATTATTGAATTTTAGGTATTAATATTATGAAAGACTTATAAATATATTGAAACAAGCAAACAACAAAATATCATAACTAAATGTTAACTTCACACTATTTCTTTCCCTTGTTTACTTATGAACCAATAATTTTTTTTTATATGCTTGCCATGAACTCAAACAAAACGGAGGGTAACGTGTTATTATTAAACTCATAAATTTTCGATTGGGACAGAGCCAAATAGAGCATCAATAAGGTCACAAATATCACAATTTCCTTTTTTTTTTTCTTTGTAGATATCTCAACACAAGTTATGATAATAATAAGTTGAAGCTGTTTAAGATATAATAGTGACTTGTATCCAACGGATTGATAGTGATTGTTGCGACGTGGTGCGACAAGTTATAACATCTTTCACTATACTTAATTAAATATTATGCTGAATTTCGATTTACTAAATGTTATAATGTGATTTGCAATATTATATAATTAAGTTGAAAGCTTAGTTTCGATTAGTAATAATTGTTTTAAAAATTATCATTATAATTATACAAGTTAAAAAATTTGTTAACATTAGCACAGCATTCAAATATGTAATAGAAGTCTATTATCTACTTCTCGGATTCTCTAAATTTGTCATGACTTTTTTAATATATATATATATATATATATATATATATATATATATATATATATATATATATATATCCTTCAATGAATAAACCAATTTATACAATTTGATTTGAATTAATTTTACACTAATTCTATTTTTTTTATTAAAAAAATATGTTTTCTTTTCATCTTTTAAATTAAAATATAATAATAAAAAATATGTTATTCAAAATCTGATACATATATTGAATAATAAGTTTATGAGTAATTATATGCCTTCTATTGTTTTTTTTTTCTTCTACTTTGGATTTGCTCCAATGAATTTATGGTTAATTTCACAACAAATTAAATTACATTGATGTTGGATATCACTCAAATTAAATATTTCATATTAGGACTATTAAAGACAGTCTTGTAGGTCAACAAGGTTTTTTAGATGTACTAGATGGTGAAGCCAAACTTGATGTTTCAAATTTCAATGTCATTTTAAGTGATTATTATCATTTTTCATAATTTCCATATCAACTAAAAAGAAAGAAAACATTAGAGTAGCTACTATAAATTTTTTAAAGGATAAACATCTTATGTAAAACATAATGAAAAAAATAGAAATTATTCATTTTTTTTTATATAACTAGGGAGAGAAGTTTGTCAATAGGGAATTGTGTATAAATGTATTTTGAAAGTTAGTTAACAGTTTTTATTTATCTATGTGGTATTCTAAGCATTTTTTTTTTCTTTTCAAATTCGTTATAGTGAGATTGTATTAATTTCATAAAAAATATTATTATTAAAAATGGACCATTTTTAATTATATAATAATTTACGATTCGATCATTATTAATTTTGTTAAATTATAATTAATCTTAAAATTGAAATACTAATGACAGAAAGTAATGTATTAATATATAAAAAAAAGAATGGGAAATAAAACTATGTTTGTATAAGTCCACTTCAATTCAACTTTAACAGATAAGACTTGTTTGAATGGAATATGATTTTTCTCGACATATAGAGTGAGGTTTGGGTTAAAGGTCTTTGGCAAATTTCTTCTCCTAACTCAAATATTTCTTTGACTAGCTTCTACTTGTATTGAAATACAATTTTTTAATATCGCGGAAATTCCATTTCAGAATAAATGAGAGAAAATCAAAGAATTATGTTAGGTAAATACATTTACTTTGTTACAGCATGCATGTAGATTAATACTTTTTAATGTCGGTTTTATCTTTTTACTTATCACCAGTTAAATATAAAGACTAATTTTCTTTGGGGGATTTAAGGGGTAAATAGGTGAGATCTTTCTAAGTTTGAGTTTTATTCTCTATAAAACCTTAGTAAGTTTTTATTTCTTCATTTACTAATAGACTAAAATTTACTAAATTTTTGAGATTTTTTTTTTTAAAGAAACTAAAACTTTGAAGGATCAAAACTCACTTTACACAGTATAAGCTAAGGCTTTATTCTTATTTTTTATTCTTATTAGAATTATGAATGAATTATTTTAATAGTTAAATAATAACAATTAAATAAAAAAACCTTGAAGTATTATATTTAACTAAAAATAATGAGCCACGTCATACATCTTTTTACGGCGCCCACCAAATAACGTGAAAATTAATAATTAACTTATTTGTTATACTTAGCATAAGTATCTTTTAAGACAGACAAATTTTGCTTGAGAACAATATAAATTTGACATGTACTTAAAATCCTACAATTTCAAATTCAAATCATAGCTAATAGAATATTAAATGCCTTTTACTATGAAAAAAACATCAAATTAAACACGAGTTAGAGTTAATAGAATGACATCAAATGTTCACTAATCTTATCAAATTAAATATGAACTGTGAAAAAGAAGTACTTCTAATTAAAAAGAATAAAATAATTATTTTCTCAAAATAATATTACATTTTTTAATATGAACTAGTAAAATACGTATATATGTTCACTTTTTTATAATAACAATAATTAATAAAATTATTATTATTAATCTATATATAAAAATTATAATTACAGATAATTTGAAATAGACAAGTATCAAATTATAACAATTTCTTTTATATATAAAATTTTAAAATTTAAAAGTTTGTTTTAATAAGTAGTTGAAATAGCATTAACGATGCCGCGTGGAAATAAAGACAGAGACTGAGTTGTCGGCAAATTTTGTTTTGAAACCGTTTCCTTTGGTTTGGTTTGGTTTTAAAGTTATGATGTGTGAGGCTTAAAATTTGTCCAACTTTATCTGAAAACATGAATAATAAAAGAACAAGACCATACCTTCCAGGGGAAGTCAAATTTTAGTTCTTGAAAAAACCTTTTTTTTTTTCAAATTTTCTGAGATTTTAGATCATCACTTCGCATTTCAATGAACTAATTCCTTTGAAATTAATGTTAACAAAAGCCTCATCATTGATGTTTGCTGTGTTCATATTAGGAATTGATTGCAGCATCAACCTTCTTCATGGATTTTTTTTTTCTTTGCCAATAAATGGTGTGTGTGGGTCTTTCAAGATATTCAATATGTTCCACTTCAATTGGTTATAAATTAATTCATACAAGATAGAAAAAAAAAATTATAATATTATTTTTAATTTAAAATTTCAATATAATAAGGTTATTAGTCGTTTTCTTTCAAACTCGTACTTTTCTCTCTCTCCATGTGTATATATATATAGATAATACTAACATAATCTGTGTATACATTTTTTAAATATGTGTGATATTATATTAATAGGTGATAATATTGTAATATTATTAAGGTAATATATAAACTAAATTATATTTATTAAAAATGAAATGAAATATATCAAAATAGATGAAAGAATAACCATTGATAAATAAAGAAGAAGAAAAGAAGGAAAGATAGTCGATTTTATAAAAAACTGGTAAAAGTAACTGTCAATTTTAAAAAATTTAAAAAATTATTATATTTAAAAAGTAAAATTGGTATTTTAAATTGTGAACATAAAAAAAAGGAGAATCTCCTTTATATATACAAAATAATGATATACTTATTCCAAAAATAATTTTTATTGCATGTTAATTTTTACTTTGTAACAATAAAAATATAAAATTAATTCTTCTAATTATTATCAAAATAAAAATATTAAATTTATAATTTTTTTTTAAATTACAAAATTAAACATCAAATAATTAATAAACTAAGTTATGTTAATTAATAAGAGTAAAATAGTGTGTATACTAAAAGGTGATTATCAAGTAGTTATCAGTTATCGGAGACAATCATCACATTAATAACCAATATATATATATATATATATATATATATATATATATATATATATATATATATATATATATATATATATATATATATATATGAAAACATTCTTTAACGAGAGACATTCCAAAAAAAAAAAATTATGAAAAAATTACATTATTTTATAATACATTAATGATCTTTTAAAATTTAACTACAATAATATCATGATTAATTATATTCTGATGACCTATTTATAAACTTAAAATTATAAAAAAGAATGATATTTTGACTATTAAACTTTGACAACGTTTTTTACAATATGAGGTGTCATATTCTAAATGGTTTTTGAATATTGAAAATGAGAAAAAGGAGAAATAAAAAACCACATAAAAGATAACACCTAAGGTTGTAAGAAAAAGTTGTCAAAATTTAGTAGTCAAAAAATTATTTTCCAATTATAAATGATACTAGTTATAATAATTAAATATAAAAATCTAATATTGTATTGTAAGTTTATGAAAATTATTAACTTTTGCAATATTTATTTATGTTTCAAAAAATGTTTTAATAATCTAAAATTAAAGTTTTAATAATAAATTTCAATTCTTTAAAATATTCATTAATTTTATAGATAATTATATACTAAATAATAAAATATAAATTGATATATATATATATATATATATATATATATATATATATATAACTTAAGTATTTTACAAGTATAATAATATTTTACAAAAAAAATCTGTGAATAAAATATTATATTTTATTAATTATTAAAAAAATATAAAAATAAAAGTACCTTATAATTTTGAATTAAAATAATTAAAAAATTAAATATATTCGTACTCAATTAGAAAAAATAAAAAATAAAAATATTCCTTTTCTATAAAATATATTAAACAAATCTTTATTTTGATTTGAATTATATTTTAAGTAAACATTTAAATGTATTTATATTACTTATAATACATGTTTAATAGAAATAAAAATTATGAATTTAAAATTAATGATATAAATATATGCTTTAACATTTAGTATATAATTATCTATAAATTTATATTATAAAAGAACAAATTTATATTATTAAAAATTAACTAAAATATAAATAAATATTATGAAAGTTAATAGTTTTAATAAATTTATAACATTATATAAATTTTTTATATTTAATTATTATAAATAGTATAAATTATAATGTTAATGTTGCAAGTAGTCACATCCAAATATATTTAATTGCAATTATAATTATAATTTGATTATATCCAATTAAATATTAAATATATAAGACTTTTTATATAAATAATTTGGATTAAATATATTTCTAATATTTAAAGTTAGATGTAAAATTAGAATTCATTCATGTTTTAAATTTTGGATACATTTTAGTCTTTAAAATTAAAAAATGAATTGATTCAATCTTTTTAACTAAACAAATTAATTTTTTTTATTTGTTAAATATTGTTCAAAATTGACATTTAAGTCGATCAAATAGTATACACAACTTAAATATTAATTCAACCATAAATTTTGTTTAGCACAAAAAAATATAAGTAATTTAGGTTAAGTCCACCAAATGTATTTATTTTGAAAGTTTAAAGATAAACTAAATTAAAGTTTGAGAGAAATAAATTCTAATTTCCTCTCACATTTTAAGAATTACAAATTTACTTAACCCAAATAATTTTATACTGAAATAATTGTCAAAATGGATGTTAATAGAGAGGAAAGAGGAAAAATTTAAATAAGAGATATTATTGATTTTCTAAAAAAGAATCAAACACAACTATTATTTCATTTATCTAACTAATGAATTCAAAATGAGATAAAAGGACTGTATGCATATACACACACTGTGTCTATGAAAATTTAGAAGTTAGTGACTTCAATATTCCTGAGAGACAAAGACAATTTAAATGTGTGGTTCTGCCATCACCAAACACCAATTTATTACAAATCAAAGACACGATATGAACTAGATTGGGTTCACATTCAATATCTGAGACTACACTTCGGTTCAATTTCTGTGACTCAATTCTCCTTTTCACACTCATCAACTTTCTGATTTTTCCATCTTTAAATCTCTGTCTGTTTCCACACACCAATTCTCAGAAGGATCATTCCAACATGGGAAACAGAACTGTGATCACAAATTCTCTTCTCTTTCTCTGTTTCTTCATCTTCTTCAGCTTAGAACACTTGGAGGCTCAAAAGGCTCCTGCAGTTTATGTGTTTGGAGACTCAATTGTTGATGTTGGCAACAACAATTACTTGCCTTTATCCATTGAAAAGGCCATTCTTCCTCACTATGGCATTGATTTTCCTACTAAGAAACCCACCGGCAGATTCACCAATGGCAAAAATGCTGCAGATTTAATTGGTGAGTGATTCAAGATTGATTTACTCTGTGATTTGGGTCATCAAATCAAAACTTTATGCGTTTTTTCATAGTATTTGAAGATGAACAATCTTTAACTTACATCATTGAAATCTTTCTATTCTCCTGTTTATTTCTTATAGTTTCTGCATGTTTCTCTTCTGCTGCATGTGTAGTAAGTTAGAAGTCTTATGTTGCTGTGTTACCAACCAAATTTTTACACTCACTTTACATCCATTATTTTACCTTCTTTCTTTATAAATATAAAAGTTTACTTTTTAATAATTATTTTACCTTAAAAATGGGTTGTCAAATAACTATTTATGTGTCAAAAAATCGTTTACTAGAATTAAAAAGTTTCAATTGGATAATATTTTTCTATACAAATAAATATGACTCGTATTTTTTTTATTTTCACCCTCTATTTTCTAATATGACTTAGTGTGGGTCATTGATTAATATATTATTATCTCTTTTTCTGAAAGAATCAATGATTTATACTAAATCACATCAAAAAATAGGAGTCAAAGTATAATTTTTCAATAAATATCTAACATGGACAAGGATCAGAGGGCAACACTTTAACCTATTACTCATTGATTTCTTCATATATTTTCTTTTGTAAGAAAATCATGGATGATGGGATAACTTCCAAAAGTCCTAAAAGGGTCATCAACATGGGAATAAAAAAAGTATATTTTTTTTTGTATTGACTTCAGAAAGAAAATTATAGTTTAAACATGGAATGTAGGGAAACCAAAGGCACTTTCTTTATAGCAATGTGGTAAATAAAAGAAAGACATTTTCTTTTTTATTAGGGGCAATGAAAACTTGTATTGGACATAAAAAATAGAAAAAAGTTAATATGATTGTTTTATTTGTTGTTGTTTTTGCATGCATATTGATAATAGTAGCACAAAGTTACAAATTGTGTTTTGCTAATATTGGCATGAAATGAATTGTTGGGTGACAGCTGAAAAATTGGGTCTACCCACTTCACCACCTTATCTCTCCCTTCTCTCAAAAGTTCACAATTCCAACAAAAACATATCTTTTCTGAATGGTGTTAACTTTGCCTCTGGAGGTGCTGGAATATTTAATGCCTCAGATAAAGGTTTTGTAAGTACAATTTTCTCTACTATTACTTTTATTCATCATATTTAGGAGATTATAATATAACAGGAATTACTATACCAAGAAAAAAAAAACAAAAGTAAAAGAGCAAAATGACCCTTAAGAAGCACCTCAAAATAATAAGAAAATCTTCCCCAAATGAGTTATCTCTTATGAGACATTTCTTGCAGATGCAATCAATTCCTTTGCAGAAACAAGTGGACTACTACTCACAAGTGCATGAAACACTTAGACAGCAAATAGAAGCATCTTCTCTTGAGAAACACCTTTCAAAGTCTATTTTCATTGTGGTGATTGGTGGCAACGATGTCTTTGGTTATTTTGACTCAAAGGATCTTCAAAATAAAAACACTCCTCAACAGTATGCAGATTCCATGGCTTCCACATTGAAACTTCAACTACAGGTAAATGACATGGTTGTAAAAAGTAAGCAACAACTTGGTGTGTGATTGAACAGTTGAAAATTCAATTATGAGTCTAAATTTTACATTGAGTAACAACCAAGAAGTTGAACACCTTATAAGGATAAAAACTCATAGACCCATTGTCTTAAAGGTTTTGGATTGAGAATAATGTTAATTATGTGGTTGGACTCGGGTATTATTGGTATTATATCTCTCCAGTGAATCTTCCTCCTCTAAAGACCTAACATTAACTTGTGCTTGCAAACTTCATGAACATTTGTCTAAAACCATGTTGATGGATATTTCAATGTAACTTTAGGTAACCAAAAATGGATCTAAACACATACTTTATTTTGGTTTGGCAGAGATTATACAACAATGGTGCAAAGAAATTTGAGATTGCTGGTGTTGGTCCAATTGGGTGCTGCCCTGCATACAGGCTTAAGAACAAAACAGAATGTGCTTCTGCAGCAAATGATTTGTCAGCCAAATACAATGAAGCTCTTCAATACATGTTAAAGGAATGGAAGTTGGAGAAAAAAGACATAAATTATTCCTATTTTGATACTTATGCTGCCCTCCAAGACCTCATTCACAATCCAACTTCTTATGGTATTAACATATTACCCTTTTTACCTTTACATTATTATTGGTGTAGATATTGGATATTAGGTCACCACCATGCCTCAGACAAATTTTTTCATATACACCTTTTCAAAATGATTCATAACAAGTTCATAATCATTATAAGCGTTTAAAATGAATTAAAAGTCCCGCATCGAATAAAAAAAAAAAAAACTAGTATATAAATAGGAAGACTCGTAGTATCAAATCTTCCATCACAAACTTTACAAAACATGTAATAAAAACTTACATGTCGAAAAGTATGTGATTTGTAGAAAATTACTTAGATTGAGATGAGAAGATGTTCACCAAAGTGTGTATTCCATTTTCAGGATTTGTTAATGTAAAAGGTGCTTGTTGTGGACTTGGTGAGTTGAATGCACAAATTCCATGTCTACCAGTGTCAAGCATTTGTTCCAACAGACAAGACCATGTTTTCTGGGATGCATTCCATCCGACAGAGGCAGCTTCTCGCATATTTGTGGATGAAATATTCAAAGGACCTTCAAAATTCATATCTCCTATTAATATGGAACAGCTATTGGCTATCTGAATTGGAAAATCAGTGATTACCCTTTGTAATCTACCACTTTTTTTCTGGGGTTACTTGTTATGAAACAACAACAGAATAGAGAAAGGAAAAATAGATTATTGTTTAAAGGATTCACACCAATAGCACTAAACCTTTGCTTCTTAATGTTATCAGTTCCAGTAATATCAGAATTCAGTCTTCTTAAATAAAGTCTCAAGTATAATGAAAAAATATTACAAAGGTTATGTACTAAAGATGACCACACCATTGTCATTTAATTATGTGTATTATTGGTTCAGATTCTGAGAAACTTTAACCTGTTTGTTGACATATTACATTCAATAATACTTGTTTTGTTGAGTACAGTGGGGAGTTTATACTCTGTTCTTTCTGTGGTTATTGTGAACTTTCGATATGAAACATGGCAATGCAACACAAAACTAAGTAGTTAGTTTGATTGAATTGATCTTGTGATCCAAGAACATGGATAGAAATTATCGTAAGGGATCACAGAATTGCTGGATGAGAAAGCACGATAGCTAAGAAACAAGGAGGAGTAAAATCTGTAAGTGTAAAAACAGTTTTATGCCAATAAACAAGTTTGTAAGTGAAACCAAACACACTATGAAAATCAGTTTTATAACATATTTTAAATTAATATTATTTCAAGAAAATCGGTTTTGAAAAGTTAATTAAATTAGTTTTGATTCATAAAAACACGTTTACAATAAACTTTTAAAAGTATTAGACAAATTAACAACTACCATTTTCCATACATATCTACATATTTGAACTCATAGAATAGAAGTCTTCAATACAGTTATATAAGGGCCGCGCAAAACGCAGGGCCACACCCACAAATTACGATGTAGGTACTACAATATTGTAGACCTTAGAGCAGGGGCGTTCCAAGTGCAATGAAAGCCGCTGATCTAGGCCATGGACCTTCTTGATCGTCCATTGACCCCATCCAGGTATGTAAGTTTTCACTCACTTACTTTCAATCTTATACTTCATCCTCCAATTTGTTTTCGCTATCATTTTTGATGTGGGACTCTTCTGCATACCATACTTCAAACATCGGAGGTTTTTGTTTGGCATTTGTTTCTTTATAAAAGGCCTGTAAAATTAATTTTCTAACATAGAATTAATATGTGTTTAGTTTCCAAAATCAATTGAAAGATAATAAATTTATGTATTTATTTAATTTCCAAATTTAATTAAAAGATAAAGATTTATATGTTGAATGAGAACAATTTTTTTCCGACACTGAACCAACCACATAAATTTAATATATGTGCATTTTCTCAAATTGTGCTTCAAGTAAGTTTGGAAAGCTAACTAGTGCAAAATCTATTTTGCATTGAGCTTTCAAAAGTAACTCTCAATTTACCACATTTCAACAGTTTCACCCTTTGTTTTAAATAAGGGAGGGCAGGTTATTTATATTTCATTTGATTGGTCAGGGACTAATTGAAAATTAAGTTGTGGTAATTCTAGAGATTTTCCGAGAAAAAAAGAAATATCTTCAACGTTAATCGTACCATGTGAAAGTAGTGATGCAACTTTATATAGTCATTCAATTTGAATGTTACACGAAGAACATGAATCAGATGAAGAAACAAGAAGACCTAAAATGTAGATCATAATATGAATGACAGATTTGGATTTCTATATATCCACTGGTGTATTTCATTGTGCGATATATATATATATATATATATATATATATATAGATCCATTCTTAAGCAAAGCTACCCTATGATTTTTCCAGTTCTGGAAACCATTTCTATAATCAATTTATCATTCATTAAATTAAATACAAAACCGAATCTAAAACTATTGGAACTTTATCATTACCAAACTAAATGATTAAATTCCATATTCAATTAAACTTTGCATAGATTTAGTATACGGAGATTGTTAAACTTACAAACAGAAACTAGAACCAAAGTAGTAAAAAGAAAACAGGAAGGTTGTTGAACTTATAAACAAAAACTAGAACCAGGTAGAAAACAGAAAACATTGATTAGTGAACTTATAAACAAAAGATTGTTAAACTTATAAACAAAAACTAACCAAGTAGAAAACAGAATACATTGATTAGTAAACTTATAAAAAAAATGTTAATTAATAAACAAAAACTAGAACCAAGTAGAAAACAGAAAACAATGTTTATTAATAAACAAAAACTAAAACCAAGTAGAAAACAGACAACATTAGTTAGTTAACATAGATAAATATTGAATTAGGAATAGGAGAGGGCTGCGCGGACGCAAGCCCCCACTACCACAAATTATGATGTAGGTTCTGTCCATAGGACAGACCTTAGAGTAATGCCCCTCCCATGTGCAATGGAGGTCAGTACCCTAGGCCATAGACCTTATTGATCGTCTATTGACCCCACCCAGGTAAGTGAGTATTAACGTTGCCAAAGCTTAAATTTTATAGCTCGTCCAATCCCTTACATTACCTGAATTTTTCAGTGTGGGACTAATCTACTTCTAATGATCATGCACAGGTATGTGATGTTCTAAGAGCATTTATCTCCCACAAATCGATGGCATGGGATGTACTCTTACGTTTCATCTTCAATCATTCAGTAGACATGTTTCTGTGTCTTCTTGGTTAAACAATTTACACACCCATTGATGTTGTTCTTTCGATTCTGCATATCCTCTTGTGACCATTGATGAAAGCCACACACAGATAAAGAAACATTCTGTAAGACTTCAGTATTTAATCATCTAGACCAAACTACAATGAGAAAATCTTAGAACATTTTGACATTCATCGAGAATGATTCAATTTCCACATTACTCTTATCTTAAATTAAGTATTTTTTGTAAGATTTTATTTTATTATTTAATTATAAACTGTTATATTTATACATATGAAAAATTTGTTGGTTTTTATAATAATTGTTTAAGTTATATAGTATATATAATATTTATGAAAATATATAAATATTAAACTCTTACTATATTCCACAGTGCAGATGAAGTAAGAATGAAACTACTGAAGTGAACAAAACCTGTGTTTGGAGAACTACCTTGGAACCATGCTGGCGGCGATTCGGAGAATGACGACAGTGGCCGGAGAAACTGCGCGCATAACCAGATTCTCTCTTCATGCCCCAAAACACGTTAGTTACTTTTTCTCTCTATTGTCTTCATACCCACCCTTCTATTGGTATTTTTCCTTAACTATATTTAATCGTTTAGGTTGCAATAGATTGGGTTAATATCTTTTGAGCATGCGTCAATTGATGAAAATTTTCAGATTTATTGCAAGGTTGAAATTTGTAAATAGAATTGATGGAACTGTTATGTCTTCCATAAGTAATAATGATCACGGTTTCTTGTTTTAAAATTTTTGTTTTTGTTTCAGGTAGAGGTGGAATTTGGCGATGGTAGAATGTTCAAGTTATCAGCTGAATTTCTCAGAATAAATAGTCCCGCAGTTGATGGGAAGATTAGGTCAATTGGAGGTGAAAAGGTACTACTCGTAGCAGAGGTTTTGGGAGCTTCTCAGCATTTAATGGTTGAATTAGGATGTGTTTGGAAAAGTTTCTTTGCATATATATTTGGGCTTATAATGAGAAGCACTTGTTTTAAGTGGTTGAGGCAGCAGATTGTGAAAGTAGCTCATGATTTGTCTCTACGCTGTTTTCAGATTATTTCAGTTAACTCCACAGGATAGCTTATGAAAACAGCTACAATTTATAGGAAATCAGTTTAATCCTATTTCCTTCTTTATTATTAAAACCACTTATGCATGTGAGTTAGTTCTACAATCGTTAGATGAAAGAACTTCTACAAAGTTGAAGCCGTGAGTTAGTTCATTTTCCTTCTTATCCAAACAGGGTCTTATTCTATAAGAGCACTTAATCAAGCTATTTACCCAAATGCGCCCAATAACAATGTCCTTTCTAATATAATCGATTTTGAGATTTTGAATTGAATTCTATTGGTTCCTTTCTAGTTATGCTTCCTTTGATGAACTTGAACCAGGTGATATCTGGGAGACGCCATGTAGGAATCATGTCTGCAGAACCAGTGGGAAACTATGGGGTGAGGTAACACAACAAGCTTTGGCATTGGTTCTAAATTTCAGAGTCCTTGTTTTATTGTCCGTCTGAACTAGACTGCAATGCATGATTGTTGAATTTGGCTGGTTCAGGTTCAATTTTGATGACTTGCATAAGACTGGTATTTATTCCTGGGACTATTTTTATCATCTGGGGAGCAACAAGTTTACCCTTATGAGAAATTACATTAAAACTTTGAAGAAGCATGGACTTAGTAGGGATCCAAGAGGAAGGAAATGATGCAGACTTTAGTTTAACCACCCAAATATAGCTTGAGATTTGGTGGCAGTTGTCAAATATCAGCATGGCACTCTGATAGCTTCATTTGTTGAAGGGTTTGAGTTCAATGAATGGTGAATTATGGATATCAATACTATTGGAGAAGAGAGGGGAATAAAGGAAGGTTTTCCATCCTTTCCGGTTCTTGTTTTTTTGTGAGGAAAGGATAATCTGCGAAGGCAGTTCTGTATTTTCTAGAGAGCTCTTGATTCCATTTTAGATCTTGTTGTATTTTAATTACTGTACCTTGCTTCTTTATTCTTCTTCTTTACTCATATTCATCTATTAAAATCTGTAATCTTTAAAATTCTTTTGACTTACCTGCAAAGTGATCTGAAAAATATTATGGACTTTAATGGAAAAACCCATTTTTTCCTGGTGTTTGGTGATTATGCCAAAACCCTTATAATGCTCATCTTTCCGCTGTGAAAACTTATATTATAAAAACTTTACAAGGCACAATGAACATGATTGGGAGTAGAAAAGGTATCAGTTTTTTTTATTCTCTATCAAGAAGCCAACAGAAAAAGGTAAATATTTCTTCAAAATAAGCTATTTTAACGGTACTGAATATAATTAGCTTTAAAATAAGTCTTCTGTTATATATTTGAATAATTTGATCCCTTAAGATGATAATTAGTTTACTTTATAAGACCAAATTGGTGCAACCAATCTTTGAAAATCCGGGAATGATACCTTGTATATCTTTCGAGGATTAAATTAGAACTTTACTTGTATCTTTATACTTCACTTTTGCTTTATCTCTCTCTTTATAAGTGTTTCAAATATTTATAAGATTAGAAAAATAAAAATAGCTTTCCCATAATAAATTAGAATGGACAATTTGAACACTAATTATTCACATCTTATACCTACAAAACTCTCGAGGTGTAAATATAGCTTATTTTACACCTAAACAGAGAGAGTGAGAAACATTAATCTTTTTGGGTTGGAAGAAGGAAGGATTTGTCTTTGGCTAAAGCTTCCTGTACTCCATAAAACTTTACTTTATACTCTATCAAAAGCTTCTGAAAAATGTTTTTCCTAAAACAAGAGGGGATTAGTTTCTAGAAAAAAAAAATTGTTTACTGTATTCCGAAAAATAAATTCTGAAATGATAAGAGAAGTGAAAGAGTAGTGTTAGAAGAAAATGAGGATGCAGAGGTAATTTCTTTACCTTTGTTCCCCTTCTTTTCTTGTGGTCCAGATGACAAAAGTGGGCCACAATAGGAATTCGCGATAATTTGCTACAAGCTGAATTAGATTTAAGCTAGATAAGGACAAAGAAATTGGAATATGGAATATGTTTTCAAATCCCCATCCAAATATGTAAATAGGATAGCAGCTGCAGAATTGTGTAGAGAACTCCAGATCTCACCAGAACCAAAGTCACAATCACAAAAGATCAGATTTTTTATCATCTGGGTCCAGAAATGTCCAATGCATCCTATAAATTTAAATGCAAACATCAGTTTCTCAATGTCCTTTGTCTTATCATTAGCATTGACATCCCCTTAGCATCTTTGCCTAAAAGAAAAATGGCCTCAACTGTAGTACCAAATATGAGTTTCTATGCCCACACTTCACCTACTAGAATAAACAAATTCTCCAGTGTCAAATTGCTACCATTGTCAAGCACAGGGAATAGAACTTTCTGCAATAATGTAAAGGCTAAGGCAGGAGGTGAAGCAAGTTTGCAGAAGTTAAAGCAGCAGCAGCAGCAGCAATTGCAGCCAAAGATGAGGGTGCCACAAGCTTCACCTAAAGGTAATTAAACAGTAATAATTCATAATTTCTTTTTATTCCTTCACTAGACATTGAAGATAGTGATTTTGACAAATGACAAATGATTACTCTTTATGCAGTGCTGTTGAACCAATTTCCAGTAGCAAGGACTGTGCAGCAAATGATGGACACAATGGAGAGGATGGTGGAGAATCCCTTAGTTTATGATAGCACTTCACCTTGGATAGTTGCAGGAGATGATGAATACAGTAAGGGAAAGATTCCTTGGGCAATAAAGGAAGGCCAGAAAGATTACAGAATGAGATTCAACATGCCAGGAATGAACAAGGATGACGTCAAGATATGGGTAGAGGAGAACATGCTGGTGGTGAAGGCCGAGAAGACACTTAGAGAGCACCATGAAGCTCAAGCAAACAGTAATGAAGAAATAAGTACAAAATATGAAGAAGATTGGCCTGCCAATAGCTATGGTAGATATAACCATAGAATAGCCCTCCCAGAAAACATTGAGTTTGATAAGATTAAGGCACAGGTCAAAGATGGAATTCTTCATGTAACAATTCCCAAAGCCAACACCTCCGCAAAAGTAATTAACATAGATGTACAATAACTCTAAGCTAAAAATTAAGTTTGTGTTCACCACTACATAGTTTATGTCATCTAATTTCTGACATGAAGGATAAAATGAAACCTTATTTTTATTTCCTCAGCACAACGATACTGACAGAATTTCAGAAGGAATTTCTCCGAAAAAAAAAAGCCATATAAAGTAAATCACTGTAGATGATAAATAAAGGTTTACACATTAAATTCCAATCAAGTCAGAAAACAAAATAAGAATACATTCTGGGTTCATGTTATTCCTTTCGTTAGTGTTGTCACGCACAATCAAATGCAAGAAGCCATGCAAGGCAGACTGAGCCATGCAGGCCCATTTTGTGTTCAGAAAGTTTACAAGAATCTGGCTTACAGATTAGCAAAACACATAGAGGTCATTCGAAGTTAGTAATCTCTTTCTGCCGGAAATAGCAGATTGGTGTAAACTGGATTTCAAGAGCAGTTCATACTTTATCCATCAGTCACACTTTTGCTCTCTGAAAATGTAGGTGGGAATCAAGTGCACTTCACACTGCATCCATTAGTGACTCCTTCACTTTCTGAAAATGTTGATTGATAACTTCTTTGTGGAAAGAACAATCAATTAGGATGGCTTTTTCTTTCTGCCGGTTTGTGAGATGCGCTTCAGCACTTGGGTTTCCTTTTTCATTCCTCTGTAATACAAAGGACCAACATTAATTGGAGCCCTTAAAATTTAGTAAAATTAAGGTTGAGTGAGAAGCTTTGAAGTAAATACCTCTGATATAAGTAAATGTAGAGATAGTATAGTAGCAGCAGTATCACAAGCAAAATAGACAGAAAGATGTAGAACACATTTGTCTTCTTCTGCACATGTCAAGAAATTAGTTAACGAAAATTGAGTATCAGTATATCACTCATACAAGAAATTGTATATAGTTGGACAGGTATCATAGGCATACAAAAAGTAAGAAATGATTTGAAGAAAATAAGACCAATTATAGATTTCAGAATTACCCTGCGCCCTCTTGAGAAAGGTTGACTACTTCCAATGCAGCTGTGTGCCTCACAGAATTGGTGCAAGAACAATTCTGTCAAAGTGTTCACATGAGAAAGCAGTTTCACAAACCACCATAAATGCACAATATTTTGCAAGAATGAAGAAATATTGTAATACCATGAAGTCGGCTTGCCACAGGACCCTCATTAATTGGAAAACAACTGTTGGCTAAGCTCTATGAAAAAAGGTACATTAGAAACACACAAAAAATAGTTACATTTTATTATTGTAAAACAAGGGATAGACCAAAGCACACCTCACATAGATGTTTATTCCTAGAAGCAGCGGCAGGATTGCACTTTGATTTTTTTGAACCAGAATTCAATTCATGGTCACAGTGCAGTGCACCACATACATCTGCTAAGCAGTGGCTTTCATTCTGGATTCAACACAGCTATCTCATTTCAGTAATTAATGCAACTGCATCACAGATTGAGCAGAGAAGGCTACCAAAATTCTCATCTTTTGGGTTACTATTACAAAATTTTCAAAGCTAAACATAGTAACATATTACTGAAATATGAAAGTTCTCTGAAATATCATTTACTTTTGACGAGGAATGATCATACAAATCAATCCAACAAGTATTTACTTCCTAAATGATAAAACTGGATCAGATTTGTGAATAAAAATATGAATCTTTATCGATGAAACCTACTTTGCAATCCCTTCCCAGATGTGGGTAGATTACCGATAATTGAAACTACACAGAGAAAATAGTAAATTCCCTGGATATTTGAGAGAGATCCAAGACTCTCCATACATCAACTAATTCCTTCTCTCAATCCCTCTTCATATTTATAGGCAAACATGCTTTATGACTATAATTATCCCAGTCACAAATATAATTGACAAATGACCAACTAATTACTAATGGGGGTACCTAACACTACATATTTTGTTGTGTTTCTAGGTCAAGAGGGGATAACTCTCAAAACATAGAGAGAGCTTAAAGAAACTCAGTATTTTACTTTGTCCTGGACATGAATTGAGTCCATTCTTATATGTTAGGCTCGGCTTAAAATTTAGACAAGGCCGAAACAAGCATGATGTACAGCTTGATCAACACAGGGCAACGGTAAGCAGTACTGGAGTTCAGTTTGGCCCTATTACAACTCCACGTTCCTCATGAGATGACCATAATAATGTCACAAAATACAATATTCATTAACTAAATAATGACTGAAGGCATTTTGATTATTCATTCCAACCCAATTTGTACCTTATCAGAGATATTTTAGACAGTTTTCCATTAACAGAAGAATAAAAGATAGTATTGAAGAAGAATTATCTACCAAATTAAGCAAATTGGAGTGCCTGTTGTCAAAATGATGATCAAGATGTTTCTCTTCATAAAAACTTTTCTTACAGTACCCACATTGCCATTCATTTATATCTATATGAAACTTGTGCTGCTCCTGATCTCTGTATATGTCATTGTCAGGGTGAAACCTACACCGTTTTGGGATATGATATTTTTCTTTCTCCACAAAGGGCATCAAATACTGCAGAAAAAATCATATATCAGGAGAATGTACCCTAATATCAACGGGAGTTATTTGTTTGGCTATATTCTAATACCTCTTGAATGATCTTCCAAGCTGTTCTACTTCTTTCTCTAGAGCAATGTATTTGATGATCACCATCCACCTGATTCAAAATTCTGAACAGCTACATCATATATTAGCCACACCAATTCCTGAATCTTGGATCAAGATGCAAGAAAGGCACAGAGATAGACCAAAAGAAAGTAAAAGAAGGAAACAAATAAAACAAATTATACTAATTCTTGACGTCGAACAAACGACAAAAGTTTATCAACTACGAATCATACACCATTTTAGTTATTTAATTCCTTGCCCTTATCAATAACCGGATAACCACGAAGTGAGGCAGTTAATTCCAAAATGAAAGCTAAAAATTGTGTTCTTCTGGTTCAAAATACTCAAAGTTTAAAGCTCACTCACCTTTCAGCACTTGAATCTGCATAACCCTGTACAAAGAAACAATTGAATATTTATTTTTATACCGTTATGAAATTAGAAAAAATAACTGCACGAGTTTTGGAAATTGGAACTAAAATAAACAAACCAAAACCAGGATCTAACTTAGCTGCTGAAGATGATTGCAAAAAACGGCTCACAATACTAATTTAAAAAGTTCCTACTTCTACGGTGATTCACACGAAAAATATGCCGATCAATTTTAACAGCCAAAAGAAAGGTAGCTAGAAAATAAGAACAAAAACACAGCATGAACAGAAACTGGACTAATTCCTTACACATCACAACACAACTCCCTTCTATAGCAATCCAAATTCAAGCGATCCCAAATAGTCCACGGCAACAAAATGAAACTTTCAGCAAAAAGAGGAGGTAACCACGTTATGAAAGTAAGAAACACAGCATGCAATGCTCAATTCCCATTCCTCAAGTAGAAAAAGTAGAAAAATCATACAAGAACCTATTGATTTGTGCAGAGAAAGAACCAAGGATCCTCAATCGCTTGGATCTCCATTCTGAGTCAAGAATAATCGAAATTCACGCAAAACCAAACAGCCAATGATTAAATTCAGCAAAATCCCTCCCAGAAGGAAAATGGGTATTTGCAAAAATTCGAAAAAACTAACAAAAGCACATAAAAGGATCATTTTTGTTTTATAACTACATGATTAGTGTATGAAGTAGGTGAGATTGAAGATATATACCCTTGTGAACTGCAGGGAAAAACAGAGGCCACAAAGAATGTAGAGAAGAAACAATGGATGATGCGAAACCCACATCTTTTTGGTTCTTCCCTTGGTTTCTTGCTTTGTTCCGAACAGAAAAAAAGGTTGAGACTTGCACCAAAAATGTTTTGGTGCAATCTCCGTTGGGTACCAGAAACCCCTTGGGCAGCCACGACGCTTTATCCTATCAGATTCTGCCGCGTGGCCAACCACGGGAATTGGCACGCCGTTTCTTTGACTTCTGCCGTCTAACCTTGGTGGACCTGTAATGTTTTTCTTTGCAAGGTGATTTTAGGTGGATAAAACACCATTATCTTGGCTAATAATAACCCACTTACGGTTACAATATATTTTTGGTTAACTCCAAAAATAACTATGACAATTAAAAACAAATCATATGTTTATAAATATATATAATCTTAAATAAATTTAATTTATATCAAATACTAGTTTATATTATTTATTTCAAAATTATTAGTCTAAATATCTCAATTCTATAAATACAAAATATGGTATAAGTATCTTTTAAAAAAATTAATATGAAGTATGACTCACAGTTAATTTCACTTTCAAAATTTTATTCTCACATAGATCAACTTCATATATACAGAAACATTTCCAACAATATATAAATTAATATAATCTATCATCATAAAATAGAGCAAGTTTGTTAGTTAAAGCATAGCTTTTAAATTGTAAATTAGTCACTTGCTATTCGATTGAGATTTCTTAGGTGAATTCTCATTCAGTAGAAAATTATGCACAACCGACGACGAAAACAACCTATTTTTCACAACCTCAAATAGTCTAAAGGTTAAAAATTTAACATTTTCAAAAGTTTCGTAACATTGTCAAAAATATGTGAATCAATACGATTCATATGAGTTTGGCGTAATTCTATGAATCTTGTAGAAAAATTTAATGATGACGTTTTTTAGTGTATGCATTAATATAAGGAGTGAGTATTTGAGGTTTATTCAAATATTCTAATACACATTAAAGACTCTTGTACACTGATATGAGTTATGTGTTGAGAGGTGCAGAAATTCATGTCATTAAGAACAATGGTTAAAAGAAATAAATTTGTGTTTATCAACTCAGGTAGAACAACTCATGTCGAGCAATATTCTTTTTATTACCACAATTGTAAAAATCACCAAGAATTATACATTAATGTCTAGACTCAGATAACTGAGTCTAAAAAGTCAGTAATTGTATGTTTGATATTTTTTATGAATGTTTGGAATGTGCTATTTTACGATGTAATCAGTTTAACGGTTATATGATTATTTATTTTATAAATTACCTTACACTCTCTTGTGCTTATGTTTCCTGTGTTGATCGTTCTTCTTTTATAATGATCACCTTTACCGGTGTGAGCAGATGAGAAAATATATGTGGGGTTGTTTCGGAAGAAAGATGTTAATGCAACTGTATAAATATATGATCATAAAAATTAAGTTTAGTTCCTATATTTTGAAAGCTTTGTAGTTTTTGGTTAATTTAAGTTTATTAAAGTTGTTGATATAGAACCTCCTCTTATATGCTGGTATGGTTATTACGGATAATTGTAATAGTATAATTACGTGTCCATTTCTAACTGTTTGAGGATTATCAGCTATATGAAACATCATTTAGTAATATTATATTATTAAATTATTAAATGAGATTTCATAATTATCATCTGCAATTTTTCCATATAACTTAAAAAGTTGGTTTTGGGAACATAAATAAATAAAAATTAAAATATAAAAAAAGCAAGAAAAGTATGATAAATTTAATTTAATATTTAATTATTTAATAAAATATAAATGTACCTGAATGTTTAATTATTTAACGTCACGCGTTCTTGAATAATCAATTTGACTAATCATGGATCACTTGATGAATGGTAGGTAACCCAACAACACTTTGTCACCAATTAGCTCATCATTATCCTTTTTCACTCATTCTGCTAATTTCATTATCAACATTTTCTCCTAATTTCTTCTCATAAAATGACGAGATAAATTATATATATATATATATATATATATATATATATATATAATTTCTAAAAGAAAAATCCATCAATGATACTATTTTAATAAATTTATTTTCAGATGAACTATTTACAAGTTTATATTTTACCAAGTTTTGGTTTTCCAAAGATTAAACTTCTAACTTGTTTTTTGTACTTAAAACTTAGTACGAACTGAATTGTAAGAGGATTTTGAATTATTTTCTTTCATTTGTCAAAACATTTTGTGGTTAGTGGTCAAAATTCTATTTCAAGATCAGCGAATTCTAACCCAGTACCAACTTTATGTGACGCTTTGGATTGTTAAAATTATTACCAGAATTCAGCTTCTTAGTGTTGAATTCTAAATGAATTTTATCATTGTGATACAAATAGTAGATAAAAATTTCGATCACAAAAAAAAAATCAAATTTTTACTTACTATAACTTGATGTTATTCCGGAAAATAAATTTCCAAAGTGTTAATTGGAAGAATTTTTTAATTTTTACGAAACAAAAATTCTATACGAACACTACTCGACTTTGTTTACCTTAATTTAACATCTGATAAAAGTTATTTTTTTATTTTCTATTTAATTCTTTTTAAATTATTTCATATTTAAAAATAAAATATAATTTTATTAATATTAAGTAATTTTAGAATAAAAACTTGAGTATCCATATATCATCCACCTAAAAATTTTATTCATCTTCTTTGGACGCATTCATGTACACGTGCAAACATAAATTTGACTTCTTCCCTAATTTTATTAAGTAAGGGTTATTGTACTTATTTATTTATTATTTCCGTTGTTTGAAGCAAAATTCCTTACTAACGAGAATGAGGTAATTGAGATATTTAAAATTTTATTTTTTATAAAATAATTTAATATTTATTTTACGATAAATTTAACTTTATTTTTTAGACTAATTTAATTTAGTTTGATCTCTAATTGGAATTGTCTTGGCTTCACATTTAACTTGATCCGGACCATCTTGACCTTCATTTTGGACCGATTCGGCTCGATCATCAGTTCGACCTTCAACCCAACTTGAGTCGTCTTAACATTCATTCTAGGTCGATCTGAGTCAAAGGTCAACCTTCGTCCTAGGCCAACCAGGCTCAAACTTCAATTTGGACAGACTTGGTTCGACCTTCGGTCAAGTCAATCCAATTCGACCTTTGGTTCGGGTTGACTTGGCTCAAAGCTTGAATTTCGACTGGGGTCGACTCAACTCGACTTAGGGCTTGAATCGACTTGACTTAGCCTTTTGTCCGAGTCGAATTAACATGACCTTCGTCCAATGTCGACTCATCTCGACCTTTGTCATGCGCTGGCTTAACTAGACATTTGGTTTGGCCCAACCCGACCAACCTTCAACATTAGCCGACTTGACTCGACCATTGACCCGATCCGATCGGACTAAAGTTTCGGCTCAGACCAACATGACTTGACCTTCGGACCGCCCAGTCCGACTCGACCATCGATTCGATCCGAGCTGTCTCAACCCTTGTCCTGGTCCGAGTCGACTTGACTTTTAAGATATGTGAATTTTTATGTCCTAACCAATAACCAATTCCATAACTTGAAAATTCTAATTTTCTTCTTCTTTGTTTCTTTGAATCAATTTTAAATTCTACTATTTTAATTATTTGAAATACTTTATTAAAATTCTTTAATTTCAATTTTATTTCTAATTTTTTCATCCCATAATATGTCATTAAAATAATTTCAAATTATTTAAATAAATAAATTAATACTTTCTTAAATTGATTTATTCAAACACACCATAGAGTTTTTCTAATAGTGATGAAAAACTAACGTAAGTGAATCAAACTTTTTTTAATAAAGAAAAATGTTATTATTCTTGATTAGACAATTGGCACAACGTTTAACTCCCTAACCAGCAATTCTCTTAAATTAAGCAAATTACTTTTTCTGTTATAATTATTATTTCGTTTATCTATAAAATGTATCTTCCCGTTGTCTTTTTTGATAATCTATATTCCTTATTGTAAGTAAGCTAAATTCATTAAATAATATAATAACCTGAGATACGATTAACTGGCACCGAATACTGACTTTTGTAAAATTAAATATTTATTTTTTGTCATCCTAATTAACAGTATACAGTTTTATTTCAATACACAATCAATGTAAAATAATATTTAACATAAATAAATAAAATATATTACTTAATATATGTATATATAATTATTAAAACAATAGAGTTTCATCGATATTTTATTGTCTACATACAAAAGTTTACAATATTTCAAATAGATTTCATTCTATTAATAATCACAAAATAATTAAACAATTTTTAAAATACATATTATAAATCCGATACATTATTTATTCGTAATAATAACGCAAAATTTAACATTTAGTTTTGTACATTTTTTTTTACAAATATTAAAAAAAATGTAAATTTACCGTACACACTCTATTCCTAATAGCTATTATTGTCACTATATTACAACCATAATAATTAAAAAATTTTATATTAATAATAATGCATTAAAATTAAACTTCTCCTTTCAAGACAAAGTCATTGAATAATTCCATTAGTAGAAGGCTCTGTGTCAATAGGCCAATACAGTTTCTTCTCAACATATTTTAAGTTATTTAGATGTCACTGACCACGTTGTTAATGAGCTACACAATATTTAATTATTTTATTAATCACCGTCTTAATGAACATAATTTATAGCTAGCAAGTAGCAAATCATAAAAAAAAAATAGTATAATTATTTTTTCTCGAACGTATATATCATTTACGATTTTAACGTTTTGTTTGTCTGTGGGCCTCAACAAACGCTGCTTTATCCGTTTTCCGCTTTTCTATATAAATAAGCAATTAAAAGTCTCTGACTTTTTGGTGCGGAAAACCAGATCAATAAGTAAAAACTATATCCATATTTACCAAATATAAAAAACAAAAATATCACAGAAAATATTGCCACTATAATTCTCTTAAGTTATCTTTTCAAATAATGCTTCTATATATGATTATTAATATTAATCAATAATGCCATACCATTAACATCATAAATAAACCAAAATAGTTAACAAATTAATAATACTTTTTTTTGACTAAATTTATACTAATTAAAAATCTCTTAGTTAACATATGAAAATTTGAAAATACTATTATTTTAAAATAAAATAAATATTTTATGACATTTTATATTCCTGGATAAAAAATTGAAAGTTTTGAAGCAGGCTTAAGCATTAACCTGGTCATCACTTTCTTCTT
Organism: Vigna unguiculata; assembly: GCF_037176805.1. Classification (NCBI taxonomy): domain Eukaryota; kingdom Viridiplantae; phylum Streptophyta; class Magnoliopsida; order Fabales; family Fabaceae; genus Vigna; species Vigna unguiculata. The sequence goes on from NC_140797.1 coordinate 32,961,171, forward strand.
ATTCTTGTACTTAGTCTTCTTCTTCTTCTTTATCTTTATCTTTGGATTAGAGTTAGACTTGTTCTGTTTCTTTCACAATTCACTCTACAATTGCACTCTCTTTCTCGATCTATTTAACTATTTATCTATGCTTCTTCTTGTGGTAGCCGAGAAGAAAAAAACCGTGTTCTGTTGTGCTGTAACTTAGTGTGCGCACCCCTGGTGTAGGAAATGGAGTCTCACACGACTTCTTTCGTGTCCAAGGCGCGCATCGCGATCCATTCCGCTGCTGCGAAGGCGGAGCGTGTTCTGTTGGACTTAAAAACCGATCGAGGTGAGTGCGTGTGGAACGTTCTTTTCTCTTTCGTTATTGCGTTGGAATGCGATCCGTTTTTTTCTTTTTCTTTTTTGGAATTTTCGATTGTTCTGTTTTTTGTTTGAATTTCGGAGAATTAGCATTGACGCGGTATTTTGATCGGTGAAGATTCCGATAAGCAGTTTCACGACGAGTTAGGGAGGCGGCAGGGCGATGAATCTGCTCGGAACGAGCACGAGTCCAAGGTTTGAAGATGCGTGCCCTTGCTGTAATTCGTGGATTGTGTATTTTTTGTGTGTGTAATTAGTGTTTTTGAAAACATAGATTTTGAGTTTAATTTTATTTTTTAATCTAATTTGTATATTTGCGTTTACGGGATGTCATGGTGAAATGTGTGAAGTACTGATTTATTTCACTTCTGTGGGTGCTTAAATTTTTTCTCCTTAAATTATGAAATGGAACTATATTTGTTATGTTTTTTTTTTTGTAATTATGAAATGGGATTATATTTATTTTCGTTTTAATTGAAGCTAAAGTTTCGAAATGAAAATTAAGATGCTGTGATTGTTTGGATTAGCTTATTTTAGAGGTTGTTGGTTGTAATTCTGATTTATTTTTGGGCTGAAAAAATAAGTTAGTCCAAGTGTACACGTATACTAGGTTCTATGTTTGATATGTGGAAGTTTGTCACTTTATGTAACAAATGAAAATTTGCAATAGTTATTTGTGAAAGCATTTTAATTTTAATTACTTTTTTATAACTGTTTGAAAATAGGAAATAGAATAAAAAATAAAGTGATGTTTTTGTAATTATTTGTGAAAGATAGGATCTGTTTTGTCCTCAAACCATACAGGTGTTATGGTTCTAGGTTTCTTTTTGCGTTGACATGATCAGCACAAGATCTCATGTTTGCTTGTGTTATGTCTGGTATGAGTGTAAAATTACCTGCATAACTGACACTTTTGTAATTGAATGGTGTAGTTTCTCAATGAACTGAAGCATATAAAGTGGAGACCTCCGCATATAGGAACAAAGCAGGATTGGCAAGATAGAATAAACAACATTCGAAAAGGGAGAAAAGAAGTTGAAGTAACAGATAAAGTTGGCAACATAAACATGGCCTCCGCTCCGTTTTATGATGAACATTCGTACATTCTCAATGAGCAGAATGATCTTATTGCCAAGGTAAGAAGATTTGGGTTATTCGATGATTTTATCTTCCAATTGAAGTTTCCAAGCAGTTGTCCAATATATTAGGAAAATCTGATAATGTATGCCAGTTGTCAGCCACGAACATTTTCGACTGCATCAGTGTGATTGCTCATAAGCTAGGAAAATATTTAATGCATGCATGGTACATAGTTGTGTGTGACAAGTTACTAGATGCTTGATAATCTCATGGTTAACTGCTTGATAATCTCATGGTTAACTGCCCGATAACTGTTTCCAGTAAACTGAACATATTTTTAATGACGTGTGATGAAAAAAATTTACTTTAGGCTTCTGAATCAATTCCCTAGGTTGAAGGCTTAGCTGCTGCGACTGAACACCCCATCCCTCCATCGTCTGTCCTGAAGCAGTTGGCTATAGCTTTTGAGTAAGTTATGCTCACCTTTTTCCTGGCAATCCATTGATTGCTTTAAGATTGTTTTGAATAGGCTAGATTCTTTAACCGAATTCTGGAAACTAAAAGCCCTATTTCTTACTCTCAGTTGTTTAATGCATTTTTTTAAACCTAACAGTAATAGCTGTTAAAATTTTCTTCATAATGGCTAAAGCAAGAGACCTTAAATATTAAGATTCTTGTTTTTGTTATTCAGAAAGATTTTCAGCTTAAATTCGACTAGCCTCTTAAAGTTTTGGGCCTTTTGACTAGGGCTGGAAAGAGAACAAACTCAATGAAAGATTTTGTAGCTTCATCAAGAGGTTCATCACCTGCCAAAGAGAGGGCAGGCTTAAGTCTCTCTTCGATGAAGGCTTTAGTGTTGCGTGAAAAGGAAGCCAAACTTACCTCTGAGTTCAGTAGTGATGAAAAAGTTCTGTATTTGATTAATTCATTGTTTGATCCAGGTATATGAAATTTAGATTGCTCAGTGATGATATAATTTCACGAACAAACCTTTTTTTATATCTATACTTTTAATTTTTGGGTGCATTATTCTGTGATGACCTTCCACATCCTTTGTAATCTTTTAAGATATTTGCAGAGGGAAGGTTCCTTAGAAGGAAGATCAACTCTGATCCAGAGGAAACTTCCATATCATCTTTGCCAAGAGATATTCATGGTGCTCCTCCTGAAAGCTTAGTTGCTAAGCTAGCTGAAGTAATTGGAAACTTCAAGACGCTCCAAGAAATGGCTCTTTTTTGGTGCAGGGTTGTTGCTGAAGTAAGTCTAACTCACTAAGAATTTCTATTTTTAATATTATGCAATTTCTTTCATTGAGGAAATAATTTAAAAGAACCAAAAAAGAAAGAGGATAGAAAAGCTGTAAACTACTCATACGCTTTATTGTTAGGAATCTAAGTGTGAGTTTAAGTCCCAAATTGGGTAGAAATGAGAAAGTAGAACACCATATAAGGATGAAGACCCATAAACCCATTGCCTTAAGGTTTTGGGTTGAGAGTGATGTCAATTCCTTATGTGGTTGGGCTCAGGTCTTATTGGTATTGTATCTCCCCAGTGAAACTCCCTTTGTAAACCTAACACTTTTAGAGTCCTTCAAAACTTATGAATTATCGTCATTTATTTACCTAAGTTTATAATGTTACAATTACCTGTTCATGGAAAGAAATCCTACTTAAATTTACAGTCAAAAATTTGTAACCAGGACTGAAGTAGGCCAGAGTAATGTCAGCAAGTTATTTTCTTTCTTAATGTCTAGCTAAACGAGTGTGCATTGAATTTTTTACTTATGCAGCTGAGAAAACATTGGTCCAAAGAGAAATACTTACCTGGAGTCCCGCAAGATGACATTCCAGATCTGAAATATTGTCTTCTGTATCAAAAATTTCAAGTAATTAATTGTTGCATTTCTCGGAAAAGGCGCTATATTATTGCCACTGAATCACTAAATTCTATGATGGTGGAAGCCAATTTAAATACATTAGAACCAGCAAAGTACGCGGACAATATTCCTGCAATCCCTTTATTACATGCAAGGTTAAGAACTGGAGAGCTTGTTCTTCGACTTGGGGCTGATTGCCCATCTGGAGATCTGATGTTACTTGAAACAGGCGAGCCTGCATTCTCTCCTGTGACCCAGGTTTGATAGCTATTTGTCCTTTAGTGTTACATATTTGAACTTGCTTCAGTATTTGATGTGTCATAAGTACTGACAATTTCGTTTAGGAGGGACCCTTGCTTACAGAAGATTTGATCAAAGAGACAGAGGAGTTTGTGCTCCGGACAGGAAGGTGTGTAAACTATCCAGATATAACTGCTTTTGTAGTGAGCTTTTTAAGAGAGCTTTTATTTCCCCAGAATGAATGATTTCCAAACATGCACTAATGGTGTAGATGTTTACTGTGGTCTTCCTCCCCTGCCCCTCTTTCTTGAGTTTGAGCTGATGGACTAGTTGATCCACAAATATTCACGAAATTTATCTTTGCTATATATTGATGACTGCTTTTTTCTTCGTGTCTGATATGAAAATGACATCTTCATTTTACTGCATATATGCATCTATGATCTAATAAGTTCTAGACTTATTATAGTTGGGTTGGCATTTCTTGATAATTTTCTTTACCTTGTATGGTCAGTGTTGGTGCTGGATGCTCTCAACTCCTCTCTGACATGCAGGCTTTCAAGGTCAGTCTTTCCCTTCAAGAGAACTTTCCTTTCTGGTGTTCTTAATTCTTTTGAAATTCGTCTAATGTAATGATGTTCTAAGTTAGTTCTTTTTGTGATAATGTTTTAGGCTGCAAATCCTGGTTGCATTTTGGAAGATTTTGTGAGATGGTACTCTCCGCCTGACTGGACTGAAAGTGAGGGAAGTACTGAGGATAAAGACTCTTCTTATTGTGGAGAGTCAATGTCTACCAAAGGTCAACTAAGTCTACGTATGCAAAAGGAAGGTAGGTGTACTAGCATCTTGCCAATGGTCATTGATAATCCATCTCATTTTTATGATCAATATCTATGTTATCTGGCCACATGGATCTGATTTGGCCTGCAACAAAAATAATTGATTCCCTGTATCTCATAACCAGTTGTGAAAAACTTTTGGTAATTTTCAATGCCAATCATTTATGTTTATTCACTTGGATTTTGAGGTTGTAGTTTTCTGTTCTGAGGTGTGTGGAAGGAATGAATAAAATCCAAACTGTATATAGCAGAAATTATTTAAGCAGTGAGGGAACTTTTGTGATTTAAAAGATCCTATAAAGAAAAAAGAAAATCTCTCTCATACCCCAGGATCTATAGTGAAGCATACGTATTGTTATATGTAATCACAATATACTGTTGAGCATTTATGAATACGGCTGAGGTCTGGTTGAGCCACTGTTGAACTCTTCTATAATGCTCCTTATCTAAATGAAAGAGTAGTTCTTTGTCTTCATGTTTTCTCCAAGTACTCTAAGGCTATGCAATCCTGTTTATTTTTTTGGTTCACTAATTTCTCTTCTTGGACTTCTTTTTGCCTTCATGCTTATCATGATTACAAGGTTCAAAAACTGTTAGTGTTTGTGCCATCTTTTATAATTTTAAAAGTTGTTTGATGTATAGTATTTTATACTTTCATTAGATTTATATGGATTGTCACGTTTCTGTCTCTCCATCTTCATAGCGTTTATAATGCCTATTTTGAATATCGTATATATCGGGTAAAAGATGTCTAGATAAGTGAATCCTGACCGTTAGCGCAGTTGCATTATGACGTTTTGTAAGAAACATGAACATTTTTTTGGCCACTTTATTTCTTTTTGTATGTTCTACAGAAACTTTGCTGAATTCTCCATTACATGTTGATGGTAGGTAATTTGTGGCGTGAATTATGGGAAACGTCTAAACCAGTTCCAGCTGTTAAACAGGCACCTCTCTATGATGAGGATTTGGCAGTGTAAGTCTAAATAAACCATTTTTATGAACTTGGATATCTCCCTTGTGAAACCGTCTCACTCAATTAAGATTTTTATTCATTTGCAGGGAGGGTATTCTAGATGCATTTGAAGACATCCCACCTTCGGAGCTTTTTGAACAACTGTTTGTTTCTCTTGTTAGTTCTATCTTCCTCTCGTTTCTTTTATCCCACATGAGTTATTTTTGTTATGTAGAAATCATGAAAAATGGACCAACGTTTAGCAGAACTTTGTTGGTGATTAAAGTAAGACAGAATTGCTTCTTATAATGGACTTGGATGGTCCCATTTGAGGTGCATGAAAAGATTAAACCATTTGCTCTTATCTTTATCATAACCTTTTGATATAATTATTTAATTGCTCTTAATTTGTACGTTACTTAAAAAAAATGTAGTATATATCAGCTAATTGATTAAATGAAAAATTATACAGTTCAGCTCGTGTTTCGTTGACTAGATATCAAGGGCAGATGGTAGTGAAAAAGTAAACTATTCATCAATGATTACAACATTGGCATGCCTTTCTGATAATAATTTCTGGTCTTAACTATACAGCTCGGTTCAGGATTTGCAATTGCTGAAAATATGCTATCTGGTGATCTTGACATTTCAAAATCGTTAAATGACTGCAAGGACTACATAGTTACCGCTTGTCAAAGCAACAGATTCGATGAGAAACTCGACGAGCTTATTCAGGTTGGTACCAATACACTAAAGTGACTAATTTATAAACTTTCGTTGTAGCTCCCGATATCCTTGAGAATCTCTAATATTCTTACCTTTAAAAGGGAATTCTTTGTAGTCTTCCTGTAGTACATACTCCTCCCTCCCACTTCACCTGACTTCATATGGTTAATTTTTCCCTGATTTATTTTTTAAAATAAAATGAAGAAAATTTCTAAACTTATAAATTAGTTGTAAGAGTAGGTGGTACTGGGAATTTCTGAGGTAATAAGTACCGAAAATTTACCCCACAAGGGAATTGTCAAAATGTATCCGGTGAGTTAACTCGAATATTGCTCCATCCATCAATTTGAAGGTGTCGTTAACTATAGATAAAGTGAAACTTGGGACTGATAAAGTTCTGTAAGACTTTACACCCTTACTCTTGACCTAATGGGATTATTTAATTTGCCTCTTTTTAGTGTTTGGGTTCAATGTGTTGACGCGGATCTGTTCACCCGAGGATGAAAAATTAGTTAGTTTGGAATGTAGACTGATCATATTGATAGCAATTGTTTAATAGTAACTCCAATCCAAGAAATAAAAAATATTAATTATGTCCCTCTGTAGATGTATGAAATGGTGGAGAAAATGATGGTGAATCCAGACGAGGCAGTGAAGATAGTGAAGATGATGGAAGAATCAAGTATGAGTGGTAGTGTACCAAAACGGCGGATGTCTACTGGTGAACCAAAGCAGCGGTTAAAGCAACTTAGCCATATGTTTGGTGGCAAAGATAAAGCATCGAGCAAGTCTGTCTGGAAAGAAGAGGTAACCGATGAAATAAAACTGGTTCGACATTCTTTCTCAAGTTTCTTTGACAACAGCAAGTCATCTTTATTTTCAAAAAAGCCTCCTAAGCCTGGAAACCTATACCTTGTCGAAAGTGATTGGACAGTTATTTAGACCAAGTTCACCTTTTCTTCTTTTCTCCACCCTTTCCTCCTGCCGGATAACTGTACATTAATTAATTTATTCTTTTTCCGTGTCTTCATTAGTAAATAGTAAATTTTAATGTATTATGAAATGCCCCAATTATACCCACACTCAATTTCTTGTTCAGTTTTGCTTCTTGGGTTGGGCTTGTACACGGATGATCAGTCAAAATAATGAAAGTGTTTATTCATTGTTGCATCTGCAAATCATGTTGCAAATTTCTTCCTCCACCATGTCTTCTTCCTGCACACTTATACTTTCTAAAGTTACAATTATACTTCTATTGAAATTAATGGTATGTAATTCAAATTTGGAAGATAATTAAGAAAGTAAATTGTTTTTTAAATTATATAATCTGGAAGATAATTGAGAACGCAAATATTTTTTAAATTATATAATTTATAATTTAAATTGTACAATCCATAACTTAAAGATAAACTGAAATTTCAAATTGTACGATTTGAAATGTAAATCTTGAAGACAATATTAAATGTGAATTATATGATTTATAATGTAAATATATTTTGGATATACAATTTGATTACAAAAATTTGGAAGACAATTCAGAATTTGGGATTGTATGTAAATTTATATTTCAAATTTCAATTTCTCGAGATCATGAAAACACATTCCATACTTCAACCATCCCATATTTCAACCCGTTGTGGCTTTGCCTGTATCACCAGCACTTCCTCAATACTTCTTCACTAGCTCCTTACAAGCACCTACACCAAAAACTTCCGGAGAAACTAGACCACAACACACAACTTCAAATAAACAAAGAAGGGTAGAAGTGAAACTCAAAAAATTGATGGGGTGCAGCAAGGAAATGATTGCTTTCTTTCGGAATGAAAGGATAATGTGGAATGTAGAATGAAATAAATGAGTTGATTTTTTAGGTGTACTAGACTAAATTCCTTAGATACATTTTTCTAAATCATGAGTTCAAAGATACATTTTTCCTTATCAGATAAAGTATTTCTTTATGTTTTTTATTATCACCGATCACATTTTTTTTAATGGCAAGCAATCCTATTAACATAAACAAAGTTGCAATTTATGTTAGGTTATATTTGTACACGATTACTAAAGCTAATAGACAATTGTGAATCTATAACCTTATTTGCTTGTATACAAATTTATAAACTGCGTAAAGGGTCTTGTGCTTATACCACGGTTAGAAAGTGTTAAAGAATAGTTAGAACCCACAATAATACAACACTAATCTTTGATTAACTCTCCCTAAAACTGTTTAACTTTTCATGGATCATCCAGCATAAAAACACAAAAACAGAAGAAAGAAAATTAGAAAAAAATGTAAATTACTTTTTAATAAAGTTATAACGAGAGTAGTCAAAGTGACACAGTCTTTCTGATCTGTTGATCTTTTTATTATCATGATGTTTTTTCATGCACTTAAAAAAAAAAAAAAAAAAAATTCAAACCAGCACTAAAAAGGTATTGCTTGTCAAGTTACTTTAGGTGTAGGAAATTGTGACCTACACTAAAAAGGTCATCAAGGTCCAAAATACAAAATTGAATTACAACGTTACAAATTAAAATTCATAAACAAAATAAAAATATTCCAAAGTAAGGTTCATTGACAAAATAAAACAAAAATAAAATTACACTATATATATATATATATATTTTTTTTTTAAATGTGTAAAAAAAAATAGAATGAAAATCATGATTTAAAAATCATTGAATTAATTCAATTTTTTATTTATTTGAAATTTGAATAATCAAAGTGTCATAGCTCCCAAACCAAACTAATTTTGACCTAGTTTTGAATAGGGTTTTCAAGTCGAAAATCAGTTTTCTCTCCATATTTTTAGCATGATTTCAATACTTGGTAATAGTAATTTGAAGGGAAACAATAAGCAGCTAAAAAAAATTTAAAAGCATAACCGATAGTTTTAAAGGATTAGAACTCTGAATCCCATTCTTACTTGTATGTGTTTTAGATGGATTGTTCTAAGATACTAATTATGTTGCTTATGTTGGCAGAAATAACAACATAAGATATTAGTTGTTCACTTATAACGTTATAATAACAACGGTTTCAGTTGAATAAAAGAGCATACACATGTTACTTTGTTCATTAATTGTTGTTGGAAGTCTCAAAATTAGTTTAAAGTCAACCACATATCTCATATTTGAGATGGGTTGAATTAAAAATAATAATAATTAAAATATGGGTTAAATTGAATTTTATTACTTAATTTACGAATTAAATATTTTTGAGTCGGATTAGGACTGAATTAACATATAATTCATTAACAATAATTTGTTATTATTTTTATTTTATTTTTATAATTTTTTATTATGACTATTTTATATTTATATAAGTTAATAATTCAATCCTTTTAAGGATATGATATTCAATGATATTTTAATAGTTTAAATTTTAATTTCTTTTTTGACAAATTATATATTATAATTTTTAATTAATATTTTTATAATAATTTGTGGTTAAATAGGTGAATATTTTGATCGTAGATAAACCAAATTTATTCCCTTGGTTGTATTATAATAAATATATAAAATAACTTAAAAAAAAAAAATTCTTAAGTCGATCAATTCACAAAACTATGAGGTTAGATGAGTCAGATTATAAAATTTTTAATTCATTACATGAAACAGGTTAAATAACTTAAATTTAATTCATTCGGTTTAAACCGATCGACTTACTTTTATACTCCTAACTATTATACTCTTAAATAGTTGTAAAATGATAATATAAATGGTAAGAGACTGAATATATCATTACTCAGTTATTCAAAGAATCTCATTCTTAAAAATAAAAGATAAGAGAAAAATAATATTATATACAAAAGTCATGATCCATCTCACACAAACTTTCGTTATCAGATCCAATTTCAAAATCATTCATATATATATATATATATATATATATATATATATATATATATATATATATATAAAGAGAGTAAGTTACACCAATATCTTTTTTTACAGCAAGATAATCCATTCTTTTCCTCATATATAATATGATTAAATATGTTTTTATCCCTTAATTTTAAGTGAATTTTGAAATTATTCTATTTCAAAATTTTGGACCAATTTAGTCTTTCATTTTTTGAAATACGTGAATTTAGTTCTTTTAATCAGATTTTGTTAGGTTTATTTGATGTTTTGTACGTATTTCAAGATTGTATTTGAGTTATTTATACCGTTTGACACATTTTTGTCTTAATATTAAGTCAAATACTATTATGAAATACATTTGAAATATCAAATAAACTTAACAAAATTTAATTAAAAATATTAAGTCATGTATTTCGAAAGATGAAGGACTAAATTGGTCCAAAGTTTTGAAGTTGACTAATTTTAAAATTCATTGAAAGTTAAGGGATAAAAACATATTTAACTTTAACTTGTATAATAAGTTTCTTGAACTTTACAATAATTTTTTCTCTCTACAAGAGCTAAACAGTGACAAATCCCCAATCTCCATTTTTCACAAGTATATGTAAACAAGAAAAAGTCAAGTTGAAAATCTAAAGAGACATTCCAAACATTCCCCAAAATGTCATATTAATCATTTTTTTCCCCTCAAACTGTAATATCTTTTGAAGGTTTCTCCAAAACTAAAAGCTACCCTACCCTCTCTTTGGGGTAAAAAAAGGGTATATTCCCAGTCAAGTCCATGACCTCATATAATCTCAAGCATATTTTGTAGTTGAGAGACTTTGAAACCCTAAAACTTTGTGCTACACAACAATATTTGTGGATCACAAAAAAACTGATACTATTATATTATAACGATGTCACTAGAAACCTATGATATATATATGTCATACATATATTTATATAGAATTTGAGATAAGAGAGTTGTATTGAATAGATAAAGAATGTTGAGAGTGAAAAGGTGCATGTTGCAGGGAGGCCCATGCAGAAACAGATGAAAAGAAGAGTCCGAGTAACGTGAATATCCTTCTCTGACAAGGCAGTGGGTCCTTCAAGATGATGAGTGGTTCAGCTTTTTCTCTTTTTTTCAAACAGTGGCAGTTGCAAGCATTTATGAACAACAACGCGTTTGCATGGTTAAGAAGATGATCCAATTTAAAGCATGTTCGTATACATCTGCAATAATTCATCTCCATTGTCAACACCCTTCACTTTTTTTTTTATAATATTTACGAAAAAGAAAAACACATAAACCTAACTAAACTACGTAGAAAGGTATTGTTTTATGAAATAGTGATAATAATGATAATGATGATGATAATTGTTTGGACCTATAGCATTTGCCTTAGGGGCATTGCTATATAAACCCTAGTTCCTTCACTTGTAGTCCTCACCAATAATAGCCATCTTGTTTGCAAGTGATTGCTTGGCTTTGAGAGAGAAGAAGATGGTTTCTAGGGTTCTTCTTTTTGCGGTTCTTGGTGCGCTTGTTTGCACCATTGATGCAAGGAAGCTTGGGAGTGAGAAGGGTGGTTTTAGGGATGAGAAGAACTTCTTTCACCGTCCAGGGTTTGGAGGAGGTGTAGGAGGAGGAGGAGGGGGTGGTTTTGGTGGTGGTGGAGGAGGAGGGTTAGGTGGTGGCTCCGGAGGAGGCTTTGGTGCTGGTGGTGGTGCAGGTGGAGGTGCCGGTGGTGGAGCCGGAGGAGGCTTCGGGGGCGGTGGTGGTGGAGGATTTGGCGGCGGCGGTGGAGCCGGTGGAGGAGCTGGTTTCGGAGGAGGGTCTGGGTTTGGAGGTGGTGCTGGTGCTGGTGGTGGCCTCGGAGGAGGTGGCGGAGGAGGGTTTGGAGGTGGCGGTGGTGCTGGCGGTGGAGTTGGCGGTGGCGCCGGAGGAGGATTTGGCGGAGGAGCTGGTGCCGGAGGTGGATTTCGTTGAAAAGTTTGCATGAACACACACATGGCTATTCTTCTTATCTTTGGCTTAATAGCATAAAATGTAACTTTAATATATGTTTGCGTTGATTGTGTCGTTTGTTTCAGCCATTTATGTGTCAAAGGGAAATAACTCTTAAATCGAATATTAATAACTTTTTGTTTAATCAGTGTTTGTCTTCTCCACACTTCTACTTCTTCTGCTCTTATTTTGTTCATGAAGGAACCAAACACAGTGCTGAAATTGCATGCATATGTCTCAATCAAAAGAGAAAATGAAAACAAAATCCATTATATATATATATATATATATATATATATATATATATATATATATATATATATATATATTTGATTAACGTCTTCTAACATAATTTCAGTATATAATTCCTAAATAGTACTTAAGTAACCTTAATTCTTAAACTATATGAGATTAGACTTTTGAACGTACATAAAGAAAAATAGTTTAAAACACAATCGTTGTTGTAACATGAAATACATGAAATTTTTTGGTACATTATTTGGAAACTTTCGAGACCGTATCCATCTATCTGGAATATTATTTCCATATATGTGTTCTATTAATACTAAGTAATTTAAAAATAAAAAAAAAGAGTTGACAACAGAGATAAATTGTAGAAGAATGTAAGGTAAAAGTGTACAACTATTGTAAATAATAGTGCAATATGAAATACACACTTTCTTTTCTTATTGAGATACAACCATTTAAATTGCGAGAATGTATTTTCTAAGAATACGTATACCCAACGATATATTTCTTACTTTTTAATAACGGTTTATTTAGATTTCTTCACAAATTTCTTGGAGGTAAATAAGTGAACAGAGAAATTTAAAATAAATTCATTATAACATTTTATAGTTTAGACTAGACTACACTAAATTAGACAACGGTTGAATAAATGTGGCCTAAACATATAATAAACTACATTTTTTATAAATGTTGTATAAATATCATGAAAGCCTATGATTATATAATTGTTACTTTAAACTATATGGTAAGGTCTAAAAATCAACCTTGAAAATATGTTGTCTATCGTGAGAATTTTAAATAACGGTTTTAAAAGTATTGTACTAAAAATCGTTATCTATTACCTATAGCTACACTCACTTATACTACGCCTAAGAAACTGTGGTCTAATTTTTATATCACGATTTTATATGGTTGTCTAAAGTTATTTTTATTGTAGTGATTTTAATTTGTGTACAAACTAATTTTAATTTATAGAAAAATATATTTATTTGTTTTTCTCGTGAGGAAACTTATCAAAATATAAAATTCATTCCTTTTGCTTTCGTTTTTTCACGAGCGAAAGAAAGTTGGGGAGAAAAGAAAATAGAGGATGCAAAGGAAAATGACAGACAGAAAAAAGAAAAAGAGGAAGAATAAATGTGGTCATTAAAGGCAACTAACTGAATGGACCGTTTTCTTTGACTTTAATGTTATTATTAATGTTTGTCTATAAAAATAAAATTACATGTACTTTTTAACATATAACTGTTGCTCTCCAAGTTCCATTTTTGTAGTATGTCTTGATCTTAAACTTTTAAAATATAATTTCAATTTTAAATAGAAATAATACCAAAAAAACATTTATGTTCAATCTTTTGCCGGTTTTGCAATAGAAAAATGAATGACATTTTAAAATGGGGCATCAATTTTTTTTTTATCATATAGAATATTGTGTAGCCATATATTTCAGAGTTCATATTTTAACTATTTTGAAATGTTTCAAATGGAGAGGTATCACAATTTCAAACCAAAATAATTGTAATTCTACTCTCACGATAAAATAGATAAGATAAAGTTTGATATAAAGCATGCAAATAAAGTTATCACAAAAAACCTAATATCCAACATCTTCAATATTAAAAAATATTTGTTGGAAGCACGTGAAAAGGATTGAACAGCAAAACGTGAAAAAGTTAATGTGGAGCCATATTTATGAAAACCATAATTCGAAGGCATCAAAATGACCTAACCATCATAAATATTGAGAATCAACATTTATTTGATTGCAATTCAATAACTCACCACCGAAAATGTAGGATATACCTCTCTTTTCCTTTTGCAAAAGGAAGAAAATGTTTCAACCTACCAACTTAAATATGAGTAAAATACAAAAAAGTCATTTAATATAATTTAATTCTACTATTACATTTTAGTTCTTCTTGATTTTAAAAAAGGTTCAAGAAATATCAATTTAACAAAAGGCATTTAATAAAACAAAATTTACAGAAAATATCATATAATTGTTTTTTGTGTCACTTTCCAACAAGATTTGGAATATTTATCTTTAGTAATTTGTGTAATGATTTTTTTAATACGTGGAAATAAAACTCCAAATCTTATAGAAAACAACGCAAAAAAAGTATTATGATTATATATCCCTAGGTTTTCAATTTTAAAATGATTTCTTTAAATAAGATGAACGTAATAATGATTTTTTTTTTTAATTTACACAACTTCTTTTATTTGTTGATTTTGGTTTGTAATGGAGTCGAATTTTTCATATCTAGTAAAATAAATTATGCCGATTTTTTACAGAGAGATTTGTATGAAATGCTACGAAGTTTCTTACATTTTTTTTTTAAATTTCACCATATATTCGTAGAAAAAGAAAATCTTATTGAATATAAAATTTTAAATAATAAGTTAAAATGCAGCACTATCATATTTAATTTTTATTAATATATATCGGTTATTTAATAAAATATTAATTAGTTTTTAACATTGGATTTCCCTTTATTATTTAATATTTTGTCTAGATATACATTTATTAATGAATGAAATATATTTTACGTGTTATTATAGTTTTACGTAATTAATAATGAAAGATAAATAATGTGTGATGGTGATGATAACTAGACTTTCAGTTCTTAACTGCCTTCAAAAATTGAAACCAGTTTTAAAGGATAATCAGAGTAATTAATCAAAATAAAGATTTAGACTCGAGAATTTGAGAGTTAAAATTAATAAATAGAAATTAAAAATGATGATTAATATTAAACATGTATTTCAAGATTGAAGAGAAAATTAACAATACTCAGTCCAATTTTCTATCCAGGTTTAATGATATTCCTATGATGTTTAAAAAGATTGAATTTGAATGAAATACCAGTTTATGAGGAGACAGTTTAAGCATTTTATTAATACAAAATCAATTAATTTTCATAAACTTATAAAATTTAATAAAATTCTAAATTTGACCTTAATTAATCTTAATATTTTAAATTTGACTGATACATGGGAGAGTGCTGTGATAAAAATAACTTTCGAATTGTATAATTTAAAAGGTATTTAGTTTTCGAATTAGTTATTTGACTTCTAAGATTATACAATGTTAAAGTTATTTTGAATTTCTAAATTATGTAATTTGATTTTTTTTTTTGAAAAAAAATACTTCTATATTACAAAATCTCGAAGTTATGTTTAACCTCTAAATTATATAATCTAAAATTTACTTTTTACTTTTAAATTTTACAATCTTAAGATTTTTTTATGGGTACAAAGATGTAAGAATATGCCTCTTATGTATTAATTTTCCAAATTGTGGCATTGTTTTTTACATGACCCTAATTTTCTTACAAATCAAAAACTGCACTACTAAATCATGTTAAAGGATACACTAATTCCAAAACATCCTCATAGAAAAAAATAATAATTATATCTCTAAATCAATTTAATTATGAGAAAAATGTTAATGTACTAATTATGGTAGAAAATATAGATTAAAAAAGATCAATTAATAAGTAATGTATATGGATATTTTAATTAATAAATAAATAAAAATCTTTGATAAAAATAAAATTTGTTTTACACTTAACGTAAAGTGATAGTTCTGTACTAAAAAGAAAAAAATAAATAAATCAATAACTCTCTGAACAATTGTAATTTCTGAATTAAGTTTTAAAACCAAAAGCATTAATTAAGGCATAAATCTTGCAAATATAATTAACTGAGTTCTAAAATTTTTGAAATCGTCACGGTTATTGTTTTAGTTTTAATTATTGTAACCCTTATTAAAAGGTATGTAAACATATTTAAATTAAACTTAATTACTTCCAAACACATTGTGTTTGAAAGACCTTTATATTAAATATTTTTAGTGCCTTACCCGTGATGATTGAACTACTTTAAATAGTTAAGCTAGTTAATTTAATTAAAACTCTTTCTGGATTAAAACATAAATTAAAAATTATCAAATTAACACCATTTGAAGAAGTTGATTAAAGTCATTCAATCTTACCTTCTTTTTTTTTTTTTCTAATAGAGAAGAATTTGATTAATTTCGTAGGAAAAAGGTAAGCTACCGAAACACAGTCTAACATGTTAGACATTTTTTTCAATAAACATTTAGAATTTCAAAGATAAAAAATTTGAAGATCATAATAATATATTCCACTTTGACATAGATTATAGTCATTATGAAGAAATTTCTTGATCCTGGTATAGTAACTATGATGTTTTCTATTCTATCCATTTTCATTTTTACTTTATATAAATACATAAATCTAAACCAGTTAAAGATTTGATAAAAAAATATATATATAGTTAATATTTTTTTTAAAAACGAGAGATAAGTAAAAGCAATTATATTGTAAATAATATTTTAAATGCGTTTGACATGTGAACCTCTCACACTCTCGTGGCTGTAGATAATGTCATTATATTGCTATCCACACCCTCTTTATTTAGAAGCTTCTGCAAGGCTTTGATCATAATCAGACTTTTACTTCCTACACTTCCACAATTTCTTCATGCACACCCTAAAATTTCTAAAATGACTATTTCATCCTGTGTAAAAGTGACTTCTAATTACATGTTCCGGAAAATTCTGAATCAGGACTTTCGAAACAGAACTTTCATAACATGAAATACTTTTATGGAATAAATTTCCAAAATAAAATCAAATTATACAAAAATTAGAATAAAAACACTGAAAAACTATATAAAATAACTTCACAACATCAATGATGGAAGTTGACTGAAGACACTCTTAAGAGGAAATAATAAATTGTGTTCATACACAAAATTGACAGTAGCTTTACTCTTGTATATATTTCTTATTCGTTCTTATTCATAATTTTGTCTTTCTTATTTCCACTTTATTTCTTTTAAATAAGAGACACTCATCGGTCCATTCATCTATTATGGTCAGAGAAATGAAACAAACTTGTAAAAAGTGCTGCACATGGTAAATCTTTTCTCTTAAAATATTACAAAGATCTCACTGAAATTCTTTTGATAATCCAAAACATTGACATTTTGAGAGTTTAGATTACACAAAAAGGGATAACATACAAAGTTTGTTTATTAAGAAGTGCATCTAAAAAAAATTACCCCTAAATGCAAATGATCAGAGTCGAACTTCAATGCCTGCCTTCAACAAATGCTCTTTTACAGACTGAATAGGCACCTGCAGTTAATGGAGATCTAAATTTCAATGCCTTAATAGCATCATTACATCAATCAAAACCAACCTAACTCACAACACACATCATAGAACACAGGTAAGAAATCAAAATCATTCCAATCAGCACTAAGAAAATAATGAAACAGAAGTAATACCTCCTTTCTGTGAAAAATGCCAGCAGCAAGTGCTGCTGATGCATTTGTTTTATTGAACACCTCAGAAAAGTGTGCAGGAGCGCCAGCACCACTACTTGCAATCACAGGGATACTTACAGCGTCTGATATCAACTTAATTAAATCTACATCAAATCCTTTCCCTTGACCTGAAAACATTGCAGAAAATTAGAATAAAAGTAACAATTTATTAAGTATATAATCAAATTACACCCAAAGTCTTCTATTTTTTCCAATAGAAAATCGTTTGTTAGAGGAAAAGAATGGAAAGTACAAATAGTAGGAGAATAAGAGATGCAAAATTAAGAAAATTTAGACATAAAAGAACAATAAATAACTAACGAATGCAACAAGACAACCCTATCTCTTTCATATAAGAAATAGCAACTCGCTCAAAACAGCATTTACTAAGAATGAATAGAGGCTATAGCTATACCAATAATTAATCCCCATAACAAGTTTAGGGTCAAGGTAAAGGGCATGTATCTTATTTTCAGTCCCTCAAAATTTGGAAGACTGAACTAGTAATGAGTCATGGCACTCATGAAAAAGGTTTAAGAGACCAGATACAAACCAAGTGAAAGTCATTTTTATCCAACTTTAGTGTCAATATATTGCATATAAGAAATCACTTATCTTTTAAATTATTGAAAATGAAGATATATAAGCAAACAAATTATAAACAAACAAATCAATAGGCACCCAAAGCATGTGATAGCAAACGGTAAAAGATCCTCTAACTCAATTATCCGAATACATGTAGTGAAATCGAATTCACTGGTTGCTTGCACTTGTGGTGGTCTCTATTGCTCGCATAGTCATTATTAATGGATTTCACCCTACCACACACAAGATTAGTCCATGATCATCTAAGACCATTATACTGTCAAAGACCAGGACCTCCTGCTACTCTCACCACATGAACCAATCTACTTTAAGTGAGTCATTAGAATGTCAGGATACAACCTTACTTGAATCCTTAAATCACTACACACTACTTTATCACAAAGGAATTCCTCCATGAAATCCTCACATACTCCACATATTACATCAGAATAATTACCATTTCAAATATCAAAACAATCACATATTATACAAAAATATACCAAGTCAAGTCCCATACATTATATCATCAAAGTACAATACACATCGGCAAGGTCATCATCACAATTTAGTACATCATTATATTTCAAAAGTTCATATCATCCCCACACATTCACATAGTCACCAAATATACTACACAATAGTTTAACAATGCATATGCACATCGGTTGGGGGTTTTAAAAAAAATAAAACTGCAACTTGTACAAAAATCTAAAAATTATGTTCTTACAATCAATTGAAAGCTAATTGAATCAAGAACTCGATGCAGAAAGAATGAATCCGATTGGGTACCTATAGAAAAAGTGATGCACTAAACAAGTGACAAAGGTCAAAGCTAAAGGAACCTTTAAAAAGAAACTACTCTCACTATAAACTTCCAAACAGAGATCACAACTGTCAAAACAAAGCATCGTATGTCTAGGACCTGCTGTAAAAATTTCAGATCGATTCGACGGTTAACAAAGCAGAAATTCAAAATTTCGCGAGATAAGTCAAAGTTGGAAAGCTTAGCTCGCCCAACAAGATATTGGGCTCACCCAGCGAGTCTTCATAATGCAGAAACACGAATTCTGCAATTTGACAACGTCAAATGAACCTAAAACCCATTTTAAACCCCATGTAAGTCAAAAACATTTCCAATTTCACGTTACAGTCTCAATTTCCATCAAATTTATCTTAAATTACATGCAAATGTTAAAACAAACAAATCATTTCAAAAACTTATAAATCCTAGCTTCCCTTATCTTGACTGAGAGCTAAACTTGAAGAGGAGAAAGCCGTAACAGAAGGAGAATCACAGCTCCAGAAGCCACTAGAGGGCTGAAAAATATGAACATAGGAACGAAAATGAGGTTGTAAGGAGGAACCCATGACAGAACCAACACCATAGAGCTGGAAAAAGGGAAAAAAACAAAAGTTGGGATTCGACTTACTTGGAGGAAAGAACGTTCGGTTAACTCGGAAGAGGACTTAGCTAAAGCCCTAGCTCAGATTCTGTTGTTTAAGGACAGCAAAACTGAGTGAGCTCTTTTGAAAAACAGAGAGGAGCTGGAGTGGAATGAAATCTGAAGAGTTATCTTTTTTTTTTTTTGAAGAGAAATGTTTGGGCTGACTTGAGCCTCTTTAATCAACTGGGCCCAAAAATTAAAACAAAGAAAGTGGGCTTTACATTCTCCCAAAAAATAAAAATTTTAGACCTCGAAAATTGAGGGAAAGGTTGAAAGCCTCATAGAGTAGGCAGATCTCCTATGCTAATCAGAGAAGGAGACCTTTGGAGTTTGCAGCAGGGGAACATGTTTTCCTGAGGGTGACCCGAACCACTCATGTGGGAAAGGTTATCCGCTCGAGGAAGCTTTCTCCTAAGTTCCTTGGTCCATATCAAATCTTGAGAAGGATTGGACCAGTGACTTACAAGATTGCCTTACTCTTTCAGTTGGCTAATGTCCACTCAGTTTTCCATATCCCCCGCTAACAAAGTAGGTGTCTGTGCTTGACCCGTCTCATGTGCTAGAGGTTGAGGATGTGCATGTTAGACAAAATCTCTTCGTGGAAGTGCAGCCAATTGGTGTTGAGACCACCAAATCAAACAACTCTGAGGAAAATCCATCAGTCTAGTCATAGTCATTTCGGATAGGATGATAGATGACTCCACGTGGAAGCTAGAGGAGGATGTGAGGAAGTCATACTCACACCTGTTTTTTGGTAACTCAATTTTCGAGGTCGAAAATTTTTGTTGTTGGAGAGAATATAAAGCCCACTTTCTGTGTTTTAATTGTTGGGCCCAGTTAATTAAAGAGGCCCAAGTCAGCCCACACATTTCTCTTCAGAAAAAAAGATAACTCTCTTTAGTTTTCATACCACATCTCCTCTCTTTTTTCAAAAGAGCTCATTCAGTTTTGCTCTCCTTAAACAACAAAATCTGATTTAGGGCTTTAGCTAAGTCCTCCTCTGAGCTAACTGAATGTTATTTCTTCCAAGTAAGTCAAACCCCAATTTCTGTTTTTTTTCCTTTTTCCAGCTCTATGGTGTTGGTTCTATCATGGGTTCTTCCTTACAACCTCATTTTCGTTCTTATGTTTCATATTTTTCAGCCCTCTAGTTGGCTTCTGGAGTTGTGGTGCTTCTTCCGTTAGGGCTCTCTCCTCCTCAAGTTTAACTCTCAGTCAAGATAGAGGAAGCTAGGATTTATAAGTTTTCAAAATGATTTGCTTGTTTTAACCCCTGACATGTGATTTAAGATAAATTTGATGGAAATTGAGACTGTAACGTGAAATTGAAAATGTTTTTGACTTACATGGGACTTAAAATGGGTTTTAGATTCATTTGACGCTATCAAATTGTAGGATTCGTGTTTCTACATTATGAAGACTCACTGGGCGATTCCAAAATCTAGTTGCGCAAGCCCAATATCTCGCTAGACAAGTTGAGCTTTCCAACTCTGACTTATCTCGAAAAATTTTGAATTCCTGCTTTGTTAACCGTCGGATCGAGCTAAAACTTTTATAGCAGGTTCTAGACATATGATGATTTGTCTTAACCGTAGTGATCTTTGTTTGGAATTCTATAGTGAGAGCAATTTTTTTAAGGTTCCCTTAGATTAGGTTGTTGGCAACTTTGACCTTTGTCACTTGTTTAGTGCATAACTTTTTCTATAGGTACCCAATAGGATTGATTCTTTCTGCATCAAGTTCTTGATTCAATTAGCTTTCAATTTATTGTAAGAACATAATTTTTGTACAAGTTGCGGTTTTATTTTTTTTTAAAACCCCCAACCGATTTGCATATGCATTGTTAAATTATTGTGTAGTATATTTGGTGACTATGTGAATGTGTGGAGATGATATGAACTTTTGAAATATAATGATGAACTAAACTGTGATGATGACCTTGCCGATGAATATAATGTATGGGACTTGACTTGATATAATGTATGGGACTTGACTTGATATAATATGTGAAGTATGTGAGGATTTCATGGAGAAATTCCTTGTGAGGATTTCATGGAGAAATTCCTTTGGTGATAAGGTATTGCGTGTAAGAATTTAAGTGACTCATGTGGTGAGAGTAGCAGAATGTCCTAGTTTTTGACAGGATAATGACCTTAGATGATCATGGACTAACCTTGTGTGTGGTAGGATGAAACTCATTGACAATGATTCTACAGAGTAGTAGAGACCATCACAAGTGCAAGCAACCAGTGAATCCGATTTCACTACATGTATCCAGATAATTGAGTTAGAGGATCTTTTACCGTTTGCTATTACATGCTTTGGGTGCCTATTCATTTGCCTGTTTATAATTCGTTTGCTTATATATCAAAATTGTTTTGTCTCTAGCTTACCCTTTCTCTTTGTGTCTATTTCTTGTTTGGATTTTTTTGTTTGCAATGATCACCCATGTTTGTGTGAGTAGATGTGGGAACTTTTAGTGATCGTGCGGATGGCGGAGACGGTGCTGTTTAGTGTAGGCACATTTGTTATCGCTCTTTTCAGCCCCTTTTGGAGCTGTTTATTTTGTAATTCCTTGCTCTATGAGCAATGCTTTTGGACAACTATTTCATGTTTAAGTTCTGCTCAGGACATTGTTTTGTGCCTATGGTACTCCTACTTTAGTATATATTTGGATGACGGTAAAACGTTGATTTTCATATACTTTATGTCTCGTTGCTCTATATTAGTATGATCATGTGATGTTTTATATACTAGAGATTACCTATTAAATGGGATATCACAATTTCCATACTAGTTTGAAAAAGAAAAAAAAAAAAAACTGCTCTTACAAACAAAAATGTTAACACACTAAATGAGGTCAATTTCATGAATTACATGACATCATTTGGCTTGGTTAAAGACTAAGTGTTCAAAGAAAAAATAAACTGCACTTGGAGAAGAAACATAGACTGCGCTTGATAAAGAAAAAATTTAGTCAAATATAGTTGAATGATGCAAAATTAAATTTACCATCACAATCGATGCAATTAAGTAGTATTTCTCCAGCACCAAGTTCTTCAACTGCTTTTGCTAGTTCATAGGCACCAATTGGCCGGCCTTCTCGACCTCCATTAACCTGACAATAAACATAAGTATTGACATGAGAACATGCTTCAGGAAGTGAATAGTCAAATAACTATATTCCATTCTTTCCCTTTAAAGAAATTCCAAGAGCTTCATCCGTGAATATAGATCTCATGACAACCACTGACTAAAATATTTGGATGCATGGAAAATTGTATTTCCCCTCTCGAGAGTAGTATTGTGAATGTAACCAGCAGCACTAATTACATACAATACAAGTAGAGGGCATCTTATATTACCAATAACTTTGACTAAGACAGACTCAAGAACTCTTGATAATTGTAATAGTCAGGAGTGCAGGGTCTCATTACTTATACCTATACCCATAATCAATCTACCAAATCTGTAATCTAGTCATGCCTCCTTTAGCCTCTCTTAAGGTTGTAACTCCAGTGTTATCCACTATTTGATATAGAATGTTTAAATGAAAAGAAAACTAAAAGGTTAAGAGATCTAGTTCAGTGGACATGATAAAAAAGATTAAGCAAAGATAGAAAATAAACTTACTGTACATTGATACCATGCATACTCTTCTCCATTTGGACCTGAAACCAACATAAAGTGGCTTTAGAATATTTAAAATTGAATATATTTCACATAAAAGTGTATATTCACTATTTTACATCCAAAAATCTCTCTCAACTTGTTTATTTTAACTAAATCAGAAATAGAAATCAGCAAGATCTTCACCTGGATTTGAAACCCTTACTGTCTTCAATTGAACATCATTAGGATCCTTTACATACACTCTACGGGGATCAATACTAACAACCACTGCCTGCAAAATGAAAATTAATAGGAATGTAGATAATTGAGTAGAAGACTTCTAATTATTTGTGATATGGTTATGCCCAAGACAGTTGGTTACCTAGTTCCATCAAATACATTATTACTTGTCATTTTACATGAAGACGTGGCATAAAATACTTAAAATTTACTATTTCCTATCTTACAAGTCAGAACATGTTTTCCAAAACTAGTAATTTATCATATTCTAAAGAAAGGTTCAAAATTAAAGTTATTCTGAACATCTAAACAACAGAATAGAACTCACTAGGCATATTGTGATCACGTATTATATTCAAATGTATTACATTACCATTATAATTAGGGGAAACTAGATGTAAAAGCCAAATTAGTTAAATACATCTTCTATGAATAGTTTATCATTATTAATATAAACACTGCTACTATTCGTTACAAAATTTTATCAGCAATTTGATACATTGTATTGAAAAACATGGTAAGCATTCAGAAAAATTATACCATAAAATGGGGTAAAAAGAGGCCTAAAGTTATATGTATGTTCAGGGATTCTCAAATACACACAGGCACATGCATAGGAAAAAGGAGCAGACATGAAATCAGCTTTTGGCTAACCTGATTCCCATAAACTCTTGATATCTGCTCCAAGCTTGTCTTCCCAGTCTTTACCTAAATGTGACAACCATAGAAACATCAGAAATGACACATATATTAGTGCATATTAATAGAAACAAACATGGATTGAGTTCTATACTCCGGTTCTTAAATATTCTTCTGCAGCATAAACTGCATCACTTCCAATGGAAATCTTATCAGCCCCAGACCTAAAGTATTCTGAAGCAACTTCCAAACTAGAATAGTACCTAAGAATATAATTAACCAAATGAAAAAGTTCTGAAAGTTCCGAGTGAACACAATGATAAGACTACACTACTGGATATTTTAATTGAAAAAAGTGTTGCAAGAAAGTCAATATAGATCAGCAATAATACCTTCCAGTTGAATCTGTGAAATCTCTAATTCCTCCACCAACAGTTAACGGTACAAAAACATTTTCTGATGTGTATCGTAATACCTGTGAAGCATAGGGAGTATGAAACCAGAGTGGATAGTGCATAAAATATAGTCTAGCACCAACTAAAAAACTTCCCTTTTGGTACATTTCACAAACCTGTAGCATAGGTAAATCACCAAGAGGGAAGTCCCGAAATCCAGTAATGTTTAGAAAGCTGACCTGCACCCAATCTTTAAGTTTAATAGGGAAGAACCAGTTTCATAAAATAGAACAAAATTATCAAAAGCGTACCTCATCAGCTCCATCTTTATAGTACTGTCCAGCAAGATCAACTGGCTTGCCAAGATTCCTTACCTAACAATTAAAATAGCTTCATAAGATAATACACAAACAGGTTTACCCTTTAATACTAACAAGGCAACAGCAAAAAAATGAAGTTTAGATGGTTCTTGTTCAATAATCAATTACACCTACTAGAAGTTTGTATTGTATAGATTCCATTGTCTTGGCATATCCTCTATTTGAATTTTAAGCAAACTCGTAAAACCAAAAAATAAGTATTATATCTTATACCTCGTTCTCATTTGTATGTTCTCTTACATCATACTGGTCTCCTTTGGTTACAACAAGGTCCCCCTTATCGTTTGCTCTCACATCAAGACAAGCAATCACCTTAATAAACAATGTTTTGTAAGGAAATCAACAGAATAAATGCACCCAAGAGGCAGCCCAAAAATACATATTAATTAATTTAAAACATGACTATTTCCATGACTATTACCCTTTTTGCAAGTTTTGAAGCTTTGCCTTCCCCAGGCTTCTGTCTTCAAGTGAATATTACAAATGGTTAGCTACCATGTGTCAAAACAAAATTATTATAATAGTTATGATAAAGAACAAGTGCATAGAAAGGTATGAAGGCCACCTTTGTCATGTTTGACTTCGGATTCAAGAATCTTCTCAAAATAGAGAGACCAACATCTGAGAATAATATTTCAGGAATCAGAGCAAGAATATCACAGCCCAAGAATGGAAAAAAGAACAAAACATAGCATGCTGTTTTACCATAGAAGCAAATATATCAAAAAAGAGTCACTGTATTCCCCCAAAAGAAGATTGAAATTTGGAGCAATTCAGATTTCACAAAAGTATTCCACCAAAATTCATTCAAGATTCAAAATGCAAATCCTATAAAATAACAGAAAGAGAATTTTCAATCTGAATGGAATTAACTAGTTTCCTACTTCATCCTTCAAAAAAAAAAAGTACTTTCCTATTTCTTTTCCAGTCTTTTCATTTCAATTTTTTCTTTTGTTAATCAATTGGAAACTAAGATCATCCTTCATTCTTCCTCTAATGGAACAAGGTTGTAAAGTTGAATGTGTATATTACTTCAAATTTCAAAACAGTGTTGATTCGGAAATTTTAATTCTTTGCACGACCAGAGTCCAAATACAAGCTAACGAAGAATATAAGTTTCAACAGAGATGACAGCCTCCATGATTTAGGGCTCTGTATATTAGAGAGAGAGAAATAAAGGATTGGAAAGGAAGATAAAACTTGCCTCCACTCTTCTCTGGGTGGAATTGAACTGCATGCACATTTCCTCTTCTAATAGATGCTATAAATTTGTCACCGTAGTCACATGTGGAGGATATCCACTCATTGTTATCATCTGACTGAGACAATTAAAAAATAACAGATTACTTAAACACCTTCATGAAATAAGGAGTAAGAATATGACAACCAAAGCAACAAGGAGATTTTCAAAGAAAAGTGGAAACATACAGGCATGGCACGGTAAGAGTGCACAAAATAGACATGGTGATTTCCAACGTCATCCAAAATTCCTGAGTCCTTCGTGATTTGTAAAGCATTCCAGCCAATATGTGGTACTCTAAAACCATTTGATGAGTCAAATCGCCCAACAGTTCCAGGTATCAAGCCAAGACCTTTTACTGATTCACAAGCACATTATCCGTCAATACTTAAATAAAAGTGTGAATAAAAACAAGGTAGTTTGGTCCTGTAGTGCTCGGGAAAGTAAGCTTTCTGTTAAATCAGAGACCGTTGTCTCTAGATGTCAGAAAAGCTTGCCGAAAATTACTAAGCCTACAGATTCAAGTAAATGACTCAATAAACTGAACTGTCAAGTCTAGATGGATTGGATTCTTTGTTACCCGGTTACCCATGTTATGAAATCAACATTCATGACTTAACAAAAATATATGAGCATGATGTACATTGTCCATACAAGTTCATAGCCAAACAACTTTATGGGGTTCCATATACTAAGTCAGTAAATATTTCAACGTGCTACTAAACAAAAATACCATTTGCAGAAGAATAGCATGAATTAAACACTAAGGAATTATGAAATGCACAAATACCAATATCTCCAAATCTAAGTGTTTTGGGTAAGAGTATGCTTGGGAGCGGCTGGGGTTTGGAGAAAAGGGGAGCAAAGAGTAAAAATTTTACTTGTAATAAATGTTATCGAATTTGATAGGTTCTTAAAATGAAAGAAATAAAATCCGAGATTAACAAGAACTTAATGTCCTCACTTTCCCTTCCATCCAAAGCTCCCCCCCAATCACACCCTTAAGAAAATGAACTACGACAATACAACCAAACAAAAATGTTAACCCACTAAACGGGGTTGACAAAATGTATTAATCAAAAGTATTAGACTCCATAAAGAAAAATTGATCAAAACTCCTAAGAAATGGATTTTAAGACTAACTCAACCTCACAAAACTAGTTTGTAAAAGGTGACATATGCATCAAGTTGTAATGCTATAGTTGACTTATATCTTTAACCAACTGGGTTTTCCAACACATCCCCTCACACGGATGACTGGACATCTTGAATGTAGGACTAGATTGTAGATGATGATAACAACCTAATAGTGAGTAGTACAATATGTCCAACAAACCTCGTTAGAATACATTATGATACCATCTTAGCAAGTGGACCATAAGTCTAATCAAATTCATAAAACTGACTTGTAAGATAAGATTTGTACTTATATACTATAATTTAGTCATATCTAGTTGATATGAGATCTCCAACAAAATCATTGAAACCAAGGCCTATCGTTAATGATTTTCCTGAAGTTGTCTTTGGTCTTCCTCTGCCCATTTTAATCAGACTGACTATTGAATTCATAACCTTATATATTCTGGGTCCCGAGTCACCCACTACAAAAGTAAACATTATTTTGGCTCCTGCTCTGCTGGCACTTAATTGCGCAACTTTTACTACTGAATCACCATAGAGCATCATTGACCATATAGTTGTCCATTATAATTTAACCTCCAAACTAGACTAACTTCTGTCTTACTAAACTTACTTTCAGTGAAGTTTTCCTTACTCTTATTTTAACCAGGAAAAAAGACATTGTTTCTGTAGCTTCTCTTCTTATCTCAAGTATCTCTTCTCATAAACTATGACTCTGTCCGCTCAAAAAACGCATTGGCAAACAGAATAATTATAAGAAATTCTTACATTACACAGTACACAATAAAAATAAGACATGAAAATCATTGATTCTCATCATCTAGGACTCTATAACCGCTAAAAATCATGCATTGAAACACTATTTCCACCAGAGTTAATTATGAGAAAATATTACACTGCCCAGTACACAATAAAAGTAAATTATGAATACAAAAGATTCTCCTCTCATTAGCATTGGCCGAACAAAAAAATTTAAATCGTGCATTTATTTTCTGTAGAAGCAGGTTAATATTGCTTAATTTAATTTCACATCTACATGGATGGAAACCTTGGCATCCTTTATGCTATAGTACAATAATATAATAATATTAAACTTAAAACAAATGTTCAGAATTGAAGCAGTAAAAATAACAACAACTAAAGATGTCTTACGACTAACCTGGTCCATTCTCCTCACTAGATTCAAAAAGTAGTTGAAGTCCTAGACAAATCCCCAAAAATGGACGATCCTTTTCAATATATGAACATAATGCTTCATCCATTCTGAAAAATAAGTATGATCAAAATAAAACATTTGACTCAAACCAAAATTCAGAGAGCAATCATTCAAAAAATAAAAAATAAAAATTGCCTCAAAAGAACTTCAAATATATACATGACAATTCCTAGTTTATAATCCGAACTGAAAAATTCAGCAAAACTAAGAGACATTATGCAATTCAAAAGGCACCTCAGATATACAAAATGAGTTTATTCGTAATCATTACAGCAAAAGTCTAAAACAACAACAAAAGCCCTCCAACTTAACATCCCCAAACTTTTAACCAACCATCTACTTAGCTATCAGTACATATTAGTCCTAAACTCCAATATATGGCGTATAAATAGGAGTCTTGAGGCAACCCCTTTTCAGTGTACATTGTAAATTTTAATCAAGCAAAAGAGAATAAAGATCAACACTAGTATTGTCCTGTGATATCCTTCAATAACCCACCACTATAACCCAGCAGAAATATCTTACAACAAGCATAACACTACAACTACCAAACCACTAAAGAAAAACACTTGAAAAGTAAAAAAATTAAAATAAATGAATACCCAGTTTTGCTTAACACCTCCATGGCTGCAGCAAATGCTCCAACCCCTGGAAAAACTAACCGACTTGCATTCAAAATATCTTGCGGGGTTTGCACCTAGTAAAAAAATATTACTTCAGATTCAATACATCTCACACACAAAAAATAAAAAAATAAAAAAAATTCCATTATGTAATGGTGCAATAAAGCTCACATCTTTGATTTCAAACCCGAGGAATCTGATTGCATTCCTGACACTCCGAACATTGCCAGCACCGTAATCAAGCAAAGTCACAACTGAAAAATCAAGAGAATCCGAGAGTTTGTTGTGGAACTAAACGAAGACCCAGAAAAGAACAAAACAAAAAGGAGAAGACTTTTGCAAAAGGGTGTCTTCAGAAAGCAGAGAGAACGAACCAGAATCCCCAGACGAGGAGGCACGAACTGAGAAGTTTCTATGTTTGGTATTGCTGAAACGGGATAATCTCAGGGATGAGGGTGGCGTTTTTCGAAGAGAAAGGAGAGAAGAAGAGGAAGCCGAATAAGCAAATGACGGCGCCTCCATTGTTGTTGATGTTGATTCTCTTCTAACTTAGACTCAGAAGCAACACTGTGTATAGTGTTGTGTTATGAGCAATCAAGATGGATTACGGCGTCGTTTTGTCATCTCAGTCTTATTATTCGCAAGTTCTGACAAGAAAGACAAACAACTATTTCACCAAAATTATTGTGCAATTTAGATTTTTATCTAATATTTTCATAATTGGTACAAATATTTTACAAAATAGTACAGTTTTAATTTTTGCTATTTCATTTTAGGCTTAAATGCGTTTTTATTAATTCGCATTTTCATCTAAAATAATTTATAATTTTCCGCTATATAATTGTTGAGTGTTTTATTTTTATCCTTTATTTCAGGTTGAGAATTTTGTAAAGAGAAGTAATCATAAATATTAAAAAAACTTTTGAAAATTACAAAGATAAAAATAAAGTGCATGAATTAAAATTAATTGTGGGAGAGAATCACTCCTCTCATTTAAATATATTCTTAAAAATAACTTACTTTATAATTTAAATATCAAATCTTGACAAGTATTAAATTGAAGGTTTCATTTTTTAGATAAAATAAATAATTTCTATAATTTCTTTATCAATATTAAAATAATTATATTTTTGTGTCAAAAAAAATATATTACATTTATCTTTACCAAAAAAGGTATTACATGCTTTTAATATCTTGAAAAACTTTATTAAAGAAACACAATAAAGACCTTTTTTTGGATCAAGTGTATACTTCTGTACAAAAATTGGAAAAGAATTTTCAAAGGGAATGTCTTGAGTGGTATCTCCCATAATGAATCTGTCAGTTTCCAAGAAGAAATACAGAACTAATAAATACATGTTACCTAGAAACTACAGAAGTGTGAATTTTGAAGTTTACATGAAGTTCCAAATACAGAAAGATGATAAAGTCACTTTACAATTAGACTAGTACACTCAAAGTGATGAACAAACTTTAATAAACAATGTTGAGACCAAAACTGTAGTGTCAAAAATATACAACCAAAAAATACCCCTTTCACAACAGAAGGTCATTTCTTTGAATCATTTCTTTTGAAGAAAACCAGTTCTGGAAAGAAGTCTTGATAAAAAACCCTTGCCACCATTATCAGTGTCCTTTGCTTTGGCACTGTTTAAGTTGCTTATGAGAGACCAATGTGTTTCAAAATCAGGCTGATAGCCATTTTCCTGCATGGCTTGCATGAGCTCTGATGCCTTCCTGAGATTCTTTTCCATGTGATAACTCTTAATTACAGTGCAATACATTTTTCTGGTTGGAGTTTCACCTCCATGACTCATGTCCACTAGGAATTGTTCTGCTAATTCTGTCTTTCCATCTTGGCAGGATCTATGGACAAGCATTTCCACTGTCTCAATTCTTGGTTTGAGATTCCAGTTCAACATCTCAGAGTAAAAATCCATAGCTATGTCCAATTTATTCTGGGCACAGTATCCAACAATGAGAAAATCATAACTGGTGGAAATTGGAATGTTATGTTTCCTCAACATTGTGTTCATAAGATGAACTGCATTGTTCAGTCTTCCATGTTGGCAAAAACACTTGATAAGGTAATCATAATTGATATTATCAGGAGTCAGAGATTCCTCTCCCATCCTGTCCAAAAAGGTTTCTACTTTTTGTATCTTACCACTCAACAGAAGGCTTTCTACAATAGATGTTTGAATTGCGGAATCATGTATCCAACCTCTTAATCTCATTTCTTGACTCAATTCCAGGGCTTTCTGCAGATCCCCAGCATCACACAGGCTTCTTATTACCTTCCTCAAATTGAGGTTACTTGGTTTGAATCCCTTTGAAATCATGATGGCAAGATAATTCAGGGAACTGGATAAATCTTTACATTGCAAGAAACCATAGACAAGAAAGTTGAGACCAACTTCATCGAGCACAACTTTCTTCTCTTCCATTTCAGCTAGTATCTTGTTAACAGCTAAACTATTTCCAGCTGATAAAAGATAGAATATGAGAATGTTGTATATGATATGTCCATCAAGTGCACATTGTGCAAGCATAAGGTTCTTTAAGCTCAGAGCAAACCAGACTCCATTTTTCCTACAAACTGATCGCACCATATTCCTGTAACTTGTGAGGGATAGCAACCAACTCTTTCTTATTGCAACAGCAAGTAGTTCCCCCACTTTTCTCAAGTTATTAGCTTGGCAGTAACCCTGAATAAGCATGTTACACAGTTCTGGTTCTTCGTCTGGATTAAACCCTTTAGATAACATATCTCGGAACATAGCTTCAGCTTTCCCTATGCTCCTCATGATACAAAATCCACGCATCAATGCACAATCTATAGCATGAGAAAATGAATGATGCTCTTTCAAAACTATATCTTTCAATGCAGTAGCTTTGTCATATCTATTAGCCTTGCATAGTTGAGGGATTAACAAGACTGAAATATCCAAACAAGGTGTCAAACATCTATCTAGCATATCATCCAATACTGTAAAGGCAAGAGAAAAGTTTCCCTCATTACATAAGCCCCTTATAAGATTATTATAACCAGTGTCATCCAAGATGAAACAAGGTTGTAGTTGTTTTAAAGCTGCAAGTGCAATGTCTGTAAGACCCTTATTAGAAAGTACTTCCACAAATACATGGCATATATCTGACTTTAAGCAAGGGTGTGATAAAAGCATGATTTCAAGAAACCGTGATGCTTCCTTCAGCATTTTCTGATGGCACATAAGAACAAGAAGAGATTTAAAATCCTCCAAACCTGGTGACCATTTATTTCTACATGCAACATCCCAATAAAAATTGAAGTCTTTCATGTTTCCTTTCTTACAAAAAGTCATTAATATGGCAGTATATGTCTCATTGGTGACCTGAAATTTGTTTTGAAGCATTTCATCAAGTATAGTTTTCGCTTTGGACAGCAAGCCTTTCTTGCTGTATGCCTGTACAACCAAATTGAGAGTTTCTGGGTCAAGTTTATGAGCAGACCGTGGCATTTTCTCCAAAAGATTTGTCATTGATGTGGTTTGCGACCGGGATGAACAGAGTTGTCTCACTAACTTTGAGAATTCAGGCAGCAACAATTCTTGTCCCCAACAAAGCATTTCTTCAACCAAAACCAATGCCTTTTTCAGGTTACCATTGCTGCATTCCTTCCCCACAAATGAATTGAAGTTGGTTACCATGGATTCTTCAAGATCCAAAGTTAAGTGTTTCTCAAACTCATCAACATCTGCATCCAAATAAAGTCCATTTCCAACATCATCAAAGAACTCCGATTTCGAAAGTCGACCATCATTGTCTCGTTTCAACTTCACACTCAAAGGGTCAAAGCCCAAAATCAGAAAAGCCTTGGAAATCGGATTCTCCATCAAAGAGAGCTTAATCAAACCACGGCTCTCCATCTCATGAACCAAACTTTTCACTTTATCAAACTGCCTGCACTTACAATACCCTGCCATAAGAACTCTAAAAGTGGATACATCAGGCAGTGTCCCCCTCTCAATCATCTCATCAACAATGTCACGTGCAAGATCCACCATACCTACCTTAAACAACCCACTTATAAGAGCATTGTAAGTAAATATATGTGGCACAAAGCTTTTTGATAGCATAGCTGATAAACAACTCAATGCATTTCCCATCTTCCCTTCTCGACAACTCCAACCAATCAATATCCCGTAGGTTACTTCATCAGGACAAAAACCTAAACTTTCAAGCTCTTGCAAAAACAGCCCTGCCCTTTCTACACCATAACACCTACACAATGAATTCATAACTCTATTACCAGCCTTCACACTAGGGACACACTTTATTTCAACAAAGAAACTAACCAAATCTTTGAAGTTCCTCCTCTTACAATATCCAAACGCAATTTCATCAAAAACCAAACTACTAACCTCACAATTAAGAACCAACACCTTCTTCACCAAGTTCCTTGCTTCCTGAATCCTCCCACCAACGCAAAGCTGCACCATAACCATCTTCAATGCCCTCAATTCATCACCACTCAGTGGTACACCCAAATCCACCAAATCAAAAGCCACCCTATATGCAAGACTCGTCCTCTTCACTTTCACCAAAAGATCAACCAAAACACCGTAACAATCCCTCGAAGGAACCTTCCCTCTTCCCTTCATAAAGTCATACACAAAGACACCCTTTTCCCATGCTCTCGCACCAGCATACCCTTTAATGAGATCATCAAAAATTTCATTGCTTTCCAACGCGAAAAGCAACTCCTCGGCTTCTTTGAACAACCCCACTTGAACGAGAAGCGAGGCCATGATCTCGTGGGATAGTGAACGTTGCTTGAAGTCGAAACCCGCGTTCGTGTGAGCACCCCATTTGAAAACCTCCCACAAAGACCGAACCTTTTCGAGCGTTACGCGACGGGACTGGAGAGCCTGCAAGAGATGCAGCACGTGCGAGGGGCCCAGCGCGGGGAGCCTCCAGCACGTGCGAGTGGCTTCGGGAATCGCGAGGGAGAGGTCCAAGAGGTGGGGTTTGAGAAAAGCGTTGTTGTCGAGAAGGTAAAGGTTGGGTGACTGAACGGACGGAAGAGTGGTGGGAGCACGCGAGAGAGAAGAAAAAAGGTGGCAGCGGCGGCGGCGGCGAAGAGTGGAGTAAGAGAGGAGCATTCAATAATACAACTGCTCGCCACTGGTTGTGGCGGTGGAAGCGGCGGTAACGAAGTTGTAGAAGAGATATTGCTTATGATGTGACCAAGACATTTTATTTACAATTTGAATTTGTTTTACAGAATCATTGTGTGTGAAAAGTTCCTCAAATGTTGTAAGAACACCTTTGTATCAACAGAGTAAAGACTTGCAGTAAATAAAAATTCAATGTATGTTCTAATTATAACGGAAAACAAAAAGAGAATTTGGTTTTTTAATCGAATTTCAGTTCGATATTTTAATTTTTCTTTTAAAATAAACATTAGATACATGACCATTTATGTATTGTAACAATTGTTCTGCTAATAACAAAGTATAACATCAACTCTTCTCACGATGTTTTTTACCTAAAAGAGTACGAAACAAAACAAACACATAATTGCTTTCATGTGTCGATTATATGACCAAAAAACTATGCTTTCGTAGTAACTAACATAGATATGACACTTCTGCATGCAAAACATTTGGTACAGAATAAAACAAGATTCACAATCAATTAAACATGTCCCTTTCACCATATACATGTGGGAGATGAGAAAGTAGGATTCATGTTAGGTGGCTGCAAGCAATTGTGTTTGGTGGCTTTGGAAGGAATGAAGCAAGTGCTTATGCATAACCACAAACACCAAACGAGCACCGCACCCCACGAGGACATCTATGTCCACACTTGCCACAGTTGAAAATGCTGAAGTTTATGTTGCTACACAAACCTCTACAGCATTGCCAATTGAAGGGGCACTTAATCCCACACAACCCACAATTGTTTTTATCGGAACTCACATTCACACAGAGATTCTTGCAACACACTCTTTTTGGTGCAAACTTCCCTTCACGGCACACCCATGGTCTCCCACGACAACCTGAACCTCTTCCTCTTGCATTGTTCTTCACCCATTGTGAAGTTGTTGATGGAACACTAGTAGATACATTTTGGTACAAAATGCTTGGTGTTGATTTTCCCTCCATTGGGATCAAACCCAACAAAGAAAGAAATGTTGCAATCGCCAAAATTTTTATTGACATCATCTTCCTCTTGTGTGGTAGGAGGACTTGGATTCAAGAAGGTCTATATTAAGAACATTGGCAGTGGTGCATTAGACATTTGGATTTTATTGTGGCATGTTAATACTAATAGTGATTTTGATCTCAATAAAATAAGAATTTGTTTTTTCTTCTTGCAAATTTAAAGGGCCTTTCGGGTGGTACTCATCGTGGTTTTCATATAGGTGGGTGACAATAGTGGAGACACGTACCATAATATATGGTGGAGATTCACGTTATCTCTTGTGTTGGGAAAATGTCTTTGGCTTTTTAACAAATACCTTAGGTTTAACGTGAGTTTTCTTGTAGATTAGTCATTAAAATTGGGTAGTGTTCTATACGAATTTAGGTCACGTTGTATGGGATCCCAATTCACGAGGGAAGGGCTATGTTTTTCGGTTTAATAACTGTGAGAAATGAAGATACAGAGACTGTCATGAACTGTCATACAACTTTTTGGTCTCTACCAACAAATTAGGTCTAAGAAGTCATGAAAGAAAGGGTACTTTAAACGTGAGAGCAAATTTAGTGGCATAAAGATATGTTTCTATGGAGAGAATAGGGAAAAGGAGTAGATTTATATATAATTTTAAAAGTACGATACTTGCAAAATTATAAAAATTCCATTTGGAAAAAAAGTTATGTGTTTTCACTTAATAGCAACCCCATCTTTCACCTATTATTGACTAAATATAAGAAAATAAAATAAAATTTACTATTAAGTCTTCAAATAATGAAAGTTACTAAATTTTCTTTTATTTTCTCTCTTGTATAAGAATTAAAAACCCATCTCCCTTTCTACTTTTTTTTCCTCTCTCATCAACGAAAACCGTAACTTGTTCAACAAATGCTAATGTCATACGGCATTATGCAGAAAAACCAAAACTGCAATAACAATAAAAAAAATGATAAAAGCTATTCAAGTCATATAAAACCATGAAGTATGTCACATTATTCCACCACAAACACTAACCACAGAATATGCTCACATTGTAGTTTTCTTACACAGACTACGAAGGACAAGTTCATATGATAAAAGCATAATTTTTAAGGTCCATAAAACATGCACATAACACTTCAAACTCAAGTAACTGCTGTCACCACATAGTACAAGGGTGCTACACATATTTGAACTGAACTGTAATATAGCAGCTTATTTAGTGCATAATCACTTCAATCAGAGCCATGTTACTGGAGAACAAGGCATTGCTGTGAACCAGCCACCATGGCAGGCTGGGTGCTTGAGCTAACAGAATCAACTTCCTCAGCACATTGAGGCTTGACACTCAAGTCAACAGATGCAATGGCCTGAAAAACAAGAGCAGTGACTTCCTCGTACCTCTCTTCAGAGAGGGAGACCTCAGCAAGAAGCCTCCAGGCATTGGCTTCAGATGCCTCATCGTAGTCCTTCTTCCTCTTCAGCACCATGTGCCCACTGATTTCCCATACAGCAGGATTCACCTGGGTCTCCAGAAGCTCAGCACTCACTTCTCCGAGAGCTTGTTTCTCTGCATAGCACTGTTTCACCATTTGGAATCCAGTAAGTTGCCATACATTTTAAGCTTCAACAGATTTCAGGACACTATAACCTTTTTGACTATTGTGGTTCCTATAAAAATTTTGATTCATGGTTTTAATCCTCACATTACTCTTGTAGCTCTTATAAAATTGCAAACTTTAGGTATTGGTCCCTCTCATATTGGAAGATATTCACTCTAACCGTTATTTAAGAACATCAGCTAATTGTGAGGAGGACGACTAAAAATTGAAAAACAATTGTATAGGAACCAAAACCAACAGAAAATTTATTAGAACAGTAAAACCATAAAGCAGGTACAACATACTTAAGCCAACATGGTATGTTAAGCAACTAAGCAATGTGATTTTGGAAAGGGACGAAGTTAAAGAGCAATTTACCTGTGGCAAGAGAAAGATTTGCCTTCCACAGTCTGAAATAAGTACATTGTACGGTACATTGTTGTGTTGAAGGCAGATGCAGGCTTCTGAAACAGCATTTGCTAAACTCTCTAGAGTCTGGCCACCCTCGAAAACAAGGCCCCTGACTGGATAGTTTAACAGTTTAGATACTTTCACTCCATCACTTAATTTGGTAATTTTCTTGGTAGGGGCCTTCTCAATGGGAAAAGGCATAGCCAAGTAATACGCCTGAATTTGTCAAAATCACAAAAATGTCAATATGATGAATACTGCTAAAACACTAGATAACAAATTGAACAACCCAAAAATCAACATGGAGGATGTTGTTGTCATCTCAAGTTGATCACTGATTAACAAGTACCTGAAAGTGAAGATGGTTAATGGTTGCAAATGCACCCAAGCTGTTGTATCCCAGCCTAAAATATGGATTCCCAGCTTCAACTGCCATTTTAAGCGCAAGCAAGAAGCTTTCATGGTCAATCCTCTGAGGTAAACACTCAAAAATCCGGGGAATCAGCAGCACATGCCCATATTCAATAGGACTCACCTGTTAAAAAATTACAGACAGGTTAAACAATTATTTTTACTAAACTTTCAATGACAGA
The DNA here is from genome assembly GCF_037176805.1 of Vigna unguiculata. Classification (NCBI taxonomy): domain Eukaryota; kingdom Viridiplantae; phylum Streptophyta; class Magnoliopsida; order Fabales; family Fabaceae; genus Vigna; species Vigna unguiculata. The sequence goes on from NC_140797.1 coordinate 32,998,978, forward strand.
CTGCAAAAAAAGCTACAATACTTACATTGATGGCAACAAAACTAGGAGAATTCTCAACATCAATCGGAGCATTTGGAGAGAATTGAGCTTCTCCATCTTCACTAGCCTCCAACTGAAACAGGACCTCTTCTTGTCCAACTTTAGTGAAGTTAAACTTGTTTTCATCAAAGGGCTGGAGGACCTTATCGACACGGAACTCAGTTGGTCTCTTCTTGAGGTGGCGACCCTCATTAAGCTGAGCAATGAAACCATACTCCCCAGGAATAACCTAACCCAATAACCAACACATCAAACAACATGCATGCAAAAACCTAAACAAGCAAAGCACATCTAGAATGTGAATCAAACCAAATGGTACACAAATCAGACCTTGGTCTCACAGGCTGTGACGTCATAACGGAAAAGCCCTCTCTGCATGCGTTCTTCCCACTACACCACCAAAACCAAAATACTTAGGAAAAATCATGAAGCAACTACAAACAAGGAAAAGAAAAACATAAACTACAACATCATGGCCCAACTTAAACACAAATTAAAACGTGAGAAAAACCAAACCGCAAAACATAATGACACAACTACAACACAAATAGAACATCGAGCTTTAAAAAAAGGCATAACATAACGACACACCTACAGTTCTAGCCACAGTAAAAACAGAACACCAAACCTTTACGCATACCATAATGACACATCTACACAGATTCAAACATGAATCCTTAAAATCCTCAAATCACATAACATAACGTATAACACACCTACACGTACAAAGAAAAACACCAAAACTGAAAAAAACTCAAAAACACACTCATAAAGACACACCGACGTATACAAATAAAACAATCAGAATTCATAAATACCTCCCCAAGGATAAGCGAGTCCAGAAACGCCACAGGGCAATGCTCCTTGCATCCAAGCAAAGGCAACTCCTTTTCACCGACCTTGTCCACTCTCTTCAAAGCATATAAAGGCAACCTCGCACCTGTCCCCAAAACACCACAAAAAAACACAAATGAGCAAAATCCAAAATCCATCAAACAGATCACACCATGGTTTAAAATTGCAGCCACAGTCACAGTAGCATCACAATCCTTAAGATTGCAGAGAAAGGCAACCCGAAATACCTAACTTCACGACTAAAATTCAAGATGATGGATCCTACCTTGAATGCAACAACTTTTGAGGCAGTTCCGACCACATCCTCCGTCAGGAGCCTCACCTCCCTCCTCCTTCTGATAATTGGAAACCACAGTGGGAACCCTCTTGATGCTCAACATTCTTGACCTCACCTAAACTAACAACTACCAAAGAAGAAGAAGAACAAAAGCAACAAAAGGAAACAAGAAACCCCTTATTGAAAACTTTTGAAGGCGTTGCTTATATTACGTCTATCCCTACTAAATAATCCTAACAATCAAGGGCTGAACCACCGCCGGCGAGAAAGAGGAGGTCAGATGGGCTACCACCTTCGGAGGGGAGAGCGCCACGCCCGCCGTGTGGCGAAGGGTTGCTCTCACTCACACAACCCTTGCGACGGCCACAACGGGCATGTGAGAGCGAGTGGCGAACTCGTTGAATAGCCGTGATGTCTACAATGCTACAACCCCGGGTATTAACCCCACACACCCCCAAAATTCGAAATCAAAATCAATCCCTCTTCTCTTTCTACTCCTTCTCCCCTTTCTCTCGTCTCGCGTTAAACGGAGGAAAAGGTGACAGATTTGAAGACCCAATGAACCGAATTGCAAAACCCAGAAGGAAATTGGAGGGAAGTCGAGAGAGAAGAGTGGTGTTGGGTGGTGTTGATGGCGGTGATAACGAAGAAGAGGATCAGGGCTGTTGTTTGTTTATATAGGGAGATAGAGAGAGAGAAAGATAAGAGAGAAAGTGTAACAGAGTGCAATTGTGGTGGTTGTGGCTTTGAATGTACCTTTTTGATTGGGTATATACCCAATTATCATAAACTGAAGGGGTTGTGGCGTTAGTAACTTATTAACCCACACTCTTATTTTAGAAAATTCATACTTGTTTAATTAATAAATAAATAATGAATCTTCTAGAGAAAATATATATATTCCATCAGAAAATTGTTGGAAAATTTTAATATTTACAATTTTGAATTAATTATTTTAAAACAGTGGGTATTTTAATTCATCTCTAATCATTATCTTATATCAAAAATGAATTAAGATATTAAACGAATGGAATAGACGTCTTCATTTAAATATATATATATATATATATATATATATATATATATATATAAAACGTTCATATGGGTTGATTTAAATATAAACAAACTTTAATCTTATTTTATTTTAGAATATTTTTAAGTTGAAAATATCTTTTAGTAACTATGACTAAATATATTTAGAGTAAAGTTAAGCAGTGTATATATTATAATAAAAAAACGTATTTTCTAGATAATACTTATTTTACTCATTTTAATTTTAAAAAAATAATGTATTTAGTAAATAATAACAAGTTTTTTTTTAAGTTATTGGATGTTGAGGAACACCCACCATTTAGGATTTTCAATGGAGAAGGAGAAACAACAAAAACTAGTTTAGATGAGGTTTGAGTTTTCCTTGTAAGAATGGGTCCCACTTGTGGGAAAATGTGTGAGAAGAATTCATAGTTGCCTCATTCCACCTTTGAAGTTTAAAAATAGGTAATGGTGGTTGTTAGTCTTCGATCATTACTTATTCAACTTAATCATCCTAATTGGTTTGTTAAAGCATTTTAGCCTCCCCTAAAAGTGCTGGTCTTACGTCTCACGATTTGATTAGTGATATAATTATCTATCTTAATCCAAAATGATTTACGATTTATAAAAAATATATATAATTTTTTTACGTTGATATTTATTGTACTTATTAGTTATGTAAAGATAAGAATATTAATGTTTCCTTTTATTTATTTTATTATTAGTAGTGGTATTGTATTAAGTGAACCTAGATAATATTACTCGTCTAGGAACGATTAATCTAAAGATTCCATTCAAATAATTTAGATGTTAATTAATTAAGCAATTAAAATTCTATAAATAAGGCACTATTTATGAGGTAGGTATTGTTCATTGTTTCATTTACTACATGTATTTTATGTTATTGATTTGAGTGTTAGAATGTTTTGGAGACACTATATATGGTAAGACTCACTTATCTTTTTATCCCAATGTTTAAAAGGTTGTCCTAATTTATTGGGCTTAAAGTTAGTTCATAGGGTGCTAAAAACCCCTAAACAGCCCTAACACTCTCATTCTGCAATCACTTGTAAAAATAATCACATTACTCTCTCCTTTTTCCCTCAACAGAAGCTCTGTTAGGGTTTGGACCTCCTTCATCTTCAAGCTAGCTCAACTCCGTTCTTACATCACGTAAGTTGGTTTTCAACCCGTATCCTCTCCCCTCTAGTCATATTTTTGAGATTTCAGTTAGGATTCACCGTAGTGGCTCGTCTTAAATCTATTCCACTATTTTTCCAACTCACTAAATTGTCCTAGGAGTTGTGGTGCTTCTCTACTCGTACCCAAAATTCCTCACAGTAGCTTTTTCCACGTAAGGGAAGTTAGGGTTTCGTGTTTAAATGTATTTTGCTTGTTTTTCAGCTATGTCTTGTGCTCTTGGTGATAGTATGGTATTTAAATTAATATGAACATGTACTGTGCTTTGCTTTGGTTAAATCTATGTGTTGGCTTGCGTGAACAGTGGAGGAGATATGATATTCTCGCCCAAGCGAGTGGGTCTCGCCTAAGCGAGAGTATCAAAAACCCTTCCAGGTGTTTGCGCAAGCTGTCGCTCAGGCGATGAGCTCCAATTTTGAGCGAGAAGCCATCTCACTCAGGCGAGGAGGTCTCGTCTAAGCGAGAAAACGCGAAAGCACCATTGTTTCACTTTTCGAGCTCTCGCCTGAGCGAAAAGAGCTCGCCTGAGCGAAAGGAGCTCACTTGAGTGAAAGAACCCTCTCGCCTGAGCGAGGCTTTCTAGCCTGAGCCAGAACTAGGCGAGAATGTGCTCAGGTGTTGTTTTCTTCTTTGTTCTTGGGTGATGGTCACATATTTGGTTGGATTACTATGTTAAAGCATGAATTGAGTGATTTTGCATGTATTAGATGGTTTATGGACTGGAATTGATGAGTTTGGTATGATCTTGGTATAAAACCTGATTGGATGGTTAGTTATAAATATGGGCATGGAATTGGTATGCATGACAACTTTATGCTTGGTGGGTGAGACATGATTTTGGTATGGTTTATGACGTAATTCCATGAATCTCTAGGTGAGATCTCATGGTGGTGCCTCATGGTCAGGACGTAATTCTACGAAGGTTTCGTGGTGGTGCCTCATGGTGAGGACGTAATTTTATGACCCTTGTTAGTGGGAGTTCATGGTGGTGCCTCATGGTTAGGACGTAATTCCACGAAGGTTTTGTGGTGGTGCCTCATTATATAATTTAGTAAGGATTCAAGTAAGGATTGCATCTTGAAACTCTAAAGAGTCAGCTAGTCTCACGTAGAGCGTACTAACTCAAGTGGTGAGAGTAGAAGGAGGCCCTAGTCTTTGGCAGGATAATAACCTTAGATGTTTGAAGGCTAACCTTGTGCGTGGTAGGGTGAAACTCATTGGCAATTGGCTCTGTAGAGCTGTAGAGACCACCACAAGTGCAAGCATCCAATGAATCCGACTGATTATATGTATCGGATAATTGAGTCTTAGAGTCTTGGTTGTTGGTCATCACATGCTTATTTATTTTATGTATCTTTGTCTTTAAAATTGTATGTAATCCTATGATAAAACATTTTTCCACTCTAGCTTACCTTTTCTGTTTGTTTGTATGTTCTATATGCGGTTTTCTCCTTTTGCGATGATCACCAATTTATTGATGCGAGCAGATGTGGAAACTCCTCGTGGTCATCAGGGTGATGGAAATTCTGCTATGTAGTTATTCTTGGGTTGGATTCCCTACTCCGAGTATTCTTGAAGGCTGAGGCCTATGTACTACCTTGTATTTTGGATACTGTTTAACTTTTATCTTGTTTTGTTAACGGATGTGAGAACTCCTTGTGGTCCTCAGGGTGATGGAAACTCCGTTGCGTAGCTTGTCTTGGGTCGGATCTTCTTATTTCTGAGTTCTCTTTTAGGATTGTAGCTCATGTATTGCCTTGCTCTTTGAGCACACATTTTGGATACTATTAAACTTCTTTTCCGTGTTGTTAATGGCATCGTGGTGTGCCTTGATTTCTTTCATAGTTTATTTTGGATAACTGTAAGGAGTGACATTTATACTCCATGACTTTGCTTTTTATATTATTCATCGTGATGTTTCATTTAATTAAGTTATTTATTAAATGGGACGTTACACACATTGTGATCAAAAGAGGACGAAAATTCCAGCATAGGAGTAAGTATTTTGGATATTCAAGAAATCGATAGATCTGACACGTCACCAATTTTTTCAAATACCCTCAGATAAACGAACAAGTTAAGGCAACCAATAAAGTAATTTTTGTTGAGCTCAAAATTTTCTTAAGAACAGCAAAAGGTAGATGGGCAAAAGAAATAGTAGAAGTTCTATAAGCATACAAGTGCACCCCCACAAAGTGGTAAGAGGGAGATTGACGTCTGTCGAAATTTCCTCGTAAGCATCATCATGAATATCATCTATCAACACCAACTTGTCATGGTAAACATCAAGCCTTTCATCACTAACAAGAAGTTGAATCAAAAGAGCAATCTAACAAAGAACCTTATTAAATTGATCCTCATGTTGAGCCAACAAACACCTCTTCAACTCATCAAGGTTCTTTGCAAGCTTTTCCCCAATGTTTTATTCTTCACTATGAGCTAAGGTCATGTTCGTCAAACTTTGCTCTAAACTACACATCTCGATTTTAAAATCTTTTTCCTTTTCCTCAACTTAAAGACATAGGTTTTTTATGAGTTATAGTCATCCATAAGCTTTGACCTCGACGCCTACGGTCCATGAGTTGGTCATTAAAAACTATTTTCTTTTGATATTTATTTCAAAAAATTCTTTAAGCTTTCAATCTCATACTTCGTGATTTCTATCTCAACCATCAAACCCTATTTTATTAACAATGAAGCTGGATGACGACCCACCTCCAATGTATGAGTTTCAATTCTATTGATTAATTAAAAAGAACGTTTATAACATCCCTACTTAGCAGTTATATTATATTATTATCTCAAAACACACACACATGTAAGTATAGTTACAACCTTCCTTGAATAAAACTTTCAAAATAAAAACTCATAAATTCATGAGAAGACAACTATATACAAATATACACATATACATCAAAATAAAAAAGACTATCTCATCTCAACCCTACCGAGTATTCCCAACCTGAAACATCATTTGCTTTTTTGTATTACACCATTATTGTAGTTGAAAACAACACAAACACATGATTTGGTAAGCTAGTGATTTATAAAATCTCATATGTTTGATTTTAATAATTTTTCATCACATATATTCACTCAAAGAATATCAATCGCAAAAATCATATATGACCTCTCACTCACATAAAGTCACATATCATAATAGAGCCAAGAGGGAAGGCCATTCGTCATCACCTTTCCCTTATTATCCACCAGAGCTTCTCAAGTATTACGGTCCTTTCAACTTTTCCAATTCCCAATACAATAACCACCAACACATTGTCTCCTTATAATTTAACATCCATAACTCTTCTCTTCCCAAGACTCTTCCCCCCGAAGCTCCTCGAGGCTGAAGGACTATAGTATCAAAACAATTGAAAAGATTATGAATGTTAGAAAAAGAAAAGATATGAAAATTTCCTTTCAAAAACTACCGATATAGCTTAAGGACCTAGTGTACTAAATGAATCTAGATGCCCGAACGACATTATCTAGAAACAATTAATTTAAACATGATTATCCTACTAATCAAACAATAAGAACTATAGACCTAGTTAATATAGGTACATTAAGGTAAAAATCAATTAAAATACTATAAATAGATACCATCTATGAGGTAGGCATTATTTATTACATTTTTTACACATTTTTTACATTTTGTTGACTTCAACGTCATATTTGTTCATTTTGAAATGTAATTTTTTTAACAATTATGAAATACAATAATTTTCTTATTTTATTAAAATATTTATAATATTTTTTTTATTTACACGTTAATTTATATATATATATATATATATATATATATATATATATATATATTAAGTTTAAAAGATATAAATAATAAGAATAATTAATATTATGTTAAACTTTCACTACGACCACAAAATAAATACCAAAATATTTTAAAATATGATATTGGATTAGTAGTATTATTATGAGGGATAATTAACCTTTGTTGTCCGACAGAGGGCCACGGCCCCAAATTTTTTAATTTTTAAATTAGATAATTTTTTTAATTTTTTTTATAAAATATAATATTTAGTATTAATAAATAATAAAATATAAAATTAAATATTATAAAGATTAACAAAATTTATTGAGAGATTTTTTTATATATTTTTTCTCAATTTTTGTGTGTTTTCTTTTGTTTCGAAAAAAAAAAATATAAAGTTAGACACAAATTTATTTTTTTTATTCTCATTTTTCATTTGTCCTCTTTCGTTTATTGAAGATAAAAAATACAATTCTCTCTTCGTATTAGTTTAATAGTTAGTATTTTTTATCTCATGAGTTTTTTTGTATTTTTTTAATGAATATATAAAGAAAAGTTATTATTATATGTTTTTTCATAACCATTTTTTAATTGTAACTTGGTTATCATAGATTCTTTTTAGTAATTATATATCCCAATTTTCTATTAGATCTTGATAAATTATGTTTTAGTCTTAATTTTTTTTTTCAAACAATGTACATTGATGAGAATAAAATAATATATTTTTTTAAAAGATAAAATAGAAGATACTCAGAAGATATAAACAAGACCAATATACTATTTCACGTATTTTCAAATATGATAATAAAAATTAAATTGTTGAAATTGATGAACAATTTCTCAAGATACAAAAGATTAGAGAGATGGAGATTTATATTAATTCTTTAGAATTTATTCAAAAAAATATTTTCAAATATAAGAATATCTAATAAAAATATAAGTTAGAAAAACTTATTTAAAATAGGTAAATAAAACTTTAAATCTACTATTTTTCAGAAGAAATGAAAAATTTAATACTAAATTATATAAACTTTTATTATATTTGTAACAATAATTAAATATATACATCTTAAATATAAATATATTATGTTCTTCAACTTAAATTTTTTAAGATCAGTCACTTATTATCATGATTCTCTTTACTCTTACTAACGAGGACATGTGCCTATTTTTTTACTATAATAAAAAATTACGTAGTTAAAGCTAACTATTAAAATAATAAAGTATTAAAATTATAAATAAGTGTTTACATAACTAATTATATTATTAATTTTACAATATAATTTTTCATTAATTATGTAATATGTTATGATATTAGAATATCATATCTCAAAATTAAAAAGATTAGTTTAATAAAACTGGATTCAAAATAACAATTGTTCTTGTTGGACCGAAATATCTCTGTAACTACACACGTGCACTTGCCGTCTCATTCTTCCAACTGGTATGTTTTTCATTGCTAGGCTGATCTAACCTTTTCCAGTGAAGTTGAGATGTCCTTAGTGGAAAAATCTGCAAATATACTCTTATGATCAAGTAAGAAAAACAGTTATCAATGAGAATATAGTAATATAATAAATCTAGTAACTATTTATAGTATAAGTATATGGACATGACTTTCTTCGACGGAAAATATTTAGGCTTATTTTATTTTAGAGTTTTGATTAATTTCCTTTAATTTACTATTGTTAATAGTGATGACATCAGGACAAATTTCGTTATCTCATATTTATTTTCGTAGAAAAAATTCATTTTTACCGCATATCAAAATTCAACTAGTATCAAATATTTGTCTCATTCTTATTTCCTCAAACACATACTCGTACCCATTTTTATACTACTTCAATATTAATTTTAATTAATTTTTATAAAATAATAAAAAATTACGGTAAAGGAAACATAATATTATCAAATATTCAATATTAGGAGGATGATTGTTTCTTCGGTATCAAATACTTTGAAATAAATTATAATTGTTTACATTTTAGATTAGAATACCAAATGAAATTTCATGAGAACTAAAATATTTATTAAATTTTCAAACATTAATGAAACCTAGTTGATAAAATTTAAAAATATTTTTAAAAAAATAAAAAAAAAAACAAATATTCAAATTAAAATATATTTTAAATGTTTGTTTACTTCAATTTTTTAAATTCTAATGAATCTTTTTTTTATACACTAATAAAAATTATAATACATCACTTGATCAAAATGATGCAAAAACAAATAATAAACATAATAATAAAATTTTAACATAGATCTTGTATCTTTTGAACTCCAATATATGTTGGATGATGATAAAAAAATATTCATGGACATTACATTAAATTTTTATACTATAGTAAATAAAAGTTATTTATACAATTATAGTGAAAAAAATTACAGTATGATTGATAATGAGTTAGAAAATAAAAAATAATTAGATAAAATATATCGAAATAGTATTCTACATGATGAAAATAAACAATAAATAAAATATTAAAAAATTAACAAATTAACAAATGTTTAGAAACAATTTGAGATGAAAAATTAACAAATGTTTATAATAAATGTATAATTAAAAGTATGATAAGATGAAAAATACCTCCGAGATATAAGAAAACTTTTCAAATATCAACATATATACTCAATAGTTGAGAAATAACAAAAATTGTTTTAGCGAAACAAAAGAGTTCTTCAAATGAAACAAAAATTAATAATAATAAGTAAAGAATTTTTTTATATTACCTAATAAATGAAAGGTTTGTGCTATTAAATATTTAAATTGAGAGTATTAAACATTATCTCTAAAAGGAAAATATACAATAAATAAAAATATTAAAAAATAATAAAAATATTAAAACGTGACACATAAAAAAAATTTAATTGACATACATCATTTTAACATAAATACATAAAGGTTATGATAAGATAAAAAATATAGTGGAGATGCTAATGTGTTTCATGACAAACCAAATAATTAAAAGAAATAAAAAATATAAAGTATATATATATATATATATATATATATATATATATATATATATATATATATATATATATATATATATATATAGGGTTACTTAATTAATTGTGAATATTTTAATAATTTAAACGAGGATGGGTATTAGGGCGGGGATATGTACATCCTCATACTCATCCTCATACCCAGTTGAAACAGTCAAAGATTCTCCATATCCATACCCATACCCAATTAATGTGGAGATTCCCCGTCAAAATGAGAACAGATTCGGACAATAACCACGAAGATGAATTTATTTGTCATCTCTGATTATCAGTCATGTTTTAAGTGATATTGCCTACTTGGACGTCCAAGAATATCTCATCCTATGCAGATGTGTCGGCTGACCAAGATGTCCTTTCAACACTTTGGTACAATGATTATAAAATTTGAAAAAAAAAATAGAAGAAAATTATTTTACGGACTACAACTTAAATCTTCTTAAGTCAATTTTTAAAACGCTTATTACAAATTTAAGAAAGACTATAAAATGTAAAACCAAACTTACTTATTTTAAATCTAAAATATATGAAAACAATCACCTCTGAAAATTATCCAAATACCCCAACTTTGTTTGTTGGCACCTGTCCATTTTACAAGTTTTTTCGTAAAAACACCTCTAGATATTACTGAAATAACCCAACTTTATTCGTTGACACCTGTCCATTTTACAGTTTTTTAAGTAAATTATCCCTCTTTTAAACATGCTTCCCTGTTTCCTTTATTTGTGGTCTTCATTTTACAGTTTTGCCCCCATTATGCTTTGTGTTTAAACAATAGCATATGATGGGTTATGAGTCATTTTGTTTTTCCAGCTTCTTGATTTGTGGGAAGGAGGGAACCCTGTAGATTGACTTGACAGTGTTCTGAAATTTTTTGAAGAAGTTATGTTTATATGCTACCTTCCTCCCCAAACTTTCATTGCATGGAGAGCAAAGACTGATATGTTTGTTCTAATTTTTTTTACTACAAAAAGTGTTTATGGGTAATATTCATTTACTAGCGTAATATTTCCTGTCATGGACTTCTATATCTTTGAGGTAGGCTTAATATCTATAGCAACATTTGGTTTACCTTTCCAATGACAGCATTTCCGATTTGTGTTGGTTTGTGTTATTTTCAAGAGATGTGTGTTATTCCTGATGGTCATTTTTGGAATTTATTCCATGAAAGTAAATGATGTTTCTTATCAATTTGTGATATTTGTTTCTTTAGCATGTTAAAGTTTTTTTTTTCATTTTCTTCTTCTTCTTTGTTTTCTTCTTTTCAAAGCTTTTAGGAGCTGTTGAACAAAAGATCGAAGGTTGTTTTTGAATATTAAGACAAAGTCCTCAAGCAAAAAGACGAAAAATGTTTAATTTTTATTATTTTCTCATTTTTTTAGTTTGATTTTAATCATTTTTGTTATACAAGCCAACCTGTTTCGATGTTGCTAGTATTGTGTGTGTTCTTGGAATCTGAAGATGGTGTTTCTCTTTAGGGTTTTTCATTTTCTTCTTCCTCTTTGATTTCTTCTTTTCAAAGGAGTTGTGTTGAAGAGAAGTTCAAAGGTTTTTGAAGATCAAGACAAAGTTCTCGTGAAAGTAATTGGTGCATAATATATCTTACTTATATAATTTTCATACATAAAGAGATCATTTTGATCTACATTGGCTTATTGTTGTGTGAAAAAATTTGCTGACTATTAATTACATATAACTTTTACTGATTTGTGTTAGATGTGTTTGTATCACTTAGGTATCAGATTCTTGATTTTCATTCTAGTCATGTCAGAGAGACATAGTAATAGTTAAGATTGTTAAGATTCCAACAAGAATAAATTAGGATCCTTGGTCAAATGATATTGTTGATTGATTAACATCTAAAGTTGGATAAGGTAACTAGAAGGTATATGTTCTGTTTCATTCAAGTCATTAAACATTTGGAGTTGTTTAATGCAACTGCGTATTAAGATAGCTTAACATGACACTTTATTTTACTTTAGCAGAATATTAATATGGGGCTTAATGTTTCTATTTCAAGACTGATAGTCCAATGGTCATTTGAGATTTTTTCGTTTTAGGGTTGTTTCGTTTTGAGTAACTTAACAATGATTTAAAGTTATAAACTCTTTTTTGTGGATAAATAACATACTTTTTTGGATAATGTGACGTTCTGTTATAAGATTTCCTTATAGCTCCATATTTGGTATTGCACCCTGGCTTGCAGGGGAAATTCTCATTCTTGTATATTTTGATATGATTAAGCACAAAGATGATGCAACCACATCAATTGAATTTTAGTTAATCACATGTCTTGCTGAAACTGTAACAATATAACTCATGTTTATGGAAAAATTGTGACAGAAAGTTGTACCAATTACAATCTTCATTTTATCAATGATTTTGAATCTTTGATATTTCTAAAGTCAGAGTTTATTTATGACTTATCAAACTTTAAATTTAATATTCATCTCAATTTACTCTTTTTATTTATAATTTTGATAGTTGTTGATTTCACTCTATTAGCTGTTGTAGTGAGATAATATTTTGTTGTAAGGAAGAGCAATGTAATTAAAACATATTCTTTTTTCATAAAGGGTGTAATTGTGAATTACATATTTTGTGTGGATGAAAATTTTGCACTTTAAATAGACTTTAAAGACAAGCCCAACTATATTTTGAAGATTGAAGTTCCTTTGTGTACGCAAGACAAATGGAGTTCATTACAGGGAACCTTCGGACAATTAACTACTTTGACTTCGAACATTGAGGAGAGCCACTAAGAATTTCCACCCTCGAAATGTTATTGGAAGTGGTGATTTGAGTCTGTTTATCAGGTTTAGGTACCAAACAAATTTATAATTTAACACAAACAAAATTATATCCAAATATTATTGGTTAATCTTAATATTACCATTTTAAACAATAAATAAATAAAATGTGTGTAGGCATCAAGAATTATATATTATAAATTCAATGTCTACATTGATAACAACACCTACACGCATTTTTGTTTAAAATTCTTAACATCAATTTCACGCTACTTTAACTTTTTTAATAAGGACCATATCTCATAATATGTTTGCATTTTTTCATTTTTTTTAAGTTTATCATTCATGTGTGGACAATACTTTTGTATGGGATCAAAGTTCACAATATACCTAGATTTTATTTTAATAACGATATGTACATATGTATTTCATTTTAATATAATACATAACTAACCACTAACCGTAAAATTTCATCATATAACAATATTGTTTTACTACAAATCACTAATAAATTATTGTGTAAATTTTACAATTTAATACAAATAAATTCATACCCCAATTTCATAATTAAAAAAAATTCAGTATGCATCAAATAATTAATTGAGAGTCAATATCTCACAATATCCTTATGTTTTTTTTTTAATTTTAATCTTGAATTCATGTTAATTTTTTAATAAAATTACATTTCACAATATATTTTCACTTTATTAATATTTGCATGTTACTTTTTATTTAAAATAATTTAAGTTTAACTTCATATTCTTTTCTTATTTCAAAGCTCAATACCTTTCGATGTTAATTTTCTTTTAAACTCGTTATATCTAGATGTACTTTCTACTTAAAATTTCAACATTAGTTTCTACATTCTCTTAATTAATTTATTATAAAAAATAATTGTAAATAAATATATAATTTTTATTTTATTATTTAAATATTATATATGTAATTATAAAAATAAAATATAATGAGATAAATAAATAATTTATTCAAATATAATAATATTAATATTAATTTTCTTAATGTAAATTATAAAAAAAATAGACTTGTGCATAAACACAGGTCTCATACTAGTTCTAATTAAAAACATATATAACTCTTTATATTTTTCATTTTAAATATTAGTGTACACACAGACACTGTCACGTTTGTGTGTATGCATTCTCTAAATATATGTGATATTATATTAATAGGTGATGATAATATAATATTATTAAGTTAATATATAAAATAAAATTATATTTATTAAAAATAAAATAAAATATATAAGAAAAGATAAATAAAAAAAAGTTTATAAAAATAACAGTAAATTTTAAAAAATTTCATAAATAATTATATTTTAAAAGATAAAATTAATATTTTAAAATGTAGATATAAAAGAAAAAATTTTGTTTTGTTTATATATTGCTATAGATATATTAGGAAGAAAGAAGCGTGAAACTTCCTTATCATAAATGGCCAAACAGCTCTTACGTTACAAACCCTGCGAAATTTCATGGGGTCATCCTATCCCATGCGACTCATATGGCCACAATTTTTTTTTTTTTTTTTTTGTTGTGAAGGATAAATATATAAGCAAACTTTTTCTCTTCAACTCATGTTCTATAATCATTGTATAGGTTTGTATTTGTTTTCGTGCATATACTTTTAAGGTATTTTTAAACAGAAAAAACTATATATATACTCACTTTAGAACAATGTCATTCAAAGACTTTATATTTTTATTCTAAAAGCGGCATGATTGAAAGGAAATTATATTTATTTTTAAATTATACAAATAAAATATTCACTGAGATGAAATTGTGTGTTTTTAATAATTTTATATATATATATATATATATATATATATATATATATATATGATCAATTCTCTTTATTTCAATATTTTCTTAATTATATATAGAAACAGTCTTTTATTTGTATATTTATAACATTTCTGTTTGAGCCGAAATAACTCATAGTTCATATGTATCTAATATACTAAAAATATGTAATTGATTATTGGATCTCTTAGAAATATGGTAAATGTGTGAGTCTAGTGTTCATTAGAATCGAAAAATCTAGTAATAATCTATTCTCTATTTTTTTTTTCTCATTTGAAATGAATATGTTTTGTCATTTCATAAAAATTGGAGATTTTGTATAATGTTAGTCGGTTATTATTTTGTTTAATTAGCAAAAAATAATATAATAAAAGTAGAGCACTAGGAGTACTCAAATCCTTTTATAAAAACGTACGAGGTATCATTCTCCTAGGCTACAAGTTTTATAGGCACCAATTTTACACAAACTTAAAACAATACAATAGGGTGAGAAAAATACGGTTTTGCTGATCTGATCTATCTTTTTCTTTATTTTGATCTGTTAATAATCCATTTTATCATATCTATTTTTTATCCTTAATCTAAATTTTATCATTTTATCATATTAAATATCTCTTTTAGTTATTCAGAGTTTTAAAATTAAATAATCCAAATTTTAAATGCAAACTATATTTAGATCCAGATAAATCAGAACCTATTTTAATCTCCCTTCACTATTTCAAAATTGCAAAAACCCTAAATCCTCGTGGCTCCTTCTTCTTTATTGCGATTCACTCAAAAAGATGTATGGACAGTGGTTTAAAGGTGGTTCGCCGTGAAGCTGGTCTAAGTGGAATAGAAGATGAAGTGCTTCCTTCCACGTTCATGGATATCCCGTGGTGTAGATATGAGAGGATGAGTTGGTTGCAGCGTTCTCTGACCAAATGCGTGAAGGTGGAGATGCACGGTAGACATTTTCAGTGCGTCTTGCTCCGGCATGGAGGCACTCACAAATCTGGTTTGTTGGCTTAGTTCTTGTAGCTCGTGCTTTTCGAGGTTGATCTACGTGGTTGTCTTTGTCTTTGACAAAGATACGGTGGTCAACGACGAGTCTGGCATGCTCTTGTGTTGTCGTCAATGTGTGATGGTTCCTGCAGAAGAAAATTTAGAATATAGCAAAACGAGTATTGTGGGAAGATAGATCCTGTATTATTAGCACTTTTGGTCTGCTAAAGAGTATTCCAAAAGACATATGACAACAAAAACGAAAAAGGGAACAAAATCTCTATGCTTAGGGAAGAAGGGAAAATTCCTCATAACAGAAAAGAGAGAAGTCATGCCATATTTCCTACCCCTAGTGGTCCCCTCTTTCCACATAAATATCCCTCACTCATTCCCTCAAACGTAATGGAATCTTTTTCCTCCCAGTGCTTCTCCTAACAAACCTCTGCACCGTTTCATCCTTCTTTGGATCCATTGCCACGTGTTTCCTTGATGTTTCCCCACCTGTATTTTGTATCATAACATTACCCTCTCCATCGAGAGGGACCTTGTTCGCAAGGTCAAATAGAGGAAATTTCTCTTGGATATATGAAACAAGTTCCCAAGTGCAGTCGTCAATACCTTCCCATTGGATCAAAATTTAAGGAACCCACATGTCACGAATCTGAATTCTGCGAGAGTCGAGAACAACTAAAGGTTGGAACTAAGGGCCATGGACAGTTGTAGTGAGTGGGAGAGGCATGTATTGAGAATCTGGGGTACCCTTACACATTTTTAGCAATGAAACATGGAATACAGGATGAATTTTAGCATGTGCAGGGAGTTCCAACCTGTAGGCAACACTACCAATGCGATCCAAAATTTTGAAAGGACCAAAATAACGCATGGATAATTTTTGATTGCGTTGCAGGCGTAAAGAATGCTGGCAGTATGGCTGCAATTTCACAAAAACAAAATCACCAACATTAAATGTAACTTCAGAACACTTTTTGTCAGCATTATGCTTCATGCGGGACTGAGGATGGGCTAAATTATGCTTAAGTTGAGTTAGTAATCGATCCCTTTGCACTAACTGAACATGAACATCAAATGGAGTGTCATCCCGAACAGAGTGAGGAATAATGGTTGGTGGGTCTCGACCAAATAAAATTTTAAACGGTGTCATTCCAATGGACGTCTGAAAGGAACTATTGTACCAGAGTTCTGCCCAAGACAGAAATGAAACCCATAAAGAAGGATTTTCATAGACAAAGCAACGTAGATACATCTTTAAGCACTTGTTAAGAGCCTCAGATTGCCCATCTGTCTGAGGATGCTAAGCCGAACTCATCCGCAATGAGGTGCCTTGTAGTTTAAAGAGATACCGCCAAAAAGAACTAACGAAGGTCTTGTCACGGTCAGAAACAATAGAAGAAGGGATGCCATGCAATTTAACCACCATATTAAGAAAAAGCTCTGCAACCTGAGGTGTTGTAAAGGTGGATCTCAACGGGGCAAAATGAGCAAATTTTGACAAGCGATCAATAACAACAAAAATAACAGAAAAACCTTTAGACACTGGTAAGCCAGTGATAAAGTCCACAACCACATCTTCCCAGACTTGCTTTGGAATCGGTAAAGGGCTCAACAAACCAGCAGGATTGGTCTGACAAGATTTGGCACGTTGACATATCTGGCACTGACTAATAAAGTCACGAATATCTTGACACATATGTTGCCAAAAGAAATAAGTTGCAATTCGAGCATGGGTAGGCAAGAAGCCTGCATGCCCCCTATGGAAGAGGAATGGAATTCCTGCAGAATGCGAGTGATCAAACCACGTGCCTCATTGGGAATAATCAAACGATTGCGCCAAAACAAGAAACTATCCCGAACAGTATGATGCGACATTGCAGCAGGGTCCACTTGAAATTGATGAACTAGGTTTTGTAGTGAAGTCGAGGATAAAACTTCACGACGAATATCTTCCCATAGCGAAGAATGAGGAACAAACAACGCCATATGGAAAGATCTGGATAAGGCATCAACAACTTTATTAGTGGGGTCAAGTTTGTATTCAATAGAGTAGGTGAAGTCCAAAAGCTTGGGTAATAAAGACTCTTGTTCAGGAGTTTGAATGACCTGATCTGTAATGTGTTTAAGACTATGTTGGTCAGTACGAATGATGAAATAATGACCAAAGAGATAATGGCGAAATTTAGCCACAGCCTCTGTGATAGCATAAAGTTCACGAACATAAGCGAACTGGTTCTGCATCCAATTCGAAAGTTTCTTAGAGAAATAAGCAATAGGATGGCCATCTTGGGCTAAAACAGCACCAATGCCTTGACCCGAAGCATCTGTCTCCACAATAAAAGGTTGAGAAAAATCTGGAAGTGATAAAACTAGTGTTGTGACCAAAGCGTGTTTGAGAGCCAAAAACGCAGATTGAGCTTTGGGAGACCAATGAAAATTATCCTTTTGCAACAAATCTGTAAGAGGGCCAGCAATGAATGCATATCGTTTAATAAAGCGCCGATAGTAATCAGTTAAGCCGAGAAAAGCCCGTAATTGGGTAACGGTAGTAGGTTGTGGCCAATTTTGCACAGCTTGAACCTTAGAGGGATCCATGGCAACTCCTTGTCCGGAAACGATATGACCCAAATATTCCAATTGTGTTTGGCCAAAGGAACATTTGGAAAGCTTAGCAAATAATTGATGTCTGTGTAAACAATCAAGAATGATAGATAAATGATCCAAATGTAGTCCCCAAGCAGAGCTATATATTAAAATATCATCAAAGAAAACGAGAACAAATTTACGAAGAAATGGGTGAAACACATCATTCATCAAAGCTTGGAAGGTAGTTGGTGCATTTGTTAGCCCAAACGGCATGACCCGCCACTCATAATGGCCATGATGCATACGAGAAGCTGTTTTATGGCGATCCTCTGGTCGAACTAGGATTTGGTGGTAGCCGGAGCGCAGATCAAGTTTTGTAAAGAATTGAGAGCCGTGAAGCTCATCCAGTAAAACTTGATTGTAGACGAACTATAATCTGCTATGTGAGCCCCCAACGTAGCTAGCCATGAAGCCCCAATGACAACCTCCGTACCAGAAATGGGCAACACATATGTGGGAAAATGTATGGACTGCCCACTAATATGAAGTGGGAGCTCGCGAACCATGCCCTCCACGTATAGATAGTGGTCGTTGCCTACCATAACCCTAACACCTGGAGCGGGTTCAATTGGCAGTTGGAGCCGCCGAGCCAACCTAGGTTGAATAAAGCTATCGAAACTACCACCATCTAGAAGCACTTGTATAGGTTTACCAGAAATAGTACCCTGAAAGCAGATATTAGCACAACTAGGGGACCCATGATAGGCATGTAGAGATAGATGATGGAGTGTAGGAGAGGAACCATCATTGTCGGTGTCAAGTGCTGAGGGAGCAACGACATCATTAGCTGATTCTCCAAGGGAATCGTCCATATCAGAAAAGAGGAGCATTAAGTGTTTATTAAGACATTTGTACTTCCAAGAATATTTCTCATCACATGTGAAACAAAGTCCTTTTTCCCTGCACAACTGTACTTCAGCAGGGGAGAGACGCTTGACTAGGGTTGGGGATCTGGGTGTTGACAAGGGTTTTGGAAGGAGCGGAGGTAACGAGGATGAATGGACACTTGCAGTTGTTGCTGCAGTAGGGAAGATGGTTTTCGCAGCAGTCGAGACTGAAGTGGTGCGAGGGGTCCGTGGCGGGAGACCTAAACCAGCCTTCTCATTGAAAAGGCAAGCAAGGGAAACAGTCCGTAACAACGATTGTGGACTGTGAGCAATGACCTCTCGACGAAGAATGTCATGAAACCCGCTAAGGAAGCAATCCAACAGGGCCGCATCTGTCAACCCATCAACACGGTTAGCCAAAATCATGAATTGGGTATAGTAATCAGCCACTGAACCAGTCTGTGTAAGTTTGAACAATTGGGCCCGAGGACAATCAAACATAGATGGGCCAAATTGTTCCTCCACAGCCCGAAAGAGATCTGCTCAGGTAGTCAACTGATTCGTCTTGAGTAACATCTGAAACCATGGGACCGCAGATCCTTCAAAATGAACGGTAGCAATGGTGAGACGTTGGAATCAGGAGTTGCATAATAAGAGAAAAATTGCTCCGCTCAGAATAACCAATTAAGAGGGTCGGACCCATCAAACTTGGGAAAATCCAAGTGCATGGGACGCATGGGTGGGTTGGAGTTCGTTGCACCCTGCGATGGAGATATTGAAGAGTTGTTCAGCGTGCGAGTAATGGTGTTAAGGGAGCGTTGAATAGCAACCATAGTCGAGTCAAGACGTTCCAAATGCTGTTGGGTGGCTTTGCCCTGCTGATCATGAAGGGCAATGATGTCAGAAACACGTTTAAGTTTTGTAGTAAGCTCTTTCATCCTTGTGTTTTCTGCCATGAGAGCTCAATGGAAGCACCAATGTGATGGTTCCTGCAGAAGAAAATTCAGAATATAGCAAAACGAGTATTGTGGGAAGATAGATCCTGTTATTAGCACTTTTGCTCTGCTAAAGAGTATTCCAAAAGGCATATGACAGCAAAAATGAAAAAGGGAACAAAATCTCTATGCTCAGGGAAGAAGGGAAAATTCCTCATAACAGAAAGGAGAGAAGTCATGCCATATTTCCTACCCCTAGTGGTCCCCTCTTCCCACATAAATATCCATCACTCATTCTCTCAAACATAATGGAATCTTTTTCCTCCTAGTGTTTCTCCTAACAAACCTCTGCACCGTTTCATCCTTCTTTGGATCCATTGCCACGTGTTTCCTTGATGTTTCCCCACCTGTATTTTGTATCATAACACAATGATGTGCAGTGGAGAGTGGAGGTGCAAGGAGGAAGTCATGGTGTTCTGATGTGTGTTAGGAGAATATGAAGTTGACATGACACCCTAGGATTGGACAAATTTATAAAATTAAAAATAAATTCATAAAAGAATTAATTTTTATTGCAAAATGTGGATCTAGAATTGGGTTTGGATTTTGAACTTGATCCAATATTTGGATTTGGATTTAAATCTTAACCCAAATATTTGGATTTAGATATTAAAAAATATAATATGATTTTACAGAAGAGTAAATATGGATCTAATATTTGATCCAAATATTTGAACTTAAGTTAAATGTGGACCGAATTTTTAAAAATTTGATCCATGCCCACCCTTACAATACAAGGTAAACTAAAAAAAAGCTTAACTAGAAACAATACTAAGAAAATATAACCTGGAACATGATCCCAAGTTGAAACATAATATAGAAGGGATATTGATCAATGTAAGAAAATATTGTTTAAAGCATGTAATTATTGTCTATTGTACTTAACTTCTTTGCAACAACATGATAAGCTTTGAGTAGAAGTTGTCCAAAACTTTTTGTCTAATAATCTTTGTAGAAGCTTCAACAAAATAAGAAGGTTTTTCCTGCATGCTTTGTGTCACTATTGAAGTTGTATGAATATTTCCTCCATTAGGGGTCATTAAGCAGTGAATCGAACATTGGTACCAAAAACTATAAGAAAAGTTAACATTTGATAGTTTGTGTTTCATCCATATCCAAACATTCACTTGTGACAAGCTGAATATTTCTTCTGAGTCTACTTTCCTTGCTTAAATATAACCTCATTCCGGTGTTTTCAAATTTCTCAAATAATTGCTAAGCTCACACGTTTCCAGATTTTATTTTGTTTTCCATTGAGTTGCTAGAGGTTACAGTGTAGAAAAGTTAATACTAGGTTGGTTGTGATACATTGAACTCACTCTTACCCACCTATCACACATCTACCAAACTGATTAAGCTATTTTACAACAAAAAAAAAGATGTGTGGTGCTCTCTTCATTCTCCGTACATAACTCATAAGAGTTATTGTTTAGCTCCGTACATAACTCATAAGAGCTATTGTTTAATTGCACACCCCTACGAGCTAACAATAACCTTTAGTCTAAAAACTGAACTTTAGGAACAACCTTTACGCTCCAAAAGAATTTAAATATATTATCGTCTTGAAACCCTATCAAAATGTTATATGCATACCTAACCATATATGATCCTTCTTCTTCCTCCATTCACACCTAATATTCCATACAAACCTAGCTCTTCTCCAAGCTAAATTCCAAATCCATGTTCTCAATCCCATCTCCCTTATAGTTCTACCTTGTAATTAGCGTAACATAAAGATGTCCCTTATCCATACTAAACAATTTGGCAATACTATTTTTCTATAATTTCCTCAAACTAATAGTCCACAATTCCCTCTAATATGCCAATTAAATAATATATACGGAATTAATTACCTTCTGTCTCATTATCTATTTATTTTATTTGTCAATTATTTTTTCAAATTTTAAAAATATAATATTATGCAACTTTTCAACCAATACATTGCGAAAATTTATAAATTTATCCACGTTACTTTTATCGTCCTTAACATTTTAATATCAAGAAGTCTGATTGGATCTTTCATTGGAAAAGATATTAAATAGAAGTAAAAATAATATTAAGCCATAATATATATATATATATATATATATATATATATATATATATATATAACTATTATTTTAACGTAATGTTATAAAATATAACACGAATCCACATATCTATTTTTCCTTACTTTATAGAATTAGTTTTAAAATAAAATTTGAAAGGTGAATATATTTATAAAAATTACATTATATACCTAGTTTGTAATTTCTATTGTAGAACATGACATTTAGAACAGTAAGGAAAGTACATAGTACACTCATACTAATAATTCATGTTTGCAGTTTGCATGTGACATTCCATTAGTTTCAACCTCATCTTTATCTGTCACTGTTTCTTTCTTTTAGTGAGTGAAAATCTGATCCACAATTCACATGGCTGAGAGACAAAACAACATTGCAAAGGTACTGTCTTTTGTCTTGTGTCAGGACTTGCACAACTTTCATTCAATAACTTCCTCCATACAAAACAATTTGATCGATCCTTTTCATTAAACATTGAAAATTTCTTATTAATTTCTCATTCAAAACAATCTCACTATAACTGCTACTGCTCAAAATAATATAATACTTTTTAAGATTAAATATGTTTTTATTTTTCAACTTTCGATGTATTTTAAAAATTAGTTCATTTTAAAATTTTGGATCAATTTACTTCTTTATCTTTTGAAATATGCAAATTTAGTTATTTTAATCAATTCTTTTTTAGATTTATTTGATATTTGTACGTATTTCAGGATTGTATTTGAGTTGTTTATACTGTTTAACACATTTTTGCTTTAGTGTTAAGTCAAATACGATTATGAAACACGTTTAAAATATTAAATAAACTTAACAAAATTTAATTAAAAGGACTAAATTGATTCAAAATTTCAAAATAGACTAATTTCAAAATTTAAAGAACCAAACATATATTTAATCCCTACTTTTAACATATATGTCATTCTAATCTAAATAATTACCAAAATTCAACAAGTAAACTATTCAAAAATCAACTAAATCTCAATAATTTTCCTTAACAACAAATTATCCAACTTGAAATAAAAATCACTAACTTTCTCTATCTAGATCAAATTCTAAGTCAATTGAGTTCAAAAGACTTTTGCTCTCACAAGATACTAACAATAGTTGTATACAATAAAACTCGTATCAATAATTTAAACATTCTTTAACATTTCTGGACAAAAGAAAAATTTATCTTAAACATTCTTTAAAATGCAATCACTCAACAATATATACATGCAAAATTTTCAAAACCAACTCAGAAAATGATTAAAAAATGAAGTTACTTTTATAAAAATTAAGACTAGACAAAATTATTGTGCTCTATGTCGAAACTCTTATGGTGGTTTTTGATATTAAAAAATATGAGTATATTAGTCAAGATCTTAGAAAGACCATAAAGAAAAGAAAAAATAGTTTTAGAGAGATTATAATCTTTATAAAATGAAATTCAACTATAAGAGTTTTATAAAAGATCATTTTTACTTCTAGTTATCTTTTATTAGGTCCTATATAAGTGTTTGGATCAAAGAAATTGAGTAAATTTTAAAGAATTTGTACACAATTTCTTCAAATTGGATTTATTTAAATTTAAAATATAATATTAATTTAGCTTATCTAATAAATAACAATATTTACAAGAGTTTGTAATATATATATATATATATATATATATATATATATATATTTTATAAAATACTTTTTATTATCTCTATAATATTTTTAATGGATACACACGAGGTTTGATTCTAATAGTAAAAGAAATAATCTCGTGTTTTTATTTTTACTTAATTATGTTTTAAATAAATTATAGTTAGTTGTATTTGTATATTAGTATTTCTATTTTAAATAAATTCATAAGTTGTTTAGGTATACTATATCTTTAATGATACATTTCTTCAAGATTTGTTTTTTAAAATGAATAAACTTATTAAGAAAACTATAATAATTTAACAAAAAAGAATCCTTATTTGGTATCTTTAAAATTCATGACAACTTTTTAGTTATATTCTTAATTTTGTGCTCATTATGTTTTGAAAATGGTTTGAGCATTAAATAAAATTGTAATGTATATAAGTGTTTACAACATATTCACAAAAGAACTAAAAGAGAAATTCAAATGTAATAATAAATGACTATAAATAAAAAAATAAATAAAATTTAAAGTTCAATACAAAGATATCACATTCTATTCCATCTCTAAAATTTTTAGGAATGATATTTTAATATTCTTTAGAAGTAGGAGCGAAAAAAAAACATTAGAGGTTGGAACACTCTTATAAATTTCTGAAAGAACAATTTCAAGTAGAAAGTTATGGAGAAAAATTGAACTTCTATTGAGTAAATGTAAATCGCTAACATATATTTACTTTCAAAACTAAAGATGAAGTTTAATTTTTATTGAAGAAATATAAAAAAAAAATACTTTTGGAAATGGAAGACAGAAAAATCCTACTTAATTCTAATTAATGAGAAATAAAAATTAAGTAAACAGAACAGAGTTATATATGATATTTAATAAATAGTTATACTTGTTTATAAATGGGTAATAAATATGCAACAATTGTATAGTAAATCATTGTTACAGTGAAATAAAGCACTAATGTTTTAACAAATAGATTGATTTATTAACATGATTAGTTTATACAAATAATATGTCTTAAACCATACAATAAAGAATTAATTGTATTTGTGAGATTGAAATGGTTTATTATTTTGTCTACCACATCTAAGTTTTATAATATTATATTATAAAGAATCACAGTGCTATTTTCCAAGACTCAGAAAGCCAAGAAACGTCAAAACTTATTTGCTTTTGATTTACATTATTACTATTTGTTAACTGAGGAATATTATTTCTTTTCTTAGGATGATGTGTGCTTCTTTAGGAATCATGAAGATGAATTGTTTCAAAATTATTTAATAATGTTATAATTTTAAAAAATATTAAAAGAAATCATTTTATAACCATTAATAATAATAATAATATATTTAATTTAATATTTTTGCAGTCTATGACTTTTAAGTTGATCATGATAAGATATTCAATATATATAATTCATAGTTATTCAGAAACAAGTACAGTGTCAAGACAAATTGTGTGAAGAAGTCAGGCCTCTCTCATGCATACTTCGATTAAAACAATTAATTGGATTAAAATTATGGAAATAACTCAATTCATCAATATGATATTTATGATTCTTATTTTTTCAGAAAAACGCTTAAACTGTGAATATATTATGTACAACTGAAGTAATACAATTAAAATAATAAATATTAAAAAATAACTTGCCCAAAGTTCATTCTTCACAAATAATAAATTTTGTACAAATACTTCAGAGTGGCTTTATACGGATAAAATTGAAAAGTAATTACAATAAATTTTAATGATTATGTCATATTATTTCTTTATATAAATTATGTTCAGAATGTTTATGATACTATCTTCTTGAACTTCACAATTTTTCTCACTTTCATCTTGGACAGAATAATTTTGAGTTTAATTTTAAACATTTTAAATTATTTTATTTTTTAATGAAAAAATAAAAAAATTTCTTTTACCATTATTCAAGCCAAAAGATCTAAAGTTTGACACCAGTGTCTTCATTCTTTTCTCTCAAGGTTCTCCTTTGTGTCCATCTTTCTAACCTAAATTATTTTCCTATTTATTGCTCATCAAATTTTTCTATTTTATTCATGTCTCTTGTCATGCTTTGGAAAGTTACGTGTCATCAAACTCCTCATTTATTGTTCTATATTCTTGTCTTAGCAATCTCACTACTATCGGTCTAAACACTAGATTGACCTTTTGACGGTTAAAGACCATATAAACCTTTTGACAGTTAAAGACTAGACCAACCTTTAGATAGTTAAAGACCATATCGACCCTAACACTACATAGCCCCCTAACCTTAGCTTTTATAAAGCTCAAGGCTAGATAAAAACATTTAACATCACACTTATATGTTATTTATACTTGTTCTAGCCAAAAAGCACTAAGATAGATTAGTCAGAAGCAATTAGTAGTGATCTCCGAATTTTCAATCCCTCCCTTCTATTATGAAGTCTTCTTTATATCTTCCCTATTTCTGATATGACCTTTCTCACTCATCTATACCTTGATAATCTTTTTATGGATGTGATGATACTTGATCTTCTTAGGATGATACCTTGAAAGGTCATTCTCGGGTATCTTCAGGTCGCCTTTCATCTTCTTCAAGCGCTTTGAAAAGCTGCCATTATTTCTTGGGTGCCTTTAAAGGTCACCAATATTTTCCAATGCCTTGATAGGTTACTAGGTGCCTTGAGAGAGTCACCTTAATTTTTGGGTTTAGTGTCTTGAAAGGTCACTAGGTGCTTTGAAAGGTCACTAGGTGTCTTGAAAGGTCAACTTAATTTTTTGGTTCAGTGCCTTGAAATGTCACTAGGCACCTTGAAAGGTCACCTTAATTTTTTAAAAGCCTTGATAAATCATCTTTACTTCTTTTCTGAGATGCCTTAATTGATTTCCTTTTTAAATTGGCTTCTTCAGCCTCTAGCTAATATATGTTGTTCATTTAAATTGATCTTTAGATGTGACTGCAAAATCCAAGTTAGAAACCCATATATAACTGAAAATATATACAAAAAGGTAAAATAATGGTATCATTTATAATTTTCTTGCATTTTACAAATAAGTAATCCACATTTTCCCTATCTGTATTTACATATAGGATCTTCAATTTTCTTCTCACCTGCATTTTATAAGTAAGGGATCATCTTTTTCTCTCTATCTGTATTTATAGAGATAAAGTCTTCAAGTTATTTTCACCTGTATTTCACAAGTAAGGGATCAAATTAGGCTTATTGACCCAACCAACATTAGACCTAACACCAATCAGCCAGAAATAACAATTGAGGATCATATTTGGTGATTAAATCCTAAGAAATTAAATAGAATAAAAAGGAGATATTAGGAAAAAGGAGAACTCTGGTTTAAGTTTTAATGCAACAAAATTGCTTTTGCAAATCATACTTTTAAATAATTAATTCACGGTCGATTTCCTTGAAGCCGATTTTTCTAAGGCTAGTCTTCTTAAGGCTAAGTACTAAGGTCGATCTTTCCATGGTCGAGTAGCCAATTTTTCTAAGGACGATCTCCTTAAGACCGATTACAAAGGTCGACCTCCTTGTGGGCGACTTCTTATGCTCGACCTTTGTGCGCAACCTTGAGGTTAGTCTCCTTGAGGTTGGTCTCTTTGAGGTTGAGCTCCTTTTAGTTGAGCTTTGTGGCCAACCTCCTTAAGGTTAAGAACTAACTACGATTGATCTCCATAAAGTAAAACGAAGGAAAGTGGAGCACATGATGATTTTGGCAAATAGATCGGGGCAATAAATGGAAGATTAGCATGGCCCTTGTGCAAGGATGACACAAAAAAATTGAGAAATGGATGTGACAATACCAATAATAGCAGGAACGTAATGACCAAGAAGATGTATAAATCAACACGAAACTTGTATAAGATAGGTAGTATATTGAAGGCATAACCTTGCAAGGTGGAATAATGGATGAAATTGAAGTAATCAGAGTTAGTGGTGTCGACTCCCATATTGATCTCCACTAGGAAGAAATGGTAGCATAGATCGGACGCATATAGGAGTTCGTGGTGGTTGCTTGGTTGTTGGAAGTCACACTCCTCTTCTAGAAAATCCTGCCTAATCTTGACGTGATGCGTCCATGAGATTTGAAGATGACGAGTTAGAGAGAGTGGATTAGCAACATGGGACAAGAGGGCGATGGTAGGTGTTTCACCTTATTGTCTGAGACACTGGTGAGTGAGAAAGGTCAAGTTAGAAGTGGGGAAGATACGAAGAAGACTACAGAAGAAAAAGATCAAAAATAGGGAGATTGTTATTAAACGCTTATGGCTAATCAGTCTTGGTACTTTTCGACTAGAACAAGTATAAATAGCGTATAAGTGTGATGTTAAGTATTTTATTTAGCCTTAAGCTTTATAAAAGCTAAGCTGAGGGGTTATGTACTGGTAGACTCGAGGTGGATCTAGTCTTTAATTGTCCATAGATAGATCTAGTCTTTAACTGCCAGAAGGTCGATCTAATATTTAATTGTCTAGAGGTTGATATAATCTTTAACTGTCTGGAGTCCAATCTCGTCTTTAATTGTTTGAAAGTTGATCTAGTCTTTAACTGCCCACAGACTGATCTAATTCTTAGACACAAGGCCGAACTAGTTGCAAGGCCCAAGTTGTTAGATATAAGATCAATCTAGTTGTTAGATCGATACCAGAGGATCCCTATATCATGAGTATGAGATAGTAAATGAGGAGATTAAAACTCATAACTTAGGTAATTGTTCAAGAGATGTGAATTAAATGGAAAATTTTTTATGAGCATTGAATAAAAGGAGAATCTGAGGGGTCGGAAAGATAGACATAAAAAAGGACCTTGAGAGAGAAGGAAAACAAGACACTTTAAATGTTTTAGGTGATCAAACCTTGAACCTTTTGACTAAAATATTTTGACACCTACACTAGATAAGTCGAAGTTTGAAACAAAAGACCTTAAAGCAAGAGATAATTTCTTTTTTCACCCTAAGAGTTTTCTTGTACATTCTTATAAATATGAAAACTCTTACTTTATTCTTAAAATATGGTTATCTTTTATCTCTAGTGTACAACTTAAAAACATTTTAGACTTTTGTTTGAAATGTGAAATTTATAATTTTTTTATTTAAAAGTTATGTAATCTAAAACACTTTTTTTTTACAACATGGACGTGACAATAATAGGGGTGGCAGTAACGGTAACAAGAGGAGACGGATTTTAACCATCCCATGGGAGTGCACATAGAAAGCATGAGTGTACAAAAAGTAATGGTCGAGCCTAGATGGATAAATGCTATACAAATTGCAATCTTTTACAGGTGACAACAGCCTATCTTACGGAACAATTTTGAGTTTTTCTTTTTCAATTTTAATTAAATAAGAAATGTAATAAAGAAAAAAATAATTCTGGGCTAACTCTTTTACTCATTTTTCAATCTTCATATTTGCAGGAAAGATTCAAATTACCTATGAGATAAGAAATATTATCAGTTATATAATCCGAAAATAAATTACAAATTACATAATCTAAATTATATTTTTAAATTTAGAATTTAAAAATTTAAAAATATATTATACATTTCATAATACAAAAAAATATTACAGATCATATAACTTAAAAGTCAAAATATTTTTTAGAATGCATAATCTTTAAAACTCAAATATATTATCAAATAGAAAAAAAAATTTAATTATAATCTGAAATATTTTTTCAAATTTTACAATCTAAAAATTTCATTTTAAACTTTTTCAACATTTTACGGAGATGCATGAAGAAATCAGGCTGTAGAAAGAAAACAACTTTTGAGTTAGACCTTACATGAGTTGCAACAAAAATGGCTAATCGGACACTTCCTGCAATTCCATATTGTGTTCCTGCATTTTTTTTTTCAAATCATATAATTTGATATTTTAAATTTCAGACTATATAATTCGAAATAGAAAAAAAAATTGTATAATCTAAATATATTTTTTATTTACATGTAATTTAGAACTTTTTTTTATTATGTATCGCGGAATTTAAAATGAAAAGAAAGTAAAATTAAAATTTTCAAATATATAAGGGTGCAGGAAGAAATTATGAAGCTGCACTAAGAAACGTCCAACAATTCCAATTTGGGTCCATAATCTCAAATTTGTTACACAAAAGTAAAGAGCCCAATTGAAGAGTTCCAACATAAAGAAAAGAACAAAAGTAAAAGCGACCTCGGAAACCTTTTAAATTGTTTTTAGGTTTGATTAGGACAATAAAAATTATCGTTATATGCACTTATGGTTAAAAGTTAAACCAAATTAATTAAAAGAAAAACATTTTAGTGTACACAGCTTTTTGTCATCTTTGAAACTACTTTTTGTAATTATCAACTCTGCAATCCATATCCATTCCCAGTAGAATTTATTCCTTTCACACCACAAAATTATTGCGTATGATAAAAGAATGAATATATTTTATTTTTATTTTTTTGCTGAGAAACAAAAATCTAAGAAATTAAGATTATTATGAGTATAAATTTAAGATGAAGTGCTTGTTGATATGATTTCTAGAAACTATTTGTTTTACAATTTGGTTAAAATGACATGAAAGTGAATTAAGGAAATAAAGAGAGTAAATTTACTTTTACTTTTAAATTATGAAAAGCTGAGTGTTGGGTAACTTTACCTACCAATTATTTCAGGTTGATAATCAATGAATTACTCTGATACACTGATCATTCAAATGCAGTGATGTATAATTTTAGGAAAAATTGTATCTCTGTCATGAAATTAGATTAAATAAAATTAACTCTCTTTTTTATAGTTTTAAAATACTTTTTTTTTTATATTTTGAAACAAATAATTTTTTTTTATACTTTTATTCAAAATAGACGTATGTTTTTTCTATAATTTCTAGAAAGATATTTTTCTTTCAAGCTTTTAATAAAAGATATAAACTCTTCTATTTATTTTTAATAAAGTTACATTCACATCTTTATTTTAATACAACTTTTATTTAAATGTTAGTCAATACGATTTTTTAAATAAAATAAGAAAAATAATCATCATTTTGTTAAGAACGATACAAGAAAGGTGAGGATTATTTACTAAAATTGTTTATTTTTAAGGTAAAAAAGCAAAGGTAAGTAAGTTATGATTAATAAAAGAGCAAAGCTTAGATGGCAATGCTTATTAGTTTATAATAAAAAATGTTATAGTTTGGGGAAAACTAAAATGTTAAATATAAATGCCTATCTTATTTTTTTTAATAAATTTAATTAAAAATTACTCTTTGAAGAAAAAACTAAAGTGAGAGTTATATTGGTCCAATTTGATGTTTAACTTCCACATTTATTTATAGAAGAATTTTCTTAAAATTACAAGCTATTTTCAATAAATATTGAAATTAAAATGTGTGAGGATCGAATATTAAGGGTTACGATTTTATTACGATTCGATTCATTTAGTCTCTTCTACGAGACGATTAATATTACATATAACAATATTTTTTCAATAATTATTTTACTAAAAATCTCACTCTTAGATCATAATTTAATCTAATTTTTTACCGTCAACCACAACATAATTAACCTTCTCGTAATTAAAACATGCAAGAATTTGATGTGGTTCCTCTTAATTAGGGTTCTTGTGGGTGAATGAAGCGTGTACCACACTCCACCCATCAACACAGAATCCAATTCTTACTTACCCTTGGACCACTACCCCACTAATTCAGAGTGCCGTTTTTCGCAAATGCTACAAAGATTCTCACCATCTTCAAAACTATGAACAAATCTATTCTACTTTCATTAATTTCTAAAACTCCACTATTTAACTACTTAAACTTGGTAGTTAAAGTGGATGTTCTGTAAACCAAAGAAAACATTGTTTCGATTCGTTCACACGTCAGATGCTGTGTTTCATCACTGGACCATGTTCCATAGTTTCTTAAAATAATCAAAAACAGTTTTTAAGCAAACACGAATAGTGCAAGAACACGTTAAAAATGATATCAAGAACAACTAAGTTTGCATAAATTTGGGGATATGCTTTTACCAACTTTGAGTGTTTGATATTTATTTGTCTCTTGCAATTTTGCATTCTCTCTTGACCCTACTTACCTCATTCATCAGAGTGGCTCTAACGTCACCTTGTCACACTTTAGAGGCAAAGGCAAATTCTCAATCTTAATAATCTCTTTCTGATGTGGTCATGCACATGAATGACTTAATCACAACCTTTGCCATCACAAAGCAAAGGGAAAAAGTGATTTTGCCACTCTCAAAATTCTTATCTGCCATGCCATTGCTTCTATCTGACATTGTTACAGATAAGATTTAGATAGATACTCTTCTTTCAATCATTCAAACATTGGTGTTTACATTTTAAATATTTACTTGAATTTCGAAAATGATTAATGTTCACTCTATATGATGTTAACTTTAGTTTGCATATGAATATAAACTTTTACCCTTTTAAGTGAACATTAAAATTTGTTTCAAGTTAAGCATAAGACATGTTGATATTGGTTAATAGTGAATCAGTTAATACTGACGATAAAAAATGAAAAAAATCTAAGTGTGAGTCTAAATTTCACATTTAGATCAAAATAAGAAAGTTGAGTTTTGTATGAAAACTTATAAATTTATTGTCTTTAAGATTTTTGATTAGACGTAATGTTAATTTTTTATCTGAATTCGACTTAGGTCTTATCAGTACTGTGTCTTCGTGTGAATAATCCAATGAATTTAAAGTCTTAAACTTTTAGTTAAAACAAACACTTAGCATGAGATTTAGAACTACTTCTATTGGGCAAGTAGTAGTTGTCTCACTAAATGTTAAACAGATTGGAAATTGAGTTTTTCTTTGTTTTGGTTTCTTACTTCATTCATGAGTGTGACTGACCAAGTGTTAACTGATTTCTGGCTTTGTGTTATCCACACAGTGCATTTCTTGAACAGATCCTGCACTTTCACAAATTGTTAAGACACTTGAGTAATTCACCTTTTTTACATTGCTGTTAACTTTTTGTAAACTGACAATGATATTTCTCTCTGAGAATTTTCTTAGAATTTTCAGCATCCAAAATTTTATGAGTACTTTTTTGTTGACTTTGTAGTATACATCAAATACACAATTTCCATGGTTTCTCCTTCTCTCTCTTCTTCCACTCATTTACCTCACTCATCACCACTTTCATGTCCTCTATATATCCACATTCAGAACCCCATTCTCATTCCTTGCTCTTTGACACCTTTTGCTCTCATTTCCCAAAGCCATGAACAAGTTCAAGAAATCTCAAGTTCTAGTGCTCTGTCTTCTACTTGTTCTTCTTGTCATCACACCCTATTTACCTTCCTCACTCAGACCAACCTACCTGTATTTCATCATAAACTTTCTCATCATGGCACTTTGTGCAGAAGCTGGACTCCTTTCAGTTTTTCCTAGCCCTATGGAAGATAAAAAGCCATCAGAAGCAAGTTCTGAGAAAAGAGAAGGCTCCAATTCCACCCCTATAGTTTCTGATGCTGTCTCAGAACAAGCTGAAAAGTGTGCATCTGAAAGGGTTGTTTCTGTGACCAACATGATGCAAAACTCTCCTCCAATGCCTACTAGCCTTTTCTTCATAGAAGCTGATGCAGAAGGCATGGATGAAGAAGATGAAGCAGAAGAGGAGATTGGAGGAGTTAATGGGCAAGAGCTGTTTGCAAAAGCTGAGGCCTTCATTGGGAACTTCTACAAGCAACTGAGGATGCAGAGTGAGGAATCTTGGATTTATCAGAAAGGCTTTTAGGTTGAGTGCTTTAGCTTTTACAGTAGAATAATGTGAATTCTGTAATGTGCTACTAGATTAGAAACAATGGTCCTTATCAGATACCATATGGTTGTTTTTTTCCCCTTCCATTGGGTTTGTACATGTACAAGAACAGTACATAGTTTAACTTCTGAATCCAAGATCATGTATGTTTCCTGATTAGTATGATCTCCGAAGTGGACTTTAAACCTAACTTAATTCCATAAAATCGACTTGTAAGGATTGTACCCATTTATATATTGTGAATTGGTCTTATATTTAGTCGATGTGAAACTTCCAACAATCTCAAAAAAAAGTAACAGTTAAGAAGGTTTTAACGTGTTGCCAGATTTCTTCATTTCAAAAAAAATGAAAAACAAGTATGTTATCAATGATCTTATACAAAATCTAATACATATTTGTATTTATATTTAGTATTTAAGAATTTAAGTTTGAGTCTAAGTCTCATATCACATAAAAAATAAAAAAGTTAAATAAACTTACATAAATACATTTTCTAAAATTTTTGAGTTAAAAGTAGTGTCAATCTTTTATATGGATTGAGTTCAAACATCACACCTTGTCGTGTGGTTTATGCAATTGTCGCGAATTTGACACATCCATCAAATTCAAGTTAAGTAAAATTATCATTATATTATTGCATCAAAGGTATATTTTGGACTAAGATAAAATTCATGAGTGTGTTTATCTTAGTTACATATTTTAGATTTAAATTAAAAACTTATGCAGCATTTGTAGTTGTTACAAAGAAGTTTATTCAGTTTTTTCTTTCTCTTATGATCATTAAAGAAAATGAGTTGATTCACTAAATATATGGCCCTCATGTGTGTTAATGTGATGGTGGAGTGGACCATCCATGTTCTTGTCCCCATTCAAATTTAACTAAGAAAAATTGGAATTAGGCACAAATAAAGAAGAGCCCTTATTTGTTTTTTCTTTTTTTTCTGATAAGGTCAATTCTTATGTCCAAATAATTCATCCTTGTTTGATCTCATGTGGGTCTGGGTTCTAAATTTTCATAACCATGACCAAGTCATCTTTGAAAATTTGAAACCCTTTGCTATTTTGTCTAAGTAAATTATCTTTATAAGCATTGAAAATTAGGGTTTGTTTGATTCTTTCCTCACCCTTTTCAAAATGGTTTTACTAATTTAATGAATATGGTATTTAAAACATAAAATTTGTGAATTAAAATTAAAATGTAAGGACTCAAATTAAAAATATATAGAATTTGTGAATACTCAATAGATATTTTTATAATAAAGACTTAAATAAGAATATCTAAATTTGTGAAAATTTAAAACTTAATTAAGTCTTACTAAAATATTTTATAAAAAACCGATTTAGTAATTCAACTTTGAAGTAAGACTTTTAATCAATATGTTTTTAGAAATACTTGTAAGAGTGATAAGAGAGACAAAAATGCTAACTTATTTGAAGAAGATAAGAAACTACGATAATTATAAAAGTTTAATGATTATAAATTACTGCTTATTTGAATTTAATATAATTATTTTTAATAAATTTATTATATTTATAATAGCTAACTCGATTCAGTATATATAAATTATTTCTCATTTTTATTACATAACCTTTTTTATCATCTTATTATATATTTTATCTTATTTTAATTGTGAAATTATCTTAAAAAGTTATTCATGCCTTCCTGGTTATTGAATAGATATAAGATTGAGATGAGTTACGACAATGAAAACGTATTGAAACAAAACAGCCATTTGATAATTAATTATGGTAAAATATTTTGTTCTTATTTTAAAATTAAATTATTAAAGTAAAGTTTCCGGATGGTTTTTCTGATAATAGTTATTTGAAGGTATTGTAAAGTTAAATTTATATTAGTGTAATTGAAGGTATCGTAGGGCTGAGTTTTTCTTACCTAAATAATTAGGATTCTTAATTATGATTAAATGTTTAATTTCCTAAAAAAAATATTTAAATGAATTATCAAATATGATAGATAAAATAAACTAAATTGAATGGATACCCTTTGGAATCATAGATAAAATTGGATGAAATTCAATTCAAAAATATTTTGGTGTGTGTGATGTGTTGTTATCATTGGAAAAAGGTATGAAGAAAACAAACACCCTCTTTATTAATTCATTAATCTTAATTTTCTTGTTGTGCCTCTTTTCTTAACTTAAAAAGAAAATTTGAAACCCATATTTGTTTTCTGTTTAACTTTAACTATTATTTCTGATTATCATCTCTAAGCACTTGATTAAAAAGGAACCAAGTCCCTTTTATTCACACTCATATATTTTAAACAAAACCGATTCAAATTTATTTTATAGATTAAATCAAATAATTCCATTTAAAGTATTTATGACTTTTTTATTTATTAATTTAGTTATAGGTTTAATTAGTCACTTTGTCATTTTCCCTTTAACAAAAAGGAAAGGTATCATATACCCTTCTATTTTGGTGCTTTTGTGGGGTAAGTTGCATGGAATGTTCATTTTGAGATTATCGTTTTCAATTGTTCTATTTTTATTTTTTATTTTATTTTATATGTTTCTTATTCCCTTTTGGTTTTGATGTGTGTGCATTAGTGAGATGATGTGGTAATGAGACAAAAATGTAAAAATATTCTTTCTTTTCTTTGAAACCTAGCAATAGTAATTTCACTATTCTTGATATGCAAAACTTCACATTAGGGTCCTACATTATCATCTACTTCAACAATATGACATAATTTATGATAATTGAGTTTAAAGGAAAATCTAAAATTGAGGTTCTAAAATATATATACATAATTTAAGTTGACTTATTTAAGATGATTTAGTTGAATGATTTTTGTAGTAACGATCATAATATGGGTACTTACTAATTTCATGAATGATAAATCTATATAATAAAATTTAACTGATAATTTGAAGTAAGGTATCTTTTATTTTATTCCCTTGTGAAGTAATTTCTATTGATTATATATTTTTTCCAACTACAAGGATTATATATGAAAGAATCTAATAACATTTAACTGAGACTAACAGAAAATTTTAACTTCTAAAACACTACAAAAATAATTATTTTTAACGGGGGTTATATTTGGCATTTCTAGGGGTTTTAACCCCCACTAATGGTTTTACCAGGGGTTTGAAATTCCCCCGGAAGAGCAAGCGTGGCTAACGGATTACCGGGGGTTTTTAGCAACCCCTGGAAGTAGCGCAACTTACTGGGGGTTTCAAAAACCTCCGCTAATACTCGGGGTTTCGAAAACCCCCGTTAATGCCTGAGGTTCCAAAAACCCCCATTAATGGCAGGGGTTCTAAAAACCCCCAATAATGCATGGGGTTCCGAAAACCCCCGGTAATGTCCGGGGTTCCAAAAACCCCCGTTAATGCCTGGGATTCCAAAAATAAAAAAGACCTGATCTCATGTTTGAAGAAGAGGGAAATCTCATGGCAACGATTTTCTTTTCATGGTAATTAGCATGAGAGGTTAACGGTTTTCTCTTCATCTCTGTTTATCATGATAACTAAGTACAATATCATTTACAGGGTGTAAAAGCATTTTCATTGTCAAAACCAGTCGATATTCAAAGGAATTGGTTGCACAATTTTATTTAATTTCTTAAGTGCATAAATTTAGGAGACAGACTTTGTCAAAATTATGTTATAATTTAGAGTACAATGGATATTTAGAGCACATTTAAGAAGGAAAATGGGGGCATAGTTTGAGTGGAAGTGATTGAATTTTGCTTACATAGGTTTGGAGATATTGATTCCTCGGTTGTGGGTTGAGAACAAGTGCATTTAACTTTCTGAGTGCATCACACAACAACTATATTAGCTAGTTGACAACATGGTAAATATTGATCAAGGAAATAATTTCTTTTATTTATATATATATATATATATATATATATATATATATATATATATATATATATATATAACTTTTTAATAAAAAGCGTAAGTTGAAATACCTAGCTAATAGTCACTTACTAAAACAGGTCAAAGCATAGGTTGAAATTACCACATTAATTTTCATTTCTAGTCAATCTATATTATATAGGGAATTTCCAAGTACTTGAGAGAAACACCTGACTTTTCAGGACTATCAAGTCTTGAACAATTCATTCTAAAAGATTGCCAAAGTTTGTTTGTGATCATATGCATATCAGATAACAATGAAACAAAAACAAGAAGAAATTGGAATAAGAGAAACTTACTATTTTTTCAGTGACAATCCTAAACAATTTTATCACGCTAACAGGGAGTCCTAAATTCTAATAATATGCAATAGACTAAATAGGAATTTATTCAATAATCAATTTCATAAGCAAAGTTTTTTTAGAACAAACTGCACTATGTATGGTCCCTTTATTACACTCGGACAAGTTAGCTAAATTTTAAAGGACCATTTATTACCACTATGTTTGGTCCAAGAGATGCAATATTTGGATCAGTAGTTGC
Source organism: Vigna unguiculata (assembly GCF_037176805.1). Classification (NCBI taxonomy): domain Eukaryota; kingdom Viridiplantae; phylum Streptophyta; class Magnoliopsida; order Fabales; family Fabaceae; genus Vigna; species Vigna unguiculata. The sequence goes on from NC_140797.1 coordinate 33,037,067, forward strand.
CAGTGCTTCTTCACAAAGTTTAATGGCTTTATGCAAGTCTTTAAGGTGGCCCCACTTGGTCTATCTAATAGTTCCTACATCATGCAGTTCAAATATTTTTAAAAGAATATACATCTAATTTTGAGTTTTGTCATTACATATAAAATTAGAGTGTGATTTCAAGTTACAATTTTGTTTATATAATTCTGCAGAATCGAAAATTAATGAGATATAAAGGTTGAAAGACTCCATACCATACTCATCAATTGGAGCATCATAACCATAATATTTGCAAACTGTGCAAGAGTCTCATTATTTGTGCCTGCAACCAAACTTGGGTGGATAGAGAATATGAGTTCAAACAAGAACACTCTAAAACTATACACATCACTTTTGTTACTCACCCTTCCAGATATATAGTAGTCAGGATCTATGTAAGCACGAGTTCCTACTGAAATAGTTGTAACATGAGTGACATGAGTAACATGAATCGGAAGAAACTGTAAGAATCCAAAATCAGCAACTTTAACAGTAAAATTTTCATGCAACAAAATGTTACTCCATTTCACATAACGGTGAGTGATACTTAAGTCATGAAGAAATCCTAATGCAGTTGCAGTTTTAATGGCAATATTCAATTTAGTTTCACATCACGGTACATAATATCACACATTCAAGATAGAGATGAAATAATCATGTCAACTTAATCCATCACAACCAAAGAGGCCCTTTTCTTGATTGACTTAGTTAAAACACTACTATTGCAATTTTAACTTAAGATTAACTGTTAAGGTAACGTGTAAACTTTATATTCAGATTCAGTTTTAAATAAGCACCAAATTTTATCTTATCTAAAGTAGAACTATCATCTAGATGAATAGTCTAAAAATGTTAAAGCATACTTTCAGAAAGAATCAAAATTGTTATTTCCTAAATACAAGCAAAATGTTCAATAAAAAAAATCACAAAGCTCAATCCAATCAAAAAATGCATCAATAAAAGCATAGACACCACGAAATGATAGGAACGAATTAGAATATTTGTACAATGCTATCGAATTTGAACTACCATGAATCAAATTCTCTAACCTCTATAGAAGGATAAAACGAAAAACATACCTTCGTCGTTGCTGGTAGCAGTGAGATAGCGAGATTGAAGGCTTGACGTGTGTGAGCGTCCGGTGGCGGAAGACGACCCAAACAAGGGTACGCACACAATAGGGAACTTGTGGTGAGCCACAACAAGGAGGTGCTCGTGAAGTTTGTGCAGAGGAGGAATAGCCAGTTACGGAGGCGAATAGCGAACCTGGACAAGGCAAGGTCAACGGCGACGACAGAGCTCATGAATTAGTGGCTGAACCCTAATTGTTTCTACAGTCGATGGATGAAGCTCGCCAACGTCTATAAGTGATAGATGAAAAGTGAAAATGGAAGAATTGTGGAGGACAGAGGTGGACATTAAAACGAAGAGAAGAAAAAAAATATGAATAAGGGTAAAAAAATCAGAAAAAAAAAAGAAAGATGGAGGTTGACAGAATATGAAAAAAATCAAAATAGCATCTACTTATTTTAACTTTAACTGGGTTTGAGAAAAACCCACGACACTTACTTGGGGTTTAGAAAACCTCAACCACCTATTCTATTTTCTTGAGGTTATTATAACCTCTGTTAAATAACCCCTAGTAAAATTAAAATTTTTGGTAGTGAAAAAACTTAAATTTGATTTGTTTATATCTTATGTTATTTTAATTTTTCTATTTTTATGAAATATTCAATTACTTTTACCTTTATTAATTTAATATCAATACATATTTTTTTAGATAATAATCTACACATAGGGGCAAGTGAGATTCAACTATTCTAAGGTACAAGTTTTTTAACCTTACCAATTTATTATTAATAGATATTTTAATTTTAGATGACAATCAACACATAGAAATATATCTTTTAACATGTTAATTATAATCTATTGTACACAGATATGATACGTCGATATATTTATTTTGAAAATAATATGATACGATACAAATAATATATGTATATTGAAAAATGTTCAATAATTTTTAAAAACATCATATATAATTATTGTTGTATAAATTCAAATTAAAATATATATTAAAGTTGTTAACATAAAAATTTATATTTTCTAAATTATTATGATCATAAGAGTATTATTATTCTGTAGACTAAATTCTTTTATGATAAATATTAATAAAATATCTTCAAATATCAAACATGTATACAATATTTAAATTAAAGTATCAATACACTATAGATTTATAGATCGTAACATTTTTATTGTCAATAAATTAAAAAAAAATCTTACTATACCGAATAAAATCTTCAAAATTGATTTTGACACTAAAAAGTTAAACATATTTATGCAACGAATATACATATTTTTTTAATAGGTAGTGTTAAGTATGTAACACTCAACCCTTAGTTGGTTAACAATAGAGCTCAATTTTATTTTATTTTATTTTTTTACTTAAACTAAACAGAACAAAACTTGAATGAATATATAATTAAAATAAAATTATCTACAAATAGTTGAACCTGTTTAAATGTTTCAAAGTATACAATAAGAAAGTAATATTTGACACAAAATTGGATGAGTGCACATTTCATAAAAAGAAAAAACATATCAATATAAATTTATCACTATTACATATCAATTTACCGCTAGGTACTTATCCCTCAACCGATTCAACTCAAGAACATCTCATAAAAAAAATATTATCTGAGATCGTACATTAACCATATCTTTCAAGTCTACTCGGTTCAAGAAAAAATTATAATTTTGGTTATAGTTTTGTAGAAACTATAATCTTAACTTTGAATTTTGTTAATTAATTCCTATAATTTTGTAAAAATTAACAATTTTATTTCATAAAATTGTTATGCAATTTTGTTCCCTATGTTTAGTCAAATTCATAATTTTGGTCCCAATTATTTTTCACATAATTTTTATCTTTTAAGGTGTGTTCTTATGAGTGGAAAGATTCGAGGGAGAGAGAGATTATTGATTTGAGTGAATTTAAAGATAAAGTTTGTATTGTTTTTTTAAGGGAATTGGAGGTAATGTTGGAGTGAATTTGAAAGTAACTTTTGTGAAAGTTTGTGTAGGATTTGAGTGATGTGATTAATAAAAGATTACTAAATTGCTCTTATTGTTAAATGTAGTATAAAATGATAATTAGATAAGTTGTAATTAATTTTGAATTTTTTAGTTCATAAATTAAAATATTAAATATATTTATTAATTGAGAAAAATAAATATTATAATGTATTTGAAGTGAAAAATAAAATATTTAAGTGCTGAAATCGGATACATGAAACACGGATCTGGGTAAAGAATCCATGCACTTGGAAGAGGATACATAAAAAATAGATCCGGGTAAGTGGAGAAAAAGGAAGAAATTGGAATCGAATACATATGTTTCTCTCTTCTTTATCTTCTTTATCACTCACAAATAACCTTCACACAGGGACAATATTGTAAAATATCTTTTGTCACCCACAAATCTCTTCCAAAGTGGCGAGATGATATCACGAGCTTCTTCTGCCATTCGTCGCTCTTCTTCGCTCGTAAATGATTAGATACTTCATATTCACTCGTATATCCATGGTTACTATAATAGTAAATTTGCAAACATAACCTTAATTTTCAATTATTCATAAATTTATTGATTTTCAGTTTAAAACATATTAATTGCTTCACTTGTCTGACTAATTAAATTAGTGATATGATAGTCTGAACACTAATTAATACATATTTTAATTAAGGGTTAAATATGTTTTTGGTCCCTTAACTTTCATTGAATTTTGGAATTAGTCCATTTCGAAACTTTAGACTAATTTAGTCTTTCATCTTTCGAAATACGTGGAATTAGTCATTTTAATCAAATTTTGTTAGGTTTATTTGATGTTTCATACGCTTTTCAAGATTGTATTCATGTTGTTTATACTGTTTTACACATTTTTATTTTTATTTTAAGTTAAATATTATTATGAAACGCGCTTGAAATGTCTGATAAACTTAACAAAATATGATTAAAAGAACTAAATCCACATATTTCGAAAGATGAAAGACGATCCAAAATTTCAAAATAGACTAATTTCAAAATTTACTGAAAGTTGAGGGACAAAAAACATATTTAACCCTTTAATTAATTAAAATGTAGAAAATATATTCAAGATTTATATCTCTATAGGTAAAATTATCATCCCATAGACGAGAACAAAGATATTTCACAACTTATAAAAAACTAAGAAAAACATAACATAATATACGCTCAAAGAACAATACAAATCTGTTCACAACATAGTTTCAAACAACCGTTTTGTTTTTATTAATCTATTATTTGATAATTAATTTATATTTTAGTTAAATATCTCAATTTAATATTTTATTATAGAAATTAAGTTCTCAACTAAGTTGAATCTATCATCTTCTTTAAGAACATCAGAAGTGGAGTCAATGTCAGGAGGGGCGTGAACAACTAACTAATCAATCACCATTTTTACAGATTCGCAGGTGAGTACTCATCACCAACTTTTACCTAAAAAAACTTCAAATCAATTACTGTGACGTGTAACCTTTGTTTTTCCTTTTCTGAAATTTTTTCTTCAGTTTTGGGAACTGCAATTTTGTTACCAAAGAGAAACACATGAGAAGTTATACAATGGTATGTCACGTTTGTGTGCCCTTTAGTTTCCAATCATATTAATCGTTTTTTACTGTGTTGAAGCTTTTGTGGTTCCAATTTGAATGGTAAGAATTGGGTTTGCCTGTTTGTTTTGAAGTCATTCTAAGTTAAGTGAGGGAACTGGAATCAAATGTTCTTTTCTATTTGTTTTTAGGTTGTGATAAATAATAAGAGGGAAAATGAATTGGTAAAAACAATGATCTTTGCTGAGCTTTCATGACAAAGGAAATAGGAGATGTTGTCTGTATAATTAACCTCTTCGTCCCAAGATTTTGTTAGAGCTGTGACGTTAGAACTTTGGAGATCATGAAGATTTTCATAGTTTATTTGATTTTTGTTTCCTTTAAAGCTGCATATTCTGTTACTGGAGTTGAATCCTGCTATACGATGGTCATTTTGGTTTGTGTCTAGAATTGATTAGGTTACTTCCTGTTTCCTCTCTATTTCATTATCAATTCATTCTGTTATAGTACAGATACTCAGAGTTATGATAAGGCATCAGTGCTATAATGTTAAATGTTAATCTTATTCATAGCATATATTGGGATTTGTTAGGTAATCATTGTTGGATATCCGTTTTGCATAGTTTATAATCTTCAAAAGACTGTACATTTTATTTTTTCTTTTATGTTTTCCTTCACTTTTTATATCCTTTGTAAATCTTTCTTGGAACTTCTTTATTTCTCCTTGAACATGGTTTGGTTTTTGAGAATTATTCTTCTAGGTGGAATCTTGTAAGTTTAGCACAATTGTTAGCTTTCGTTTTTCATCTTATTCTTCTTTCTTAAGGTAGCCATGAACTCTTTTCACCTCTTTTCTACTTCTTGGACTTAGGAGGAGGAGCAACCGCAATAAAAACAGCGGAAGGGACGCAATGTTGTCAATGGAAGAAGCGGTGAAGAGATGGGTTGTGAAATTATCAAAGTGGGATCCACACCCCTCTGACTTCTCCTTCGCTCTCTCCCTCCTTCCGTCCCATGAACACTCCTCTGTTACCAGGTTCTCTCTCTGTCTCTGGCTCTGTCTAAATCACTGTGATTTCCACCAATCTGTTATAAATTTCAACATTTAGTTAAATGGTCATAAGCACTTTTTGTTATATGTGCAATTCTTTTATATCAGCTCTAGCTATTAAGGCTTGTTTGTGCTTTAAAGACTAAGTTTGGGAATTGAGATTTAGAGATGAAAATTGAAATATTAAAAATTTGTGTTTCCTTCTTTGTTTCCCTTTCAATCTTATTTTCAACTTTATCTAGAAGTGTCCTCTAAATTGAATGAAAAAATCATTTTATTTTTCCTTTTACTGTATACAAAGATGAAATTTTGGCACTCACTTGTAGTAAAATCAAGTAATTTGGACATTTTAGGTAGTTTTTTGCTTAGTTCAGAAACTTGTACAAAAGGGTTTTGATGAATCCATTGAGTGATGTAGTTGTTGTGCATTGGTAGGTTTGTTAAATTGGAAGACAGGAAACGTGCTCTTGTCAGCCGCATGCTTCAGTACGTTCTTGTTCATGATGTGTTACAAATCCCATTTCCTGACATTGTCATAAAACGAACTCTGGAAGGCAAACCCTATTTGGTATGAGCATTTCCTAGAACAATCAAATATAACTGATGATATGTTATGGAACTAGCCAAAATAGATGAATTATACAAATCACTTTAAGGGTTTGTTCTAGCAACATAATAAAATCCCAAAATTGTAGGATCTTGTTATGCATTGAGTGGTTTAGTTGCAAGCAATGTTTGTTATATATATGTTTGTGTCTATGTTGAATAAGAAACTCAATTTTGTTTCCTAAATCATGTATCTTGTTATTGTGATGGCTTATTTATTTGTTTATATCCTCTTTCATTTCAGGAGTATGATGATCTTAGATTCCCAAATTTTAATTTCAATGTATCACATCATGGTGACTATGTGGCCATAGCATCTGAACCTGTATGTCTTGTGGGGGTAGACATTGTCTCATATGATGTTCCACAGAGAGAATCAATTACAGAATTCGTTCAACTCTTCTCATCATACTTTTCATGTTTGGAATGGAATAACATAATCATGGCTGGCACTTCTGATGATGTATTAATTGAATTTTACAGGTATCATATGTTACACTTTACCTCTTCATTTTTGTCAACTGTCCAGAAGTAGTTCAATTGGAATTATTTCTAGTAATTTGATTTATTATTGTTCTGGTACGTCTAAGAGTTATAAATCGGTTAAAAATTTATTATAAACACCTTCCTCTCTAACTGAAATGTCATTTTTAGGACAAAACTATCAAATATATGAATACCAAATTGCTTGCTAGAAACTTTTAAGATTGTCACTGCACTCTTTAAGTGAAGGCATCTCAACAATCTTCAATGCAAAATGTCCAACAACTTTAACCTGTGACTTTATGCTCTTGTACAATATATTATTATCAGTATAACATAATTTGGCAAATAAAGGATATGAAGATTGTGTTTCTGTATAACGCAGAGCATAATATGTTCTCTGAAATTATTTCATTTATAAATCAATGTGATAGTATCATATATGATAATGTCAAAACTAGTAGAATTCTTTGTAATGTAACATGGTTCTTTGAACTGAAGACAGGCCATGTTGAAAGTCAAATATGTATTTACTTTGCAGGTATTGGAGCCTAAAAGAAGCATATGTTAAAGCTATTGGGAGTGGAGTGTCTGAAGGGTTGAATAAAGTAGAGTTTTCTCACACAAGATGGACTGATATATCAGCTAAAGTGAATGGAAAGGTTATGACACAGTGGAGATTTTGGCTGTTCGAACTTGGAGAAAGACATTGTGTAAGTTCCTCAGCAACTTCAGACACATTTTGACTATAATCAGAACCTTTACTGCACAAAAAACTTAAGAATACCAAATTTTAACTATAAGATGCTAAAGAATTGAAGGGAAGGAGGGTGTTCAACGATATTGACCAAATGATAAAGTATTGTAATGTCCTTTTCTTCAATACATACTTTCAGAAGAAACAAAATCTGCAAAATCAGCTCAATCCTTTTGCATTATATTGTTAAAATCTGGTATTTTCTTGATTTTACTAGTATTGAAATTTGATTTTCTTTCCGTTGAGAGAACTTTAAGAGGATCTAACATGGTATGTGCAAAGGATGGATCATTTAGATTTCTACTCTAAAGGTACTCATTATACTGAAATTGAATTGTTTAATCGCTGAATAATACAAAATATAGCATAAAAATGTCTTTCTGTAACCATTATGAATTCATGCATCTACTTACAGGTTTCAATTGCGAGAGTTCACCCAATATCAGCTGCTATGAGTTACAAAAGAACATTGAAGAAAGTGGACTTTACGGAAGATGAATATACTCAAGGTCTTCATCTTCCAAATGTAGACTTTGTTGAACTAGGAATAGAACAACTTATTTCAACTTTACAGAAAACTCTGTAAAAAGATTTGTACACATTGATGAAAATATTATCATTTTAAAAATATTGTATTCAATCCAAATAAGCTCTTTTTTTATTGTGAGTCAACAATATTTTATATCGGTCAAATCCTTATACATTTTATGGCCTAATTAGCCACACAAAAATGACTCAAATTTTAAGTATTTGTAAATTTGGATATTCTTAATTGATTTTTTATTAAAAAAAATTATTTTATTGAGTCCTTGAAATTGTTAGTTTTATCTAAGTACTCTGTTGTTTAATTTTTGTCATAAAGAAATGGCTTGAACACATTATTTATAATTTTTTCATTTCTAAATCACTCTTCAATTCATTCCTTTCATTTCTAATTGTTTTTATCTTCTTGATGAACTCGTTCATTTCTCTCTAAAAATGAGTTGACTGATGAGTTAGAAATTTAATTGAAGATTTTTTTTTTTTAAATTTCAGTTAAAAATATTTAAATTTATAAATACTTTTATAACTTAATTAATTAAAGAAAAGATTGGTTCAATTAATAGCAACTGGTTGATGATGCATCGCGATTTAGTCGTAAATTAAGTTGTATTGCATAATCATGTTTTATTTCCTAAATCATGTTTTCATGTTATCTTGTTATTGTGATAGCTTATTTATTTATATCCTCTTTCCTTTCTGGATTACCATGGTCTTGGATTCCCAAATTTTAATTTCAATGTATCACATCATAGTGACTATGTGGCCATAGCATTTGAATATATATATATATATATATATTCCGGAGCATCCATCCAGAATATAATTTCAGAATGACTTTTTAAAAAATAATTTTCTGAAAATACTTTTCGAAAATATCTTTCGAAACTGTCATTCTTTCTGAAAAAAAAAATAGAAAAAAAGAAATATAGATATTTTAATTATATTTTTAATGAGGGTAATTTAGAAATTTTTTTCTTTTATGGTGGTGCAGTAAGAAAAATCTTAATCTAAATCATCACCGCAGTCATACATGCATTTACTACTCAATCTAAATCATGGCCCTTTGTTGATTCTCATCCATAAAAGGAGAAAGACACTTCAATTTAATGCTCCAACAAATATTCTTCGGTGATGGTGGTCAAGAATAAAGAATATCTTCCACTTTATGAATGTTAATAAAAATCTTAATCTGGTTTGATTTAACTTCCGTGTACACATGAAAATCTGATTCCTTCATTGAATAGTGGAAACGTTTGGTCCTAAAAAGGGAAAGCAGGAATTTGGATAAGTTGCTTAAAAGGGCCATAGCATCAGGAAGAATACTATACCAGTTAACACAAAAATTCCCACAAAATAAGTATATAAAAACTTTCCTCTGTGATTGAGAATATATCTGATGTTCTTTCCAAGGGAACCTCAATTGCAATCTCAATACTTACTTGATCCTATTCATAAAATTAAACTCAACTCTAAACCCGAACAAATTTGAAGTTTACATTCTCAAATACTAGACCAACTCATTCTAAATTCATTATTGGGTCACCTAGATTTGCCCCACCACAGCACACTCCTAGCTGATGGCTCTGGGCATGAGAGAAACTATAAAAAAACTTACCTAAATTGCAATCATTCATAATTTGCCTTAAAGACGACCTTAATTCTAGTGCCTCAATGATACAGATACGATCTAATCCACTACAAATGACTTGAATAAAACCTATCTACCAGAAATGTGACTTAATGTGCACTCTTCCCCTTATTGGCTGTGAAATGAGAAAACCATAAACAAGGATTGCATTTATAAGAAGACACCTTTAAAGACCACTTTTAACTTGATTGAAATATTTGATGATTGATACCATAATGTACCTCCTAAAAGCTCATTAAGGAGTAAAACCCACCTCAATGTCTTGATTTAAGCTTAACTGCACAATGGGTATAAAGAACCACCTATAACTAAAAAGAAAAGTGTCTTTTAGCTTGATTTCCAGGCACCAATAATTACAGCCTCTTCCTCTGACCAACAACGTTTCATGAAATATGGATATAGCCGGAACCCAAAAGGGATGATCTGTAACTTATCTCAGGTAACAATCATATGATCGAAACCTCCTCCAGCTTGTAGTGCAGGAACTCGATTCACTCCAACATTGTGAAGCAACTGTTGTAGCCACCTTCTAGTTGTGGGGTCTTCCTGAAGAAACAAAACCGAGACCAGATAATATAAGCAAACAAAGCATGTAGTTGGTTTGGTACTGGAGAAAAATTAAATGCAATTATTTAGGTACTTCTATCTAGTGTTATTTTCAAGTAAGAATTGGTTTCATTTCCATAGTCCTAGTGATAAATTTACAAGAAAGATCAACCTAGGTTCCTCGGTCAAATGGTGTCGTTTTCAAAATTATTGGGACCTCACCTTCATAATCCACGTCATAAGTGTTTTGCATTAAAGATCAACATAAATTCCTAAGGTTAAACTCTAATTTCAAATAAAGAAAAAAACACCAAAAACTCTTTAAAGGAAGTGACCTAGATTTTGCTACATAAAATTGACTTTTCCAGTTACTTCACTAGAATCCTTCAACTTATGATTTCGGTAATCCAGCCATTCACTGAATTCATTGAATCAAATTTGTATATCACCGGAACTACAAGCACTTACACGAAGGCAACTGCTGAAAGTGGCATCTCTTAACATGTCTGGTAAACAGCTTCTTAATGCATCGCAAGCCCTGTTTTAACCAGAGCAAAGTTTAATTATAATTCAACTTGAAAGAAAATCAGCTGACGAGGCAATTTAGTTTGAAGGGATGAAGAAGGAACAAGTAGGTAGTTGCAAATTACCAACTAACCTTGGATTATCTGACAGGCGAAGATAGCACCGAATGATATGCTTCAGTAGACGAGATGAGGGTTGCTCAGCAAGAGCTGCCACCATGTTCCCCAAAACTCTACCGACCGCAAAAAAGCGCTCGGCTGTAGTACAAATATAGTCCAGGCCGACATCGTCCAAAAGAATTTTTTGAACAATAAATGTTGCAACCTGTGGTGGAGGTTTCATTAGACAAGCATGATCCATTTTACTATTATTCATGTATATATTGAAGATCAAGAGAATGAAAATTTAAAATGCCCAAGTGGCTTAATGTCTACAGAACGAAGACATCTTTGGCATTCATAGCACAAAATCATGAATCTATGTCAAATATCTGACTTTAGGATCAAGAATAACATTCTAACTCAGCTATTACGAATGCCAGTGCACAAATTACATCTTACAAAACTAAACATGCCATGAAAATTTCAAAGCCCCGTGATGTAGCTAAGAGCTTAAATTGAGACCAACTACTCATGCTATATCAGTAATGAACATATGAATCCATACACAGATAAATCATAAATGGTTGTATTAGAATGAGCAAGATAGAGTAACATAAATACACAAGTGCTCACTGGAAAAAAGTGCATATACACATGTTAATGAAACAGAGACCAGAAGAAAGTGCTCAGAAATATGAAGGAAACAGAAACTAAATCCAATTTGCCAGACAAATAACGTGATGACATAGTTTACCAAAGACTAAAAACAAAGAATCAGTAAACTCAACTGTTTTGGATAGCTCACTGCCCATTTCCATGGTGCGCAAGCACAGAGGAATTATTTCTGTTGAAAGAAGGAAACTTATAACTTCTGTATCATCGACCTGATGGATAAAAATTTTCACAATTGACGAAAACATAACATATTAGATATGAATTATAAAATAAAAAAAATAAAACACAATGATAATGTAACGTAACAGTGGTACTATACTTTTTACTTGATAGTAGTGAATAACCCATACTAACAAATTGAATTTGGGGATTTGTGTTAAGAATGTGGTGATAATTTCTTTTTAGTATTGCCATATAATCATCAATCATGTATATTGTCTTATATTTTTTTTTCTAGTAGATGTTTGCAACCAACAGAATGGGCAAGGAAGAAATACCTTCACCAATGCACCGATGACACCAAGACTGGTAAGCCTCAAGTACTCAAATGGTCTTGACTTGCTTGTTGTATTAAGGAAGGGGTACAGATATAAAGGTATATGAGCTGCAGTGGAGAAAAAAGCAAGTACAACAATTCATTGTATGAAACATCAAACACTTCATGTACTATCCTTGAACAAGCAAAAACTGTAATGGATATTATGAAGTCAAAAGTTCTCATAATTATTCAATGCAAAAAAGGTAATATAAAACTAAATGCTTCTAGCCAAACAGGTTTAGAACTGTTAGATGTAACAGGCTTAGACCAATCTCTTTGTATTTTCCTATTTATAAATGCATACCCGCATGTGCTCAATACACATTAGGGATTCAAACAATGACTCTTTTATTTCAATCAGAAGTGTGTAGATATTGGAAGTAAGAAATCTAACATAAGGTAAAAGTTATGCAGTTAAATTGGGAAGTCAGGAATGACCTACAGATAGTGAGAGAAAAGAACTTGACTTCTAAGCAATGAAAGAAGTCCTAAGATGAGAAAGACTGACAAGATTCACTTTCAGTTGTAAAAGCTATTATATATTGGATGGAAGATTTTCAGCAGACCATCTTAAAATCATTCAGGATAAGATATCCTCCAACCCAACCTAAAAATCATTTAAAACAAAACATACACTAAACCAAAGCAATCAGAAAACAGGAATTCCAACAGTGAACAAATTATATTACAGTGAACAAATTCAAGAAGAATGAATTAAATTTACAAAAGAGGATGTCTGCATCCCTTTATGCAGTAAATTTATATAAGCAGAAATCAAATTAAAAGGCTAATTTTCACAAATAATGTAAACCCAAAATAAAAATATTGACAATTCAATCAACCCCTAACCCCTAAATCAGAAGTCCATATCCATCTATGAATTAGCTCATGAACTTGACTTGTATTATGTCCCTAAAATGCTCAGCTGGACATTATAGTTTCCAGAGCTTCCCAATTCATTATATTATCCAGATGGCATCAACCAATTCGAAAAAAACTGACAGCATCTTCTAAAGCACTAGAGCATATAGAAAAAATAGAGTTCAGATTCTCTACTGATTTTTTGATGTTATCCCTCTGCTAAGCCTTCAAAATACACTCGTGTTGGTATATTAAAAGAGTTTTTAATATATTTTAAAACACTAAAATCAGTGTCCATTAATGTATTTTGGAGACACATAGGGACAACACTAAAAATTCAATATAGAATCCAAATTCGAAAAAATACTGAAAACTGTGTAACACAAAGGTGATCAATAGAAAACCAGACAGAAGTTTAAAGTCCTTCAGATGAATAAGGAAAGTGACGATACCATTGAGGAATAGCATCCTTGTATCCGGGTGAGATGCTACACACTGAAAAAAGAAATTACAAGGGAAAAAAACACTCAGCAGCGTCAGTGTTTTGTTTATTTTCTTCATAACATATTTTGAAAGGAGATAAGTGAAAAGAAGAAAAAATAAGAAGTATGATATTTATGATATGCTCATTTCCTAAGCACCTGATTTTCAGAATTAATAAGCTTAAAAAAGCAGTACTCAATAATGTCTTGGTTTCGTTTGTCCTAAAGAAACATAATAACCTGGCTAGCATAATGTATTCTGTTACATAAAATGCATGCTAGAAATTTGATACATAGTTTTGGAGTGTATACATTGACCAAGGATGACTAACCAGTCAGAATCATGTAGCATGCAGATATAATTCCACTGTTAGGGCAATGGTTCACACTTCATTGAAGTAACCGAATTCAGTATTTAAAATCAAAACGTGGTTAAAAGGGTATTCTATGCTTTATATATAGGTTACACCTCCTTTACATATGCCAACAACAACCAAGCTTTTCCAGCCATATGGATGAATGCATAGTTTGGTGTTCTAGAATATGGTCGTCATATACTGAAGTTATTCACTAAAACAAAATGAATGTCACAATAAAGCACAGAAAACAACTTGATAGGACAAAGTCATCTGACCTGAAGAAGGGCAAGAGCATTACACACTCGATTTGATTGTGCAGGAGTAAGATTTGGTGGTGAAAGAACTGGGTAAATTGAAACTATTTCCTGAAACAAACATATCAATCCTTGTAAGTAGAGGAAAATTGTGAAGAAACTTGCTACTGAAAAACAATGAATAAAAATCCAATGCCTAAGGGATAAAATGAGAAATAATTTTTTTCAATGACACAAATGCTTACAAAATATGAAATCAAATTAAATCTGAGAAAAATTAAACCAACAATGCTCATAGCTGCAGAGACTATAAAATACAACATCCGAATTAACTGAGCAAAACTAATAGTATGTTTAGTTTGGTTAAACGAAAATGAAGAAAGTGGAGAAATATTTTAGATTTAGCCTCCTTTTCGTTCATAAAGTTGGATGGGAGGGGTAATAATGGAGCTGAAATCCTTTCCTTCCTATTTCTGACTCGACTTCAATATTGGCAACATTTGCAGCAAAGGGAAAACAATTTTATTATTTTGATTATGCAACTATGTTCCCCGGAGATTTTATTTTACCTACCTTGTCCTCTATTGCTGTTTAGAAAAGTATAACGGTTATTTCTTCATATATTTCCTCCCTTCTCTTGAACCAAATCAAACAAGGAAACTTAACCCTCCTTAAGGCTGAAAAAGTGCAGTTTACAGAGTATGCCAAGAATAAAAACTTACTAATTACCAAAAGAATGATCGGCCTAGCTATTAAGACTAAGTTATAAATTAACAGTTTTAAACAAGTTGAGTTATCTCACACCATGACCGTTTACTTTTATCACCCATCACCACCCCATCAGTTTTATATAATAAAAAAATTGGTTTTTGCAAAGGAAGTTGGAAGCAACATCAACTTATCAAAAGATATAACATATCAGAATGGATAGAAAGGCAAAAAAGCACAAGGAAAAAAGTGCAATGTAAAAAAAACTCAAACTTTTACAAACTAAGTAAAAATTCACAAGAAAAATTGAAGGAAAGTATGGTTAACTATACAGGAAAGGAATGTTACCAGGGTTAGATAGCATACCTGCAAAAGTGCAGCAATAGTACCAAAAGAATTCCATAACAAAGGAGCCAGATCTTGAAATAGCTCCCTCTTCTAAAATGCAAAAAAGAAGAAAGAAAAACATTGATCAGATACCTCTATATGAGTGCATCACAAATATCGAAAATTTCTCAATATAAATGGTATGCCATTAAATCATTTTACTGATCTAATTAGACACAATAAGAACAACCACCAAAGCCTTTTCCTACTAGGAAGGGTTTGCTAATCAAATGATGTCATAATATTATGCTGTAAACCACGTCTTAGATTAGTTACACACACGTAATAAAACTTCTTATATTATTTATCAGGACTTACATATTTGAATAAAGCATAGAGGATTTCTAGTTGAAATCTTGAAAAAAAAAAATTGAACACAATGGGTTACTTGTTCTAAAGAGTAGACCTGGATTCAAAATTGAAAACCATATGGGACTGAAATAGAACACTGTTAGAATAAATAGTCTTAAATAGAATTTATTGTAAAGGTGCAGTGTGCTTTGCGCTGCACTTAGTTCCTAGATATAGCTTTTCAGATTCCTTTCTCATCCCTCCTACATTGTATCTAATGTATCTATAGTTGTTAAAAATCTAATGTATCATCTGAAATATTTTCTTTAAATTTTTGTCCCTAATCAGTTTATCACTTTCTTTTGGGTCCCAAAAGCATGTTAGATAATGTTTTGAAAATAAAGTACTTTATATAACACTTCAGAGAAAAAAAATGTAAAACAAAATGATTATTAGGAATGAAAGAGTTAAACTAATTTACCAGGTACCACAAAGAAAATTCATTAATTTATAAGGGATCAAAAAACATATTCAACTCTTATCTACCTGATTATATCATATGTCATGTTTTATTTAGTTTTTATTATCATCTAGTTAACTTTTTTTATGTTTTTTAATATTTTTTTAATTTCTTAAAGCATAGATTATGGTTTAATTACTTTATTATATTATATTATAAATAAGAATTCACCAATAACAACTTTAAATCCAACCATGAAAATATGGCACAGGAGTGTTTAACTTAATTGGGCACAACTTGAGGTTGAAGCCCAATAAATAATAAACGAGAGAAAGACACACAGAAACCCAACGGACCCGACCCAATAGGTTCTCTATTCGCTAGTACTGTCCATGTGGAAGTGAAAAATCCCTGACAACATAAAAGGAGTGTAGGTTTAGTTAGACAAAAGTACGAAGGAAGTTCAAAACACCACATAAGTGTGATGGTGATTGACTCTATGCATGGCTATTGTGGTGGGTTTAACCACAAATTGAAAAAGTTCAAAAGGGTTTGATGACGTGAATTTCCCTTGAACTTCAAAACACCACATAAGTGTGATGGTGATTGACTCTATGCATGGCTATTGTGGTGGGTTTAACCATAAATTGAAAATGTCATGTGAGAGTCTTGCCGCACCTCACTGCCATGATAGCAATAGTAACCATCAATAAGTCCAAACAACATCTAGCAAGGAGTGGCTGTTTATAACCATCAATAAGCCCAACAACCTTTGATAATCATAGCGGTGACTATTGATAACATTTTAGAATTTGAGTTATAGAATTTGATTTTAAGCTAAGTCTTTTACTAACAAAACTGACTTTAAAATAGAGATTTGTCTACCAGTGTAATTTGATGGTAACACTCTCGTCAATGTAAAATTTCAAACATCTCTACTAACAAAGGGAATTAATAATACCTATGCCAAAGCCATAGAACAAGCAACCACCACCACCACCAATTTTTTTGGTCCTGTCATGGTTTTTTTTGTCCACTAGGTCATATTTTGATCCATTTGCAGTAACGTGATGCCGCTAACTCATGGCTATTTTCTTTTTTTCATATAACAAGTGATCAAACACAGATTAAGCACTACATGGTTCATCCCAATAGTTAAACACATACAAACTGACCTCATCTCTTTCTACCTTTACTTCTCCAAACAAAGACCAAAGTGATAAGAGAGAGAAACAAACAAGGAAAACAAAGCTTTAATAAACACAGGACTGTTACCCTCACCCTCATCCGCAGCCAGCACAATGTCTCAATGGTTAATTAATACACACAAAAATAAAGAGAGAGAAACAAGATTCAATTCATATTCACAAAACACAATTAAATAAATAAGAGGAACCCTAAGCACATACTCAGAAAATAAAAACAAATACTACAAACTTCAATTCACCGGCATAGCAGTTCAAACTACAAAAAATTGAAGCAGAAACTTGAAAAAACAAGTAAAAATATTGTTTATAAGGGCTAACCTTAGAAAGTTCCAGAAGCGCATTTTCTCGGAGTTCAGGGTTGCTGAGTTCCAATACCAGTTGCTCAGCAGATGCCATCTTCCGATCTTTGCCTGCACCGGAGCCCTGCGTTCCGGCCCCACTGGACGAAGATGGTGGACCGCCGCCGAAGGCCGCACCCATAGACAGCGATTGGGGCAAATTAGACATTTTGGGATACAATTCACTCTAGTTGAGTTTAGTCTTTTTTTCTCTCTGTGGTTCTTTTAGAGAGAACACGCCGAACAAAGAAACACTTATATGAAAATATAATAAGCGGTTTTGCGTTTGAAACCATTTTATTTTTATTTTTTAGGTTTTTAAGTTTAGATTGACACGTATCTTCTCATGTTTAAAAGATGGATTGTGCTTCTCCTCGATGTGTTTGTGTGTTATCTTGAATGGATCTGTTTGTTATGTAAGTATCCAAGGAAATGTGTGAGAAAAAAAGAAAGAAACACAAATGAAATTAATAGTATTTATGACTTTTTATTAACTCCACATATTATATAATAAATATGAATTTTGAAAATTGATTTTTTTATGGATAAATTAGATTAAAAAAGTGTTTCTTTTTTCATCTAGTTAGGCATCAATGTTTTTAGTTATTGTAAAATAAATTGATTTTTTATTTTGATTTCTAAATAAAAAAATTATCTTCTAAATTTTAAAATAATTGTTTTTCTGACTTTTATTCTTCTAAAATTTAAAATAGCTAATTAGAATCCTCAATGTACTTAAAATGGTTATAACATACTAGCACAAAGATGTACACAGTTTGAGTAATTGTACTTATTTTTTTATTATTTTATTTTATTTTAATGAATTAAAGCACTGTTTAAATATTTATATTTATTTTGTTACTATACTATCTTATTTTAATAAATTAAAGTTTAATATTTATATTAATTTTAATTTATAAATTTATTTAAATAAAAATATATTATTGTTTTATACATTTGATGTTCAATATATAATATGAATGATAACATAATATATATATATATATATATATATATATATATATATATATATATGAAATATTATCTTTCCATAAATTTGTACAAAAAGTTCATCACAAATTTTCACTCATTTGCACATAATTATCCACATATGTGACAGATGCTATGTCATTTATTTGAGACAGTAGGCAAGATAATTTAATAGTTTGGATTCAAAACCACTTCAATCTAATTACTATGGTCCATACTAACTACATGTAACATGGTTCCTGTATAATTTTAGTTTTTTGATAAATTTGTACAAAAAGTCATTTGTAACTTCTCACTTATTTGCACATAAATCCTCACACACACATATGTGTGTGACAACTACTCTGACATTCATTTGGGACACTACATGTAATTTCAATGTAATTACTATGATTCATCACTTAGGTCTACATCTGCACCACATATTTTGCATATATTTAACTTAGAAATGAAAACTGCATTGTATATTACAGACATTGCTTTCCGGCAAATATTCACCGATTTCCAATAAGAGTAATTAAGGTAAGTCAAAGGTCAAATAATGATTATAAATACAATTAGAACCTGCAGATAAATGTAAGCATTCATTAATCATTAATTTGATATTTGACTTGAGAAAAGTACTATGTTGACTTGAGTATTGAAGTCTCTTTTGCATGTACACCCCCACTGGTGTTAGAAAGAAGACAAATACTTTAGTGAGTGGTCCAGACCAGAAGTATAAGAATTCACTAGAAGTTCAAAAATCGTAGTAAGACATTATTTCGGCTCCATAAATAGTGCTCCTGTAGGAACAATATATCTCTCGATTTTGTTATTCTTGTTTTTTCCATTTTGGGTTTATTCAAATAAACTTTTTATTTATTTTCTTAATAGTTTAAACTTGTATGATCTATAATCTATATTTTGTGATTTTAAAATACTATTTTATCTTTTTTAATCATTATTTATTTCTTATAACAAGAAGAATAATTTGAAGACTAGAATTGCATATTGAAATTATGAAAACACACATTTTTTTTTGTATTTTTTTAATGTAAATGAAATAATTTAATAAAAAATGTTTAATAATTTTCCTTTTCAACCAACTTTTGCATGATTTTATTTAAGGTGACAAATTATCACTCAGCAAAAAAGAGAATAAAGTAAATCTCTTGTGTCTAAATCATTTTTCACTTAAACAATGAAATTTTGTTTAAACCAGAATATTGATGAGTCAATTCTTTTTCTTTTCATCGGGAATTTTAGTTTAAGTTGAAACTTTTAGTTCAAACAACAATATACATATAATAATAACAGATATTAATGAAGTTGAAATATATACTCATAATTTCTTAGTTTTAGTAATGATTATGATATACTATAGTTATGAGATGATACTCTTACAGGATCGGGATAGCTAGAGGGTTATATTGTGTAACATTAAGTATGAAACTCAGTTACAAGAAAAAAGAAAGATATATAATATTTTCATTAATAATCTAATCATATAGACAAAACATCAATTAATGAAAAGTTGAATAATATTATTGTATCACTTTTTTTTTACAACTGTACATCTTAACATAATTTTAAGGTCGATTTTTACTCATAATAGTTCTTCTAATCTGGAAATTCACATATTTCTATGACATGAGTAGACTGAAAAACAGAGACAAATAAGATATAACTGTAATTTGAGATATAACTAATGCACTCTACAATCACTATCCTTTCCTTTATGAATATAATGTTGCAAAAATCCTATTACAAATTCCTCCTCTTGAAAACCACCTCATAAGCCTCAAGTACACAGAACCTAGCACATGAATCAGTATGGTTTACAAGCATGATCCTAGGTTTATGTGATTACAACATGAAGTTTCATATTTCATTTTTGCAACATCTTGCATCTTTATAAACTTAGAATCCATTGCCTGAAAGCTTTCCCATGGATTATAGTATAATCCACAAACCAGTTGTGTTAACCTTAGAGAGATTAGCCCTTAACCCTTTCAATTGACATCTGCATATGTATGCTAAAAGGGTCATATTTAATCTTATACTTTTCTTATGTTGATAGACATACCAAAGAGCATTCCATGGTAAAATGTCAGAAAATCCTTGTGCTCAGTAAAAGTTACTCCACAGATGCAATGTGTTTATATTCTCAAAATTCGCCTTAATTTGTAAACCTGAAAGGTATAAAGTTATGCTCAGTACTGTCAAGTTTCAAACACAGATAGTCAATACAAAGATATGCATATTCATGCTCAAGGATAAAGCTACCATAGTTTAAACTTTAGGTCCAACAGAAGTAATTATTTGCTATTACTAATCTCCTATATTCTTCCTAAAACGACCTTCTCTGAAACAAAAAGCACTACAACTAATAACATTAATTAAAGTTAGAGTACTGCAGAAAAAATAACATTAAATGAAGTAAATATAGTTACAATACAATTTGATTTTTATAAAAAAGGTGTTTTGTTGTTGCATATAAATGAGAGCAGAGGTAGTACAGTTTATATTTATAAAAACTAATAGATTTTAATAAATTGGAAAGGAATGAAAGTCCCTGTATGTAGAGTTGGATATTTATTAAAACAAGTGCTAAAGAAATTCTGTGCTGAAAGGTAGATATGGTTCTATTATCCAAACAACACGGTTATTTTTCATTTTTTGCTTCAACATATTACCCCTATAAGATCTTAAAATTTAATTAATGCCCTATTATATCCACAGTTTCAGAAATCACATCACTTTGAACCATATCTATATACAGATAAAATGACTAGGCTTTTGGGATCACAATTGTGGCCATGTTGTAGGGGAAAATTTCAAGGAATATTATATTCTAAGATTGTAAGAAAAATTCATTCCTCATAATTTTCCTCAGACATTTGAGAAGATACCGAACTGAAATTTCAAAAAGGTGATGGTATGAATCCACACATCAAAAGAGAACAATAATGAAATCCAAAAAGGATAGTGTTGAACAATATCAGATGTGATTAGTTTCTCTCTTCTTTTTTCTTATTGGTGATAGCCAATGAGACCAAGTAGTGGCTAATGAGAACTTAGAAAAAATGACTTCAACTTAGATAGATTTCAATTATTTGGTTGCATAACTATGATAAGTAAATGGTCCTTGGGAATAAACTAAAATGTAACAACAAAATGATCAACCTGAGCAGTTCTGCTGGGTAGTGACAACTCTAAGCAGTTTCGAAGGCCATCAACTCTGTCAATAGTCAATGAATTGGTTGCACACATTAAAGATAATTATCCTTAAAAAGGCGAAAAGATGAAAAGCAAGAGTTTCAAAGAGCATGAGTACCTTTTGCTGATAGTTTTCAGATAATACTGGTTCTCATTAAGTTTTCCTTGACCGCCATACTTTATTTCATCAGTGTTCATAATAATCTGCACCATCAAAAAGTGGCAACAAAAATTAGTTCTCCCTTTGGAAGGTCTGAAGTAAAATGATTAAGAAGTTTGGCCTACAGAGAGATTAAAATATGCAAAGATAGCAATGCATGGATAAAAACAAAAACAAGTTTACAAATTTCACAATGAAATGAAACTTACTTGATACTCCCCAGCTTCTTCTACACCTATGCTATAACTGTCGTAGGACTCTGTTGGATGAAAATTGAAAATAAAGACAAGAGGACCTCTGATGTAAGATATGACCTGCAAATAATGGTAGGGAATACTTTACCACATACATAACATTGACACAAGTTCGCTTGGTATGATATTAACAACATAAATATATAGCACAAATACGCCATTGGTTTGCATATATAAACAGAAGAAAACATCATACACAAATGAAGAAAAGAACATATACAATTGAACTGTCACTAAACATGCCAGAAAGTAATGAAGATGAAAACTAGTCACTAATTATCCTAAAGGGAAAGGAATGAAAAAAAATCAATATACCATTGAACTATCATTCACATGGTGAATGTTTGGAAAACCTCGTGAGAGCACTCTCTGATTTTCATCCAGCTTCATCATGTCCTAGAAATAATTTCATTGCTTAGCATTAGCAAGTAAGCCATAATATTATAAGTTAACAGTCACATTAGTAAAGTCCATCGGATAAAGATACAAAAATAAAAATATTAATGAAAATAAATAAACAAATAAAAGTGGTGGTAAAAAGATCTTGAGAACCCATTATCGCACGTGAAAGGAGGGGGAGGGGAAATCAGCAGATTGTGTTGTGTTGTGCCTATGGTGTCCAATCTCACACCTCAAGCTCATGTGGACTTTTTCCTTTTGGAATAGTGCATAAAACACAACACTAGCAGTTTATACTGTTTATGAATAAAAAATTATTTGCAAACTCTATCCATTCATATTGATGCAGTTCAGATTAGACCAATTCAATATTCCAATTACCTTCCAAGAACACTTTTGTTAGAATATAATCAGCTGTTACAGATTTCTTGGAGATCAACCGTTACATAATCTCAAAAAGTAGTATGATTGATTCCTAATTATTTGGTGTCTTTGTTGTAATTGGTTCTCTTCAATAGTATAAATACATATTGTGTGGTCTACATTAGACATACAATACATTCAGAACATACACAATTCTATAACTTTTATAGCAAGAGATTATTAGATTACCTTATCAAAAGAAAATAAATCACGGTGAACTCCATCTTTGGCCAAAAGATCCCAACAACGATTGGCAAGCAGATATGAGTTGTTGTTGCTTGATGATGGAAATTCAACTCTCTGACGAAGGAAAAACATCAATATATTATCATGGTCACAAACAAGACGTATATGTCCATATATAATGAGTAATTCTCACCTTTGGATGCCCAAATTCATTACCCATGAAGTTCAAATAAGCACGGCCACCAATTGTTGACGTGATCAATTTGATCATCTAACCAAAAGTGAAGAAAATTAATAAAGACAAAGAATGATAAAAGTATAGGAAAAGTCACCACACATGATACATATCTACCAGAAACAAGTCACTTCTAATATAGAAAAGGACATAAATTTGGGAAAAAAAAAAAATTAGAAACAGGACCTCCAGAATATTTATGCAAACCTACCGCTTATTTACAAATGTTCTAACAAACAGGCCGGAAACAATTTTATTTTCAATTTCAAAATCCTTGTTTACAATTCTAAATAGTAAATTTAGAGGATAGTGAACAGCATACTTTATGCAGCGAAGTTCCCCTCAATAAAGATTCCTTATAGTGATCTGAATTCTCATCTATTTCGCCGAACAATATTTCTGCAAATGATCGCCTTCCAGATATGGACTGGCAGAAGAAAAAAGAATTAGGCTTAAAACAATATAAAGAAATAAAGCTCATAGTTCTAGAAATTGAAAATGTGAGTTACCTGGTTGTGATTTTCAGCGTACATAAGCATCTTATCCGCATATTCTTTATTTGAAACTAATGTATTAACAATCTACAACATTAGAGGTAGCAACAACTAGAATTTAATAAAAGAACATGACCAACCAAAACATTTCATTTGATGAAAGAATGATAAATTATGCTCAAGTGTACAACCTTAGTCATATTCCATTCATGATCAGGTACACTCTCAAGAAAAGTTGACCACATATAAGGCACGGAAAGGTTGACATAGTAATCAAATCCTAATCCACCTTGAGAAGTTGGCTCACATAATCCCGGGTAAAATGTTGCCTGAACGATAATGGATACAAACATTATATTATATTATACAAAGCAATGTGATGATCTCGGGATAATGACTGCTTAGCTCTCAAAAATATGCACCTCAAAACATGCAGGCACAGGAAACTAGAGGAACAAATGCATATCAATAAAGAAACAAGAGGAGATCAATGAATAAATGCAAATCATCATGTACACGTTAAGAAGATACATTAAATAATTAACAAAGCACGTTTTCAGAACCCCCTCCACCCCAGAGAAAAAGGAAGAGAAATGTTCATCTTTTTGAATCATGACAAATGTTCATCTTTTTAACAGGTTAGCCTACTTTATGAGCCTTTTTAACCTGAAAACTAAGCCTTCTCATAACTAGGTGGGGCCAAAAACATAGATTAAATAATATGAGTGACATATATGAAAAACCATTTTCTTTTGCAAACCCATTTAGAATAAAGTCTCTTACACTAGTTACTCCAAAGTTCAGTTTAGTCTTCCTTCATGCCTTCTAGTCACTCTATCTTGCTTTTGATCATATGAGAAACCCAACTAGCTAGCATTTTGGAAGCATGCACATAGTTCCAATTCAACAATAGATGCCTACTTTTTTTTCACTCTTAAGAATTGTGACGCACATAGGTATACAAAAGCATCCAAAATTGTAAGTAAATGAAAAGAACAAAAATACTTACATCCTCCGCTATTGTGACAATATTTGGGTGAAGATAATGCAGTATCTCATTGGCTAGGATAAGATATACTTGCGCATCCTTGTCAACATATTGGTTGCAATACCTGAATGAAACTAACGTTTGTAATCAATACAATTTTTAATGTCATTACTTATCATATTTTAAAACCAATCTGAGTAATACAAATCAGTTGACTTGACATTCTGCAAAATGTCAAGTTGTATTACAACAAGGAGAAACAAACAAAAAATTGACAACCATACAAGAAACTTTAAAGAATAAAAGTACAATATAAATGCCTTCAGAAACAGGATTGGGATTCAGGCAACGTCTTGGAACTAAAATATCTTTGTAAGAAACTACTAAACTCAGGTATATTTATCCATAAGAAGCAATAACGTTTGAAAAGGCCTTACTCCTCCAAGTCTCCAGTAAAAGAAGCAAAACCATTGTGAGTGTACAACATAGATGAAACTGAATGGAACTGTAAACCATCAATCTGATACTCTACAATCCACCTGTTCAAATATCAGTTCATGAGTAATTTAGCATATGTCAAATGATGAAGCAATAAAAAATAATAAACAAAAAAGAATTATAAAATAAATAAAGTTCTGTATAAAATAATTAACTAATAAATCAATCAGGTAGAAAAGACAATGGCTTAAAGAAAAAACTACAAGTGTACTCTACAACACTGACTTTGCAATTGCATATACCAGTTCAAGTTTGATACAAGGAAATGCAGAACATCAGGGTCGCCATATTTGAACATTCTGGTTCCCCAAAATTTGTGTTGCCCTCGTTTTCCTAATCAACAATGAAAGGTGAAATCAAAAGTGGTATTTACAGGTATTGAAATGATAGTAAAAATTAATACAATGTCCTCTTAGTAAGGAACCAAAAGAAAATATCATACACAGGAAACATATAAAACTATCTCATCTGACAACAAAAACATTTGTCCAAATAGCATGGCTACGCCTACTCTGTTAACAGTTTTACTGTAGTCATCTAAAAGAATTTAAAAAGTAGAGATGAAATTTAATATATCAATAATTGACATCATATAACAGAGGAAGCATCATTCCTCATATAACAGAGAGTAACAAGGGAAAAACTTGCATGTGACTAAATGAAGAGGTTTCAACAGTATGAACAGGTACCAGTACGAAAAAAACAGTCATTTGATCCATCAAACAATGATAATCCGACCATCTCATCTGCTGCTGCATATGAATGGATAATTTCTAAGAAGACGAGCAGCCCTAGTCCTGTGCAGTTAAAGGCAGAGTTAGAAAAATAGTCTATTGCACAACAAAGACAAAGAAGAGACTTTTGTCATTATATATTATACATTTTTTATAGTTATAGCCTTTACTGCAAAATCAGGAAACATATATACTGGTGCAGTTACCATATATGGTTTACCTTGCTTTTGTTTCTTGTCTTCTTTTAATTTAGACAAATATCCAGTTAGCCCGATGGTCTCAAGTGAAGCTTATCCTTCTATTGTTTTGTTTCTAATCGATATGGGATCTCTAACAGTATTGAAGGAAAATAATTAAACACTCTTTCTATCTCCAAATTTTAATGTTAACAATTAAGATTAAACTATACTCACTATAAAGGTTTTGGGGGTGTACAGGATGTTAAAAATGCCTGATATTGTGCTATTTCACACACGATTTTAAACAGTTTGAATTTTTCACTTAAAACTTTTAGAACTAGAAAAGTGAAAAATTCAAATTTTTTCTTTTTTTTTTTTAGTTCTTTTAAAATGGGGTCGAAAAAGGAAAGTGGATTTTTCGTGGAACTAGAAAAAGGCAATTCAACTTCCATCCCCCAAATTGTTAAAAAACAAAAGTTCTTTTTTTTCTTTGAATTTTTTTTGTTTTCATTACATCGTATTTTAGATTTATGCCAAGGTTTTAGACGAAAAGGAAATAATATTTTTATCTGAATCCCATCTGTTAGCCATTTTTGCAGAAACTCTCTTTCGGATAATTGAACGCCGTTATACGTGCATTTAATATATATTTCTCTCTTCCAATCCATATAATCTTCAGACCATTCTGGAATTTGAAAAAATAGTATATGTTGAGAATAAAGAAGATAGGGATTGAGATTAATCTCCCTTGTGTATAAACCACACATAGGGTAATCTATTTATAATAGAGAGAGGTACAAGTAAAAAGAGTAACTGAAAATAAAAAGATTAAATAGAAGATATTGTTTGATATTGTGGTTATCAATATCTAACAATATCTTAATAATATCAAACTATATTTAACACTCCCCCTCAAGCTGGAGCATACAAATCATATGTGCCAAGCTTGTTACAAATATAATCAATTCTAGGCCCCCGTAAAGACTTCGTAAAAATATCTGCTAACTGATCACTTGAGTTAACAAACTCAGTCTTGATGTCTCCAGACATAACCTTTTCCCGAACGAAATGACAATCAATCTCAATGTGTTTAGTCCTCTCATGAAAGACAGGATTAGAGCTAATATGAAGGGCAGCCTGATTGTCACATACAAGTGTCATTTGAGTAATATCTCCAAATTGTAACTCTTGAAGCAATTGCTTGAGCCAAACAAGTTCACAGGCAGCTGAGGCCATAGCTCTATATTCTGCTTCTGCACTAGATCTTGCTACAATACTCTGTTTCTTACTTTTCCACGAGATCAAGTTACCACCAATGGAGACACAATACCTAGATGTAGATCTTCTATCAGAAGGAGATCCTGTCCAATCAGCATCTGAATAGCAAACAACTCTTGTATGGTTATTAGAACCATATAACAATCCTTTTCCAGGAGATTTTTTAATATACTTCAAGATGCGAATGACTGCATTCCAATGATCTTCACATGGAGAATTAAGAAATTGGCTTACCACACTGACTGCAAAGGAAATGTCAGGACGAGTAACGGTAAGATAATTCAATTTCCCAACCAATCGTCTATACTGCTCAGGATCAGATATAGGCTCCCCCTGATTTGGTAGAAGTTTAGTATTGGGATCCATGGGTGTATCAACAGACTTTGAACTCATCAATCCAGTTTCCTCCAGAATATCCATGGCATACTTTCTTTGAGATATAACAATACCATCATTGGACTGTGCCACCTCAATACCCAAGAAATATCTGAGTTTGCCAAGATCTTTGGTCTGAAAATGGTGACAGATATGTTGTTTCAACTGAGAGATGCCATGGTTGTTACTCCCTGTAAGAACGATGTCATCAACATATACTATCAAGTAAACACATCCAGCACTCGAGTGTTGATAAAAAACAGAATGATCTGTTTCACACCGAGTCATACCAAATTGTTGAACAACATTGCTAAACTTTCCAAACCAGGCCCTAGGAGATTGTTTTAGGCCATATAGTGATTTGCGAAGACGACATACCATCCCAGAAGACTCCCCCTGAGCAACAAACCCAGGAGGTTGCTCCATATAAATTTCCTCTTGCAAATCACCATTGAGGAAAGCATTCTTAACATCAGTTGATAAAGAGGCCATTGTTTAAGAGCGGCCATGGCGATAAATAAACGAACAGAAGCCATCTTTGCCACGGGGGAAAAAGTATCTCCATAATCCAACCCAAAAATTTGAGTATAACCTTTGGCTACAAGACGAGCTTTGAGGCGATCAATAGTACCATCAGGTCCAACTTTGATAGCAAACACCCACCTGCAACCAACAACAGATTTCCCAGACGGCAACGGGACCAGTTCCCAAGTTCCACTATTATGAAGAGCACTTAATTCATCTGCCATGGCCTGACGCCAACCAGGATGGGCTAAAGCGTCACGGACAGTTTTTGGAATGGTCACAGAAGAAAGAGAGGAAAGACATGTATAAAAAGGTAATGACAAGCGATGATAACTCAAAGCAATATAATGGGGAGAGGGATTACGGGTAGAACGCATACCTTTTCGGAGGGCAATGGGAAGGTCAGACTCAGGTGTCAGAGCCGGAGGAGACAGAGTAGTTGGCACTGGAGTGGAGTCACATGGTGGTGGTTGTGATCGATTACGGCGACTATAAACCTGAAGAGGTGGTGGAGGAGTAGGTGATTGTGGAGCAGGAACCGAGGGTGAAGAAGACACAGTAAGAGGGTCACAAACAATAGGAACGTTAAAGGTATTAGAAGAGTTGTCAGGATTGGATGGAGTCAGAGGTGAAGATTGACTCTTAAAATAAAGGGAGAACACATTAAAGGTGACATTTGCAGACACAAAATAACGGTTAAGAAAAGGAGAAAAACATTTGTATCTTCTTTGTGATCTTGTAAACCCTAAGAAAACACACTTATGTGATCTAGGAGAAAGCTTGTCAAGACCAGGACTAAAATTATGAACAAAACATGTAGACCCGAAAACTCTTAAAGGTAAGGGATGAAGAGGTTCATGAGGGAATAAAATGGAGTGAGGTATGTTATTCTTTAAAACCGAAGAAGGCATACAATTAATGAGATAACAGGCAGTAAGAATGGCATCACCCCAGAAATGTTCAGGAACCTCGCCATGAATTAAAAGAGTGCGAGTGGTTTCCATAAGATGTCTATTTTTACGTTCAGCTACACCATTTTGTTGAGGGGTATAAGCACAAGAAGTTTGATGCAGAATGCCGTGAGAAGCCATAAATTGTTTGAAAGAATGAGAAAGATATTCACGGCCATTATCACTACGCAAAACTCTAATAGAAACACCAAACTGAGTTTTAATTTCATTAAAAAAAGATTGAAAGATATGAAATAATTCCGAACGATGTTTCATTAGAAATAACCAAGTGCATCTGGAGTAATCATCAATGAAAGTAACAAAGTATTGAAAACCTAAAGTAGACTTAACGCGGCTAGGACCCCAAATGTCAGAGTGAACCAAGGCAAAAGGGGACGAAGCATCACGTGTGACACTACGAGGAAAAGAAGTACGAGTATGCTTGCCTAATTGACACGACTCACAATCCAAACGAGACAACTTGGACAAGGCAGGGACAAGCTGTTGTAACTTGGCAAGGCTTGGATGACCAAACTGAGCATGAATAAGAGAGGGAGACTCCATAACTGCACCAATGTGTGTAGAGGGACGAAGATGATAAAGACCATGAGACTCATATCCTGTGCCAATCACCTGCTTCGAACTCCGATCCTGTAAACAGACAGAATTGTTGGTAAAAGAAACAACACAATCAAGAGAACGAGTTAGGCGACTGATGGACAACAGGTTAAAAGGAGACCCAGGGACATAAAGAACATTATCAATGGTTAAAGCAGGAAAAAGTTTAACAGTGCCAACACCATGAGATGAGACTCTAGAACCATCAGCGAGTGTAACAGAAGGTAAAGGATTAGTAGAGGATAAAGAAGAGAACAAAGATTTGTTACCAGTAATATGATCAGTTGCTCCTGAATCAAAAACCCAAGGACCAGGAGAAAAAGATTGAGTCAGACCAACAAAAGATGTACCTGTGTGAGCAACAGATGCAGTGGAACTAGAAAACTGTTGATCCTTATACCATTTGAGAAATTTGTTGTACATAACAAGTATATCGGATGAAACAGAAGAAAGTTCAGAACGGAAAGAGGCAGCGGAAGACGCCATAGAGGAACTGGAAGACACGCGGCTTCGAATGCGGCTTCGAATGGCGCGTGAGGGATGATCAAAACTGTATGGTCGCCGGTCGGAACTAACACTCCGGCGACGACAACGGTGGTGGCGACTCCGGCGACGGCTCCGGCAGCGGCTCCGGCGACGGCTCCGGCAGCGGCTCCGGCGACGGCTCCGGCGACTACTCCGGCGGCGGCGCCGGCAGTGGCGCCGGCGGCTCCGGTGGCAGCAGCAGCGGTGGCGGCAGAGGTGGAGGCAACGATAGCGGAAAAAAAAAACCTTAAGCTCTAGATACCATGTTGAGAATAAAGAAGATAGGGATTGAGATTAATCTCCCTTGTGTATAAACCACACATAGAGTAAAGAAGATAGGGATTGAGATTAATCTCCCTTGTGTATAAACCACACATAAAGTAATCTATTTATAATAGAGAGAGGTACAAGTAAAAAGAGTAACTGAAAATAAAAAGATTAAATAGAAGATATTGTTTGATATTGTGGTTATCAATATCTAACAATATCTTAATAATATCAAACTATATCTAACAGTATGCTCAAGTATCTCATGTTAAAATGCATTTAGTGTTCATTGGTATTAGTGTCAACGTAGTTCCAGTCATTTAATATTAGCCTAGGAAGCAGTCTCTACTAAGTCTATATAAAGAGGATAATGTACAAATCTCGCGTAATCTATGTAATATATGCATTTGACTAAAAAATAAAGCATTCTCATTCTCCAAATATTCTGTTTCTCAAGCTTTCTAAATCCCATATAAGCATCAACACATTTCTATACCAACAACTTTAAGGATTTTGCTAGGTTGGATTTATCAAGGAAAGAGCAATCCTTTTGAGTTAATATTTTCTTTCCTTCCTCTTTTTATTTTCTTCATTAAGGAGGATTACTGATCCACCTGCGTTTGTGTCCCCTTTCAAAGTGAATTATTGTTTTATGCACAAAACAAAAAAAAAAAAAGACATAACTGAATTCAAAGGACATATCAACTTAGATCAGCATCTTAACACATTTCAGCTCACTAAAGTTTCCTTTTGTCAGAATGGCCAAAACACACTTCTAAGAGCAAAGAACTTATTAATACCTTAAAAATCAACATGGTCAGTTCAAGCAATAAAAAGAAAACCAGTACTGCATAAAAATGCTTACCATGGGCCTCATCAACTAATCGCTTGAAGTCCTCAGGAGTACCATATCGGCTACTAACAGCAAAATAATTTGTAACCTGCACCATCGGATCAATGTTTGAGCATGTCACTAAAGGTTAGAGTGGCAATAAAATTCTAACAAAACTTATAAACAGCTATAAGCAGCATGCCAGCATGTACGAGGTGTGCACATAGTTTGTGTAAGTGTCAAGACTTAAAAGATAAAGCATGTATGCCTTTTGTAAAATTCATACACATAAGTTACTACAATCTTGTCTGTCAAAATGGCATCCGTTAGAAGTGGGTTTTAAGCCTAACTCAATCTCACAAAACCGGCTTGTAAAGTGAGGTTTGCACCTCACTTATATATTAGGAAATTGTCTTATCTCTAGTCGATGTGGGACTTCCAACATCATCAATTACTAACAACTTTGTCGTATATTAATGTTTCATAGACTTAATTGTAGTTTTGATCTCTATTTTACAAAATCTGCAAATTTGATCCCTAAAATTATTTTTCAACCATTTTAGTCCCTTAATTATTAATTATCCATAACTTTGGTCCCTGGGTTTCCTTTTACACAATTTTTGTCACTTAAATAATTTTCCATAACTCTCTTCAAATTTTAGTTTTAAATCAACTTACATTAAATAACAACTCTCTAAGTTGTTACCTTTCTCAATCCTGTAAAGAACCCACCAGTATCACACGTTAAATCCCAATTTCATTGTGTCATGTCTTAAGTAATAGAAGGTCGCTGGTAATTGAACAGTTACAAATAATTAAAATTAAAGGATCAAAATTGCATAAAGAAAATTTAGGGACCAAAATACAAATAAGCCTATTTAATAGCACTTAACTTCATAGATTTATTAAATAATTCCCTGTATTCTCCTAATTCAAAAGTAGTTAACCTATAATAGAAGTGTCGCATGCATGTTTGAACCCATGACACTAAATATCCACAATAGTAACTTGAGAAACTTTAAAAGAATCTTAATCACTATACAATTACCATGAGAAAAATAAGTAAGAATTACAGCATTAACTTACTCTGTAACCAACAGTAAAATAATCCTTATGTTCAACAATTCCAATCAGCTGGATGGCATTGTATCCAGCTTCCTTAATGTAAGGAAGAACCTGCATTTTTTTTATTGAGAATGTATTGCAACAATAAAAAAATCAATGGAGTCAATTACAAATATAGTCATCGAAGATATGCATAATGGAATAATTATAAATTCCAACAAAAGAAATGGGGGAAAACCTTGTCTGTGAAATCACTGAATGAGGATATTTTTGGTTCAGAACCACTAATTCCAACATGAGCTTCATATATCCGCAGGGATTTTGGTACTTTCGGACTTCTATTTTTCCACTTGTATGCTTGCTCAGGGGGTGGTTCCCAGTGAATTGCATAAGCTTGCCTCCCATCAACCTCTTCAATGCATTAAATCAGCATCATTGATACATTCTTATAACATAAATCAAAGGACCCCATCTCCATCTTCCAAAAAGAAAGTGACCAAGGTTCCAGACAAATTTTTCCATAAGCACTTCAAGGAAAAACTTTAAGAAAAAAAGAAGTTTCTCCATAAGCTAAAATTAGTTTATACAAAAGTTACAAATAAAAATTTAGAAACATTATGTGGGAGAACTTGAATCAATATGCATACAATTATGAAAAAGCTTATTTCATTTTTTTTCTTATATTTCTCTCTATAAGTACAAATAGAAAAGCTTGTTCAAACAAATCCAGGCAATCATACCTTTTTCTTCTTTTTTATGTATTTGGGTATAGCATTCTGCATTTATTGGCTTTTCATAAAACTGAACATAGACTCAGTTTTTAAGTTCTATTCAAACCCCAAAATTGGCATTAATTGAAAAAGGAGTACTATATAACATAGGATAATGAACATAAAGTTAATAATAAGGAAATGGTGATAATATATGAATTTCTTTCAAGGGCATACATTTGATCACCTACTGGGACAAGGATTTTGTTGTTATGAGGTATAACTTTTATACTCAACATAAAAAATTCCCACGTCAAGGAAGACCTGAACATATCTTCCAGGTCCAAGGTGTGTTTTAGTTAATATGTAGGTAGATCTTTACAAAAGAAACAACCATAAGATACTACACATGACCAAATATAATTCTAGTTTATATTCACAGACAATTAAATTACTTCCAAGAATCCAGATAAGATTTACCTGGCTGCACATATGTAGCCCAAGCAGGCACCCTCTCCAATGGTCCATTAGGAGTGTTGAAGTAGACTCTGTACTTGCTACCATGAGGAATGGCAGGACTATACTTTTTCATCCAAGCCTTCCTACCTTTACGTGTCTCAAACCAGTATGCTATAGGAGGTTTGAGTGCACGAATTTTCTCGTGCCATTCAGGATCAACTATAACATTATATATGTCATACTCCTTGCCACTGTCCATTGCAGCAGTACGGGAAGGTCCATGCTCTGCTGCCCATTCTTTGTATCTTGTTTTTGGATCTTTTATGTTTGGTAAGTCTTCCATGGTTTGAGGTCCATTAGGACCAAATAGCTGCTCATATAACTTAACTGGCCCTTCATAACGATTATTTGGGTAACGGTTTTCTCCTGGTTCCCAGTACTGCTCATTTGCTTTCTTTAAGAGCTCTTCCACAGTGACACCACTATCCCCTTTATCATAATCATCTACGTAGTTATACATTTGAAAATAGTATTTATCTGGCTCTTCTCCCTCTCTCAGCTTATCTTGAAGAATGATAAACCAATATCCATAATCGTCATGACCAAAGTAATGCTCTCTTGCACAATTTTCTGTAGGTGACCAATCATTGAAGTCACCAACAATTGCACAATAGCGAGCCCCTGCATTTACTTGCTTGTCAAAAACCAAGAAACTATGGACACAATAAGAAATGGTTGTAGCTGAAAATTAACAAGATAAACTAAACTACACATTCAACATTAAGATTTTGAGAATTGGAAAGAGCCCAAAAGAAAAAAAAACATAGGGGATAATGTCAAACCTGGAGCCCATTCCATATAATCAACACGATGTTCTGGATGACGATGCATTCCCAATAATTCAAACCTGGACCAATCATGCAAAGATTTGTAAAATAATTAATACTAAGTTACTAACAACTACTTCAAATATCATAATTCCATGGCAACAAATTTCAAGAACACATAAGGAACGTAATATACATCACATTTATTTTTCAAAACTATGGTCGATGGAATTGATAAAAGTTAAGATGCTAAAACGGAATAATGTAGCTCATAGCTGAGAGAACCAAAATTAAAAATTATGTACCAAATTACAAGCTTAAAGTTACATTATAATGGAACTAACCCGGAAGCTAGAATCATGAAGTTTTCGTGCCGTTTCAAAATTTCATCTTTAATGTCCTTCAATACTTTATACCTGCAAAATCCAACAATTAACATCTTATATCTTATAATGCCAAGCATCAAATTTCCAATCCATCTAGAGGCAACAAAAGCTGTCCAACATGTCCATCTCATTCACTTGGACAGCAAAAATAAAAACAATATAGTTTTTTCGCCCATTTAATTAACAAATAAGTACCTTAGCCTTACTTCATATACTATTCTTAGTCTCAATTACCCTCTTTACTTAAACCAAACTTCCCCAATTCTTTTGTAGGAACCCTGAACAAGATGTTCCAAAGAAGGGATTTGACTTTTTCTTACCTGAGGAAGTCAGATTGAAGAATGAAGTCAGTGTATGTTTGAACGTATGTTGGGATAGCTCCAAAAAACTTTTCCTTTCAAAGCAACAATTGTTCCTTTTTGTTTTATTTTGTGAGTTAGAATCGGAGATGAGCATTACAATTTCTAAATACACTCTACCAACTTTTCTCCAAACATAGCCTCAGTTCTTCATGAAAAGAACCAACATGTGATATCACGAACACACGCCTAACAAATCATGAATGTGCTGAAATATCAACACTTAATTTTTTTCCATTAATGATTAAAACTACTGACTTTACCATCACTAATACTAAAAGAGCCTAAGAAGCAGAGTGTGAGTGTAACACCATGTGAAGAGAGTGTCATCACCCGACTCCTAAAAAATCTAACTTTCCATCACAAACACTAAAACCAAACACCCCAGAAAAATCAAACAAAAATTCCACCAAACACGGCCCAACTTTCATTTTAAATTTTCCAAATTTCATGCCTTTCACGGAGGAACAGGGCAAACGCTTTGTGGGAAATGCCACGTTTGGCGAGAAAGCCAGCAGGGTCAATACCCTTTTCTACATCATCACTTGTGGTTTCGGTTTTGGCCTCTGTCCGGTTCTTCTTCGGGTTTTGGCGTTGCTTGGGGTTCTCGGAAGCAGCACATGCCGTTTTTGTAGGTGTTCTTGTTCTGCGTTGGAAAGTGAGGTTTAGGGGTTTGGTTTGGGAGGGAGGGAAGGAGGTGGCGGTGGTTGGAGGGAAGTAGAATTTGAATGGGATTGAAAGGGCTGACATTGTTTGATTGAGATAAGGAAGAAGAACACAGAACACAGGATGTTCTGTGTTCAGTGTTGTGCTGGGTCTTAAGAGAGGTTTTAGAGTCCACACTTGGCAATAATCTCAGGAAAATAGAAAAGAATATCTTCTGACTTTCAGTTTAAAAAGTAATATGAAATGAAGAAAAAATTATATTTACATTTCTACCTTCTATCTAGAATTCATAGGTGTGATATACAGTAAAATTTAGTTAAGAGTGATTAGAAAATTGATTGTAAACTATATTTTTTAATATTTAATAGAAATATATTGAGTTAAAAAATTATAGAAACATATTATTAAATACCAGCGAATACAAGCGTGATGACGCTATGTATTTTTTAAATATAAATAATAATATGTTAGTAGATGATAATTGTGTAATAATATTAAGTTAATATATAAAATATATTTATATTTATTAAAAATAAAGTAAAATGAATAAAGAAATTAATTATTGATAAATAAAAAAAATAAACAATTTTATAAAAAAGAGATAAAATCAATCATTAACTTTAAAAAATTTAATAAATAGTTATATCGTAAAAGGTAGAATTGATATTATAAAATGTGAATATAAAAGAGGAAATTTTCTTGATAAAATGAAAACATATTTATAAAAAAAACATGTAATAATATTTATAAAATGAAACGTGACATTGTTGAAGACATTTAATAATATAATATGTTGTGATATGTAGAAAGCAGTTTGGTTCTTTTACCCATTTGCTGAGATTTCATCTTGTAATGTTGTAGGTATGTTTGATATCATTCACTTTTTTACTTATCTATTTTGTCTTTAAGCTTATAAAAAAATATAGTGGTAATTTTTTATCATACAACAAGATGAGTCACATTACTACACTATGCATTTTTGCTCACTATCACTTCATAATTAATTGAGGAAGAACCTCATTTAACTTCGATGACAGACTTATATTACACACACGTCTAGGCCATGAAGATGGTTTGTGCAACTAGTGTTGTTTTGCTACATTAATAGTTGTACAATGAGAGTTTTACATGTGTAGACATGGGAAACTTGTAGATTTTTTACAATAAACTTATGTAAGTCATTCTACAACACAAAGGATGTATACATGTTCAGCATTCATGTTCATCAAGGTATTTGTTAAAGGTGCGAGACAAAAATTCTAACAATCATATTTTTTACTTATATTTATAATTTCAACAATCATATTTTTTAATTATGATTAGTGACCTGTTTACGCTAATTACATTATTAGGTGGTTAATATGAATGTCGTTTGACCTAATGGACCGAAAATCTTGACATATAATCTATATAAAGAATCAAGATGAAATTTTATGAACAATCAAACTGAAAACACTATGAGAAACTATTCGGCATGTTCGAGCGATGTTTAATCACATATATGAAAATCTTCTTTGAAGTACTCTCACACAATCAGTGATCGAACATTTGATCACATATATGAGAATCTTCTTCGAAATAATCTCACACAATTAGTGGCCGAGCATTTGATCATATTTTCAAAAATCTTCTTTGAAACAATCTGATACAACCAGTCGACCGACAACCCATACCGTACATAAATGTTTTTAAATGTTTTTGTAGACTTGAATGTTTGAGCACTTTCCAATCATTGTTGCTTAGGAAGCCATTTGGACCTCTTTGATAAAGCAAGCTTTGCAGGACATTTGGTAGTTTTCAGGATTCATCGTATTACATGACAATTTGGAAGAGATTCTTCGTTCGCCGTGTCTTTTTGGTGAATCATTCATCAATTTTTACAATAACTGCATTAAAAATTGCTACTGAATTCCCTTATAAATATGCTTAATACTCAGTCTATGATCATTAAACTATATCTGTTAATGCATTCATAAATCACGACTTGATAATGCTTAATAAAAAAAAATTAAAGCTCGTTAGAGAATATATTTTTCAATCTTTAGAAGCGTAAATTTCGTTGAAACACATAATCTTTTATCTCTAACAGAAATTGTTTGTTGATTACTCTATTATTATATTATAATTCATAATTCAAGGATTTTTTTTTTTTAAATAACCTTTACACTGACTGTATCCAATTAAATTTAAGAAACGTATACCATATATTTAATAAAAAAATTATAACATGGTATTTAAACCTCCATTGTAATGAAATTCAAGTGTACAAATAATATCACAGTTGATCTCCAAAACATAATTCGAAGCTAAAAAATTATCAATTATTAGCTATACTCCAGTTAGCTACAGACCCAAAAAGAAAAAGAACTTGCTTCAGGACAAGATCATTGAGATGAATCACTCTGTACTAGCAAATTAAAATTTGAAGCAGAACATAATCCACAAGAAAGATAGCGGAACATCAACATGATTATAGTATGCTGCAACCTTACAATAGTGTTTGTCACTCTCATTTTCACACAGGCATACACACGGCTCTCCCGTACACACATTCTCTAATTAGAATAAACAAGGAATCTGTAAAAAAACAAAAAAATGGGAGACTTTGCATGAAGATTGTTTTTATGGTATGTAAACCAACTATGGATTTTTCTTATTACCAATTCCATCGCATCAATTACAAAGGTAAATAAATACAATACACTTTTCAGAACATCTGTGTGGTAATACACAGTTTGTATATATAGAATGAGAGAGAGAAGAGAGAGAGAGAGGGAGAGAGAGATTACAGCTTCTACCTATTCTTGTTTCTTTGGATACTCCCTTGGTCCAAATATTGTGGATCCAATTCTCACATTAGTACTACCCATTTCAATCTGGAAAGGCAAAAATATATTTATCAACAGTTGCATGTATACAGTTGATTAAGAGTAAAAGAAATTAGTTAGCTGAGAAATCTTTAAGTAGTTCAAACAAAGACTTTAGTAACGTATCTATCAACTAGTAGTATCTTCAAAATGCTTCAAAAACTACATCCCATACTAATTATAGAGAAATGTGGTAGTGTCATCATCAACCATATCTATAAAACTACGAAAAATGCCAACACACTCTTTCAAGACTTAATTATTGGGTAAAATTCACGTAAGAATGTAGATCTCCCCTTTATTTTATGAACTTCATTTATGATTTAGTGGGACCTTTCGGAATTTCCAATCAATAATGAAAAATGTTTTAGAAAGTGCGTTGTTAGCATTCTTCGTACACTGTCATCATCACGGCAAGTATCAAACAAGGCATGCCCATCAAGAAAATTATAATTGCTAATTAACTTTAGGACAATACTCCATACCGCTAATTCAAAATCACCAGACATGCCCATTGAAAGTTCACATTGCTCCTCGGGTATTTCAAGTGCCTTGCATACTTCA
Source organism: Vigna unguiculata (assembly GCF_037176805.1). Lineage (NCBI taxonomy): Eukaryota > Viridiplantae > Streptophyta > Magnoliopsida > Fabales > Fabaceae > Vigna > Vigna unguiculata. Next base: position 33,076,552 of record NC_140797.1, read on the forward strand.
GTTCTGCAATTTGACAGGGTCTGATTTTTCACAAAAGAGAGAACCTTAGTAAATAGACAAGAGGGAGTTGGAACAAAAGGCACATAAAACATTACTACAAAAGCAACAAAATGATGGTAAAAATGCAGATCAAATTTCAACAAAACAACATTAAGACAATAAACGAAATACAATTCTTAAATGGACAAGTTATGACAAACAAGAAATGGATCATTTCAAGGAGTGCTCCACACATGCTTCAGAATATAAGAATAGAATCTGTCACCTGAAAGTTCTTTGGGGTTGAGGTATAGTCTGCCATTCCTATTGTCATTAAGCCAGAGAACTCTAGGTTTGGGCAGCTCAATTTCACGTGTTTTGCAAGCTCAACACAATTAGAAGGATCAATACCAGATTTGGCTGCAAAAACATAAGAATCCATACAAACATTACTCATTTAAAATGTGTAAGAAATAAGATCATTGTGTTACGACAAACAGTGCACTCCAAAGTATTTGAAACAATGTCAATACATAATCAAAGAATTTGATACGTTGGGTTAACAAACAATGATGGAATAGCTAAAATTCTCCAATTCAACAGATATCAAACTACCTTATGAGTGACTGATTAAGTAGCATTACTATGTCATTATCTGAAATGAATAAATAAAAGTTGAATGTAGCAAAAAAAAAAAAAAACTGGGATAAGGGGAAATATTTGAATTACTTATATTCTTTCAATTTGTAGAATTCCATGGGTAACGTTATTAAAGAAATAAAATGAATAATAAATCAAGAAGTCTCATTATGGGAAGACATGTCAGTAATACGAATATACAAGTTACAATCTACACATGAAGGATTTGCAAATACCTCAAGTAAGAATTTTCCTCACATCCAAAGGTAGAGGGGAAACCTCAACAGATCCAAAAAGTGTAACAAAGAGTTAGATTAAGTCAAACTTACATTCTTCTCCACTGGTATTTACTTGGACCAAAACCTTCAGAGGATCTCTTCCAAGGGTTGATACCATACGATCAAGATTATTTGCTATCTACAGTTCAAGAGGTACAAGAACACTTTAAGGTTAGTCAAATAGCTAATAGTATGAATTAGAAAATTAGCTGTACCAACACCACATTTTGAAATTTTAACTAGCTATTTGCTTGGTATAGCATAATAGACCTTGTCCACAGCAACAGCAATGCGAAAAGTAATTAATAATTGAGCACACCATAAAGACAACTTTTATCTAGATTCATTCAAATTTTATTAGTGCATAAAATAAAATTCATATCTCCAACAACTACAAGTAGCAATGATTTTACATCTCTACCTTCTGATTGTCCACACTCTCAAACATGGCCAGATTTGGAACACCACCTACATAAAGTATGCAAGGTTAACATTCAGCTAATATAAGGTGCTGAAGAAAGGAACAGACGAACAAGCTATAACAAGATAATGCAATTATAGCAACATTTTCAACAATCACAGCCAACCAAAAAGATGTAGAAAAACTATGTACCCAGCTTAGATAGCAAAATTAAACTGGCATTACCACTCAATCACCTTTACATTGAAATTTAATCCCTATTTCATCTCTACCATTTGTTGCTGTTGCAACAACATTAGATTGGTATGGTGTGTTAATATGGCATATAAGGATTATAATCATCATGTAATGGAACCAAAAATAGTATTCGGAACTAAAATTAAAATCAATTGTATGGACTAAATTGAAAATCATTAAATAGATAAAAAAAAGAAGAAATTAATTAGATTTCCTTACATTTAAATTCACTACTCATGGCAATGCTTTTTATCTTATATATTTGAGTCCATAGCATTACATACACATGGTTCAAATTAAACTCTCCTAGTAAAATACTCCCAACGGAGATGGTTTGTTAATATGGTGCTTCTGAAAAACAAGGTAGTCCTCCACATACGAAAAATTAGAAGCTTTGATATAATGACAAACATTGAAATCAAAAGCAATCAAAGGCCTCACTTTCTATCCAAATCCTACAACCCTAGTGAAAGCAAAGAAGGAAATTCATTCTACATCAATAAAACTAAAGTAAATTCAGAAAAAAATTTTAAAAAAAGATTACCTAAAAGTGTTTTGACTTTGTTGCTCTGCAAGTGCCCAATGAAATGCCACTCAATGTCTTGTGGAAGCTGCAGGCATGCCCCCAAACCAAATCATTAGAATTTTCTATTCACAACACAAAGGAACAAAACAATGCAGCATTTATAATTTTAATCCTAAATATCAATTAAAAATTGAAAAAAGAAGGAATCATTCCAACACCTGAGGAGCTTTTTCAACGATTTCTTGGACGTAGTTTTCGCCGAAGCATCGGTGACCCGCGTCGTAGAGTTGTCGAATCAGAGTGATGGGTTTCGTTTTGGAAACCGCCACGACCCGGACCCGGTCCGGTTTAGAGCTGGACCGCTCAGCCGCCTGCTGCACCCGGAGCATCACCGACCGCAACGCCGCCACGGCGACGCCCTCCGCCACCAACGGAGAAGTCATTGAATCGGTAACTGGAAACAAGTGGCTCGTTGTCTGTGTTGTTTAATGTCCCTTCTGTTGAGGTGGATCAACACTGAACACAAAAACAAAGTCCCAAAGAGCCAGAAAAATAAAAAATAAATAATTAAGAATTTCTCTACTTCTTTTATTTTATACGAGTATATATATATATATATATATATATATATATATATATAATTGTGTGTGTTTTAAATAAATAATACTTAAATTTGTATAATATTATGGTTTTTAAATTCGATTTTAATTTTTTTAAACTTTATAAATTATTTTACTGTAAAAACAACTTCACAATTTAGGCTTTATTTTTAAAATTTAAAATTTTATAAATTAATTTACTGTTAAAACTACAAATATATTTAACCTTGTAAACTAAAACATATTTTAGGCTTTATTTTTACAAAACATTTGTTTAAGAAAAGTCTAACATGTTCTCACTTCCTTATGGTAGATATTTAGTTTCAAAACAATTTATGCAGTAACTTGAATGGTTGAGTTCTATTGTGCTAGATGAACTTAATTACCCTTTTAGACATGAGTCATAATTGCTCTTAATGGAGATCTATATTATTTCATAGGAGAAAATATTTTAGACCCTAGATTTGGAGCATGAAAATGTGAAGCTTGAGCACAAACCTACCATGGAGCACGAACTTGCGATGGATCCTCCTCGCAACATGTTAGTCTTTCTCTTAGCATCTTCACTTGATAAACCCTAAACCTAACAATTCTTAGCATTTTTTTTTCCGTCTCTAAGGAAATACAATGTTTGGAAAATATTGAAGATAAAACATTCAAGGTGAAACATCAGGAGTTAGTACTAGTGTAGGAAAGAGTTTTGGCTCTAATTATTTTTTAGATTGGATTTCAATTCTACACCTAAGACATGTTCAGGTGAGATAAAAAAAGGCGCGTTTTTGACAAATTATCAACTGAAACCAAAAAGTCATCATTCTACTTTAGTTCAAAAGATAAGTGAGGTCATATGACCTTAAAATTAAATAATTATTTTAAATTATGAAAGTTATTTGACTTCGGTTGACTGGTGAACCGAGGCCAACATTTGGCTTCGGTTATCTTATGAACTGGGGCCATATGTAATTAAAATAAACAATTAATTTAAATTTAGATAGGATATTTGACTTCAATTTTTACACGAATTGAGATCAAATGTCATCTTTACGCTTCGGTTGAGACAACGACCGAAGTCAAATGTGGGTTTAGCTTTTAAATAATTTTTATGTTTTGGTTTGTTCCACATTTTAAACATGCACATATTTTCAAATCATAACAAAAACTACAATATACATTTTATCGAACCCAAAATCATCTAGAATCCAAATACAACTATAAGTCTTCTTTACAATAAGTAAATATTCTAAATATTATTGTACATTTGAATTATAAACTTTGCACAAACTATCTTACCAAACTTTATGTACTTATCGGAATTTGGTGCAAACTATTAAATGTTTACAAAATAAGACATTAACGTCAATTAGTATATAAAAAGACAATGTTGTAAAATATTTGTTTCAATTCAAATATATGTTATCGTTTTCCAACTAATTGTAATACGAGTACGAATATTGATTTTCATCCATTGCGTTACATAATAACCGCACTCATACTATAATATATCAACACAATTATAAATAATTAAAGAAGAAAACCAAATCAAACAATTATAAATATATATGAAGCAAAATAACAAATGGACCATTATTATTATTGTCATCATTATTAATATTAATGATATAATATAATGTTATTTTAAATCACTTATTTTACAGGAGATTTGAACTAATTAAAGAGTTATCTATATTAATTTAGGTGATATGTGCGATGTTTCAAAGAAAAAGTTTTTAAAAAAAATAGAATAAGAAATAAAGAGAAAATGATAAATTGTATGAGATTATTTGATAAGTTACTATTTTTTTTTATTTCTAACATTTTATTTTTAAAATAATAATTTGATTTATTGGATATCACTAAATTTTCTTATAATTAATATAAGTAATTAACAAATAAAAAATAATACTTTACATAATTAATATCTTAAAAAATAATTTGTTTTTGTTTTCTCAACTAAATTTTTTAATTAAAAAATATTTATATTTTAATAAATACCAAAAAGACAATTTGAACATTATACTATAGAACAACCTATCAATATTTATTAATTTAAATCAATCAGTTAATTACCAATAATTGTTTTACTCAAATTCATATTTTTCACCAAAAATTAAATTAAATTATTTCAAAAACATTACAAATTTTGAAATACTGAGAACACAATTCTCATGTTACCAAGAACTTCCAAGAAAACAAAGTGAATTATAATTCTACTCTAGTTTTTTTTTTTTTTTTGCAGATGAGCTTTGATCTAACAAAATGTAAGACTTAATTGCATTATTCACATTCTTTATTACATCTCATATTTTTCTTCCTTTTGCTCATTTATGAGTTATCACACATTTCAATATCATCAACTTTATTTCTAAATAAATTTTTATACCAGCATGACATTCATTGATGAAGCAACCTAATACATAAAACTGTTCTCAGAAAAGGTGAAAGATATCTTTAGAAGCACATATGCATATGCATGTGGACACCCATTTGCACCAAAATCCATGCCACTTTATTTTTATTCTGATCTGTTAATTGCGTATCTTCGTTTTTCAGAAACGATTTAAGTAAAGGTATCTTATGTTGCTCTATTTGTTTTCTTCAACCCTAAGTTTTCATATTCTTGCCACCTTTATTCATCCTACACTCTACTACATAATTCAAAAACAACTCTTTTTTTAACAACAATTTGCACTCTTCAGATTTTTACCAAATTACCAACAACTCTTGAAGCATTTAAAATTCAGTGTTAATTATGTGTTTAATGATTTGGGATCTTAGCATATACAGAAATATTGTTTTTATGTAGTTTAAGAAATATATTAACTTTTAAATTTAGACGTTTTCCAATTAAGCACTAAACTAATTTTCATAATGAACTTTGAATAAACCGTTCTTGGGAATAATTACATATAAATTAAAATAATAGATAATCATGGTGCTTCCAACCAGTGACCACAATAAATCATAAATCGCGAATGAATGAATAAACAAGAGACTTGAAAAAAAAATGAAGTTTCTTATTCAATTATAATTTACTTAACATATAACTTTTGTGTCTATATAAAAGAGCAATTTTTTTCATAGGCCATCAAAAGAAACTAATTAACAAACCTCTACAATATCATGCCTTAAAGAATAAATTATTTTTCCATAACACAATTATAAACAAAAAATCATTATATTTTCTTACATTCTTGTAGAACCGTGTCTTATAATTGGACAATGATATTTTAACAACTAAATTTTGACAATTTTTTTTATAATTCTGAGATAACATCTTTCAAGTGGTTTGTAATATAGATAAATGAAAAAAAATAAAAAATTGATAAATCACTTAAAAAATGTTACCTCAAAGTTGTAAAAGAAAATTATCACAATTTAGTTGTCAAAAAATTTATTTTCTCTTGTGATTATCTGGGTCTACCCAATAAATATAAGAAGAAACCAAGAAAAGCAATACATGGCATTATATATAATATGTGATGATAATAATATATTTGAGAAACACTTAGAAGATCGCAATTAAGGGAGCAATAATAAAGTCTATATATATATATATGGTATATATTTTGTTAGATAACCACCAGAAATGTGGTTCACTTTATTGAATATTTTTAATAAAATCACAAACCTCGTATAGTAATAACAACATAGGACCCTATATTGGGGACTCATGCTGATGATGAACCTTAGGCATAACCACACATTCCATAGACACAATATTCACCTAATTCACATCGATTGTTACACTCCCCACAATGCCTCTTGTCCAAGTTGGTGTCCACACATTCCCCTCTGCAACATGTCTCTGTGTACTTGCACTTTTTCTTGCACGCACCACAGTTGTGTTTGTCATACCCTACATCAATGCACTTGTTGTTGCAACACGTCGAGTTCTTCACACCCTCCAAACTGCACACATCATGGTCCTTGTGGCAGTGATCAGCAGCATTAGGGTTTTTCACTTGTGCGAGGAAGCGATTCACCCTTTTAGAAGGGAGAAGAATGGTGTTTTGAGGAGTGGTTGATGATGATGATGAAGAGGGAAAATCATGGTGCAGAAAAACGGGGTTGGATTCCTCTTTGGTGATGGTCTTCATTGTGAGTGTGATGGACAAAGCCATGGTTGTTGCTATGATGAATATTGCCTTTAGGAGCCCCATGGCTTTGCCACTGTCAATGGTTGAAGGTGTACTATCAGAAGGAGATGATGAAGATGAGAAGAGGGTTTTGGTTTGTGTGTTTTGTTTCTGGTGTGAATGAAAATGTGGTGTAGAAAATGAAGAGGGAGGGTTAGGGTTTATAAAGCTGGAGGAGAAGTTGACGCCGCAAAAGTGGTTAAAGGTGTATGAGGAGGTTGCATGGTGCATGCTAATGGAAGAGTGTGAAGGAATTCTGATGCATATTCTATTGTTTGACCTTCAAAAGCTTCACCCATTTCTCTTACTTGAGCACCACAATACCCTCCATTTTAAACTCTTTCTTCTTCCATGGTCTATTGTGCCCTTCTGCTCATAGTTCTATGATGCAAACACAACTTGAACATGGAGACACTATTGATGCAGAGAGAGTCAAAGGGTAGTAATGAGTTTTCAGCATTGTGTGAGCCACCACATCTGATGAAACCGCAGTGGACGGCCTGAGGATATTCAGGCACACTGCTAGGGTAAGCAAAGGCATTTCGTCATACACGTTAACGGCATAACTTACATTTAACAAATTCTACAAACTCACAAAATCCACGTACTACGTTTCTTCGTGTCAAAATTCCAATCAAACTTTAATTGTTTCACACTGATTCTTGTTCTGCAAAAAGAATGATACATTAAGTTTTTTAGAAATATTCATAATGAGAGTAGTAAAGTAGTACACGTGTGTGGTGTGTAAAGCATAAAAAGAAATATGAGGAAATAAATAATAAAGAGCTTCAAATGCCACCTTATAATAGGTTGTTGATACATACATAGAGTTTGAATATTGGTCCCAATTTGTTTTTAGATTTGACTAAGGATTTTTTAGGTCTATGTGCTTTAGTTATTGAAATAATTGTTTTATCAGCAAAGGAAAACGTAAAATGTAAACAAGACTAGAGCCATGAATGTGTAACCACCATAGTTCCAATATATTCTAATGCTAAACGCGTTTTTTTTTTTTATTATTACAACAATTTGCACAAGCAACACCATATACGTATATGTTATATGTTGTTGTTCTTGTTATAGTTGTAATTTCAAACACCATAAAATTTGATCATGGTAAATAAAACAAGCTCTAAACCACTAGGCTTCAAAATAATGGAGTGAGACGAGCATTCCCATTAATTTTTGGAATTTTGTTAAAACATTAAATTTTGAATATGAAGTACAAAACAAAATAAAAATAGATAAATTTATAGTTACACTCAAAATCATATTTGGGTCTTTATAGTCAACCCAACTTAGTTTGATATGGCTCTGATCCAATTTCTCGACCCAATTTGACTTGAACAAATTTGACTCGATTTCTCTCGGTCACACCTAGTCCAACTCGACTGAACGTCTCAATTTGACTCGAGTTGACTTTGACCTGAATCGAATCAACTCAACTAATCTAGACTGATTGAGCCCAACCAACTCGACTTGACTTGATCCTAGGTTAACTTAGCTTAATCTAAGTTGGGGCAGACTCAGCTCAAGCTGGGCCAAGATTGACTCAACTTGACCTAGGTTCAACTTTACTAAGTCTTGATCAGGTTAGCCCCAACTTGGTCTTGACTAAACTAGGACCCACCTAAGCTTAGTCCCACTCAATTGAACATAGGTTGGCCTTGACTCAAATGAATGTTGACCCACCCCAACTCAAATATACATCAAAATGTTGAGATTGATACATTGATGGAATGTTTAACATTTCACATGTCAAGTCACCACCCTTAAGAAACCATCACATTGTTTCTTATCGCTTGACTTATACTCGTATGTCATTAAAATAATTGACACATGAACAATAATATTGTTTATCAATACTTGTCATATTTTATTGAACAAATTATATGAACTCTCCAATGTCTTTCTTTATACTCCTAACTAATTCAACTTGAATTCATTCAGCATTGATCTACAACTTCATACCAAAAGAGTTGGGATTATGCATTGATGGGTAAACTTGGGTTGTGATTTTTATGTTCATTAGGCTTAAGCCCTAAAATCCTCAACATCACACAATATCAAGTTTTAAGAGATTTACCCAATTGTGTGATCTATTGGCAAGTGCACCAAGTCATTTGTAATACAATTTTAGATCTATTCCTAACATCTAGAAGGAGGAGGAGTATTAGTTGGATCACAACTTGGAACCAATTCTCACTCAATCCCAAGCCATTGAAATACCACGATTAATTGATCAGTTCATCCAATAACAAGCACAAACAATTCACAAACAAATTAAATGAAAACATAGATAAATATCTAAGAAGTAGAAGTACATATAATTAGAATTGATTACTCTCAACCTCGACATGAAAGAGTTCAACTACTCATAAAATATTGCAATGCAATCCTAACAGCACCTAGACATAAGGTTTATAATGAAAGCATATCTCAAGCCTCCAACATTGTATTCCCACCCTACTACACTACATATTTAATTCTCCACTCAATGCACAAAATGAGGATATGAGGTTGGTATTTATAAACCGTCAAGGATGGTGCTCAGCTTCAACTTTGGCGCTTCAACATTAAAGCTTTCATTCTATATCTTTCTAAATTGTCTTTCTTAGGGTTTAAGCCGCACATTTTGGGCTAGAGGTGTAAAAGTTCAATTCTATATTTTTCCAAAGGTTCCTCCTCATGAGGATTTCCTTAATCGTCTTTGTGGCACTTAACACAATTTTTATCACTTAGCCGCATCAGTCACAAATTGGCCATAATTGCATATTTTAATCCAATTTCTCACTTTTTCCACTTTAACTCGCTTAGAGTTGCAAAACATGCTAAATACAGATAAAAACAGATGAATTAAACAAATTCAAAACAAGACAAGTGCTAATCTTATCTTAAAATTCACTTAATTTTGTCACTTATAATGTATTAATATCTATTTTTTTAATGTGTGACCTTTTCCTAGTTAAGAAGATATTTTTTTATACTTCGGTCTTCCTGTTGATTATCTATTGTGTTTTAAATATTTATAAAATTTTGATAATATTTCACATTAATACCAAGTAATCAACTTGAAAGAAGTGAAATCAAAATCACAAATCAAATATGTTATCAAAGAACGTCACAAAATGAAATATACTACATTTTTTATCAAAAAATAATGTAAGAAATAACCTCAAAATATTAATGTCATATAAAAAATATATAATCATTTCAAGGGTCGAATAGACATCAATGCAAAAATTAATACCTAATTAATCACTGTATTGAATCTAAGATGAAATATTAAGGTTCACTCATAATGTCTAAAAATGATTTCATCTCTAATGAAGAATTCAGTGACTTTCCCACCAATTATGTAAGTGTATAAGAATTTATAACATTCACGATCAATATGAACATAAACAATTTATAAAGCAATAAATCCAAGATGAATAAGAATTGGTCAAGTGATAATCAGGACGAAGTTTTAAATATAATTTTCTTATTCATGTACCGTTACTATAACAAAAACAATTTTTACTAGAGGTTATTTATGGCATTTCCGGAGGTTTTAACCTCTGTTAAAGGAGTTTTCGGCAGTTTATTTTTCCTCTAGAAAAACCAACGTCGTTAACAGATTACCGACGGTTTTCACTAACCCCTGGTAAAGCAGCACTTATCGGCGGTTTTGAAACCTCTGGTAATTACCGGCGGTTTCAAACCCCTGGTAATTACTGGCGGTTTCAAAACCTTTGGTAATTATAGGCAGTTTTGAAACCCCTAGTAATTACCGGCAGTTTCGAAACCCCTGGTAATTACAAACGGTTTCGAAACCCCTGATAATTACCGATGGTTTTGAAACCCCTGGTAATCCCTGGTATTTATCTAAGATTTTAAAACCCCTAGTACCTATTTCTTGTATGTAGTTTTAAATCCTTTATACTGTATAATAGTATTGAAAGTTCATTCTTTACCCCTACAATGCAATTCATTATTTATTGATGTTTTTACTTTTTAAATTCCCTTAATTTTATTTATTATACTTTTTGAGTGCCTATAATTCATACAACATATGATATGAAAAAATTTTAACATTTAGATATTTGTTTATAACTAGATATAACATTCATAAAAACAAGGAACATAGTCTATAAGTTCAAAGTAAATAATAAAGTTTAAACATTCAAACTACTGAAATATTACAATATCTTTGTTATACTTGTTATAAAGTCAAATAAAATGAAAGTCTAATAAGATTCTTCTGTATCAATCTTGATCTGAGTCATTTGTTTCTCCATTTGATTGATGTTTTCTTCATCTTCAGGTGGTCTTTAAAAAATAAAACAAACACATATGTTAATATCAGGTAATATGTAAAGTCAAAGCTCATAACACATTGATAATATATATAATATAATATTTGACAATTTTTTTCTGAGTGGATGGTTTTATAAGCCGCCACCTTTGACAGTTAATAAAACATAGTATTGACCAAAGAATTCATCTCATTACATAATTACATAAGTGTGGTGAAATAGCTCCAACTATTAATTGATTTCGATATAAAGTGTAACAGGTAAACCAAATATTTTCTATTTTAACATACCATTTAATTTTAATTTCTTAATTATAATGGTACTCATTAACATCTCACACACCTTGAAACATAGGTCACGCAATCTTTGATTTCTGACTGAAAATATCTTGAAATTCCAAGACGATCAAGTCTGTCGAAGATCCATGTGTGTTCAAACAAATCCACCGGGTAGACATTAGGAACTGCATGTAAAACACATAAATATTATGTAACGGAATTATTTTATTTTACTCGCAAATTTGTCTCTGCTTTTTCTTGTCAATCTAACTAATAAAGATATCTTGATAAAAATAATTCTTATTTTGATATTTTTAATTAGAGGAAAAAAGAAGTAAACATATCCAAATAAGTTATAACGTAAAAACCATTTATACTTGAATCTCAAACCTTCGTATATGTCTATGCATGGGAAAACTAAAGTATTATTTAAATAATATTTATAATATCATTCCAAATATTTGGTTATATATAATGTATTTACTCAAAAACAAGAAAAAAAATATTACTATTTGATTTGAAGTATGTACATATAAACAAGTGTGCGTAGGGTGTGTTCAAGCATGGGTGAAAATGGTAATAAATTATTTATTTGTCTTTAAAGTCAATTCACAAGTCAGCAGTTCCACAATCAATTGGAACATTCCATACCTCAGCAGCTAAATACTCATGTAAGATCCCACAATGCACTCAACTAAATAACTCCTTACACCTTTATCCTTGGGCATCTTCCAGAAAGAAGTATGAAATGCACAATTATGAAATATACTAGCAAAATCATTACTTGCTCGTTCCGATATACCAAATATTATCTCATTTAGCATGCATGCAGCTGTGCTAGCTTGCCTCAATAACTGTCCAGAACCATGCCTGTCATACCAAGACTGCCAGCGACAAACAAAGGTAATACAAGTAAATCCAATAAGGGGACCCAATACCCTTGCCAGCCCCTAACTCCTTCATTCTGTTCCATTTTCAGAAAAACAGCTCCTTGTTCCCTTCCCTCGTCTAGTGTAAGAGCTCTGCTAAGGCATAGAGGTTCTCCCCTTGTTTCGTGATAGCAAAGGACATTGTACTTCCGGGTAAGTCGAACTCCAACCTTGTCCTTCTCTTTCACCAGTTCAGAGGTTAATAGTTTTGTCTTGGGTTCTCCCTAGCACCCTTTCTCAACTCTGTGTGGGTCTGTTTTCAGCTCCGTACCCTGCTCCTGTGCTCCACTACTTTTCTTGGGTCGCTACTCTCTTCTGCTAGCGTTTAACAAGGTAAGGGAAGCTAGATTCATTGGTTTTAAATCACTATTTGGCTGTTTTTGGTCGTTGTATATTTTTATGCGTGCGTGGTGTGCTTTTGTTGAATGAAATGGAGTTGCATGTGAATTTGGGAGTGGATCTGAGCTGTTTCCGCCATTGCATGTGGGATGACAGTGGTGAACTCTGCTATTCTCGCCCAAGCGAGCTCGTCTCGCCTAGGCGAGAGTATCAGAATGCTCACCTTGGTTCTGCCTCGAGCACTCGCCCAGGCGAGGGGCTGTATTTTGAGCGACAGGCCAGCTCGCTCAGGCGAGACAGCGTCGCCTGAGCGAGAGATCGTGAATCCTCCAATGACCCACTGTTGTAGGCTCGCCTAAGCGAGAGCCAGTCGCCTGAGCGAGACAACTTCTCTCGCCTGGGCGACGACTCCTAGCTTGAGCGAAGCTACTGCAGCGGGTGGTTGCAAATCTGTTTTCCTCTTTGTTTGATGGGTGAATTGTGTGATTTATTTATTTACCCCTTTCTTTCAAAACCTAGAGCATGTGAATATATATATATATATATATATATATATATATATATATATATATATATATATATATATGGTTGCTTGAATCTTATGAACTAAAAGTTGGTATGTTGGCATGAATAACACATGAATTTTGTTTGGTTGGTTGGTGGAGAACTTGCATGAGGATTGGATGTTCTAAATAAAGGTGGTGGACATGGTATGAAACATAAATTTGGTGTGTTAGGCGTAATTCCAGGAGTCTCGTGGGAAGACTTTATGGTGGCGTGTAGTGTATATATTAAGATAAGGATTCAAGTAAGGATTGCATCCCGAAACTCTAAAGGGGTCAGTGAGTCTCAAATAGAGCAAACTGACCCAAGTGGGGAGAGTAGCGGGAGGCCCTAGTCTTTGGCAGGATAATGGCCTTAGACGCTTAAAGGCTAACCTTGTGCGTGGTAGGGTGAAACCCATTGGCAATGGCTCTGCAGAGCAGTAGAGGCCACCACAAGTGCAAGCGTCCGGTGAATCCGATCTTAATATATTTATCCGGATAATTGAGTCATAGTGTCTTGCTTGTTTGCCATAACATGACTTATGTGTCTCTGTGTTGTATGCCTGTGAATGTTTATGCACTTATTCTTTTACGCTATGGTAAGTTTCATGTTACACTAGCTTACCCTTGCATTTTTGTTTCGTGTTCCTGTTGTGTTTTCTCTTTTGCGATGATCACCCTTGGTGGGAGCAGATGGAGGAAATTCTGGGAGTAGGCCTGGTGGTAACAGTGCAGCCTAGTGGGCCCGTTGATATGTCTTACGAAGAGGTTCTATGGCCCTAGTGCCTTGTAATTCCATGCTCTTAGAGCATTTCTTTTGTGCAACTGTTAACTTTCTCTTTAGTTGTTTATGGCATAGTGGTATGCCCACTTTTGTTTTCACAAATACAAAATTCTGGATGACTGTAATAGTTACCTTCCCTACGTTTTATGTTCATCTGAGTGCTTCTCGTTATTATAACTGTGTGATATTTTATGTAGTAGTGTAATCTATTAAAAATGGGATGTCACAAAAATCACCTGCCACTAAAGATAAACCCACAAATCGGAGAATCCCGACAAGAGGTTGGTATAACTTAAGACTACCAACATAACTAAACCAATGGGGCATGAGAGGAAGCTCATAGTTATTTTAAGCACCTTTCACAAGTTTTTCTATACTCTTTTCCTCAATAAGCCTGCATTTAGGGAGTTCAGATAAGCCAGAACTTACAAGAGAGGGGCTATAATTGAAGAAATTAGCTCCAGATTTCAACTCCGCAATGGAGGGAAGATATCCCAGGACAGATGATCTTTCTGTTGAAGTGAGTTGAATTATGGCTTAGACATGTAGCAAATAAATCAAGGAATCTAGCAGCTTCAACCTAGTCATTTCCAAGCATCAGAACAGAAGTCCATGAAAGAAAAAAATGACAACGAGTTTAATTGCAGTAAATCAATAGAAAAAAATATATAAATATAAAGGAGATATAACCTAACAGAGTTTCAGGGAAACGAAATCAAAAGTAGAGAAATGAAACCAAAAGCAAGGAATCGAAATAGAAAGTAGTGAAATCGAAATCAAAATCGAAATCGAACACAGTAAAATCGAAATCGAACATAGGAAAATCAAAATCGAACGAGGAAAATGAAAATGAAAACGAAATTAAAAGTACAAAGATGAAATCGAAAGACAAAGAGTGATAAGAAGCAGAGAAAGGAAATTGGAAGCAGAGAGAAAAATCTTCATTACCTTGAACTTCAAACATCGAGGGAGAACGGTGGAGCATCAAGGGAGAATGGTGGAACATCGAGAGCGAACGACGGAGTATGGTGAAGCATCAAAGAAGAATGGTGGAAGATCAAGAGAGAACGGCGGAGAATGGTGAAGAATGGTGGAACATCGAGAGAGAACGGCGGAGAAGATATCTTCTTTCTAGGGTTGGCATGACGAAACTCTATCTAATTTTAAAAAATTATAAAAAGAAATGAAAAATAAAAAAAAATAAGGAAAGATTCAAATTTTACTGGGGTTTGTTTAAGAAACCCCTTATACTTATCGAGGTTTATTAAAACCTCCGCTAAATTATGTTTTCAATAAAGGTTATTAAAACCCCACCTAATAATCTCCTGCTAAAATTACATTTTCTGTAGTGCGTAATCTCTTTTATTAGTTATTTATTCATTCCATTAAAATAAAGTATCGGTTATAAATAACTATTTATTTCAATTAAATTTTAATTTTTTATTTTATTTTATATGTCATATATAAGCTCTGGAGTTTGAAGTAAACACGAGTTTAAATGGGAGTCCTAATTAGGTTCATAAGCTGTTATTAAAGTTTAGTCTAATACGAAAACTTAATTTGCACAAGTTGTTTTCCAAAATTTTAATAATTTTGCTTTAACTTTTACAAATTGTTAAAAATAGCAAAAGAATTTAAAATTCAACAAATCATATATTCATTTTTAAAATTTGAAAATGTGAAGCAAAAATAATTCATTATTTTTTCATTCACGAATTATCATTTTCTTTAAAATATGTTCTTATCCAAAATTTGATGAGAAACCTCTTAAGTGAATGAAGGATCTTACTGGAGGAGAAATCAACCCACAAAACTAGTGGTCCGAATAGGAAATATTTTGGGATCTTCTCCATATACCTCCAAAGATTTCTCTTACACCTCCAAGGATTGAGTGTGTTGTCCATTTTGCCCCTGTAACTTAAGTAGGTAAAAGTAATTAAGATGATTACTGCATTTAGTGAAGTAGTGACTCTAATTAAGCTGAGAACAGTGAATAAATAGAGAGGGTATTTACTTTTAATTTTACTGGTCAAAGGTTAGAGGGGTAGTGTAGGAAAGTAAAATAGTTTGGAGGTGTATTTTTGGTCTACCCTTCACATTTAGGGCTAAAGTTTGAAAAAGTGACGTCACTTAAACTCATGGGCCCAAAAAGTTTCGCTAAAGAGCTTTTGCTTCCTGCAACCCCATTACCCATTGTTACTAACTGCTGACAGATAGAAGATTAAAATATCCTGTCCACCATACCACCAGAAAAAAATAATTTCAATTTTTTTCCCCAGATTATTTATGTGTTTTAAAAAGTTTATTCTAAAAAATATGTTTTGGAAAATATGGGTGCTGAAAATATTATTCTAAAAATCTCATTTCAAAAATTTTATTATGAAAATTCTATTTCAAAAATTATGTTTAGAAAATTTTGAAAACTTTGTTCTAGAAAATTTATGAAACAAGTAATAAAAAATGACTTTTACAAAAAGATAAAATATGGTTCTTTTAAAAAGTATTGGGGTGGCCAAAAAATTATGGGAATGAATGAGGAAGAGAAGGCCAACTTATGTTGTGAATGAATTTTAAGTTTGTTGGGCACATTTGAAATACTGGAGAAATTAAAGGGTGGGAAAGATAAAGTTAGAAATGAAAAATCTTTGATTGAAGAAAATTAGAGAAAAGGGGAAATTAAAAAGGGTTAAGTTTTACATTAAAATAGTAAGATAACAATGAAAAATGACTCACATTATTTGGGACTTGTATGTCAAAGGAGCAGTAACACAACGGGGGGATAATTTTGGTTTTATTTTGGCGAATTTTTTTAATAAGCACTTCTAAAAGAATAAATTAAAATTAATGATTTTATAAATGAAAATTGTTTTATGCAAAAGTTAAATTTTTTTACAGTTATTTTCAATTTATAAAAAAATTATTTTTTTCTTCTAAAATATACTTAAGAAAACAAACTACTATGAATATAACTCAAACATTCATATTGAGATGCCTACACGTCTCATTTTCTTTGGTTTTTTTATCCTTTTAGTCTCTGCAAGTTGGTGTCAGGGAAATTACCCCGTGAACGCTTTGTTTTGTTGTCTAAATATTTTCCAGAATAAAGCTAATGATTTTTTTCCCTTGACTTTTTCATTTTTTTATCGGTGTGAACACTGCATATGATTGCATATGATTTGATTGTCTTTATTTTCAAACTCATACACTTGTTGAGAATACTTCTACCACCACTGAAGTTGATTAAATTATTCTAGTTTCTTTTTGAACTATCATTCTCTGTATTTGGAGCTCTATTGCTTTTGTTTCTGAAACCCTATTCACTAGTCATATTTTGTTCTTCATTTTCATGTTTGAGCATTTTTTTTATTGAGTTGATACTTTTGTTTTCATCTCCGTGGTCGATCGTTGTCGTTTGAGCATTTATTATTAACTTGATATTTTTGTTCATCTTTATCTAAGGCTATTTTTCTTTCTTAATCGATTCACATCGAATTGAACGTTAGTTATTGTTCAAAGCTTGAGTTCTTCTTCTTGATAATAGGTTTTTCTTCTACTTTTTTTGTTTAACCTAATTATGATTTTGTTTCGTCTCTTTTATCAAAGGATATTTTATTAGATTATGAATCACAAAGATCAATCATATAAATCATAAACCCTAAATCAATTAAACAATTCTCAATCTTTAAACAAACAAATTACGGAAGCGTACCTCGTTATTGAAAGAGTAGGTGAAAGATTAGCACTTGTAGAACACATGAAATTAATAAAAAATTCATCTTTCATAAGTGTGCATCTTACCTGTTGAGACTATACTGCTCTCTTTCTGGTAGGTTTTTCTAAAGCGCATCTTACAAATATATTCTGACGTCGTCTCATAAAAAATTGATTAATGGGTATCAGTTTTATAACCTTACCAGCAGAGACCAGGGACCTCTCAACAAGTTCCTGAATACTTAAGTCCATCACAGACCGTTCATTGAACAATCCAACCCATCACGGATCGTTCATCAGAAACCCAATATATATTATCCATAAATTAATAACAATTGTGCAATATAATTGATATTTATAAATAATATTATTTATTTATTAATGTTAATCCACAATAATAATAAAATAGAGAATAATAATTTTATATAATAAAATTATATAAAATATAACAATCTCCCACTTGGATAACATTAATAAATAAATTAATTATATCAATTACAACATAAACACAAATACCAATTAAGAAATGTAAGCATGAATCACAAAGATAATATCCGATAGGGATACATATCATATGCTTAGATTTTAAAAATAATGGATAATAAATAAAATAAAATAAAAACATGATCCCAAAATGGTTCAAACATTTTATATGTTGAAAGAGATGTAATGAGACTGACGTCATTTATAAATTTACATCTCATGAAAACCATTATAATATAAAG
The DNA here is from genome assembly GCF_037176805.1 of Vigna unguiculata. Lineage (NCBI taxonomy): Eukaryota > Viridiplantae > Streptophyta > Magnoliopsida > Fabales > Fabaceae > Vigna > Vigna unguiculata. Next base: position 33,094,976 of record NC_140797.1, read on the forward strand.
GGTATATCTCAGACTCCCACTAACCCAATACATCAAAAGACTTAACCACAGCTATATGAGTTACATGATTTTGAAAAAACTCCAATAGCTAAGCCTTTAGTTAGTGGATCTACTAACATATCTTCTGTAGCAGTATGTTCAATCCGAGTCTGAAAATCTAAAACTTTCTCTCTAACAAACATAAATTTTATATCAAGATGCTTTGAGCATTAGAACGTATGTTGTTTTGAGAGAAATGCAAGGCAGTAGTATTTCCACAATATATTACGAGTAGCCTAGAAATACTTTCAACAATTTGAAAGTCAAAAAACAAATTTTAGGCCACACAATTTGACAAGTGCTTCATAACAAGCAACATACTGCGTTTAAGAGTAGCTATAAGAGTTTGTTTAACCCTCTTCCAAGAAATAGCTTCTCCTTCCATCATAAAACAAAAGTCGGAAGTAGATTTTTGGTTGTCAGGGAAACCATCAAAATTAGAATCAGAATAACCAATGACCTGAAGTTGATCAGACTTCTTATAGGTCAAGATGTGATCCTTGGTTCCCTGCAAATATCTAAAGACCTTTTTTTTTAACGACTTTACAATGACCCAAACATGGGTCGCTCAAGTATCTCCCTACAGCATTAACAGCAAAAGCAATATCAGGACGAATACAAACTTGAGCACACATTAAACTATCAACAACGGAAGCAATTAAGGAACTTTTCAATTCAACTCTATCATTGTCTATCAATTTTGAGGACATTGACATTTAGAGAGCTTGTCACCTTTTTGAATAGGTGCTACAAATGAGGAGTAAGAATGCATGTTAAACCTTGAGGATCAATATATCCTCCCTGAGACAATCCAACAATGCCACATGACCTGTCACGAAAAACTGAATGGCTAGAACAATAGAGGCATCGCCAAGGTCCATCATATCACAATGGCTATTTAAAATAAATTTTGTCTCAGTCAAAAGTTTAACCCTACTATTAGCAAGAAGAATATCATCAACATATAAGACAATAATGATGAATTGACTCCCACTAGCCTTCAAGTAAATGCACATTGATTTGTGGTATTTTCCTTGAAACCAAAAGAAATGACCATCTGGTCAAATTTCAAAATGCCATTGTTTATAAGCTTGGCTCAGCCTATAAAAGACTTATTCAACCTGTAAACCAAATGCTTTTTGCCTTTTCTAGTAAAGTCACTAGGTTGAACCATATAGACTTCTTCATGGTGTATTTCAACACCACCAGGACAAACTTTGTTTTGAGTGTTTCAACAATTTCTTACAAGAAGCTCTCTAAACAGTAGTGGACTTAGGAGTATGAGCTAGAGGGAGGCTCTTCTTCTCTCAAAGAAGAGTTCATGTCAGTATTTGCCAAATATAAGTCCAAAGATTCTTTCCAGTCCTCAAAACTTGTCTTGTTCAAAGTTTTGACCGAAGTCAATTGCATGGGAAAGAAGCCAATAACAACAAATAAACATCTAATATGCACAATTATTGTGCAATAAAATTTAATGTTTCTGAATACACAGTCAAACATGCCTATAATACCAAATTTCTCATTCACTATGATCCCGCCTAAGGGTCCTGAATCATAATAAATAAGAAATATAATTCAAAAATAAAATACTATGTACAATTTATGTCATAAAGAAATCTAATACCGATAGGGTACAAGACAAATGATTGACATAAGATAAAATTCAAAAGTACATTGTATCAAAAAATAAAATAAATTACATTAACAACAACATACCAATAGGGAATGATTGACATTAATGTAATAATATAAAATTAATTAATGAGATAATTAAATTATCTCATTCACATAAAATTTTATATAATTGTACCCACGATAGGTGAGTTTACAATCATATAAAATTATGTTGCTCATGTTTAACAAAATATAATAAAATTATATTATGCATGAACAATCCCTTAAATAATAACATAAACATGTGAACATTTACAAATAAGGGTCAAAAAATTTAATTCAAGTATAAACACACTACCAGAGAAAACATAACACAAAATTAAATTTTATTTATGAAATAATTAAAATAAATTATTTCATCCACACAAAATTTCATACGACTGTATCCACAATAGGTGAAATCACAATCATATAAAAATATATTACTCATTTAATTTTTAATTTAAAACGGATGCCTTAAAAACGTAATTAAATAAAGCCAATAATTGATCCGCCAATTAAAATAAATAAGCAAAATCATGCACCCATTTAATGAAACATATTTCGTTAATGCACCAGAATATAAACATAAATACTAAGTGCCTTTGCTTTCCCTAATTGAATGCCAATTTAATATGCAAAGAAAAATATAAAAAATAAATTTCAATAGAAAAACTTTATAGCATTCAATAAGCATTATTCAATTGCATGATTTGACAATGAAATGAAAAACTTTTCGATTGCCATGATTCCAAATCCAAATTCACATATTTCGCGTACAATGCTCCTTTTACATTCTTATTCAAATAATACAATTAATTCATGTATTATAACCAATAATCCACCTATCCAAAAACAATACATGGCACTTTGTTTTTGATCCCCAAACAATACGTATGCATCATTCTAGTGCATCCAAAATATACACGAAACATATGAATATTAATTCCAATAATAGAATATGTGCATGGGTCATATGAATTGCAAACCATATCGATAATTGCATCAACAGTGAAAAGATTTTCCCAAAACAAAAGCCATTCAAATAAGCAATTAGGAAACTTAAATACTCAAAATCTTGAAATCAAAACAGCATCTGTTAATAACCCATAAAGCAATACTTTTATATGCAATTCACATAAGCCATACAATTCAATCACATCAATTCCAATCAATTAGCTTGCAGCTAACAGTGGCAATTGCAATAAAAAATTCAATCAAAACTACATCAACAAATCTTTTTTTTTTCTTCCGCAAGCCACCATTGACGGCAAAAGCCAATGCAAAACCATTAGCACGAGGACATAAGTCTTTCCAATCACATGTATTCATGCTATGATAAAACCAAACCATAACTTTCGTAACATCATCCAAAAAAACAATTTCTTAGTCACCAGAAAACTGAATTAATGCATAAGGTTCAAAGAAAATGAAATCTATAAAATTCCATAATTAGGGTTCTGGAATTGCCACAAATTGGTGACCCAAGATGGATGTACGATGGTTCGTCACAAAATTGGGAAAAGAAGTAGATTAAAGTTGATGCAATTGGATACCATACGTAATCATAATTCTAACATGCTCTGATACCAATTGTTAGATTATGAATCACAAAGATCAATCATATAAATCATAAACCCTAAATCAATTAAACAATTCTCAATCTTTAAACAAACAAATTACGGAAGCGTACCTCGTTATTGAAAGAGTAGGTGAAAGATTAGCACTTGTAGAACACATGAAATTAATAAAAAATTCATCTTTCATAAGTGTGCATCTTACCTGTTGAGACTATACTGCTCTCTTTCTGGTAGGTTTTTATAGAGCGCATCTTACAAATATATTCTGACGTCGTCTCATAAAAAACTGATTAATGGGTATCAGTTTTATAACCTTACCAGCAGAGACCAGGGACCTCTCAACAAGTTCCTGAATACTTAAGTCCATCACAGACCGTTCATTGAACAATCCAACCCATCACGGATCGTTCATCAGAAACCCAATATATATTATCCATAAATTAATAACAATTGTGCAATATAATTGATATTTATAAATAATATTATTTATTTATTAATGTTAATCCACAATAATAATAAAATAGAGAATAATAATTTTATATAATAAAATTATATAAAATATAACATATTTTTCTACTTTTTATTAAAAATAAGGTTAAATATGTTTTTAGTCTCTCAAGTTTCAGGTAATTTTGAAATTAGTCTCTCTTCGAAACTTAATACCAATTTAGTCCTTTATTTTTAGAAATGTGTGGATTTAATCCTTTTTACCAAATTTTGTTAAGTTTATTTGACATTTTAAATGCATTTTATGATAATATTTAAGTTAACATTGAAATGAAAGTGTGTCAAACGGTGTAAACAATTCAAATAATATCATAAAATGCACTTGAAACGTCGGATAAATTTAATAAAAATTGGTAATAAGGACTAAATCCACATATTTCTAAAGATGAAGGACTAAATTGGTATCAAGTTTCGAAGAGGGACTAATTTCAAAATTCATTGAAACTTGAGGGACCAAAAACATATTTAACCTTTAAAAATATATCTAGACACTTGTTGTTCTTAGATTTTGAGTTGAGTTTTTTCTATGTTTGTGGAGGTAAGCATTAAACGATATGTTTGTAGGATTTTTTTTTGGATTTCTAATGTTATTGTTGGGTTAATTGTGTATATTTTTATGTTTTTGTTCTACACTTAAGGTTTGATAAATTTTGTTGTAACAAGCTTTGGTTTGTGTTTACTATGGATTTCGTTGATGAATTATTTGTTTGCTTTGTACATATGATAGCCCATGATTATTTTGTTGATGAATTTATTTTAATGACAAAGTAGTTTTAAAAAAAATAATAAATAGTAATTACTTGAATTTTAACATATTGAGGTATTAAAATAATATTCCGTTCATTTAAGTAGATGATACTTTTTTAATTTCTCGCAAAGTTAGGTTTTCACATTTCTTTATAAAATATGTTGTGAGAATGCTATAATATATATATATATATATATATATATATATATATATATATATATATATATATATATATATATATATATATATATATAGTTGCGGATCTTGACCAAAATTTGTTAAGGATCATTTGATTGGATCGTTAGTAGAGTTGTCAAAACGGGTAACCTGACCCGACCCGGTTCGACCCACCACGGGTTGCTGATTTAGTGAGTCAACCCAACCCGGCTCACTTTTTAGCGAGCCAAACAAATTTGAACCCGGTCCGGCCCACAACGGGTTGGCAGGTTAAACGGTTTGGTTCACGGGTTCACTTAATTAAAAAAAAATATTATTTTTTTATTTTTTCAATCAAAACTAAATTCTAATTCTAATTAAAATCTTAATAAATTTTAATACAATCCAAATACAAACCAAAATATAAAAAAATACAAATTATTTATGTGTTGGATAAAAAGAAACCTAACATGACCCAAATGTAAAGTCCAACTTAATAAAAATAAATAAAAACACTTGTGTGACCCTTTTATCTGCGGGTTGGTGAGCCAACCCGGCTCACCATGGGTTCAACCCGAGTGAGTCGGGTTTTAAATGAGCCGAGTCAAAAATCAACCCGTATTAAAATTTGTAAAAAATTTCAACCTAACCCGATCAAAACTCGTGGTGAGCTAGGTTGGCCCGCGGGTTCCAACCCATTTTGACAGCTCTAATCATTAGTATAATGCTTTTAAAATGGCTCTTCTATAACACAATTGGATCATTAGATTGAACCATTAGTATACTACTTTAAAAGATGTGAAAAAGTAGAATGTATTTTGTTTTCATCTTCATAGGTAACATCCTTTAATGACTTTTAAAAAATGAATCTATTATTTTATTATTCATCGATATACTTTTTTTAAATATATTAAAAAATAATTTATCATAATCTAATAAAAAATTGAGAGACGTAATTATTAGAAAAAAATATAGTATAGTCAAGTCACAATTAAAAATCATCGGTTATGAAAAAACACATAATACATTATTTTTTTCTTTTATAATCATAACAAATTAATATGCAAAAGTGTTATGAGATAAAAAATAAGCTTAATAAGTATCAAACTAATATTTCATTAACAACTGATATAAGAGAGAGTTACATTTTTTTACTTCGAGAGAGGAAGGAAACAAATGAAAAATGAGAGAAAAATTAATGAGTATATTAACTTCATTTTTTTCTTCAAAGAAAAAAGAAAAACATATGAAAATGAAAGATGCATACAATTTTGTGAAAAACCAAAACAATAAGAAATAAAATAAAAAATATCTTAGTAAATATTTAGTTTTGATTACTATTCCAACAAATGTCAAGTTAGTCCTCCACTTTTTTTATCTGAATTTAGTCCCAATATTTTAATCACAATTTAATATTTTTAGACAAAAACATATACTAAAAGAGTAATTAAACCTAAATATTTTTATTTTGTATTATATCTGACTTTATGTTTTATTATTTATTAACATTAAATGTTATATTTAAAAAAAATAAAAAAACATATAATTTAATTTCCTCAATCCATTTTCAAAATTTAAAAAAAAAATCAAAAATATATACATGATTTAAATAAAAAATAAAAAATATTTGGGGGGCCATGCCCCTCCCCGTTCCAACATTGTGGTATGAAAACCTATGCATGAAGCTTAAGTGACGTTATTTATGTCTCCTAGGTGACCCAATAAAGTATGGTCTAAGTTTTTATTCAAATGTAGTCGAAAGAGGATGAAGTGATATTCTCTTGTTCACACATTCACAATATGGAGTTAAACTTATATTAATGTTATCGTTGACCAAGAAAAAAATAATCAACTATGTATATATAAAACTCCATCAGTGAAATTTAAATATCGTGATTTTAAGTTAGGGTTACAATTTTTACAATATATTTTGTGTTTAGAGTAGGAAATTTAGACAAAATAAAACCATGGATTATTCGTATCACTTCGAGCTCGCACCTTATTGTTTTTTAATAAACTTTGAATACAATCATTTTCATTTTTTTTGTTTAGTTTGCAAACTCATAGATTAAATAGGGTTTTGCTAGTGAAATTCGTGAATTACTCGTAATCCATGTTATTTAATTAAATTCAATGTTTTTTTTACTGATTTTCGTAAAGAACAACTCTTGTAAAAAATATAACTTTTTACTGGTTATTATCGAGTTTAATTCAATTTAAAATTGAAATTTTTTCTCCCATTAATTGTTTGATGGATTAAATAAATTGTTATTGTGTAAATGAATAGTATAAAAACCTCAATCTATCTTTGCAAGTTTAGACTCTATAACCATTTATAGAGTTTATGGGGAAAAAATTAAAAACTCCTTTAAATAAGATATATTCATACAAATGTTTTATGGTGTATATTTCCAGCTATATTTGTGACTATTGGATGGGAAATTATGATACGATTGTAGTGAATAACTCTGATAAGAATTGTAAAGAAAACTCCATAGATAAAATAGAAAATCTTGAAATGATATGAATGAAAATAGTCATTGATTCTGACTACATCATTAATGACTCCTATTATCAAATAGTTGTTTTCTTTTCTAAATAAGTGGATAGTGAAAAAACAACATCAAAATTTAAGTACGTGTTTTTCATTTAATTTGTCAAACACTTAGTTAAGAATTGAAAAGGATTGTTTTTTTTTTTAAAATCAAAGAAAATTGCACATTGTTAGACAAACTTTGCTTCCTTGTAGTTATTAAATTGTTCGTAGATATTTTGACCATAAAATTGGAACAATGATTGTGACTTAATTAAGGGGGGAAAACTTTGAGAAATCTCTACGATGCTTGCTGAGAATTTCTTAGTCTACCCTTTGAAGAATATTAATGATTAAGAAGAAAATAAAATAAAATAAAAATATAAAGTCAATTTATGGAGTGCAAAGACATAATAGAGGGATCACACACAAAAAAGAAAAAAAAAGTAGAAAATTCAACTTCCACAAATATTTACTAAACATATTATTTTTTGGAAAGGTGTTAATTTAATATTGTGACTATAGTTAAATGTACAAGTTTACTCACAATAATTTTTGTGTTGATTAGTTACGTATTTGTATTAATATTGCTTTAAGCCTATATATGTGACTTTAATTGGATTCATGTGTTCCAAATAAATTTAAGTTATTACTTGCAAGGTATAACCTTTGGCACCGTCCATGTCAATTAAGTCAATTTAATGGGGCCATTAGAAACTAATATAAAATTAAAGGATGATTAAAAAATTGGAGTTTACCCCAATGTTGATGAATACGAATTTATTCAACGAAAAAACCATCAAGAAGGACGTGGTGTGATTTCCGCCATTTTCCGCATTTTAAGCGATAAAAATAATATTTTCATTAACTCGTCAATAATTAATATTTTCATGAAAATATTTCTTGAAAATCCTCACATTTTAAGGGTTAAAATTATACAAATTCTTAAAAAATACATTCTGTTATTTAGTTGAACCTCACTTAAATTATTATAAGAATAAATACATATACTAACATCATTATCCATAATAAATTTATCCCTTCAAAAGTGTAAATATATATTCTTATAATGTACAAATAACATTATAATTCTTAAATAATTGATATAGCAAAGAAAAGAAGTATAATTGATGTGTAATATTTAAAATAATTGATGTGAAAAAATTCATAAATCAAAATTTAAATAGAAAGAAAACATTTACATATGTCATTTGACATACATATATTCAATGATTAAAAAATAAAGTTAATTAACTTCTACACTGATTAATAATCATAGAGACTTGGTATCAAACACTCATTTATCATACTTGTATCTTTCAGTCTTTTCATTTCATTTTGTAATTTATGTATGGGAAGAGCTAACGATACACTTTCTAATAAACTATAATTATTTTATAGACATTTTTTTATCAGTTATAATGGGTTTTTAATTTACCGAATTAGTATTTTTTTTTAAATTTATTAAAATGAACAATTTAAAAAAAATATTAGGAAAAGGAATGAGTCGTGTAAGGTCACATGATTTCATTACGAAAAAATCTTATTAAGGTGACACATTTTTTTTACTTGAAAATACTTTTAAAGTTAAATTTTAGTATTTTACGCTAATTGAATTAAAATCGTCACTTTAACATAATTTTTTCACAATGTAGTCGTGCTTGAGTGATATAACTAACTCATAACCATAAATTCTTTATAAAATATTTTTGTTGATACATTTAAAAAAAAAATTAATAAAAAAGCCTAGTTATAATTTATTAAAAGTTACAAAATAAAAAAGAAAAAAAACAAATTAAATAAGTGATGAACCCCACTTTTTTGGTGTTATCCAATAATTTTTAATCAGTTAAAGTGTTCCTGCATTTTATCTGACCATTTTTCAATAAAATAATCAAATGTACTAACGACACAAAAATTGTTTTCTTCTCACCAATAAAAAGGTGACAACATTTTGAGCAACAATTTTCTCAAAAGAATAAACATAAATCACTTCCTCATCAAAATATATATTTTCGTAAGTCCGCATATACATCCATGGTCAACATTTGAAAACTGTTTTTTGTTTTTTAGGATAAAATAATTTAATAAAGAAAGTAATTAGTGTATTGATTCCCACTAGTTTATATTTGTTGTGTGTTGTCAATGCTGAGAATTTAGAAGTCAGATCTGTGTCTCTAATAAAAGTTGATAAAGAAGACTATGTCTCAAACAACTGTCTCTGCTATTTTGTTGCCTCCTTTCCCTATCAAAAACTGCCACGTGGACAGTCTTACGCACCATCTTACCTCAGTTCCAAAATCTTCAATATTAATTGCATCACATAATATTTGGTCTTAGTCCAAACCATTTTTGTTGCCGAGTCCATTGCATCTCATTATCTCTGACTTCAACCTCTCTCTCTCTCTTTCTCTTTCTCTTTTTCTCTCTTTCTCTCTTTCTCTCTTCACATCTTCCTCTAACAATTCATAGCCAGAACTATATAGGACTCTTCTTTCATACTCATTCAACCACTTTCTTTCTTTCTTTCTTCTTTATTTCACCCTTTTCTCATTCATTCTATAACCAAACTCACTCACTCACACACACACACATGGAAGAACCTACCTCCAATCATGACTCAGTTACACATTCTTCTCCAATCATGTTGTTTGATGGGAAAACACTGGTCATGGATGAGATGGATTTCTTTGCAGACAATAACAACAAAAAGAACAAAAATGTATTTCATGACGATGAAATGCTGCACCAAATGGAGCTTCATGTCGATGTACGAAACTCTTTCAATTTGTTTCTTCTCTTTGTGTTATTATGAATACAAATGTTATGGTTTTTTTATCTGTTGTGATTTGCAGACTAGTTTGGATCTCCTTACCAAGAGTTCTCCTACCGATAGATCGATTATGGGAGAAGGATCATCGGAGGCAAAGGGTAATAAAAGAGATGATAAGGTACTTGTGTTTTCTGTCAATGTGTGTGTTTGTTTTAACACTTTTTACAACGTTGGCTTTTGAGATCCAAGAATATATATATAGATGTGAAAGATGATTTTATGTGTCCTTTTCTGGGTTTGCTCAGTTTGCAGCTATGCTAGCTGAATTGCACCACATGAATGCTGAAAATCAACGCTTGAGAGATGAGGTTGATCAGGTGAACGATAAGTACCATGCTTTACATGATCAACTTGTCAAACAGATGGAGAAACAACGTAAGAATGAGGTAATATGTTTTTTTTTTTTTTGTAATTATATAAATCTATTGATTAGAATTAGTTATTTGGTAGAACTGTTATTAAATTGCAACATTTTTGCTCATGAATTTTGACATTCTCTTGTGTAAATCGATTTAATCAACTCATTAAATTCTTTTGAATGATAGTAATTGACAGTGGAAGGTTTTAATCTCCGTTTTTATTTAGGATATAAACTAGACAATCCAACATGTATTGAATTGGGTATTAACAACTTCTGAGTTTCTTGAATTTTCTTTACTGGTGCTACTGTTATGTGTATTTTACCCTACAATAGGGCACTGATACCTGAATTCACACCCCATTAGAAAGATTTGATGCAGTGGCTAGCATTATAAACTCTCTGATATGTGGTTTTTATGAAGGGTAAGAAAGTTGATATGATTTCAAGGCCATTCTTGGATATTGGAGTTGCTACGAAGGAAGAGAATTCGCAGCAATATTCGAAGGGAAAACTGCAAGAGAGCAAAAGCACGATGGACATGATTGAGAGCAAGAAGCAGAAGATTTGCACTAATAGAGAAGTTACTGAGTTGGAGGCACCTGAGAAAGCTATTCCAAGGTGGCTCTCGAACGAAGTCACAACAAGATCGAGTTCTTTCAATGTTGATGAAGCATCAGAAACCATGTCAATGATCAAGAAAGCTCGAGTATCAGTTCGTGCAAGATCTGTTTCTTCTATGGTTAGTATGTAATCTGAGTTCTCAAGTTTGCATGTACAGATTTCTGAAAGCATTGGATACACATTTTCCAAAAGAAAGAAAAATATGGTTTAAATGATTTTGGTTTTTTCTTTTCATGAATTGGTCTCAGATTTCTGATGGATGCCAATGGAGAAAGTATGGGCAGAAGATGGCTAAAGGGAATCCATGTCCAAGAGCTTATTATCGTTGTTCAATGGGGACTGGTTGCCCAGTTCGGAAACAAGTATATACAATACTCTACTCTTTATTTATATATCTACCTAATTTTTTTATGGAAATAATTAATGTTTATTAAAGAAAAAAAAAATCTTTATTAACATTAAGAGTTTTGTGATGCTTAGAAAGAAAAATCTGACTTAATTACATTTACACATTTTATCATTAACTAATAATTATTCTGTATATTAAAGTTCACTTTTTTTTCCCCATTTTAGTATGATCTTTTAAGTTCTTTTCTTCATTTATCAATTGTTTTTCAATTTTTTCTTATTTTGTGATGACTAAACTTTAATTAAATTTTAAGTATTTTTTTTTAAATTTGGATGTTTTGAATTGAATGTTTTTAAGATTTTGTTATATTTAGATTTTAGTCTTTTTTTATTTTCATTAAAGTAGTACTTATGTTTGATTTTGATGTTATAACATAATGATATGATTGTTATTTTCAATTTTCTTTTTTAAACTTATTAATAAACTTGCATTTTTTTTTCAATTGTTTTAAATTTGTCAGTGCCTCATTCTTGAAGATAAAAATGAGTACATTGACTCACAAGTTTAAATAGATCGAAAAAGAAAAAAAAAAACTAGAGAATAGAACAAAACAGAACTAATTATTTTGACCAAAAAAAAATGAAATTGTAAGATAATATATAGCCAAAGCTAAAAGATATTTTGAAACAAAATTTTTAATAAACATTCAACTACAAACATTTTAATCTATTAGTTACTTAAAACACATTATTAAGCCTAATAGTTATATTGGGTATAAAATATACAAAATAAAATTTAAATTCTCTGTTGAATTTTTTTAACCTTTCTCTTAATGCTTCTCTGATACGATTGATTTTGATATTTTAAACTATATTTAAAGTATTGAAATCAACACATCTTTAATAGTCATTTGATATTGGCCAAATGGTCCATTAAAGGTGCAAAGGAGTGCAGAAGATCAAAGTGTGTTGATCACAACATACGAAGGACAACATAGTCATGTTCTTCCTCCAGCAGCCAAAGCCATGGCATCCACAACATCTGCAGCTGCATCAATGCTTCTTTCAGGATCAATGCCAAGTTCAGATGGCCTTCTACACCCAAACATCTTAGAATCTGCAACACTTCCATTCTCACATAACTTAGCAACCCTTTCAGCTTCAGCTCCATTTCCCACTATCACTTTGGATCTCACTCAAACTCCCACCAATAACAACACTTCCTCACAGCAACATCCACCACAGGATTACCAACTCAGCCTACTTTCACCACTTTTCGCACCAAATTTTTTTCACCAAACTAAGCTTTCTACCTTGCATGCCTCTCAGGGCACAGAAACTGCTTCATTTGCTGACACAGTCAATGCAGCAACAGCTGCTATCACCACAGACCCCAAGTTCAGTGCAGCTCTCATGGCAGCCATAACATCTATCATTGGAAGTTCACACCCAGTGGAGACTCAGCATTGCAATAACAAACAAGAGTAGTTATTAATTGTAATTGTTAGTGTTTTGGAATCATTTTCATATTGTGTAAGGTAGAAATTGAATTTCATAGTTATGCATTTGCAACAAAAAAAATGATAAAAAAGAGCATTTCATCATAAGGCTAATGATTACTGAGATCTTGTTACTCCAAGAACAATGAAGCACTGCTGAATGCCTTGTTGAAGAAATCGTCTTTTAAGAAAATCACTTTGTGATGATTAAGAAGTGTTCTGATACTTCAAAAACACTTCTCTTTAGTTGTTACAAAGGTGTCACATTGACATTCAGAAAATTTTCTAACAGTACCAGATGCGAGACTTTTAATGTACAATTGACTGTAAACTTCAGCAGTCAAATTTAGATATTTGTCATGAGAGATGAGTATTGATGTACTGTGTGAATTGTACAAGAGAGTGACTTGAGGGAGGGTTGAATAAATTTTTTGTTTTCTTATGCCTTTTTCTGCACAAAAATATTGGAAATAATTTCTGGTTTAGTTTTTTCAAGATTCTTCTCTACAATCAGAAGTTGATTAGCAGCAAGAAACCCTTTCTTATACACTTGAATGAAAATTAATGCCAGCAACTAAAGTAATTCTAAATGTTGATACACAACTTAGAGGAGTGGTTTGCAAAAGGTTAGCTTCTGGTACGCATCAGAAACTGATGCTTGTCTTATAATAGCTGTACTCTGCATTGGAATCATGAGAAAATTATTTTCATTATTAGTAATTCATACAATTTAAAAGTGTTAGAGAATTTACGTGTGTGATTAAGTCCCGCGTCGAGTAAAAATAAAAAAATTTACTACTATATATAAAGATGAAAACTCCTAAATTCATATTTTAATGTTTTGAATAAAGAGTAATGTCAATTTTTTAAGTAATCTTGGCCGGAAAGATCCAACAAAAAAAGTAATATTTTTTAACGAGAAAATTTGTAATGAACAATAATCTAGAATGAGAAGCAAGAAAGAAAGAAAGACACTGCACTCAATTTTGATCTCTCTCACGTTTCTGTCAACAAAATTAATTTTTTTCAACAACCCTTGACAATTTCTGTCCGTAAATGATTTCCATTTCTTAATCTCGTTTGCATTTAAGAATTCCTCTGGATTCTGTGATTTTGGGTCTTCGACAGTTTTGGTTCCGTTCAAAGATTGAAACTTTGTATGAACACTTAGGTGGTAAAAGGTTAGGATCGATGATCACTAGGTTCTTGTTTGTTATGGTGGAGTTTTTCGCTGATTTTAGTGTTATTCCTCTCTGAATAACACTGGTGACAGAACAAAACAAAGTGTATCAATGACTGATATATTCTTGAATGATATAGATTCTAGGAAAGAATCAATCTGTGTCAGAAAGAATCAAATCAAAGTTTCCATAGAAAACCTCATCACCAAGAATCAATCCTTAACAGAGTTAATGGACACAAAAGCAGTTATCATCTGTATCAACCAATATTGATATATATATATATATATATTTAGATAATATAAATCATCCTGAATTATTCTTTTAGTAACAATATAAAATTTGTTTATAAAATTTATTTCATTGTTGTTTCGATCATAAGAAGTTCGTTCAAATATCATCCATAAAGTTAATCATTGATTTTAAAAAAAAAAAACAAAATTATGATAAAAGATCTATATTTTAAAATGGATATTTGTCTATAACTATGTTATTGTAATGAAATTGAGGTAAAAACATGGTAGTTAGTTGCCTTAATTTATAAGTCTAGTCAGTTATTAAATGATTTTGTTATAGGTAATCCAAATATTCATCATCTTGATTTTCTTTGCAGCTTGTTTAACTGGTTTTAGCCTCCCGGTATTAGAAAACCACTTCTCACATCCGGTGTCAGATTATATAAGGAGGGGGGGGAGAGGGGCTGTGGCCCAAAATATTTTTTATTTTTTTTAAATTATATATATATATATATATATATATATATATTTTAAATATTTAAAAGTTTTAAAATTATGAATAATATATTTTTAAAATTAGTAAAAATTAAATTATGTTTTTCTATTTCTTTTATAAAGCACAACATTTAATATTAATAAATAATAAAACATAAAATCGAATAGACTAAAGAGCATATATCCATAGGTTTAACTTTTTTTTTATTTCTGTTTTCATTTAAAAATGTCAAATTAAAACAAAAAAATCAAGATTGAGAATAATTAGAAAACCAACTTAAATTTTTAGAAACAAAAATCAAAAGTAATTAAAACAAATATTTATTAAAATATTTTTTATTTTCTTTTTCATTGTCTTTTAAAATTTTCACTAACTTATACTAATCTCTGAGTTACATATGTTTTCATTTTGTTTTTTGCTGAAGAAAAAAGAAAGTTAGGCACAAATTCATTATTTCTATTCTCATTTGTCATTTGTTCTCTTTTTTTCTTGAAGAGAAAAAGATAATTCTCTTGCCTTGCTTAATAATAACCTATTAGTGTAATAGTTATTAACATTATTTTTTATTTCATGAGCCTTTGTATATTCATATTTTATGAATACAAAAGAAAAAATAATGTATTATGTGTTTTTTCATAACTGATTTTTAATTGTGACTTGACTATAATATATTTTTCTTTCAATAATTACGTCTCTTAATTTTTTATTAGATTATGATAAATTATTTTTTAATATTACATTTTTTTTGTAAGAAAACTACATTGATGAAGAATATAACAATAAATTCATTCTGTAAAAGTGATAAAAGAGAAGTTATTGGTAGAAATGAAAACAAGATAGATTTAATTTTTCACATATTTTGAAGTATTGTAGTAATAATCAAATCTAATGATCAAATTGTAAATTGTTAATCAAACGAGTATTTTTTGAAATAATTTTGTGGTCAAGATCCACTACTACTCACGCTTCTTCATAAAAATACGTGTTTGTTTGCGTTTGAATATAAACTTTTGTCTAAACTAATTATTTGTTATTTGAAAAGAAATAGGTGATTGTTATGTTGCTTGGTTAGTAAATGGGTTCACTTCTTTGGTGGTGCACTTTTGTATGGAGGGCCAAAAATATGATGATGACACATAACAACTCCAATGCATTATTGATTCATATTATTGTGAGAGCATTTACTTTCCCTTTTTGAAAAACCACTTGAGTTCATGATGCATTTCTTCTCACACCCTTTTTTTTCTGGTCCCCCCCTCCCTTTGCACTCTTCAAACCAAGAAAAAAGAAAGGAACAATGAAGCACAATTAATAACATAAGCACAATTCACCATGCTATTTATTCTCCTTTTACCACTCAGATGAGGTTACCCTAAAAATAGGGTGTTCATCAATTGGATTGAATTAAATTCAGTTTTACTTTTTTTTTTCATTCCACTTATTTGATTTTATGATCGAATTTAATAGTTTGGTTTTTCTCTATCACTTAATTATATCCATTCTACTATATGAATTTGTTAGATCAAATACCTATTATTAGGTATATATAAATATATGAATTTGTTGGATCAAAAATGAATTACTAGAATTACAAACTTTAAATTCTCAACTTAAAATATAACCGTGTAAATTTAAGGGTTAAATATGTAAATTTAGTCATTTTAATCAAATTTTGTTAGGTTTATTTAATGTTTCATATGTATTTCAAGATTGTATGAGTTGTTTATAATGTTTGACATATTTTTGCTTTAATACTAAGTCAAATACTATTATAAAACACACTTGAAATGTCAAATAAATTTAACAAAATTTTATTAAAAGAACTAAATCTACGTATTTCGAAAGATGAAGGACTAAATTGGTCTAAAGCTTCAAAATAGATTAATTCCAAAATTCACCAAAAATTAAGGGACAAAAACATATTTAACCCTAAATTTAAAAATGACATCACCAATTACTTTTATTAATAAAAGGTTGAGAAAAACGACATACTAATTTTATTAATTATAAGAAGACTAACGAAACAATATAAGGTTTAAATGCCTTTTTTATTTTGGGAATATTTTATTAATTTTTTTCATATATAAATCTAACAAATTTAAATGAAAAATCTTATAGTAACTAGTAAATCATCGACAAAATTTGTTCATGCTTATTCATTCTTATTTTATTGACATTTTCTAAATTGAAACATTTTCATTAATATATTTAGGGAGGGGTGTGAAAGGAAGAATAAATTCAATTTGACCTTTTGATATAAAACAAAAATTTTGTAATCATATTAATTAATCCAGCAAGGGTTAGTGAGATAGATAGATTAACTCATTTAAGTATATATATATTTTTAACATTTTATATTGATTATAGTCAAATTAAAGTATGTCGACTGGATTTATATATTTATAATAATATAAATAAAGTATTTTACCTATTGCATCAAGTATCAATCACAATTCTAAGGTCAAAATGATACTATAAAAACAATAAATGAAAATCAAAGTGATAACTAAATGAAAAAAAGTTAAGCATTAAACCACTGTATTCGAGTATATTAAATTATCAATTGTTATATAATTAAAAATTGTAAACAATCATAAAAATTTAATGAAAAACTATAAAAAAGATTATCGTACATCTCCTGTACAACTTAAATGTTTTTAAATTTTACATTAAATAAAACAAATTCAATTTAATCCATATTTAAAAAAAAAAAATTGTAGTTTTTTCAACCATTCCAATCTCAAATCCATCTATTGTCAAATTAACTCTAGAATATAATCTCATTTTAATACTTCTGTAATTCTACAAAACTTTTTCAAATTTTGCAGCCGTGGATAAATATTAAGAATATCTTGGAATATAAGAGTCATGAAGGAACCACAATAAAAGTTGAAATTTCATCTAATCTAAAAATGTTTAAAGCATTATGTACACTAGTTTTAATTATTTATATATTTATTGTTCAGTCAACATTTTCATTTGTCTTTATTCAGTTGGTCATTTCATAACGTTTTTCACGTAATTTTAATGAAAAATAGTGATAGCAAGATTAAGATATTTTCACAAACACCCAAAATAATGCGATAGAAATTAGATAAGAAAAATAATGTTGACATTTATTCTCTCTCTTTTTTTTCTATTAATGTGTAAAAAAGTCCTTAGAAGAAATGTAAGAAAAAAAAGTTGTTGGGTGGCTTCTTTTTAATAGTAGTGTTTTCCTTTTCTATTTTGCAAAGGTATATTTGTATTTTTGTTTTTCACCTTTTTATGCAAGTACAATTTTGTAGAAGTACAATTTTCTTTTTTGTGTTACTAGTTTCATGTACAACTTCATTTATTGCTCAAAATATACTTTCTGCTCCATAAATATTAACTTATTTACGAATTTCGGATTCTAAGTTTTCTAACATGGTAAATATTTGAATCATATTTGTTGAGATATGAGAAACAAGTATATAATTTTTTTACCCTTAAAAAGATACTTTTAGGTGTTCCAGTTGAGTTGAGGGTAAATAAATAGTAATAGATTTATTTATTTTTATTTATACTAACATCAATGCAATCCCAATCTAAATCAACTAAAATCAATTCTATCAAATTTTTATACAACCTATATAGCATCCGAATTTATTAATTTTACTCAAAGTTCTAATAGCATTAAACATGAACCAATAAATGAAAATCGTTATCAACATAATCAATCAATTTTAAATTAGCTTCTCTTTCTTTTAAACAAGATTTCAAAACTCGAAGAATCCAAGTTGTCTTCGAACTCATGAAAGTCCTTCCTTAACCTAGAGATAAGATAACAACGATGAAACCAAATTAAAAATGTTACTTAGTAAAGAATGAAAACAAAAGACTTTAAGGCTCTGTTCACTTGAGGAAATGAATTTGGAGGAGAGTGTGAAGATGAATTTGTGTTGATTTATGTGGATGAATATGTGTGTTTCTTTGAGTGGATTTAGAGGGTGAAGTGAATGGATTTGAAGATGAATTTTGTGAAAGTTAGTGTGAGTGATTTGAGTGATGTGAAAGATAAAATAAAAAGTTATAATAGATAAAATTTGAAAATTACTAAAATACCTTGATGATAAAAATATATGAAATAATAAATTAGTTAAAAATATTAAATTTTTAAAAATATTATTAAATAAATTTTAAAAAAATATATATTAAATTATTATTATTATTTTTATAATAACTACTATTATTTAAAATTATTATTAATTATATATATATATATATATATATAAAAGAATCATATTTAGCTGTTAAGAGGTGAGGATATAAAAGTAAATTTATTCCTCATTCTCTCAAATCTTCACTAAATCGAAGGATGTGTTTTAAATGAAATTCCGCAAATTCATCTTCATCCATCTGTGCAAATCCTCTAAAATGCACACAATTTTTTTTTATAATCCGTCGTCGTGAATCAGCGTATTAAATCAATCCTTTAATACGAACAGAGCCTAAAAATACATACAACCCTACAAAGATTATATGCATTACCAAAAAAATATTAAAATTTCAACTTATCCAAATAAAGATTTTATATTTTAGACTTGAAGAAGAGTCTGCGATGAACGTAATCTTTATTTATCATCATGAAGAGAATAAAAATTGAGTGAAAAATTGAAGAATAAAAATTTAAATTAGTGTTATTAAAATATATTTTCATATTTTAAAGGGTTTTACAAACTAGATTTATTTAAAATAAAAAAAAACTAATACTTTTATACACCGAAATCAATTATTTTCTGTGAACACGTCTTCGCATACTGAAAATCAAATCTTTAACTACATCTTTTTAAGGACAAAAGTTTCCATCAATTACACCATATCAACTAAAACTTCCATTCTGAAACAATAGTTTTACAAAGTTGTGACAGAATCATAAAAAATATTAAATCGGCCCAGATTTAGACATGAATATTCTTAGTATTTTCAACTATTAATGTCATGAATCATTCTACTATTGACCAGTTTACTATTTTTATGATTGGTTTCTTTATTTGGAAGCAGGTAACACTATTTTGATGACTCTTTTAACACATTATTATAAATATAATAAATTATATTGATTACATAGGATTTACTTAGATTGAGATGCATACAAAATTGTGTGTGTATATAAAAAGGAGGCATATCCTATTTTTGCTTCGAATTCTACAATGTTGTCCAATTGGATTTGGATTGCATGAATGAAGCGTCTCATGTCAACACCACCCCCACGTGCCTATCATTTGCTTCCACCTACAGACACGTCCCCACTGTTTCGAACTCCA
Organism: Vigna unguiculata; assembly: GCF_037176805.1. Taxonomy (NCBI): domain Eukaryota; kingdom Viridiplantae; phylum Streptophyta; class Magnoliopsida; order Fabales; family Fabaceae; genus Vigna; species Vigna unguiculata. The sequence continues at coordinate 33,115,055 of NC_140797.1, forward strand.
ATATTTTTATTTTATATTATTTTATTTATTATGTTTTATTTATTTATTTTCCAACATCATCATCGTCTCTCTCAAACCCAACTACATATTTGCCAACAGCACAGTTGTAGTGAAAACTGAAGCTCGAAAAACACTTTTTTTTTACACTCACTCTTGTTATCTATGGCTGGTGCCCAACTCTTCAATCTTTCAAGATCTTCCTTGGTCAAGCCCTCTAGGCCTCTTCTCTACAACCCCATTAAGGTATATTGTTTATCCTTCATTTTTCTTCTCTCTATGCCGGTGCTTCATTTCAAAAGATTGTTAATTTCTGTCTTCCAAGAACGAATCGGTGTTTTGTTACTCTGAATTTTTGTTTCTGATTTTGTGGGTATGTGGGAGGGCAGAGTAAATGTGCAAACTTTCTCTTCTTTGGATCCTGTTCTGTTGAATTGCATGATTCATTTGTTAAGACTGAAAAGTGGGTCAAGTTATGAAAACGCATGAGAAATCAAGGAAGGTTTAATTTTTGGGTTGTTGGGTGTGAAAATGCGATCTCTAGTGAAATGGGTTTGTTAGAAAGTGATTGAGCATGCAAAGTGTTGAACTGGGTAGCATAAATTGGTGACATTTGGATGAATACTGTGATTGATTCTGATGTATTTCTTGTTGAATATGAAAACATGAACATGCATGGTAGAATTATGGGCAAGGAAGCAAGGGTAGGGGTTTGATGGAGGAGAGGGCACCTTCCACAGCTGAAGAATTTGAGAGGGTTGCAGAGGAGAAAAAGGCCAAGGAAGCTCAGAAGGGGGTGGCAAGTCAAACCCTTGGCAAGGCCATTGATGGTGCTGAAGAAGCTGCAATAGGTAAACCAAAAGTTGAATCAGTTAAAAATAGGTACAAAGGGGGTGAATAGAAAAAAACTGTGAGATATGTGTATTTAGCTGTTGTATATGCAGCCAGAGAATAAGTGAATGCTGTCTTGTATTTCCAAAAAGCTTGTTTAATTGCAGCACATTGAAACCCTTTAGTTTTTGTTTAGTAAATTATTCATGTCTGTTCATCATTGGATCTTGAAAAGAGTTTTTCCATTCTATCATTATAATACTCTGTTAAGTTCACAAATTTGCAGGTAATTTGAAACTCTGAGTTTGTGGGTCAAGTCAAGTTCTTTACTTTGTGTGAATGATTGAAACTTCACAAATCATTAGGCTTGATAACAGATTCAATTTGGTGTTGGTGTGGTATGATGGTAACATAACCATTTTCCTTAAAATATTACTAGTCTCTGACTCTCTCAATCTGAATTCTGACTTCCAAATAACGGAGTCATGCATTTTTTTTATTATTGTTGCTGTGAAAAAACAAAAGGACATTCTTCTGAGGCAAAGGTTTGGAAGTTTGTTCTATGGATGATGATTACTATCGTTGTTGTTGTTGGTGTGTGGTGTTTAGTGCATCGTTGGTGAATATGTTGTAGTGGTGGTGGGGCATTGATGTCCAACTAAAGCAACCAACGAGGGACATCATCACCGGAAATTACGCATGGCATTCAATGTTGTTTCCTTTTTTTTCCATTTTGTGGTGATAAAACTGAAAAGGGTGAGAATTTGGGGCCATTGAAGAAGCCTTCTTTTACTAGGATCTGTTTGGGGTAGCTGGGTTGGATGTGTTCTTTATTGTGAAAGAAGGGGAAATGGGACCCTCCACAGGCTATGTTCTTATCCAATTCCTTCGAGGTTGGAAGTTGTTATCCAAATTTTGAAATTGGTTCCGAAGAGAGTGACCAGCCCCACATGACTTGTGCTGCACCACATAAAGTAAAGAAGTGGGCCAAAAATGTAGATTGGAGATTTCATTAACAAACACATCATGTAATGTAATGCATCATAGTTTTCTTGTTTTTTCATACTAATAAGAGGACGATAACGCACATATAGATGAACTTTGGTGGAAAAGCACCCAAATTGTGCATTTTTTTTTTCAAATCATTTAAAATCATTGAAATGTGCCTATTTTAAAAAAATTACGAAAATGACGTTATTGTGAAAAAAATCGTGTTAGATCGATAAGATTTCAGTATATTATTAGTCGAGTCAAGTTTGCATTACTTTTTTTAATGAAATCATATTAAATAATTTATTTATTTTTGTAATTTTTTAAATCTTTTTAAAATTTTTCTATTTTGATAACTTTTATAAAAAAATTGCACATGTGAAGTAGGTGTATAGGAATTATTTAGTTATTTAGTCTTCATAGGAGGACAAAGCACACTTACAAATTGAAGAATCATATGTGGGTTATGTTGTGAAAATAATAGGGAGATATTTTGTTAAAAACCTGTAAGGTTTAGTTACATATAAAAAGGAGAGAGATTTTAATTTTGGAGTGGAGGAAAAACCATAGAATATACTAAAATTTGTGCTATAGGGAGATACTTTTTTTAATGTTTTTTTTTTCCGATTCAATAAATTAAAATATTTGTGATTTCTTTTCTAACCATTAGCTAAGCTTTGTGTCAAGCTGGTTCCCAAAGCTTAAAAGAAAAAAAAAAAAATATATATATATATATATATATATATATATATATAATATATATATGAAAAGCACGACTTCTATTTAGGCATTAGATGGAGTTCTTTAAGTTGGTTAATGAGCATAAGTAACTTAAATATACAATTGAAGTAAGATGGGTTCTTATGGAAATTTTATTTGAATTATTTACATAAGAAGTTATTAGCAAGGTTGCTTAATTAGTGAAAATAAAATGTTGAAGTTGAATGAGAGTTATTGAGTAGAGAGATAATAGGACCCATTAAAAATAATTTAAGAATTGTAGTTAAGTTTTATCATTAAAGCTGAAATTAGTTACATTCTTAAGAACATTATGCAATAATAAAGGGCCCATTAAAGAAATAAATTAAGAACTTGCATCAAATAGATTATTCTTTAAAATTTATATAGAAGTAGAAATGCAAAAGTTTAATAAAATATTTGTTTCGATATTATTCTCGAACAAAGAAAAGCAAAAGTGTGATCAAGTATCTATTTTGATATTATTCTCTAATACAGAAACTCAGAAGATAAAGTATCTATTATGATATTATTCTTTAATATAGAAACTCAAAAGTGTCATAAATTTTTACATTATTCCCTAAGATTTATATAAATAATTATTTGGAAGTCTATATTATGATAAAGCCATATGAGATCACACTTTTGTTTACAATGAAAGGGTTTTTAATTTTGTTACCAATGATTTGAGGGATTAGTTAGTATTTTCTTTAAAAGAAATACTTTTGGATTACCACTATGTGAAGTATCTACTAGTTTAGATTTAAGAGGTTGCTCAAGAAAATTAAGTTTAGTTTCACTTGAATCACGGTAAGTTAATACTAACTACTCTATTTAAGTTAATGATTAAAGAATTAATAAATAAATGATTGATTAGAACTATAATGATATGCCTGGGTAACATTAAACCTTGTATCTCAATAAAGAGGCTCGGTTATTCTTAACTTTCTTTTTAAGCAATAGATTTCCTATTAAGAGTTTAATATCGATATCAGTATAAATTAATTATACCATCTATCAATTAAAAATTATCCTATATATAATATTTTAAAATTAATTGTCAAGATAAGTTAATAAATTTGTTTTATATGATTAGATTACACTGTGAAAAATGTTAAAAGCACACTAATGATTTGTTTGTTTAAAATGATTTTTTGTGTAGAGGGATTAGAGAGCATGGATGTGCAAAAATTGTTTGTGTTCGTTTGTGCTGATTTAAAAGTGTTTGAGAGCGTGAATTATCGGGATAGTGACCTTATCCAATCTTGCTTGAAGTAAGAAGATTTGAAGATATTAAATGTGCTTTTACAATAATGTCCTCGAATTTGCTCGCATTACAAGGTGATGTACCTCCATGATAGCCATGGCAACGTCATAATGGTTGTGGAAAGCTATGGAGCTACCAAACACGCGAAGTTTGGAGGAAGAAATAGGCTTATGTGGGCATTGGAATGAAGTTGGATCCGATCTCAATGATTTTGGATCCAATCCAATGCAACTCGATCGATCCCAATGATGTTGGATCCAATCCCATTATACTTGGATCCGATTCCAAGTTATATATATATATATATATATATATATATATATAATGAAAAATAATATTAATAATTATTGTTATAATAATAATAATATATTAATTTTAACTTTAAGGACAAAATTGTAATCTTATATTTTAATATATTTATTTTTTATCTATCACATCATTCAAATCACTCAAAAAATTTCACAAACTTTATTTCTAAATCTACTCACTTTCACCCTTAAATTTTTTTAAAAAAAAAAATAACAACACACACCCCACCCTCTAATCCACTCAAATTCATCATCTCACTCTCCCTCAAATCCATCTTTTGAAGTGAACATAACCTAAAGATAAATGTAATTAGAAACTCTCCTATTTACCTCTTTAAAAAAAAATTGTTGGTTTGGTAAACTTTATAATAAAACAAATAGTACTTTTATTTAAGAATGATAAAAGTAAATCAAATCACAGGTTAGGGGTAGCAAAACGGGTTGGACCCAACGGGTCATTCCGTCAGTCCGTTTTAGAAGGAATGAGTTGGGTTCAAGATTTTAATCAGTTAGCTTGTTCTCGTCTGTCTTGTTCAACCTATCAATTTGATGGGTCAAAATATGGATTTGTCTATCCTGACTTGTTTTTAAAATATAAAATAAAATAAAAATAATTAAAAAGACTAATTTGTTATATTATATTTTTTAAATGTGTAAATATATAATAGTATTGTAACTCAAATCATTAACACCTACAAATTACATTTCAATTACTAGTTATAATTGAGTAATTTAACATGTAAATGTAATAATTATTTTAATTTATCAATTAAAACGTTAACTAATAAATTAAAAATTTTAAAAATATGTTATTTGATTAAATATGCTTTTAATGTATATATAAAAAAATTTAAAAATAAAAAAATTGAAAACGGATTGTGATTATTGGCATATTTCTATTTGACGGATCAGCCCAACCCGATCCATTTTTTATGACCATGGATGAACCGGACCAAAACATGTCGGGCCGACCCGTTTTCCCACCTTATCATATCCCTACTTAATTTTTATAAATTTTGAAATAATTAATTTTGTTTGAATATAAAACTGAATTAAGGTTTTATACAATATATATGAAACTAGAAAAAAATCATCGAAAAATAGTTTTGAATTATAAATTTTCATATTCGTAAAAACAGTCATCTTTTAGAAGAAAGAAGAAACTACTAAAACTCAATTATGTTGCAATTTTCAATTTGGATACAAAATAAGAGGCAAATGAAAAAAAAAAATGAACCTGATTCGTTAGCTTAGCCGGTTTGACCAATAATGAATATATTTTTCTAAAATTGGCTCATTTCATAGTTGATAAACAATCGATCATTATTCTAAAACCGGTCAAATACGTACAAAAATAGTTTTAATAATTTTTTAAAAAATATTTTAAAATTCGTATTCTAATGTAAAGTAGTTTTAAGATAAAAGAAAAGGAAAAAAACCTCATATAGATGACATATAAATATAAACTATCTTACTAATTATTAATTTTAATAATAAAATGTTTTATTCATTTATATTATTTTTCATTCTTATTAAATTTAATTTTATATTCTTGCTTAAAATAGTATGTAATATTAACACTATAAACTCAACGATATGGTTTAACCAATACATCATGGAGTCAATTCAACCAAAAAAGAACACTTTAGTTGGATCAAATCAAACTACATATACCAAGGGTTATGAATTATTATCAATCTTACTAATAATTGTGACTAAGGAATTATGAATTATTATGAATCTTATTAATTGGATTATGAAATGGGTCAATTTAATTGGATGAATTTGAATTTTGGAGTCAATTCAGTCCAATTTAAATTTCTTTGATGTGTAATAATATATGTTAGCAATATGAATGCATCAAAGATTTCAATTATGAAGAGTGTCTTCAAAGGAAAAAGAAAGATCCAACTTGAGACAAAGAATGCTTACTTGGATACCCATGAAAAGTTAAGAGAAGATAAGAGATAATTATCAACTCAACCAATTATTTGACATCAATATGAACCGGTAACAAAAGTATATATAAGCTATCAAAATCAGTGTAAGGACTATAGAATAGTTTTATTTTTATTTTTTAAATATATGTATAGAGACTAGGACATTTTTCTTGGCAATAATTAAAAAGTAATACAGAAACATCACAAAATAACAATTGATTAAGATTAAAAGCTAGGTTGCAAACAAGATATCTTGCTTTATATTTCCGTTGTTGGATAAACATCAACATAGTAAACATCAAAATTAAATTGATAAAATGTGTCTCACCAATATTTAAACGGGTTTTTAACTTTTATTCTTCCTTAAGGTTAGAAATGGTAATCAGTCAGATTGAGTATAAATAGTACCTATCTGCACTTCGATCTTAAAAAAAAAAAAACTATCTTCTACCCATTTGTTTACTTGCTTGGTGCTTATTTAAAAAATATTTATAGATTTTTTTTAAATCCGTTGGTACTCGTAGATACTCCCATACCGACACGAATATTTAAAAATAATATATATTTTAAAAAATTTTAAATATAATTATAAATAAAAATATAATATAATATAATATAATATAAATTAAATATTAATATAATTTAATTTTAATTAAATTTAACCTAATAAAATATAATTTTAATTAATAAAATATAATTTTAATTTTAATTTAAATTTTGGTTTAAATACTCCGTTGGTTCTCATTTTTGTACCAAAATCTCAATTTGGTCCTCGTATTTTTATTAGTCTCAATTAGGTATTCATTTTTGTAAATTAGTATCAATTAGGTCATTTTCGTTAGTGTAGAACTAACACCGTTAAGTAGGTGTCACGTGTCAGCTTCTTGTTTTTTTTAGTAGTATAATAACACAAGTAGTATAATACTCACACGACTTGTTTATAAGCAAGTATTAAAATACCAACTACCTACGGGTAATAAATACCTGCAGATATTAACTATCTGTCGCAGATTTTATCCGCTAATATCTACAGACACAAATATCTTTGTCATCGCTAGTTGAGGTAAAGATTTTACGCTATTAACTCAAACTTAGATAACATACCACTAATTAGAAAAAAAAATATAATATATGTGGATACAAATTTTATCCTAATTTATAAGGTTGAGTTAGACTTTAAAGTCTACTTTTGAAGATAGTATCTAAGTCATATAAAATTTATTTTAACAAGATTCATTGTTTGTTGAACATGTCATGTCATTTGCTATCAAAATATTATCGAATTACTTATTAATATCTAGTTCACACTATAAATATATATGTCTCAACGGATAAAGTTGTATGCAAACTTCATCTTACCATCCTTCAGATTCATATATATATATATATATATATATATATATATATATATATATATATATATATATAATGTGTTTGCATTTACTTGTCCTTATTGAATCAATTATCTATGTTTCCATTACAGTTGTGGGTTATAATGAGATGGACCACTTATCTAATGTTTAAAGTCAAAATCAACCAAAGAATTATAAGTGAATAGGAACCACAACCTCAACACCGTTTTATGTGGTTCATCTATGCCATTTTTCTTTAGTCTAAATACTCATTAAGTAAGCTTACGTCAACATAAATTTGTAATGGCATCCTGTTCCTCGATCATAGGAATAATTATTGTCATTACTTAATTTAACTTTACGTACATAAAAAGAAATTAGTTAAAACAAAAAATCTACTTGAAGAATATTCATGAGAAAACAAAGCAGAAATTATGTTTAAGTATGTGATTTGAGGTAATGATATTGCATATCGTATTTGCTTGGAGATTAAGTTGCCCAAATCAAAATTAAATTGTGGAATTTATCTTATTTGACAACTAAATTTTGACAATTTTTTTTATAATATGAGATAATATTTTTTAAATGATTTCAGAATATAGAAAAATAAAAAAAGATAAAAAAATAAAAAAATAAAAAATTACTTAAAAAATGTCACCTCAAATTACAAACAAACAAAAATTGTCAAAATTTAGTTGTTAAAAATATCATTTTCGTATTATATTTATAATAAGAAAAACTTACCTTTTTTTATTCTAACATGAAAGAGTATCATTAAGGTTAATATTTACCTTTTGAAATTTGAAACAAATTTCAATTTTTAAAAAGACCAAGACATTTTCTCATTTTTTAGAAGTATCAATATTCTGATTTCAAATTCGATAAATAATATAGTTGTAGGACATCAATCTTACGAAATTAATGAGATTTATATTCATTTATATATTGATTTTATTTATAATTGACGTGGCGCCTTCAACGTACTATTTCAAGTTAAGAAAACTACATATTGAAAATGGAACTAAATATTTACAAATAATTCGATAACAGTGATAAAATAAATCTAACAAATAATAAATCTTATTAAAATAGATTCTAACTTGATTTAGATACTGTATTAATAAATAAATTTTAAATTTAAAGACAACCCGGTAAAATCTGTAAAATTCGCTTATGATTGTTTTTATATCTGATTAAAATGATACCTTCAAATCTTATCTCCTCGTTAGAAACAACTTTAAATTCTGTTATATAATAAATAATGCTTCATCCATGATTGTTTTAAAATTCATTAACTAGATCATAAATTAACATAAAAAAATATGTTTTGTAAGTTAAACTGTAAAATATTTGTAAATTATAATTGATTATTTCATAAAAGATCCAGAATTATTTGGATATTCATCAAAGTAAGTTACTTTAAGATTATTTTTTTTAGTAAAAAAGTTCACTAACAGACTTAATTTTGTGTATGAACTTAATCAGCAAAGTAAAATAATGGATAGAGGGTTTAATGTGGAGATATTATAAGAGAGAATATAAACATAAATATGATAAATGGTTGGAAGAGATAATAAAAAAGTTTTAATGAGTGTCTGGAATATAAGAATATTTGGATATCATTAGTGGACAGGAAAATCTTATATCATAAAGAGGGAAGCCAACTTTTTCTTCCCTGTTATGATCAGTGTACGATTTTATAATTTTAATAATCCTAATTCTTTTTTACATTCTTACCACAATTTTTCCCCATTAGTTTGTTTACTAATATATGATAAATTTTTAAGAATTTTTAAGATTTTAAGTTTGTTTCTATCAACATTTTATTCTTTTATTTTTAGTTATGTTTTCTTTTAATGAATGCTTCTAAATTTCTATCAACATTCTCTAAACTAAATTAGCGCCTCTGTCTTCTGTACATTTCGATCATAAGTTTTCCTTTTTTATATATGATAATCTGTTTATGTTTATTTTTTATTATTTGAATCTATTAATACTCAATTTTATTTTTATGGTACTATCAGTTGATAATTTGATACCTCAACTAAAACGCTCTTTGATTTAAATATTTATTTTTGGTACTTTTATCATGTCTTTAGAAACTTACAGAAGTTAAGGTTGACTTGTCAAATACAAATAATTATTTTCAATTCCATGACATGTTAGAAGGGTTTTGAATTGGTTAGTTGTCTGAATACAATTTTGAATTTGTTAGTATTGTGATGTGTTCATGTTGTGATATAAATTATTACCTACAATTTTTGTCTTATATGTGTTATTTAATACATGTTGGCTTGCTAGAATGAACAACTTAGATTCTTTAGACCTAAAATTGGTTAGAAGAGAATTATGCAAAACTAGAAACACGGCATGATCTAATAAATGCATTTCGTGATGAAATGTCTAATTTTTTTTAATTGGAAAATTAATCTAAGATACAAAATATATTATATTTAAGTACATGTTTAGAAAAAATTGTGTACCAGATATCAATGAAGAATTCATTTGTCTGTGTTCTTGAAATGCGTGTGAGATAATATTACTCTCTTATTGGTAGGATATACCAAAAGACCAGATGCTCAAACAAAGAAGGTATATGACTATTTATCTTATTTTCTAATTAAAACTGATAAGTTTTATATCCTTACCAACAGAGAGCAGGGACATCTCTACAAGTCACTGAACAATCAAATTCATCACAAATTGTTCACTGAATAGTCAAACCCATTATAGACCATTCATCAAAAATTCAATATGTATTATCTATAAATTAATAACAAAGTGCAATATAATTGATATTATCAAATAATATAATTTATTGATTAATGTTAATCCATAATAACTATATAATAAAATTAAACATATATAACAAAGTAGGCCAACCAATATTTGGTTGAATTTGGCTCAATTGGTCTCAAGCCGTAATTTGGTCAAGACGGTTGGCTAGGATCAAAGGTTGAGACTAATGTGACTCGAAACGAACATTGAGATTGCCCTACTCGACTTAGGTCAAAGGTTGACTCGGGTCGACCTGGATTGAAGTTCAAGACTCACAGTCGAAGGTCAAGATGGACCAGCCTAGAGTGAAGGTAAGCTTTGGCCACTTTGGCTAAAGGTTGAGACAGGTTTATTCAAACTGAAAGTTGAAATAGGTCAAGATGGTTGAAAGGTGAGACAGGTGGAGTCTAGCTGAAAGTTGAGTCGAGTCAACTCGAGCCTAAGTTCAAGACGGGTCAGCCTGAGCTAAAAGTCGAGACGGGTCGAGACAGATCAACTTGGGCCAAAAGTTGAGACGTGTCAATCGGGACCAAAGGTGAGACGGGTCAAGTCATACCAAAATTCGAGATAATCTGGCATGGGCCCAACGTTAAGATGGACCTACCCAAGATGAAACCGAGACTGACTAGCCTAAGTCAAAGGTCAAGACAGGCTGACCCATACCCAACGTCAAGATAGGCCAACCCAAGAAGAAGGTTGGGACTAGGGATGTCAATGGGATGGGTAGGGTACGGTTAGTAGCTCCCCCGTACCCTACCCGCTGGATAAATATTCGCTCCATAATCGTACCTATATCCATGCGAGTATCCGTTATACGGGTATCCGCATATTCTTTTAATATTCACGAATATTCACAGGTACTCGCAGGTATTTATAAAAGAAATATTTAATATTTAATAAAAAAAATTAACCATAAATTCAAATAAAAAATACAATGCATAATGGGTTTAAATTTCAAACAAAGTGAAAATAACTCATTTAAATAATTTTGAATGACAGTTTACTTATAAATGAAGATTTTTTAAAACCAATTGATAAAAATAACCTATTCAAAATTAATGTGTTAATGTTTTAATAATTTTTTTAATTTAAATTACAGTATAGTAGGTATGGGTATCCATGGGTACCGATACTATGATACATGTACCCGTTACCCGCGAATATCCATTTTCAATATTCATTTCCTACTCATCATGAATTTTATCCGTAAGTATGAAATTTTTTTACATCCCTAGTTGGGACGGGCTAACATTAGCTAAAGTTTAGATTTAAACTTGATCCAAATATTTTGATATGAATTTAAAACTTGATGCAAATATTTGGATTTGAAGTAAAAAATAAACATCTTAACTAATTCTAAAGAAAAATAGATTTGGATTCAAAATCTAATCCAATTATTTCGACCTAGATCGAATTCGAATTAAAAATTTAAAAATTTAATCCATGCATTACCCTAATTTCATCTGGTAAGCAAGCTTTACTCTCAATTTTGTGGATTTTAATGTGTTCAACATATTTGCAAAATTTGTTCAGCATATCGAAACTCGACTAATGGTAATTACCGTACTTACAACCTCATGCATTGAAACTTTCCTAATTAAATTCACTTAAGTCATTGATTTTTGTTCAACAAAATTATCCTATTTACACTCACCTTCATTGATTTATATGATTCTAAATTATTACCGGAAATTATAAATATGTTTTGTAAGTAAATCTTAATTTTTCATATATATGATACAACTATTCAAATCGTATATATAAGATAATATAATTATTCGAAAAAATATCATCTTATTTTAATTATTATTTAAATTACATAAATTATAACATGGAAAAGTTGAGTAAGACAAAATTGTATACACTAAAATTATCCAAAGGAGACACTTAAATGATTTAATTTGGTAGCTAAATATTAGTTGTTAAAACTTTAATTTTTAGGAATTCCATAAATCAAATATATGGTTCAAATTAGGGATGACAAAACGGGTAACTCGATCCATTTTGGTCCGGCTCATTTTTGGCCTATTGAAAATGAATATGGACGGACTAACCCATTTGAACAGTATGAGTCAGAGTATAGAACTCAGCTTGTCTCGTGACGGAATGACGGGTTAACAGGTTCACGAGCCATTATATTTTAACCGTCCTTTTTTTATTTCTTTTAAAAAAATCATTTTTAATGAAAAATCAGGAATGACCCCTTTGAAACATTGGATTTGCACTTACCTGATTACTCTCGCTGCATCCTTTCCATGTCCAACATCCTATTCATCTTCGCCTTCTCCTCATTGCTCATCGTCTCTCTCCTCTGGATTTTCTCAGGTTTGAACACTTTATTCCCAACTTTTCAATTGTCTTCCTTAACATATTTTGAAATTTTGTGTAGGGTGTGTTTAGTGAGGTTTTTGTGACTTCAATTGGTCACAATTTTCTTAAATTAAAAATCCTTTGTTTGAAATATTTCATTCTGGCTAAAGTAGGACTATTGAGTGTTGGTTGGTTTTCAAATTTTGATTTTAAATGTTACTTATTATTTGGTGGTTAAATATTTCAAATTTTTCAAGTGCCACAATTTGGGTGATTGAAATGAAAAGACTATTTTTTATCCTCTTTTGATTGTATGTATTCGGGGTTAAAATAAATTTTCAAACATTTTCTTCTCTATGTTACTATTGTTGTATCTTCCAATCTTGATATATGTAGTGTAGTATTTGTGACATAAGTGATAGAAACAAGTTGTGTGGTCACACACACACAACCCTAAACCCTAAACTCTATTAAACATCTCCTTAAATCCTTCAGTTAATTGATTAATTATCTCTAGCCCAAAATTTGTGGCTAATTTCTCACCAGCTGCATCATCCCAAGAGCTCCTAGTAAGCCTAATTCTAGTAAACCTAGATCTCACACGACAAAGTCACCCATTCTTCTTTGTTCTGATCATGACCATGGTCTTGGTAAGTCAATTCCTTAATTTATAAGCCTAAAAATAATAAGATACTCATTGTTATATTTATCTCTAAAATATGGGGAGATAATGTTATTTAAAAGATATGTATATTATTTAGAAAAATATCAACAAAATCTTTTAATATATCATTCATAGGCCCAAGAGGCGTATAAATAATCAATTCCACCACAATGTATCTCACTTTTTACTTAACATTATTTATTATTATCACATTATTCACTCATTTTTATTTATTTGAGCGTCGAAGAGTCTTTACAAGTGACCTCCTTCACTTCAGTCAACGAGCTCAGACTAACATCACTATGGACCAAAGATTCGACCATTAAAGATCTCTCATTCCACCTTAGAGACTACTCGACAAATTTTGGTAAGAACAATTGAAGCCCATAATAAGGACATTTTGTAAGTAATAAAAGAAGTAACTAGCTAAGAAGGTGGTTGATTTTACCTTTTTGAAAACTTTAGTTCCTTTTAACCTTGTAAAAACTCATGTAATTGAATCAGAATGACCAAGAACTTAGTATACACTTACTTACGGAACATGCATTTTTAAAATTGAAAATAGTTAACAAATTGATTTCATTAAACAAGTCAACCAGTCATATAAGTATTTTTCAACAGATTAAAACAAGAAAAAAAAACAAATTGAAATACTAGGAAAGTATGCAAAAAAATGAAATTGGTAATAAATTCATAAACAATTTTCACAACAAATCAAGATTGATTCCAATTAGTAGCACAAGCATTATAATTTCATATTATATCAAATCACACAAATACCACACAAAAATTACTAAAAAAAAATTTATTGAAACTTTTTTTTTATCAAATAACAATCAAAGATAGCTAGATCAAACTCGTGCAAAAAAAATTTCATATTGGTTCACTAAAAATTAATGTTGTCTTGAGTTAGTCAAGGAAACCTGAGTTTATCTTTGCATAATTTCAAAAGATTTACACAATCCACGATTACACTTTCAAAAAATACAAAAGTACACCAAGACTCTTGAATCCCACAAGAATCTCAACAAAGCACAACAAGACTCCCACTTGCAGACTTGGAATCCCACCAGGAAACACCCAGAAACTTGAGAAAGACCAAACATAGGTGATGGTTCTCCCTAGCAAACCAAACCTCTTTCTCCAAGTCTCTTACACTAAGAAAAATGCTTCAAATAATCAACGATCACTACACAAATAGTTGCACATCTGTATTGTTTAGAGAGAGATTTGAAAGTATTCACACTAATTTCACATTAAAACATGGCAATTGTTGTAGCTCTCTCTGAAAAACCAAACTCTATAGTCCACCTATTAGCATATTCAACAGGTTGATTTATCTATTCAATATGTTGATTTCAGTTGACTTAAGTAAAATTAATTGATTGAAAGTTAATTCAACCGATTGAATATGTTAATAATAGAACTATAGCAGTCAACCAATCAACCGATTAGAAAACTATTTTACAAGCTAAAAGATGGCAACCAGACACAAGACGCCTATATTATGTCAAATTGCCTTCATGTGAAGCTCCAAACATCAAGCTTCAAGTTCTTCTCATGATACCCAGATATAGCACACACACCAAGCTTAATCAAAACACATTTCTTCAAGTATTTATTAATTTATCAAGTCTTTATCAATCTTCATATCTTCATCAAGTCATTATATCTTTATTAAATATCTATGCATCAAAGTCATTTATGCTAACACATTTAGCATCTATCATGGGCGTTAAATGTTCAGGCCCCATGTTCGTTGAGATAACATCTTAAACAGAATTCACTGACAAATTAGAAATCCATTCGAAAATCATCTGCTGAAATTTAATTCCAGTGAGATTCAGGAACAGAAAATGCCACACAGAAAGTTAGAATCTGGCTTCTAAACTAAAGGCTCTTCCCTATGATTTTAGAAAATTAATACAAGCACCAGCACGTCTTATAATTTTTAAATAAATATCATCTTTCTCAATCTCTTAATAAATGAATTTTATCTCTGTTTTTAATATGTTCAAAATTTAATAATTCTTTTACATTTTAAAACCATTTCGTCATCTTTATTTAGATTTACCCAATATAATATTATTTGTAAATATAAGAACAGTGACTGTCAGTTCAATAAAATATAAAGAATGCAAATTTCATTCAATAATTTGTCAAAAACATAAGTAAAATGAAAGAGATAATATGCAAATACGAATTTCCGCTTTTCAAATCTAACCTATTTTTAGTCCACTTTTTTAACACCATAGAAGAGGTGAGTGACTTGTTGATTTCACTTTGAATATTTTAGGGGAAGCAATACACGCGTACCGATATAAATTATTTTTAATTTCTATTGAATTTTTTTTATAGAAATACAGAATATGGAAATATAAAAATACAGAAACATAGAAATATGGAAATATTATACATATAAGAATCTCTCTTCATAGTCACACATTTTTAGGATTGATAAGATTAGAATATGTATGAGATTCGATGATATCATTTATCAACTTATGAATGGCAAAATAGTCCAAATATTCTGTTCATCCACCAAATTGTTTAAGCGAATCCCAATACCAAAACAACTTTAACCCCACATCCCAAACCATAAAACTGCTAAATCTGAGACCAAATTCACATAAATTAACAGATTCCGAGGTAACAACTAACCACCAAAAAAAATTAAAATATATGATTGAAAAGTAAATTATGATTATTTAAATATATTAACAAACTTTATTTCAGCAACAAAAACATATTTTTCTTAGACGATTGTCAAAAAAAAAAAAAAACTGCCTACCATTTGTTAACCGGGGCGCCCAACTGCAGAAGATACCAAAATTTCGACAGATTTGATTATATTTTTTGATTTGAAGAGTTCAAAACAGTTTTCTTCAACAAAAGAATCCAAAACTCATACCCATTCACACATGGTATGTATGTACGATTCACTTTTCAGAAGTGAGGACATTGGAAAAACACAAAAACTTCAGAAATGGAAAAATATCAGAAACACTGAAAAGGTATGGCAAATTAAGATAAACGAAGCAGAAATAAAACAATCCATCCACAATGATATTGACAAAAGAAGCACCACAATGATTCAAGATCCAGCAGCAAAAGCTGTATAGCAGATAATAAAATATGTATCTTATGTCTCACCTAGATCTCTATGTTAAACTAATTCTACTTATAATTCCTTAACCATCACACCCTTCTTCAGAATACAGAACCTCCAGTCTGATGAAGCATGGCATCGATTTCATCACCGTCCTCCATTTCCAACTGCAGCAATAAAATTACAATTCAAAACCAAAAACTGCAGAGTTAAGAATCCATGAACAAAAATAAGAAGAACAAACCTCATCAGGAGTCTGCTCGGCACGAAGGCGACGCCCATCAAAGAGAAAAGCGATGGAGTTGAAATCAACCGACTGTCGGTCACAATAAGCATTCATAAGCTTTTTCAATTGAGTGCTCCTCTTGATCCTGAAGAACACTTCGTTCCCATCCTGCAACATTCGATTAACAAATTCGCACCACTTTAAGATGTTCGTGTAATGACAATGTTTAAAGATGTTTTACAATTACAAAAAAGAAAGATTAAAAAGAAAACTGAAAACAAATGTACTTGAATAATTACTAACATCATCCACTGTATATTAATTTGATACAATTCGTTTTCATAACCAATTCTACAAAAAAAATAAAAATTAGGAAGTGAAAGAATTGGGTGTTGCTATCTTTGTTGGGCCATGGATGTATATCTTTAAAACTGTAAACAGTTAAAAATCACAGAGTATAAACAACAAAGATTGAACATCCATGCAACAGCATATCAAATGTTGTATAAGGAAACAAAGTACAAATTCCTAAAAGAGAAGGGAACCTTATCTAGCATTGTAACAGTTGGATTTGCGTATCCTCTGTCATAAAATATCAAACCACATGATTGAGAATCCTGTTCGATTTGTCACAGTTTCTTCAAAATTTCTTTGAATAATTAAAACGGAAACCCATTTTCTTCGATAAAATATGTA
Organism: Vigna unguiculata; assembly: GCF_037176805.1. Lineage (NCBI taxonomy): Eukaryota > Viridiplantae > Streptophyta > Magnoliopsida > Fabales > Fabaceae > Vigna > Vigna unguiculata. The sequence goes on from NC_140797.1 coordinate 33,132,261, forward strand.
TTCAGATGCAAAACACACTATTGGAAAATTCAAATACCAAAGCCCCAAAATAGAAGAAAAACAAAATTAAAAACAATTTAAACAAATAACATAAAACAATAAGAGAAAAAAACATCATGAAAATCCACAGAGCATAAATTTTTCATGAATATGAACAAAGTCAAACCCTGACATAATTTACTCCAGGAGATAACGTCATCATCAGTTCATATGATCATCAAACTTCAATTTTCCAGTGGGGCGAATTTCAACAGAGACATGCAACCAAGACTCAAACACTAAAGATAATAAATCACCAAAACAAAAGCATAATCAACAAAAAATACAAAAACACAAGGTAAACCCTAATCGAAAATTTTAAAAGAAAATTGTCAAGGTTTAATTTTTACCCATCATAGGAAATCCAAAACAAAAACAAAAATATAATCAAAGTCATCCCCAGCGATGAAACCCCAATTCAGTAAAAAAGAGAAAGATGAAAGGACATACTTTGACACACATCGTGATACAGTAAACACAGGCAACCGTCAAACAACCGTCATACTCATCAGCGTAAAAAATCAAAGATCTAGGACATGCAATTAACACGATCCAACCAAAACCAAAACCCTAGAAATAGAAAAATCGAAAAAAAAATAATAATACAAACCTGTCCCTTGACTTTAAGATTGATGTGTGCCCCTTCGTTGGGCTTCTTGTCTTCCTCGTTATTGTTGTTGTTGGCAACACCAGACATCTTGAACTCTCCTGACAAACTCTTTCTTCTTCCTTTGGTTACCGCCGACAAAAGCTCTGTGTTTCCGCTCTCTCTGACGTTGTGATTACAAAAACGTGTTTTATACAATTCCCTTTGGACCGTTCACATTCCTTCCTTAACATGTGACGTTACTGGGCCTATCAGATTGATGGGCCTTGGACTATAGGCCCAATTCCAATCTGGATTGGATAAGGCTGTTCGGCCGCAGCAGTTACAAGTTTGATTAATTTGATTTGAATGGACGGTAAAAAAAATAACTTTAATATTCTCGAACTGATGAAAAATAAATATGCTTTAATCAATATTAATGCTATATAAAATAATGTGCACATCAAGTCTATCTTATCTTATATATGATAATAAAAAATAACGAATAATATTATTATTGGTAAAAAATAATATTTCTTAAAAATTCATTACAAAATAAATATTTTACAATTAATATAAATAATAAAATAATATATAAATATTTCTTAATATATATATATATATATATATATAAATTTAGAAAAAAAAAATGTTTGGGAGGCGTCCGTCCTTTAAAAGAACTGTCTCTGAGTCAAGATAATTTAAAAGTTATTGACAAAAGCATAATAAATGTGTTAAATTAATATATAATTACAATTGAAAAAAGTACGAAAAATAGATACACCAGATAAAAGAGAACAAAAAATAACAGAAGAAGAAGGAGAAAACATAGTTTTAAAATTTTGAAAAAGCTTTTTGAAATCAATTAATTGAAATAATAAAACAATATATAAATTTTTTTAATATATATATATATATATATATATATATATATATAAATTTACAGAAAAAAAATAATATTGGGGAACTCCGTCCTTCAAAAGAATCGCCTCTGATTCAAGATAATTTAAAAGTTGTTGACAAAAGTGTAATAAATGTGTTAAATTAATATATAACTAAAATTGAAAAAATTGAAAGGTATCATTAGGGATGTAAAAAAAAAATTGGGTGGATAAAATTTGTAAGGGGTATAAAATGAATACTATAAATGGATATGTAACAAGTATGAATATTGTTTATATTGTTAATGAGACGAGTACGGGTATCATAGTATTCGTACACGTGAAAATCCATACCCGCTATACTCTATTTTAAATTAGAAAAAAGAATAAAAAACATGATTAAAATTTGATTTTGAATGAGTTACTTTTTATCAATTGGTTTTAAGAAATCTACATTTCTTTGTAAAATGTCGTCTAACACCAATGGCGAATCTTGATCAAAATAGTTGGAGGGACCAAAATAATATGCTCAAATTTTATATATTTAATTATTATTATTATTACTAATACAACAAAAGTATATATAATTTAGTATTAGAATCCTGATATTTTTTTTTCTTAAAAAATTATAGTTTTGAAATTGTATTTGATAGGAAACTCATTTGAAATAAATTTTTCTAATTTCATCTCTTTCCCTGGATATTCTCATATTTGATAACGTTTTTTTATAATAAGTTTCAAATAATTAATATAAAACATTCCGCCTATGATTCAAAAGAATTAATATGAAATTTTCCACTTAATAAATGGTTCTCTAATTCAACAATTGAATTTCTAGTATCATGCTTGAAAATAGGTGAAAAAAGTAAATTTGTATTGTTTTCATCTTCAATGATATCTTCCCTTTTATCACTTACAAAAGATGAATCTATTATTTTACTTTTTCATCAATATACCTGTTTAAAAAAATTAAGACTAAAAATAATTTATCAAAATCTAATCAAAAATTGAGAGATTTAATTACTAAAAAAATGTGATAATCAAGTCACATTTAAGAAATGATTATGAAAAAACATATAGTACATAACTTCTTTTTTTATATTCATAAAAAGAAATATACAAAAAAAAACTCATAAGATGAAAAGAAAAAAAAATTACATATCAAACTAATATTTTCCTATCAAGAGAAGGGAGAAAGTTATTTTTTTATCTTAGAAGAGAACGGATGAAAACTGAGAGTGAGAGAATGAATTTATGTCTAACTTTCTATTTCTTTTTTAAGACACAAAACAAGAAATGCAAGAGTAATAAATAAATAGATTTAATTACTCGGATGATACCCACTTTGGTACAGGTGTGTTAATCTGAAGCACTTCTTCGAAAGTTTGGATGCAATTGACATTTTTTTAAAAGCGGGTACCAGATTGACACACTTGTACCAAAGTGGGTACCATCCGAGTAATTAAACCTAAATAAATGCAATACGTGAAAAACTTAAAATGAGAAAGAACAAAAAAATATCTCAATAAATTTTATTATTCTTTGTTATGTTTAATTTTTAATTTTATTATTTATTAATATTAAATATTATATTTTATAAAAAAAATCAATCTAAATGAATTTAAAAAGTTTTGGGGGACCATGGCCCCTGCTGACCTTCAAAGGTCTGCCACTGTCAAAAACAATTTAAATTAATTATTTAAATTTTGTTTGAAATTTATGAATATTATATATTATAATTTATTTGAATTTATGTTTAAAATATGTTATTAAATATTTTAATATATTTTTTGTAAATACTTGCGTATACTCGTGAATATTAAAAAAATATGCGAGTACTCGTATGGATATAAAGACGAATGCAAAGCAAATATTTATCTAGTGATTAAATTACGGAAAATTACTATCAGTATTCTTTCCTCCGTCGACATCCTTAGGTGTTACTGATGCATCCATAAATATCATCTTTGAAATTAAGTGAGAATTTGATGAATTTTCCTTATTTTGAATCTTGAAAGGACAATCCAAACAATATAGCTTTCGAAATATTTTTAGTCGTGGGTAGAAATTATAAAAATGATTCGTCTTGTGAGGAGTATGGGAGAGAAAATGTGATAATCCCTAAAGCCATTTTATAAAATCACAAACTTGATGATTAGTCTATTATCCCACTTAAGAAACTTGTGAATATAAATATACTACGAAACCAAAATTTTATATACATTAAGTATAGAGATAAAAGTAAAATTTTATTTCAAATATAAAGTTGAGATGGTTAGGCTCATACTATATAATTTCATTATCATCCTTATTTGTAGGAATATTAGTTTTATTAATTTATTTATACTAGGTCTTGTGTACTATGATCAAGTCCAATAAATTAAACGAGAGTGACAAATATATGCAAAAGACATATGTTTTCTAACACGAAATGTTTGAAATCATGTGAAAAAAAAACATAATATATTAATAATTTATCCAATTGAAAATATATTAAACTAAACTAATTATATTAATTGTAATTTGAAATTTTTACTAATATATATTAATATTGTGACAAAGATACGATATTTTTCCTACTTTTTTCAAGAGATTTCAATTTTTTCTAGTATATATTAAAAATAAATGTGATAATTATAATTTTTAGTTCATGCAATTGAACTTTATTGCAAAATATGTCACACCAAGAATCATGCTGTCAAATGCAATTTGCTAGAAATGATGTTACAGAATGATGCAAGATATGACATAGGCATATTACGAATTATCCCACATGAATGGTAATTGATCCAATTAGAAAGAAATGAAGTTAAAATAATTATATTAATTGTGATTTTGAAATTTTCTGTTATTTATATTGATTATAGTATCAAGAGGAATTGGTTCGTGTACTAGAACTTTGTTGCAATATGTCAAGGGTTATGTTGCAAAATATAACTTTCTAGAAACTATGTTGCAAAATACGATTATCCTAATATAACAATATGTTAAGATTTGATATATAAAATATGACTGGTTTCCACTACGTCCCAAAGCGCGTGTATGAAATTGACCTGATAGAAAATATATTAAATTAAATTAATTTGATTGTGATTTAATTTTTTTTTGTCTAAAAATATATTATTTGTGGTGAAAAATATGATATGTTGTCAAATTTCAATATATTTGAAATTTTTTATTAATCTATACTTATTGATAAGAGATAGTCTTCTTATCCTCTTTATAACTAATTTTTTATATACATATTTTATTATCAATGATTTTATCATTTTATATTTTAAATTATAGTTATGTCTTAAAATTTAACTCATTACTTATAAATGATTAAATTCATTTATTTTTTAATTTTTTTTAATAATTATAATTCTTTTTAAAAGGTTTTATTGTGCAAGAAATATAGAATGATGAATTATGAGAGAATATCATACCTTTAATATTATGATGCCTAAAATAACCTTATTTAGAGAGTGAATGAATGGTTGATAGATTAATTATCTTTAAAGCTTCAACTTGTATTGTTTTAATTAGTGTGAATTTGTGACATTATAATGTTAATCTAAAAAATGCTTGTGATTTTAATTTTGAGTGACAAATATACAACTTATTTATTTAAAATACACTTCATATCACATACTAAGTATAAATAAATAATCAATGATTTATATTAAAATTAATACTAGGTTTAAATAATTTTTATTTGTTATATGTGGATTCAAACCCTTAAACATTAAACCAAACACATTAAACATTAAACCAAACACATTATTGCAATAATTAATAAAAAAAATAAAGTTGAAATCAAATGTAAATTAAAAAATCTTTGAAAATTGTTCCTACTTATTTGGTAAAATTATTTCACATTTCATTCGATGTTAAAGGAAAATTTTCTTTTGACACCAATGATTTATATTAAAATTTTATATTTGGTTTTCTGATGGATTTTTGGTTTGAATTATAATAGTGTCTTTTGGTTTTTCCATCTCCCTTAGTATTGGTTAAAATTTATTGGAAAATACATATCACGAAAAAGAAGTGTCAATTAAATTGTGAGTTCATCAAATTGTGATTTTTAATAAATTTCAACTAATTATAGAGAATGTGTTAAAGAAAAGGGTGTGAAACTAATTTATGGGAACTTTGACCTGAGCATTCCAGAATATGTGAAACTGCAAGTGGAGTTATTCAAATACACTTATAATTTAATACATATATTAAAATAAAGTTGATTTTATTTTTTTTCATTTGAACTTGTTTACTGTAATAAATTGATTTTTCATTTCATTTCTTAATTTAAAAAATTATTAAAAATAAGCTTCACTAATAATATCACTATCAAATTATAATAATATTAATATCATTATAAAGTTTATGTGCAAATAATTATATATATAAAAGTAATTTTCATTAATATTATCCAAACAACTATTATTTGAATAAAAATATTTAAAATAAAAGTATTCAAACATAAATCAAGTTATACTCAACTTACTTTCTTTTATCTTTCAACTTAAATCCAAACACATTTATGTTGTGTTTACTCTGACAAATCTACTGTTCACATTCACATAATCTATACTAAAATTTAATCAAAAATATAAATAGTTTTCCTTATCTGTAATGACTATCTCAATGCAAAATCTCAAAGTTGAAGCGGTAAGTTTATTTAAAACCTAAAGACCTGAAACAAAGTATCAAACATAACAAAAAAATTTAATATATGGTGAAAGAATTTTAGAGGGTCAATTTTCTCAATTGATCCTATCAAAATTGATGATAAAATAACAAGGAAAAACAAAAGAAAAAATAATTGATTGGACAAAAATGATTCCTAACTCCTCAGCTACTGCAAAGTGGTGCGAAGTGGGGATGTGTTTAGGAGACAATTACAATGTATATTGTTTTAAATAATGCGTGAATTTATGATATTAAAATGCTAATCCAAATAATTATAGGTATACAACTCATTAGTTCAAACTACATTTTCGTATCATATTAAGTATATATAAATAAATCAATTATTTATATTCAAATTAAAAATTATGTTTAAATAATTTAATCATAATTTTTATTTTTATATTAGGATTCAAACCTTTAAACCCCAAACCAAACACATTATTGCAATAATTAATAAAAAAAAATCAATTTGAAATCAAATGTGAAAATTTAAAGTGAAAGAAGAGAAGAAAAAAAAATGATAAAGGGTGAGAGAATTCAGAGTGAAGGAACGTCTATATATGTTTTTAAATCGTTGTTGATTTGACATGATATTAAAGATGCAAATGATGTTTTTTGTAAAATACTTTTTAAACATTAGATGATGATTATTGTATTAATCTTTGGAATGATCATTATTTTTTTTTCTTTGATGGTTAATGAGGAAGAGGATGTGCTCAATTGGATTTTAGATGATACTGATGTACTTTCTCAAAAAGTTGCAAAAGTGTTTTATAGTGCCCCAACTAAAACTTTGGTTATTTAAAAATGTTGTATAGTTGTTTACCCATTGATTTGAAAGTTAAAAAAAGGTGTGATTTTATGCTCTATATGTTCTTTGTATGGTAATAATGTTGAATTTTTCTCTCATTTGTTCTTTCATTGTTATATTACTATGTGACTGTAGGAAGTTTTTCAGGATTTCTAGTTTTCTTCTTTGGATTTGGTTGTTTAGTTTATGAAGTCTTTTTGTAATCCTTTATTTACAGTGATTAAAATGGCTATCATTATTGTAGTTATTTGTATGATTTGAAGGATGAGAAATCATAGTAGATTTTAGGATCCAATTGCGATTCCTTATGCTATTTTTCAAATTAAGGAGTTAGTGTGTATGACTGAAAATGAATCTTTAATGGCATATGAGTAATTCTATCTTTATTTTTTTGGTGTTGAAATTTTTCAATATTCAAACTAGGGAATGTATGGTGGTTTCATTTATGGAAGTGATACGACAAGTATCGTCTATGTCTGTCAATTAGCTTTAGGCAAATATTGACAATGCAGCTAGGGGTTGTCGTAGTTTAGCTTCATGTGCTCGTATTTTTAGAGGAAGTCGGAGTGAATATGTAGTTAGTTTTTTAGCATTTTTTACGGGTACAAACTTCTACTTATGCCAAATTTATGGGGGTCATTTGTGCATTAGAGAATGCTTGGAGGGAGAGCTTTCAAAGGTTTTGGTTGGAGAGTAATTCTTCTTTAGTGTATCATGGTTTTTTGGATCAATGAATGGTTCCTTGGAGTCTTAGAGAGAGATGGTGTGGTGCTTGTATCTTGTAAGCATATGCAGTTCAAAGTTTCTCATGTTTTTGCATGAAGGAGATCATTGTACTAATAAGTTAGTTAATTTAGTTTTGATTTATAGAGAACAATATAAGTAGTTTAATGTTTTACCTTCGTGTATCTATTTAGATTTTTTTTTTTCATAATATGTATAATTTGCCTATGTTTTGTGAAGTGTAATTTTTATCATGGGTTTGGTGTGGTCCCTCATGTTTTGTGTTCTTTTATTTTATTTTTTTTCCTTTCTAATAAATTTTCATATGATAACAAATAATTGATGAGTTTTGGGATGTGAGCTTAAGTGAGATGTCGAAGTTTATAGTGATGCCTAAAACAACCTTATTTAGAAAGTTAATGAATGGTTGAGAGATTAATTATCTTTAAAGCTTCAACTTGTATTATTTTAATTAGTGTGAATTTATGACATTATAATGTTAATCCAAAAACTTGCTTGTGATTATAGTTTTGAGTGACAAGTATACAACTTATTTATTCAAAATACACTTCATATCACATATTAAGTATAAATAAATAATCAATGATTTACATTAAAATTAATACTAGGTTTAAATAATTTTTATTTTTTATATGTGGATTCAAACCCTTAAACATTAAATCAAACGCATTATTGCAATAATTAATAAAAAAAAATCAAGTTGAAATCAAATGTAAATTAACAAATATTTGAAAATTGAGCCTACTTATTTGATAAATTTATTTCACATTTCATTCAATGTTAAAGGAAAAAAGTTCTTTGACACCATTTGACGATCATTTAACAACTCTTAAAAGGGTAAAATAATTTTAACAAACGTTAACATTTACATATTTAGAAAAAAGAAAAACTGAATAGTAACGATGGGTAATGTTAAATAGTAGTAAAAAAATGTGTGGTGTTAAAATACGATTGTCCAATGTTAAGATATGCAAAACTTTCTGTAGCATTGAAATCAACTTTAAGGTTATGTTCGTATGCACAGATTTACTATTATGAAGAATTGACGACGATGGATATACGAGTGAATTTGACGTTCGTATCTAATATTTTGCAAGCGAAGAAGACTGACGATTTGCGGAAGAAGCTTGTGATACCATCTCGTCACTTTGGAGGAGATTTGTGGGTGACAAAGGGTATTTTACAATATTGTCCCTATGTGAAGGTTATTTGTGGGTGATAAAGAAGATAAAGAAGAGGGCAAGCATATGTATCTGATTCCAATTTCTTCCTTTTTCTCCACTTACCCGAATCCATTTTTTATGTATCCTGTTCCAAGTGTTTATTCTTTACCTAGATTCGTGTTTTATGTATCTGATTCCAACACTTAAATATTTTATTTTTCACTTCAAATACATTATAATATTTATTTTTCTCAATTAATAAATATCTTTAATATTTTAATTTACGAACAAAAAGTTCAAAATTAATTACAATTTATCTAATTATCATTTTATACTACATTTAACAACAATTTGGTAATTTTATTTTTTCATAAAATAAATTTTATTTTTTATTAGTTACATCACTCAAATTTTACACAAAATTTCACAAAATTACTCTCAAATCCACTTCACCATCACTTCCAAATCCCTTAAAAAAAAAAAAAACACAAACTTTACCTTCAAATCTATTCAAATCAATCTCCTCCCTCTCCCTTAAATCTTTCCCCTAAGAACACACCCTCAGGGTACTTTTCCATTGAGAACATCTTTAAACGTTTATTGTCATATATTTATTGATCTCCATGAATTATAATTTTATTCTATTTAGTTTTCTGATGGATCTTTTGGTTTGAATTATAATAGTGTCTTTTGGTTTTTCCATCTCCTTTAGTACTGGTTAAAATTTATTGGAAAATACATATCACGAAAAAGAAGTGTCAATTAAATTGTGAGTTCATCAAATTGTGATTTTTAATAAATTTCAACTAATTATAGAGAATGTGTTAAAGAAAAGGGTGTGAAACTAATTTATGGGGACTTTGACCTGAGCATTCCAGAATATGTGAAACTGCAAGTGGAGTTATTCAAATACACTTATAATTTATACATATATTAAAATAAAGTTGATTTTATCTTTTTTTCATTTGAACTTGCTTATTGTAATAAGTTGATTTTTCATTTCATTTTTTTATTTTAAAAAATTATTAATAAAAAGCTACACTAATAATATCACTATCAAATTACAATAATATTAATATTATTATAAAGTTTATGCGCAAATAATTATACGTGTAAAAGTACTTTTCATTAATATTATCGAAACCACTATTATTTGAACAAAAATATTTAAAATAAAAATATTCAAACATAAATCAAATTATACTCAACTTACTTTTTATTTTTCAACTTAAATCCAAACACATTTATGTTGTGTTAGTGAAATGAATGAGTTGCAAGTGATGTAGTTCTTCACTTCAACATATTTGAAGAAAAGGGAGAAAAAGAGGAAGGAAGAGGGATTCCTTTATTTTCTAATCTTCTCTCCTATGACATGATTTGAGGAGATATTAAATATATTACATTTATACTTTCAGTTGATTTTTCAGTTTAATTATAATAATGATGTAAAAATATAGTTTTTAAAATTATGTTTACAAAAATAATTAATATTAAAAATTATTATAAAAAAAGTTCAAAAAGTAATTATTAGTTTTAAATTTTTTTATTAAAATTTTTTATAAATATTTTTTCTATTAAAATAGGTTATTTTAATTTATTAATTTTAATATATTTTTCTAAAATAAATCTAACTCATATAATTATAATTTTAAAATTAAAAAAAAATTTGATAATCTTATTTTTTTTTCCATTAAATTTAATTTTTAATCTATTACATTTATCAAATTACTTACATGCTTTCACTGACTTTATTTCTAAATTCATTTATTCTGTACTCTAAATCCATTAGAATAAATAACGCAAATTTCATCTTTTGATTCACTCAAATTTATCTTCTCTATGGTGTCTTCACAAATGAATATATCCTTAGTGATGGATGGCAAAAAAAAACCCTTTCTTTTTCCTTTGTGCTCAAAACCAGTTATAGTAACAAATTTTGTGATTCCAATAGAGCGAGCTAGTTCTATTTGGATGATTAGCATAAATATCTGGCTTTTTCTCTTTTGTTGTGAAATGCAGTCCTTTTTGAATTTGGTGTTCTTGAGCTTGATGATGGAGTGTGTGAAAAAGCAAAACCTGCAACGAGAGTAATATTTAAATTGGATTGTAAGAAATTATGTTATGTGAAAGTGTGAGGAACAATTTCTGGTCAAAACCTGCACATACATACACTTTTACTCATATTTGGTTTCTCACTCTTCTCCTTTATCTTCTTTCTATGCAAAGGTCAAACAAGGTACTCCATTAGGGTTCTTCTCTTTCTCTCAATTCTTGGGAATTTAAAATACAACCAAAGATCTACAACAGTAAACCATTTTTTTTAATTTACTATATATATATATATTTTTTTATATAATGAAGTCAAAAAGATATTTATGGGACCAAACTCATGCTCCATTGACTGGACTCAAAACATGTTTATAGAACTTAAGCAACTTCATATGAAATAATTCATTATGCTCATTAATCTTAGCATTAATCTAACTACAATTCAAGCAACTTCATATGAAATAATTCATTATTATGCTCATACAAAGTATGCATTCAATATAACATGTGTACAATATTCAACTACAATTAATTGAAACATAAAATGGATCAACTACTACACGAAAAATCAAAAGTTAGTATTAATGTACTTCTAAAACAAATGACTTTACATTTTGCATATCTTAGTCTCATCATCTTAGCACTCTCACTCTAATTCCATCATTCATAAACAAATTGTTATAAAAACAAACTTAAACATGGCAAATTTATTAGCTTAAAGAAAAATACACAATATGTCTTCCTTAAACTCTGATATATTTTAAATTATGTCTTATAATAAGATAAAACATGAAAAGTGATTTCAAAAATATTAAAATAAAAGATAGAATTTAAAGAAAATAAATTTAAAAAGGGTGAATTTTATAAAAAAAAACGAATAACTGAAATTCAATTATATATATATATATATATATATATTTATTGTAGTAATTTGATAATATATTTTATGATTAAATATGTTTTTGTCCCTCAAGTTTTAGTAAAATTTAGAATTAGTCCATTTCAAATTTTTTTACTAATTTAGTCCTTCATTTTTAAAAATACATAAATTTAGTCCCTTTAACTAAATTTTATTAAGTTCATCTGATGTTTGAAGCGTATTTTATGATAGTATTTGAATTGTTTACACTATTTGACACATTTTCGCTTTAATGTTAAATAAAATATTATCATAAAATATGTTTAAAATATCAAATAAACTTAACAAAATTTGGTAAGAATGATTAAATCCATGCATTTCTAAAGATGAATGACTAAATTGGTATAAACTTTAGAAGAGAGACTAATTTCAAAATTCACTGAAATTTAAAAGATCAAAAACATATTTAACCCTATATTTTAAAATAAAATTGAAGAAAATTTATGAAAAGACAAAATTTATTAAATCAAATTTAGGTTAAAAAACTAAAATTGTGAAGAATTAAGTCAAGAGATTAACATTGTAAAAATAACTAGAGAACAATATCACAAATTTAAAAAATATGGTGATAAGTAACATTAACCTAAAAAACCAAAAACTGTGAATCCCTCAACCTATCAATAACACTCACCCACTTTCCACCATGCAAACCAATGCAATATATATACCCTTTACCCACCCCACCTAATAATTCCAACTAACTACCATCATACATTTATTTTCATTTTTAATTATAAAAAAAGTTCTTGATTTTTGAAAAATATGTTTTAATTTTTGGAACTAGACAACATTAACAAACATGGGTGAAAATGTTGGTAAGGTCACCTCATTATTTTTCCTCTTTTTCTTAATATTTTCAACTTCAAGTATTATAAACGATTCAAAATTTAAAAGGAAGAAACATTTTTTTAATCTGAGAAAAAAAACAATTTTTCTTGAAATTTAAAAAGGTAAAACAAGTATTGAAAGATTGTTACATACTATTAGTGTAGTGATAAAACTGTTTTCTAGACACTTACTAAAGAAATAACTTACCAATCTCAAATCATTTATTTTATTTTATAAGAAAACATTATCTAAATCACTGTAGTTCAATATTTAAAGAAAGTTTGGAGTAAAATATTAAAATAAGATTTGAAATTTTATGAAAAACAAAAAAAGTATATAAAACTTAAAAATATGAAGAAAACTAATGCATGTGGGTTTGAATAAGAAAAGCTATTTTCTTTCTTGTGGTGAGAGAAAGAATCCCTTAGATCCTGCGTTTTGTCCAAACATGTCTGTATCCACTGAACCGGTTCATACACTGAACCGGATCGGGATTCAAATGGTGACGTGTCCCTTGTTAGTGGGTGAATGGATCTGGTGTGGTAGGGTCCACGCTGAGCTTTGGTCAACGGTCAACATGCTTTTATTAAGATTGCATGGTTTTGTGTGCACTTGGCCGAAAGGTGAATGAAATGACACTTAGATCCTTCGTTCGTATTAGCCGAAAGTATATTTTCTATTTTTTGTAATTGATGTACATTTTAAATAAAATATTTATTTTGAAATATATCATTTTTATCTCTCTTAAACCATGATAAAAACATTTTTATTTTCAAACACTTTTGGGTTGCACATATAATAATACTTTTGTGATCTTCTATTTGTCTATATGAAACAAATACTATCATTCAATGCAAAGACCCTTAACATTTGTTACAAAATAAATAACTAATACTTGCTTCATTTATTCCTTTTGCAAATGAAAAATAAACAAAAAATTATAATATTTAGAAAAGAAAGAGAATAGTATATTATTCCGTACGCTTTTTCAAAACAATTGATATTTTTAAAGGTTTTTACTTTTATTTAAATATTGTTTGAATTTTTTCAATATAACTTTGAGTACTTTTTGTTATTTTGTACCTTTACTCTTTATTTATTAACATCGTATTACTTTATACGTTCACTGTGGTAAAAAAGGAAAATGTTATTTTGTAATTAAGTTAAAAGTTTCCTTTAATAATGAGAAAATTTTATTAATGATTTATGAAGCTAACTAATATTGATATTTGGAAAAAAAAGTTATCAAAGATCATAGTAATTCTTTTAAAGTTTTTGTATTATTATCCAGTTATATTATTTTAAAAAATGAGATACATATATTGTTTACAATATAAAGATTAAATATTTAAATGAGTATATTTGCTAGCTAATATAGTACATAGCTATAGTTTAATTAGCTTTTAATTGTAGCTACATTTGGGTATTAATGTTAATGATGGCTGGTTTCTTTCCTCATTGTAAATGTTGTTCCCTTAAGAACATAATTACTTAAGTCATAATCATTCAAAAGCAATTTCCATAAGCGATGATGATTAATGGGTGAGATCAAAGCTTTTATAATAATCTTTTATTTGCTTGTATAGAATTTATCGTGTTTGCTTCTACCTTTTAAAACTTTAAATGGAAATAAGATGCCACTTTGTCAAATTTGATTCTTCTCCAATCAATTGCTTTTAGTCAAGTGCACATGATTCGTGAATAAAACTACAAACAAAGAAATATATATATTTATCTTTTGGTTTTAATTATTAGGCGTGGATAAGGATTATTAGCATGAGTCAATTCAATTATTGTCTATAATACGCGGTTCTAAGTTGATTTCGAGCATTTGAATTTGAAAGTACACTTATACTACATCTTGATGAATATTGTTTAGAGAATAATTATTTTGTAAAGAGAATTTGAAATATGTCATGTACACTATATCGTTCTAAACGAAAATTTTATAAATTTATGAATAATAACTTTATTATTAAAATAAGATAATTTTGAATTTTACTTAACAAATAACAATTTGAATAGTTTTTCTGTTATATATATTTTTATTATCTATTTGTCTCTTCACATCTCTCTATCTCTTTATATATATATATATATATATATATATATATATATATATATATATATATATATATATATATTAAAAATGGTAATAAATATTTATTTATTTGTGTTTCTGTTTCTAAGTTGTTTGTTTTTTTAATAAGTGGTAAGTTGTTTTTTTAATAAGTGGTAAGTTGCTGGATGAGTCTTTAGAGAAGTGGAACTAAATTTTAATTCTCAATTTAGGTAGTTTTTTTCAATCCATGTCTCCTGTGTTAATATTGTGGGTCTGACTATTGTTTTCTTGTTTCAATAGGATATAAGTTTGTATTACTTATCAACATTCAATAACAAAATTTAGTATACAATTTTTAAAAAATCTTACTTGTTTTGTTCAACAATTGGTATCAAAACCAATGTATACAAAGACATTTGACAACTTATACTCCTCAACATAATGGAGTTGCTGAGAGGAAGAACATAACCATCATGAATATGGTTCGATTTATGCTAATAGGGAAACATGTTCCATAATATTTTGGCTCGAGCAACAGTGCTGGACAAAACCCCTCAAGAAGCTTGGAGTGGAGTGAAGTCATCAATTGACTATTTTTGGGTGTTTGGATGTGTAATTCATGTCCATACACCAAATCAGTAGCGGATCAAGTTGGATGACAAGTAGAAAAGATGTGTTCTCCTTGGAGTTAGTGATGAATCAAAGGCGTACAAATTATTTGATCCAGTCAATAAAATGATCATCATTAACGAAGACATAATATTTGAAAAATGAAGAAGTTGGGACCAGAAGCAAAATGACATAACAAGTTAGCCAGTTGCTTTGGATTCGGGTGAAAATGAAGCTCATGAAAGTGACACCGAGGAACAAACTGAGCATAATGAAATAGAAAACGTAGAACAACAACGAGAAAAAATTTAGAGTGTAGGAAATATTAGAACTAGCACCAACCAAATCTATAATGAGTTTCATCTTCCATCACTTGAGACTTTGGTTGAAGGGAGGGCTAAAAGGTGCAAGAGAGAACTAGTTTGGATGGTTGATTATGAAAGGGGAGAAGGTCTATCCGACGAAGACGGTCAAGATGCAATGACAATGACAAAAGATGATCGATTGATATTTGCAGAAGCTATCAAAAGTAAGACATGGAGAGATGCAATGGAAATAAATATGAAGGCCATATTAAAGAAGAAAACACAGGATTTAACAAATTTGCCAACAGGAGTAAAGCCAACTGGTGTCAAATGGATATTCAAAACCACACTCAAAGAAAATGGAGAAATTGACAAGTACAAAGCAAGTTGGTAGCAAAGGGGTACGCATAACAATATGGAGTGGACTATATATAAATGTTCACACTGGTGGCCAAAATAGATACCATACCATAATACTCTCGATAGTTGCTTAATAAGACTGGAATATTTTTCAGCTAGATGTAAATAATGCATTTATGCAAGGAGACCTCAAGGAAGAAATATATGTGCAAAAACCTACTAGTTCTGTAAAAAAAGGTGAAGAATAAAAGGTATATAAGCTAAGAAAGTCACTATATGTGCTTAAACAAGCACTAAAAGCATGATACAACAAGATAAAGACATACATCATACGTAATGGCTTAGAAAGGTGTTAATATGAACATACACTGTTTACAAAATAAAAGGGAGGTAACATTTGAATTGTGAGCTTGTATATATATGATTCAATGAAATGATGAGAACATGTGTGATGATTTTAGAAGTTCTATGATGTTAGAATTTGACATGTTTGATTTAAGAAGAATGAGATACTTTCTTGGAGTAGAAATTTTACAAAATACACATAGAACTTTTATGTGTTAAAGGAAGTATGCTCAAGATGTGTTTTATCGGTTTGGCATGAAGGATTACAATGCAGCCAAGAATCATTTTTTTTTTGTACAAAATTGTTAAGAAATGATGTTGAGATCAAAGTGGATGCTACTCTATTCAAACAAGTGGTTGAGAGTCTCATGTACTTTACTGTAACATGACCAAACTTAATGTATAGAGTCAACCTAATTAGATTTATGACCAATCCTACAAAAGATTACTAATTTGTAATGAAAAAAATACTGAGATATTTAAAAGGCACAATCGAGCTTGGTATATACTACAAGAAATAGGAGAATACAAGCATAGTAGCTTATTGATTTTGTCGGAGATATTGAATATAAGAAGAGTACTTATGGGTTTGTATTTTTTCTAGGGTATGGAGTTGTTTCATGGTCTTCTAAAAAGCAACTAGTGGTAACATTATCTAAAACCAAGTTGAATATATAACAACTGCATCTTGTGCTTGTCAAAGTATTTGGATTAAGAGGATATGGAGACTCTCAGTTTCAAAAATCAGAATAACATTATGGTTTTATGTGACAATAATTTAACTATTCAATTGTCTATAAATCTATCCTTTTCATGGAAGGAGTAAACATATAGATCTAAGGTTTAATTTTTTAAGAGACCTTGTTAAAGATGGAAGTATTGAACTTAGTCACTGTAACACTAAAAATTAGATAGTTGATATAATGACCAAGCCATTAAAGCTATAGTAATTCCAAAACCCAGGACCATGTTGGTTGTAATTGAAGTATCAAAAGTAAATTAAATGCTTTCGAGCATCTAGTTTAAGGGATGAAGTGTAGCTAAAATTTAGCTCTCAACCTAGGTAGTTTTTCTAACCCGCGTCTTTCGCGTGAAAGTAGTGGATTTTGCTATCTTTATATTGTTTCTCTAGGCTATACATTTATATTACTTACCAACATTCAATAACACAATTTCATACAAAATTTTTAGAAAATCTTATTTTTGTTCAATAGAAAAATGTATAATTTTTTTAAAAAACATGATAAATATATGTTTGCTATTGTTTGAATTTAAATTAAAATTATATTCATTAAACGTTGTCAAAATAAAAAATTATAAATTATTATCATCGTAAAAATATTATGCTTAGACAGTTCATTTATAAGTATCAATAGAATATTTTAAAATATTTAATATAGATATGTGTCAAATATGAATATATAACTAAAATTAAAATATCAATGCATTTATATATATATATATATATATATATATATATATATATATATATATATATATATATATATATATTTACACTTTTTTTTCAAGTCAACTATCGTGCCATTGAGTTAAATGAAATTAAGATTCTATTGACTCACACAAATTTGGAATATCATGGATTCAACATTTTTTTGAATTAATGTGTACAACAACTTTTATATTGGATTTTTGTTTTCAAATGTCAAATATAAAAACTTGTTATCAATCTTTATTGTTTTTTTTTTCAATATCAATACAGAGAATTTTTAGTTAATATCAACCTAGAAGTCAATACAACAATTTCTTCAAATGATTTTAAACATAATTTCAATCAACTGAAATACATGTATAAAAGATAAATACCACGGACTAATGAAAATGTAAAAAAAATTCTTTGACAAACATGAATTGAAATATTTTAAAGATGTTTGATAGATTAAGATATTATCAACTAATATTTTTTAAATTAATAAATAATTTAATATAAATATTTTTTTGTATTTATTGATGTTCTGGTCTAAGTCCATTCAGATAGTCATCCGTCAGCAACAATCACAACCATTACGTTTCTGAGGTATTGTTTGTTTTGGAACGTGGAGCTCCGTCACAGTTTTGTCCTTAAAAAGCGTCTCGAAGAATGGAAGAAAATGAAATATTTAAACTGCGTTTGTTTCTGACTTACAAGTAACGTGAGATTTATTGGATGTATCGGAACAAAACATAAAAATCAAAATTTAATAATTTGAATTGCTTAACCCATATAAAATATTTTAAAAGCAAACTATTTAAAATAAGAAACAAATTTTTAAATTATTTTGCAAAGAAAGAAATGTATCCAATAATTGTTTGACATGTTATATAAACAGTTTTTATTTTTTAAAATATATAAAATATTGGTGAATGTTGCCCGGAGAAAAAGCTTCTCCGAGAAAAGAGAAAACGTGTTTGAAGGATTTTTTAATAGAACTTTGGTTACGAAAATGATCATCTTTTGTAACATACTACAGAAAATGCATTATTTTTATTATACCCTCCACGGAATTTTCGACAAAGCATGTATTATGGAGAATTTTTTGACATGTGGACATTGTCAACATGTTCATATTTTTATATTTTTAAAATTTCAATTTAAAATCACAATAACCAAAAGGTATATAATTTTCTTTTTCTATTTCATTAGACAATATTTTGTTTGTGAATTTAGACAGAAAGTTTTCATGTTGAGAAAGATACATTATGCAATAAGAAAACACATAATGTTGGTTCTAACCTTATAAGTAAATTCTATATTATTTTATTTTAATCATGATTAAATGTAAGAAAATACTTATTTTTTTTTCTCTTGGTTGAGAATATTCTTGCCTTTACTCTACATTGTATATTCAGAGAACATAATTCATTCATTTATGACTTCCTTTACATGGTTGAAGATTGTTAAATGAAGGATTCACAATAATTAAAAATTAGAAAACGTATTCATGTGGCTGTGAATTTAACTTGATTAGTGTAATGAAAATATAGAAGAAACAATAGAAAAGGCAAGTGAATTCCATAAGGAGAAATATATTTTTATTTATCCTTTTCTTTTCTTTTTATTTATTCTATTTTTTTTATCAAGGAAATGCCGAAGCCTTCTCGTCATTTCACAACCTCTCACATTAAATTCCATTGGTTAGAAGAGAAAAAAAAAAAACCAGTACGTGTCCCAAAAAATATTGAAAACCCACATTCTTTTTCTAAAAAAGGACGAAGAAAAGAAAAGAACCTGCTCCATCGATGAGATGCTATATAGGTGCATAAGTTTAATCGAGATTGAGAAAAAAAATGTTTTTCTAATCCATGGATGATAAATAAGTTTAAACAATTGTTAAAATTAAATTAAGTTTCTATGTTTTGTAAATAAATATTTTCAAAATTGTTATCACAGTTTTGTATAATCATTACAAAAATTAATAGCAATAAAGATAAGGAAGGGTTATTTATTTATATTTATTTAAAAAAAATGGAATGAAAGGTCATAACATTACAACCACAGCTGAGAAACCCACAGGGGAAGGAAAAGAAAGAAAAGTAGAAAACTACACTCTTGAGGTCCATTCTAAATCTTATTAATATATTTTTTTTGGTGTAGATGAAGATCAAGAGAAGGTGTTGTTGTGAGTTGTGTTGTTTTGTGTTGTTATGGTGCCTTCCTTCAACCACATACCCTCTCTCCCTCTACCACCCATTTTCATCTTTCTCTCTCTTCTTCCTCATCTTTCTTTCTCTCATCTTCTCAATCTCATCACCACCATCATAATCTTCTCCAACCTTCAATCCCTCAAAACATCACCCTTTAGGCATTAACCCAAAGGACCCTTTTGTCACAAACATTTCACCCTCCAAAGAAAGGTCAAAGGCTGCAACTTTTCTCTATCAATCTCGCATTTTTCATCGTTTATAGCCCGGTTTTGGTTTCTGGGTTGTCTTGGAATTCCAAAAGATTCGAACTTTGAACATGGGTGGTGGTGGCGCCGCTGGGGAATCCGGTTCAAGGCCGGTTTTTTTCAAAGAACAGAAATACCGCGGCGTCCGGAAGAGACCGTGGGGCCGGTTCGCCGCCGAAATCAGAGACCCTTTGAAGAAAGCCAGGGTTTGGCTCGGAACCTTCGACTCCGCCGAGGATGCGGCGCGTGCGTACGACGCGGCGGCGAGAACCCTCCGGGGACCCAAGGCGAAAACCAACTTTCCCCTCCCTCCGCCGTTCTACCACCCCGATCCGTTCACTGACCACCGGTATTTCGCCGGGCCTGGGGAGCCCTTTCACGATCACCGGCAGCCCACCTCCAGCGGCATGAGCAGTACCGTCGAGTCATTCAGCGGCCCGCGCGCCGCCGCCGCCACTGCGAATCCCGTGACCGTCGCTCGGAGGTACCCCCGAACGCCGCCGGTAGTCCCCGAGGACTGCCGCAGCGACTGCGACTCTTCGTCCTCCGTCGTGGAAGACGGCGACGGCGACAACGCTGCATCGTCGTTTCAGAGAGAACCGTTGCCGTTTGATCTTAACGTGTTGCCGTTGGAGGATTCCGACGTGGGAAACGGTGTGGATAATGATATGTTCTGCACCGTTCTTTGTCTCTGATGATGATGATGTATTGGTTCGTCGAAGGAATTATTAATTTTTTTTCTTCTCTTTATTGATTTTTTTTATCTTTCTCTTTTTCCCCTCTCTTTTTTACTATGCGGAGAAAAATGAAAAAGAAAAAGAAAATTATGATTGATGATCAGTTATGAAGATTATGGTAATATGATCTTAATTTCTGTGAGAGTAAATATTCAAGATATTGTTTTTTTTTTCAAATTTCTTCACTTTTTACTTTATTTGTTTGTTTTAAATTATCTAATGGACGTGGATGATGGATGAGAGGCCAAAGAAAGAAGTGGTAGGAGAGATGATTTACGTTGTTGGTATGGTGTCTCTATGTATAATACGAGTTAAGAACAAAAATTAGTTTTCATTGATGATCAATGATCTTTCATTACATTTAGAGGATTAGTTTCTATTTAAGGCTTGAATCTTTTTGCCCATCTTGAGTTTTACTATTGAATGCAATTGATAGTTAATCCAACGCGTATAGGTTCAATTGAATTTGAAAGATTTGTTTTTTATTTT
This sequence comes from Vigna unguiculata, assembly GCF_037176805.1. Taxonomy (NCBI): domain Eukaryota; kingdom Viridiplantae; phylum Streptophyta; class Magnoliopsida; order Fabales; family Fabaceae; genus Vigna; species Vigna unguiculata. Next base: position 33,153,749 of record NC_140797.1, read on the forward strand.
CTATTCGGAAGAGGGTGTTTTAAAAGAGCAACCATTGTTTCTCCAAATTTATGTATGACTTAAATGGGTGGACAATATAGATTGGTCACGAAAGAAGCCGTTTTTAGGGTTCTATGGCATAGCTTTTTTCCATAACCTGATTTAGGGTTAAAAAAGATATTAAGAAGAAACTTTGTTAGGTGAGAGAGGTAGATGGTGATAATTTCTTGTTTCTTTTTCTTATTCTTATTGTGGGAGCAATGGCGATTTGAAAAAGAACAATCATGGTGCCTTCTTCAACACTCAAAGATGTTTGGCAGGGTGGGTAATCTGGATTTTAGGCGGTGAATGATTAGAAAGAGAGAGAGATGCTCTCTGTTTTCTGGATTTTTAATAACACAAGTGTAAAAAAATTTACATTTTTATGAGACAACATCAGAAACAAAAACTGAGACAATCTAAACGATACTATTGAAACCAATTACAATAGTTTGGCAATTGAAAAACTTTTGTTGTCTCTTTCCCAAACTACATGAAATGGAACTTTCAAGGTAGCCTTCACTAACCCTAACATATATTCATGGTAGACGAAGCATTCGGGGCATTCTCACCTTGGTGCACCTCACTTTGCCACAAGTTGTCTTGTTTGGGTTGTTGTCTAGCACACCTACAAACATTATCTAAATGTGCTAAAATTGAACACAATGAATTGCCATGTATGACTTCTTGTGGTTGAATGATGACCAATAATGTAATGGTGGTTTATTGCTTTGTGCTTTCTCAATCTACACTTGTGCAAATCAAGTTTGTGTGAGGTTTTCTTCGTCGATTTGAACATAAAAGTAAGAAGAAACCCAAAAGAGAATATTTTTATGATGCCCGTCATATTCCTTTGTCTAAATGCTTTGTGATTGTATGGCCACTAGTGTTTTGCTCTAATCTACTTTGGCAATCAAGGAAAGTAGTAAAAAAAAATTAGTGAAAAATATTTTCATTTAATCTAATTATTGTATTTATTTAAAACCATTCTCTCAATCCCACATGCACATTGTATAGCTAGTTTATGCAAAGAAAAAGGGTTTTATTCTCAACGGATTATTTATTTGAACCAAAAGGGTGGGAATCATTTAGTCACAATCTTAGATTAATTAGTGGTCTCTAATCTCGGACATTAAGTAAGAGTTTGAATTTGATTTTTGTCTATATTTTTTAAACAACATTAATTAAAATATTTTTAATTTTAATTTAAAATTCTATTATTATTAAAATGGGTTTTATTTGTTTAAATTGTAAGGATTTTGTGGTTGTGATTAGGGTTTAGTAAATTGGGGTTGGACCACTTAGAAGGTTTAGGTAATTTTGTGTTGGTGTAATAGTTAGGAAGGTTGGGGAGGGGTGAAGAGAGTGTGGTCACAAAAATGGTAAATGTGTTTGTGATCATATCATGGGCTCCATATGCATTTATTGTAAGAAGCAACACAAAATGTGGGTCTAGAAACATGCACCACACAGTATATTGACCCTTGTTACTCAAAAAGTGAAACATTAATTCTTCAAGGGTCACCATGTGTTGGACCAGAGAAAAAAGTGGACAGGGTGAGCCTGCAATCATATTAATGAACAAATAAATAAAAAAGGAGAAAAAGAGAGAAATAGAAAAGACGAAGTGAAACTAACTCAGTGGTGTTCTTAATAGTTGCTATGAAATGATAATTATCTTTGGTAAATATCATACTAATAAGGGATGGTTTCTGATACTAATATTTTGATACACACTGAAAGGAAAAGATAAGGGAACAACATGTGTTTTGGTGTTGCTACAATGGTTTCATATATCAAGTCATATATATTGCTTTCTGATGAAGTTAAAAATACTGAATTTGAATTAGAACCAGCAAAATGTTTAAAGGCTCAAGTAACTTTTTGGCTCAGACATTTAGGAGAATTCAATTTTGGTTTTTATTGAAACGTTTTTTAATTTTCCCATGCTATAAATTTCCGTCTTTTGATAATGTTGGGCAACTAAAATAGTAATAATCAATTTTTGTTGGAGTTATAGTTTTATGTTTTTAGGTCTCTTTTAGAGTTTAGTTTGACTTTTTCTTTTCTTTATTATTTTCTTCTACTCTTTGTTGAATGTGATATTTTCAAATTTCAATCTATTTTTTTTCATTTGTTTAGATATCTTGTAATATTATATCAGTTGAAATTTAATTTTGTTTATGTTTATTTTTTTCTCTTTTTTTTGTTTCTATTTTTTTTACTTTTCACTAAAATCATGGTCGTTTCACCTAAATAATCCCCAATCAAGATCTAACTCACCTTTTATTTTTACATCATTTTAACGGTTCAAAACTTGTTCTCATATCTTAGCCTTTACATCACAACAATTACACCACTTAGAGTAGAGCTATGCATATAGTCCTTTATGTGAAAAACAAATAAGTCTTTATCGACGCCAGTCTTTCGAAATTACCTTCGATCGACGTTGCTTCGGTACTTGGTCACTTTCAAATAGCATTGTCATTTCCTCCTTGTACAACTTTGTTTCTAAGGAGATTATCACCGTCATCCTCTTCGTCACCACAACACAATAAATTTGGGAAGATATGAAGACTAGGTTTTCGAGTAAGAATGACTCTTTTATTTTTCAACTCCTCTGACAACTTGTGTCTCTCCAACCTTAAGTCCATCTGGGAAGAACTTTTGAGTTATAAACCACAATTTCAGTGTACATGTCGTGGTCTTTAACAACTCTAAAACCACACTGACACTAAGTACATTATGTCCTTCTTAACGAGGCTCAATGAATCTTTTTCTCAGATCTGTGACCAGATTCTCCTCTTTGACACTCTTCCACCTATTGGGAAAGTCTTTTCCCTTATTCTTCAAGAAGAAGAACAACGTGAGATTATCAACACTTTTTCATTTGCCCTTCAAATCCCTTATTTTATTTCTTATTTCCACCCACAAATCTTCTGTCGACAATAATAAGAATAAACATTTCAAGAAATCCTAACCCAAATGTTGTCATTGTGATTTTATTGATCATACAAAAGATAAATGTTACAAGATTGTGAGTTATCCTCCAAACTATTTCAGGAATCGCACTACTAATATGGTTAATCAAGATGATTTTCAAAATGAACAATCTTCCATTGATAATTCTTCTTTAACCCCTTGCTCAATGTCAATAATTGATTTAATATCTTATTACCAAAATATCTTTGTTTGATGCTACTTTTGATGCTATTGCTACTAATGTCATAGGTAATAATATAATTTTTTTTTCTGATTCTAACAAATCAATATGAATCTTGGATTTTGGGGCTACGACTCATTTGTTGCAAAAATCTATGTACTTTTTACGTTCCTATTCATGATTCTCATGTTTTATTACCTAATTCCATGCACATAAAAGTTGAAGGGATGTAATATTTAATTATGTAATGACATTTTTCTTTATAATGTGCTTTTTATTCCAACATTTTGTTTCAATCTCTTATCTTTATTGACTTTAATTCCTCTTATGTGTGTACAAATTATTGTGATAGCATCTCCTATGACACATGGCATAAAAGATTAAGACATATTTCTAGTTCTATTTACAAGTTTCTTGCTAATAAAGCTTCTTTGAGTATTATTGATTCTTTATACCATTGTAGCACTTGTCACTTCTCTAAACAGAAGAAATTACCTTTTCCAAATTCAAACCATTTTAGTTCACATTGTTTTGATCTTGTGCATGTTAATATTTGAGGTCATTACTTTAGTGGAGGATAAAAGTCACTCCAATTGGATTTACATGTTTAAATACAAATTTGATGTTTAAATACACATTTGATGTCTTCAACTTATTCCTCAATTTTTCTCTTATGTTGAAAAACAATTTCAAACTACCATCAAAGCTTTATAGTTTGACAATGCAAAAAAGTTTGCTTTCAAAGATCTATTTTTCAAATAGAGGTATTTTATACACATTTTCTTGTATTGAAAGATCTCAACAAAACAATGTGGTGGAAAGGAAACATTTGAACATTTTACATGTTGCTCGCTTTTTGATGTTCAAATCTAATTTTCCTATACAATTTTGGGATGAGTGTATTAAAACTGTTATTTTTCTTATGAACCTACACCCAGTCTTAATCTGGGTAATAAATCCCCTTATGGGATATTATTTGATAAATTGTCTCATTACTCTACTTATAGGACTTTTGGCACATTATGTTATGCTTCCACCATTCTCTCACATACACATAAGTTTAGCTCTAGGGCTACTACAACTGTCTTAATAGGATATCCTCATGGTTATAAAGCTTATAAGCTCTTTGATCTTAATACTAAAGAAGTTTTTTATTTCTATAGATGTTAAGTTTTATGAACATATTTTTCCTTTCAAAAATAGAGACATAATCTTATATTTGTGATATATTTTCTCCTATTTTTGCAACATGATTCATGATATTGTTGCTAATGATAACAATCTTGATAATCAGGTTACTGAGAATAATCCTAGTGATCACAATATCATCCAGTCTTCTCCCTTTTCCATTCACTACACCCTTACAAAACTACTACACCACCCCCCCTATTTATTTTTCTGATTATCACTACTATAATGTCACCTCCAATAATAAAAATCTCTATCCTATTCAAGATAATATAAATTACAACAGGATTTCCCGTTTTCACACCAATTACATATGTCAAATTTCTACAAAATTTGAACCACAATCATATGTTAAAGCTGTTAAGTGTCCCTATTAGAAGGCAAATATAATTGTTGAGCTTCATGCTATGTAATTAAATAACACTTGCTCCATCACTCTTCTTCATCTAAGTAAAAAGCCCATTAGTTGCAAATGGCTTTTAAAATTAAAATTAAACTTTGATGGTTCTGTTGCTAGACTTAAGGCTAGACTTGTTGTGGGTTTACCCAACAATATGGTAATGACTTTCAAAAAACTTTTTCCCCTATTGCAAAGTTACTTCTCTTTGAGTTCTATTGTTTATTTCTGCATCCCAACATTAACATCTTGCCCAACTTGATATTAATAACGCTTTTCTCAATGGAAATGTTAAAGAAATTTTTATGACTATTCCACAAGGTTGTAATCACAATTTTTTCCTCCGATTCTAATAAGACTTTAGTTTGTAAACTTCACAAGTCTATTTATGGACTTAAACAAGCCTCTAGAAGCTGATTTCACAAATTTAGTTCCGTCCTTACTTTTCATGGTTTTGTTTAGTCCAAAAATTACTGGTCACTTTACACAAAAGGAACTAATTCCACTTTCATAGTTATTCTCATTTATGTGGATGATATTGTTCTTACTAGTCCCAACTAAGACTTCATCAACTATGTTAAAACTCTGCTTCAAAACAATTTCAAACTTAAAGACCATGGAGATTTAAAATTTTTTCTTGGCTTGGAGCTTTCCAAATCACATGTTGGAATTTTTATACACCAACACTACTATGTTCTTTCCATACTTGAAGATTGTGGTATGTTTGCATGTAAACCCTCTTCTATCCCTATGACACTGAATCTCAACCTCTCTTTTACCTCTAGTCCTTCTTATCCTAATCTAGGTGTTTATAGACGTTTGATTGAGAGATTAATTTATTTAACTATCTCTAGACTTTATAGTTGTTTTGTTATACACAAACCCATCTCTAGACTTTATAGACGTTAATTTATTTAACTATCTCTAGACTTTATAGACGTTTCTAGTCCTCATACTAAACATATGAATGTTGCTTATTTTCTCCTTAGATATTTAAAATATATAGTGTTGGACAAGGCCTTTTATTCAAAGTAAATTCCAATTTTAAGTTGCATGTTTATGTTAATGAGGATTAAGGTTCTTGTCTTGATAGTATAAAATTTACTACTATTTTTTTTCCTAGGCAACTCCTTAATTTATTGGAAAGAAGAAATAAAAGACTATTGGAAAATTTTCATTTGAAGTTGAGTATAGATCTCTTATTGTTGTCATTGTTAAAATTACTTGGATCTATAATTTACTTTTTGGCTTTCATATTTCTTCCTCCTTTGTAGTAGTTTGTTATGACAATAAAGCCACTGTCCAGATTGCCACTAATCCATCCCACCATGAAAGAATAAAGCATATGAAAATTGATCTCCTTTATATGTCGAAGAACAAATTGCTAACAGAATCATAAAACTTATCCATGTTAGAAAGCATCATCAAATTGTTGATGTCCATACTAAAGCCTTGCCTTGCTATAGTTTTCTTAATATCAATTCCAAGATGGGCATAGACAATATATGCCTCCCATCTTGGGAAGGGGCTATTGGAGTTATGATTTTATGTTTTCAGTTGTATTTTTACACTTAGTTTGGATTTTCCTTTTCTCATTTTTTTTTCTTATCTCTTTGTTGTATGTGACTTTTTCATATTTCAATCTATTCCTTTCTTCATTTTGCTTACTTTGATATCTTATAATAATTTTTAATATGTTCATTAATCTATCATAAAATAGTTTAAATGAACACATAATTGATTATCTAAAAAACACAATAAAAGCTAATATTTTTCTACTTCTTTAAGTATGTGAAAAAGGAATACCTAATTGATCCACTCAACAATGTTCTTCTTATGAGATATACATGATACATGTATGGTTTAACAAAGTGTAAAATTTGAGTAAATGATCGAGATTTGTTTACCACTTATGTATTCCATCTACATTATTTATTATTATCACTTACATCGGAACTAATCACCCCAAGCATTACAAACATACATACATATACAAGTATATTTATATTCCTTTTTTAAAAAAAATTCAAAAAGAAATTTTCATCTTTTTATAAGAAATCAAACATACACATGTTTATCCATATATAGAGATAAACACATACACAAAACATCTAAACAATTATTATTATTATTATTATTATTATTATTATTATTATTATTATTATTATTATATAGTAATTTCTCATATCACTTATGAACTTATCACTGATAAACACTACAAGAGAATTGCATATAATTGCCAGACACAAATTCGTCAGTAAAGTGGGCATCGGTAAACTTGACCGACATACGTAGAATTATAGACAGTTACACATTCGTCGATAATTATTCGTAGGTAAATATATTCTGTAATTACCGATAAATTCTGGTCATCGGTAACACTCATCGAAAAAATGCACAATTGGATCACTTTCTTATTCCTCTTCTTTTTCCTTTATTTCTTTATCTTCTTCCTTCTCTCCTCCTCGCCATTGTCGGCCCGCCATGCACTAGTGTACCTTTAGGTCATCCTCCTCCTCCACGTGAAATAATACTCTTCCTCCTTCACCTCTAGGTCATCCTCTTCCTCCTCTTTCTCCTTCTACTCGTCTTTTCCTTTTCCTTTTCCTCTTCCTCCACTTCTTCCTCTTCTATCTTGTCTTCTCTATTTTTTCTTCTTTATAAATTCAAGAGAAAAATTTATAGAAAATTATTTATTTTTACATTAAATTTTGTGAGACTAATTTAATTATTTAAAAAATTATATTTTATCTAAAAAAATTAAGAGCTTTTATTTATTTTTTATTAAATTATTGTTGATTTAATAAAAATAAAGATATTGTTGAATGACTAATTTTAATTCATGTAGTCAAGGATTTTTGTTGTTGGTATTAATAAATTTATTTTTTATTTGAATATTTAATATTAATTTAATTATGGTTGTAATTATTATTATTTTTTATTTTAATATTAATTAACATTTCTTCGAATAATGTTAAGAGAAAAAAAAACTTTGAATATTAATAAGAGAATGATCTCTTACACAGATTATGTAAATTACATCGTTCGTCCATTTAATAATTTTTCTAACAAAAAATAAAATAATAATCCTCTCAACACAGTTAATATAACAATTTATTCAAAGACTTGTTTTTAGAAAACATATAGAGTATTTACTTTTTGAATTTATGTATAAACAAAGACTACTTGGAAATTATTGTATAGATTTAATCCTTATATTGCAATCACTAAATGTTAAATTTATTTAGATATGAAAAAAGCTCAAAAAATATATATTTTAGAAATTGAAGGATGACATCCATGAATTTGAAAGTATGAGGAAAATAATTACAGAGCCAAAAATATATTTTCTCCTTAATTATTAATATTTTGTATAATAATAACTAGATAAAACTTCACATTTTTTTAACATAATTATATATACTAATAGCAATTTGTGTTCCATTATAATAAGAGCGTGTATAACGTGGTTGTATTTGGGTGTGGCAATGGGTAGCGAAGAAGAGAGGGTTCTTGAGAACCAACTCGAACTTCAATTGCAAGAGCAAAGGGATTCTCTCTCTGCTATCGATCAAGCTCTCCTCTCTGATCCAACCAACCCTGAGCTTCTCGCGGTACCACACACTCTCTCTCTCTCTCTTGTTTAATTATCAAAATTTAATTTTTTCAACAATCCTTGACAATTCCTGTCCCTCTTCGATTTCCCAATTCTTAATTGCGTTGGAATTTTACATTTTGCTGGATTTTCTGATTTTTAGCTCGAGGGCTGTTTGCTTCTGTTAAAGATTGAATCTTTCTGAACAAGTGGGAATGAAATGGGGTTTCTGTATTGTTTTTAATTAAATTTACTTGATATCTTACATGTATATTTGCAATGGTAAATGGTGTTGATGTTTGAGGGTGTTTTTACTGGTTTGTAGAAATTGATATTGTAGTTGGCAAAAGTGGCGGAATATGAAGTTTGGGATATGTGCTGTTTTGAACATATGTAGATTTGTGACTCCTAAAATTTCTATGGTTGTGGTATTAATTAAATCTATTGCTATGTCTCAGACCTGCATTTTCAAGTCGTGCTCTGATAGAGAGAACCATGCTGAGTTCATTGATGTTTTATGTGTATAAAATGGATTGGTGTGCTGTGTAATGTTTGCTACTTTGGTCTTATGTAATTCAATTAGAGCAGAGAGTCTTTATTGTTAAACTTAAAACCCAAGTAATAGGAATAGTCTCAAAGCGAAGTCAGGTGGGGAGGACACCTTGTTTAGGCATTTCTTGTTAAATGAGGTGAATATCACTGTTGTCTTTGGTGCACCTTTGTGGTATAGGTTAGGCTCACCTTTAGTGCGTTAGTTGTTGATGCTTTAGACTCTTAACAACAAGAAGATAGGTATTCTGTACATATTACAGATGTTACATTTGTGCAATACTATACTGCAAACACTCCAATCTTGTTTGTTATTTAAGATCCGTTGATCTGCGTCATTGTAATCCACAAAATTAGTTATTCTAGTGGAACAGTGTCCCGTCCCGAGCTAGTATCCATACAATTGTTGCCAAGGTTGTCAGATTTGTGTATCTTACATTGGCTCCATCTACCTGAGAACAGGTTTGGTTTGAGAATATAGATTTTTTTTTCCACTTTGTTTCTTTCCTATCTCAAGAAGTCCGTGTAGGAAACGGCTTTATTTTGTGCTTTCAGCCTTTTTTTCTATATAAATGTTAGAAAACAGGAAACAGAATGAAAATTTTTCCCTTCATTATCGTTGATGTAACCTTATATTCTAAACAATATATAAAATTACACAAATAGGCCATAGTGAATTCACATTCCTAACCAGTATTTAAGTATGTTCTGTTTCAAAATTCATGATCCCATTTACATAAATATGTTTGGGGCTTCTAGTAAATTACAAGTGAGGAATGACAACACCAAATCATAGGAGAGAAATTGAGCAAACAACCTGCACAGTCAGACAGAGGGTAAGTAGAAATCCCCAAACTCAGTCCAAGTTGAATTGACAAAGCTCAAGGGCCCTGAACTCAGTCAAAGTTGTGTCAATCATCGTAGTTACATAGTGCCATATCTTGGCTAAGGTCGCATTCTGTAGGAGGAAAGTCATACTGAGTAAAAGGAAGATTATTTCAATTGGGTAAGGTAAATTAGGTTTGACCTCACTTGCTGGGTGCGTATAATCTACTGGGAGTGCACATTTACATGTTAGCACTCAATTAGCAGCATATTGACACAGCATATGCCTAAGACGGACTTATTACTGTGTATGTGCTGGTTAGGTTTCTGTTATAACAGCTTTACATTCAGTTATGCAACCATATTATGTTTGAAGTAGTTACTGCAACCATATTTTTGTTGGTTTGTCAGAGAATTCGGTTTCAATATCTTGTAACAGCTTTACATTCAATATCAATGTATTGACTTTTTAGATCAGATAAATTATCTCTCTATCTCTCTCTATTCTCATCTCTCTCAAATTTTTGTGCAAATTGTGTAATTATGTTCTACCTGGGACCAGTGTCACAGAATCTGGTGTAACACATTGAATTGTACGATTCTATGACCTGGGCATGATTTTGACCACAATCAATCTAATATTTGAGGCTAGTTTTATACTTAAGTCTTTTAGAATTTCTTTGATATCACAGGTTCATGAGGAGCTTGTCCAGGCAATTAAGGATGCAGAAGAAGGACTTTTTCACCTAAAACGTGCACGATTGTTACAGGAAGCGGATGCTGTTCTGCATAACACTAATATTTTTGCTGAAGAGGAGAAAGTGGAACTCCTTGATCCCACAGATGTTGAACCAGAGCCGTTGGAGGAAAAATGTCATTCTGTTGGATCTAAATGTAGATTCCGTCACATAGATGGGCGCTGGTACAATGGTCAAGTGGTGCAATTGGATAATTCAATGGCGAAAGTTTCATTCCTTACACCTACGTCTGAGAATATGCTGGTATGTAAGATTATACTGTGCGAAGTATTGCCATGTTTTCTCTTGGTGACATGGTATTCTTATGGTTTTAACTAGTATAGTTTCTCTTCCCTTTATGTTTCCTCGACTATAACTAATTATGAGAAAATAAGGGAGTTTTTATGTAACAACAGCTGCCAAATCTGGAATTGAATTCAATTGAAAATTAAGAAATTAGGCATCAAAGGTTTATCGTGGGCATTAAACTATGTTTTCAACTTTCCTTGGATTTGTGTAGTAGTAGAAAAATAAAACAAATGATAAGGTTTACTGTCTTCAATTACCTCTTAAGTCTTAATATCCCCACATCATGAATGTGATTAGCTGCATGTTGTCATAGTTTAAGCAGAAGTTTTCAGTAAATACCTGTGAATTGTTTGATCTTTACACAATGTACATCTGCTGACATGTGAGTTTCTGAACTCTAATAATGAAACCAACGACACAGAAAAATCAGATAACTGGTGAATTTTCTTTTAAATGGAATTCCCTATATTATTTCTACTATGATGCTAGGACTTCTGCCTCTATATCTTTTCTGTACTTGGTATTTCTTATCCTCAATCATATCTTTGTACTGAAATCTCTTTCCAATGCTACTGCATCTTTTATGATAAAAGGAAACTATATTCCTAAGATTCATATCATAATATGTTTCAGTTGCACTGCTATGTGGAGTTGTGGACAAGTGTTCTTAATTTGATTTGATGTCGGGACAGTTTAGGCTCTTCTCTTCATATTTAAATTTATTTATTAGCAACCCTTTTTTACATATTGTTTATATCATGCGCGAGTGTTGTGTTAAAGGTAGATTGGTGATCATCTTGACACAGCTGAATACGGTCCGAGACTAGGTGTTTTATGCTATTTTGGCTTTCAAATTTTTTTCTAGTGATTTGAAAACTTAACTGCAATATTTAAGACGAAATCATTTTAATTGAATGATTTCCAATTTGTATTAGAGGTGATACGTTATACATCTTATTAAATATTAGACAATTGATATAACATCTTTTTAAAATGAACTCACTTATTAAGCAAATAATATTTTTAAACAAGTTTCATACAATAATCTTTCTATAACGAATGAAACTTTTTTGCTTGAAGTTTCTATCACAGTCAATAAGAGAGTTCTGACTAGTTTACATTGGAAGTTACAAAACCCTTTTAACCTGACATATTTGCGTCCTCTTTCTGCCTTCCTTTCATATCCCTATCTCACCTTCTTAGTTGCAAGCTATCTCAAGGGTTTCAAGTATCCTTAACTACAATTGCCTTATATGATGTAAATCAAGAAAGGTCATTCAGATTGAACATTTTATGAATAAATTTTTTTTGAGTGAAGTGAAGGAATATGAAATTGCTACTCATGTGAAGAAGTTTTCTTTAACATTGTTATTCCGCAGAACTACAGGTTCAGATTATTCAATAAAATCAATTGTTTTTCATGTCATTTTACTAATACTAGAACACCAAAGTGCAGATGTGCAAGTTCTTTTTACAACAACGATGTCGATTTGGTAGTAACTGTCGCCTATCACATGGTAAGCTGCTGAACAAATTGAACAAAATTGTGTTGAGGTGAAATGACATAGACCTCTTTGTAATTTACTGTCACTAAAATTTAGTTTCACTTGCACTTTTAAGTGTAAATATTCAGTGAACATTTGGAACCAGGCATCTTGGATAATTTGTTGAGTCAAGTCCTATTAACATTTGGGACGGTAGTTCATAGTTTTAAATTAGGGATCCGGGTTTTTAATTACTTGAGTAGTCACATAACTAGGCAAATGAGCATAAGATTTTTTTTTTAAATTGTGATTTTTACATTGTGATGCTTTTCCATAACGATATGTAGTTGGCTTGTGTACCTAGAGAAAGCTAGTATATTTATTTCAACCTACAACTACTTTCATTTAGACGTTCTTTGTGTTTGTCGATTTTTCTTTTTTTGAATGAAAAAAATAACAATCATTTCGTGCTTTAATGTTTACGGAAGCTATGTGACATTATTCATACTTCACTCATTGAATAATTTCGAAAGGCACAATAACATACTAACATTGGGGGATCAGACCAAGAAAGCACGGTTAATCCAATTGATTAATCTTTTAACTTTTGTTGAATTTGAAGGGTTAGAATTTCTGTAATTTACTGTTTGGATGCTGACACTCCTGCAAAGCCTTATTTCTACTGTTAGTTTTTAAAATGAATTACAGTGGTACCCCTGAAATTTGATTAAATTACATTTGTACTCTCTGTTTTAAACTCTCTTAATAGGGGATGTAAGTGTAATATGTTTTGTTTAGAAAATAAGTGGTTTGTGTAGAACTTTTAAAAAATTGGGGTCCCAGTGTAGTTTGTGAAAATCTCGGAGGTGTCATTGGAATTTACTCTAGTTTTTATTGTTTCAGCTGATGAGCTTTGTATTCGACAAGCTTGTTTTGTTAAATATGTATGATAACTCATGTTGTGTCTACATGTACAGGAGTTGATGTTCACTTGTCTGCTCTTAAGAAATTTGTCCCTACAATCTGGAAGCAGTCCCTTGTGGGGTCAAGCATATGGGCAGTCTCAACTGCAAATGCAGGCACTTGGAGAGAAGCCGAGCTCGAGTCCTGGGACGAAAAGGCTGGGGTTGGACAAGTTGTTTTCCGAGATGATGGGAGCACTGTGAAACTTGGTGCAGAAGAAATGGCACTGTCTGAGCACGCAGAAGTGAGTGACTCAGAGAGTGATTCCAGCTTACAGCAATCTGAGTCCAGTGACTTTGAGGAGGAGGAGGAATCACAAGGTTTAGGATTTCTGGAGAGTACCAATCTACAGAGAGGAGTTCAAACTGAAACTGCAAAATTTGCCACTTGGGAAAACCACACCAGAGGCATAGCTTCCAAAATGATGGCTAATATGGGGTACAGAGAAGGAATGGGTTTAGGTGTAACGGGTCAGGGAATGCTGGACCCCATACCGGTGAAGATGCTACCACCAAAGCAATCCTTGGATCATGCTCTGGAGTCTCACAAAAGGGAAGAGAATGAAGACAAGGAATTGAAGAAGAAACGGAGCCGAGGTGGCAAGAGAAAACGTGAGAAGAAATTTGCACAGGCAAATCGTGCAGCAAAAGAGGAAGAGGAGTCAACATCAGATGTGTTTGCATTGATAAACAATCAGCTGGCAATGCACAGTGAGGCTTTCGGCGGTGGATCAACAAAGAAGCATCAAAGTAAAGGTTCAGAGGAAGGTAAAAAGGTGGATAGACGAGCACTGGTTGCTTATGAAGAAGATGTGAAGGATTTGAAGATGAGGGTTGAAAAGCTTGAGCAAATTGTGAATTTGAATAAGAAAGAGAAGGCTGTGTATGAGGGTGCTATGAGAAAACTAAATGAAACACGCAAAGCCTTGGCTGATGCTGAAGCAGTTCATGCCTCTGCTTCAAATGCAGTTGTTAGCAAAGAAAAAGAGAAGAGATGGCTCAAGTTTTAGTTAGGAGTCAATACTCTGCTGTGTTTAAGTTTATGTTGACCTAAAAGTGAAGAGAAAAAGGAAAGAAGAGGTTCAAAATGTGTTATCACAATGCCAAATTCTCTGCAACTCTCATCAAACACTTGCATGCAATCCGGGAGAAAAAACTATATTCTTTTAAGTACTTGATATATTGTTTTAAGTACTAGGTTCCTAGAACAGAAGAAATGAAGGAAGAAAAAGAAAAAGATAGATGGTGATGTAGGTTATGTTTTTTGTGGAAAACACCCCACAACTTCTAAGTTCATCTCTCTCCTTTTGTTTTCAAACCTAAAGTTCTAGGTCCACCGTAAAGTCCAAGTTTATTTCATTTACTACTTCTACATCTTAATTTATATTTTTACCTTAAAACACAAATTGCATACCTAACTAAAACCATTTAAATTAAATTTAACTATCACTTGTAAATTATTTCCTTTACACATATTTACTTATACCATAGTTAAAAAAAAATCATGTTCACACATTTGATTTTTTATTTATTAAAACTCCATAATATTTTTTATATACTAATTTAATGTTATTTATAATATTTAAAAATTAAAATTCATCTTAAGATTAAATAAAACACGGAAAACTTCCATAACTTTTTTCTATTTTTTAAAATTATTTATTATTTTTGTCTTTATATTTTTTTTATCTGTCCTCATAATTTTATATTCCTCTCATTAAATGTGGTTAAGATTACAAGGATTTGTAACAGTGGAACTCAAGAAAAAAATTGAATTAACAGTTTTAAAAATTAAAATAAAATTTATATAAAAAATTTGTATAAGTTAGTACATTTAATTTTTTTTATTTTTTTTATAAGTAACTTAGAAAAAAAATCATCTGAAAATTTTTAACTTCTGTTTTGTCTAATAATGGCATGGACATCGATGTTCTTTGCTCCTTGGATGTTTGAATGCAAACAAAAACAAACCTGCGGAGTCACGCAACCTTGAATTGACCCATGGACCACCATGTTCACAACATGATATATGATGTGTTTTACATTCTTTTAATTATTTATAATTATTATATGAATAAGAGAAACAAATTATTATTTTCTTACAAGCATTTCATTAATTATAATAATAAAATTTCTTTTGACCACTTTTATAAAAACAATGCACGGGTATAGGTACTACTTTATCTGCAAAACTCTAACTTATTATACACTCATAGATTTTAGATAAAAATTTTTGGTTATTTTTAATCGAGTCTTATTAAATTTCGTTAAAAATTTAATATTCTTCAGCCAAGGTTATTGTTTTCTTTTTAACTTTTATATTTTTCAACTAAGTTTATTGTTATTTAATTTTTATCCATTAACCGAGTGAAATATTTATTGCGATCTTTTATATATATATATATATATATATATATATATAATATTTATAAAGTAAAAAATATAAAGTTATGTATTTAATATAAAATATTATAATTACAATAAAATAATAGTAATTTTTTTATTAAAAACATATTAAATAACAATTAAATTAAAGGTTATAATGATAATTCTAACAGTCACATCAATTGTGACTATAGTAACAATCTTTTAGTCCTTTTAGGTGAAAAACATGACAAATTTCTATTTTTAATAAAAATAATAAAAATTCATTAAATGATAATATCATTTTAATAATAATTTAATCGAAGATATATCTTTCCAATCGAATACATCCTCAAGAAAAGTTAATAAGTAAATTTTAAATTTTATTGGACCAAAATTTAGTCTAATTTGTAAGATTAGATTTATATTCGTATATTTACTTTAAATTATTTTTAATATAACAAATAATACATAATTTTTTTTTAAAAGAATAAAATGTTACTTTCTTTAATACATATAATTTTTTCTAATAATTAAATAAAATATTAATAAAGTATAAGTCTTTATATATATATATATATATATAAAGACTTATACTTTATATATATATATATATATATATATATATATATATATATATATATATATATATATATATATATAGAAGTAAAAATTTAAAAAATATCTTAAATATGGTATAACAAAATAAAACCTATAAACACTAAATCATCCCATGTATACAACAGCTACTAGTTATCCTGGCTACTTCACTTCTCGTTGCTCAAATTAAATATTTGTAGTCACAATTTTTATTTCATAATAAATGTTAATATATGTACCAACTGTTTACTTTAAAACTTTGTGATGAAAGTTTGCAAAATATATTATCTGAATAAAAGTTTTCAGAAAATAAACATTAGTGCTTATCTTAAATAGCATCATGTAAAAACCGTTGATGAAGATTTTAAATTAATCTTATTATAAAATATTATACGAAACTATCATATTTCAAATTTAAAAGTTACATATTTTATTGTATCCAAATGAAATTTTCGTAACTCAATCTTAATTTTTAGTATAAAAAAGTGATACATGTTTAAAAATAATAATTATAATGCAGTACAAATAAGAGTTTTACTTTTTGCTATAAACTCATATAATACTTGGTGCAATAAACTCATTGATCCTCTCATATATATATATATATATATATATATACACGTTAAATTTGACATTATTTTAAAATTTACTTTTTCAGCATATATTACATATTAGTTGGGTTTGGTGTGATAAGATGGAGATTAATGATTTACATGATTATATATGCGCTAACATAACAGATCGATGCCTTTGCTCTTAAGGAGTGAACATGTTCAAATAGGAAAAAAAAAAGTTGATAGAGATAGGTTGTTAGGGATTTATAATTTGCTTACTCTTTTGGGTAAGGTCAAAACTATGTACATAATTTTTTTAGAATATTTGTTTTTTATTTGGTTAAACATAAGAACTTAAAATAATTTAAATTGGATCATGTAAATAAATATAAATAATACAATAGTTACTATTATGTTAGATTTTATTATATTTTGGGATTATATATTCATTATTTAAAATTTAAATATTGTTTTATCATGAACTTTCACGTGAAATTGGAATTTGTTCTTATATGATATTTTGATATTTTTGGTGTCAAAACTTTACCAATGAATGGATATAGTTATTTTAATACAATTACCTTCGGTCTGAGATGACCAATCTCGACCTTCGATTCGAGTTGACCTGTCCCGACTTTCAATCTGAGTCGACCTATCTCGACCTTCGACTTAGGTTTTCATGTCACGACTTTTGGCCCGAGTCGGCCTGTCTCGATCTTTGGCTTGTGCGGGTCGGTCTCGTCCATTAGTCCAGACCAGTCCGTCTCAATCTTCGGCTTGGGCTAGTCCATCTTGACCTTCAGAACAAGCTGATCAGTCTCAACCTTTAGCTTGGGCCAGTTTGCCTTGACTTTCGACTCGAGTCATCTTATCTCGACCTTCGACCTGAGTCGACCTTTCTTGACCATCGACCATTGACCATCGGCCCAAACTGAATCATCTTGGCCTTTAGTTGGGATAACCTGTCTCGATCTTTGGCTTAGGTTGACACGTCTCGACCTTTGGCCTGGGCCATCATGTGTTGACCTTCAGCCTGGACCGACACGTCTTAATCTTCGGCCTAGGCTCGCTCGTTTCTACCTTTAGTTTGGGCCGACCTGTCTCAACCTTTGGCCTAATCGGTTAGTCTCAATAATAAGTCTAAATCGGCCCATCTCAGCCTTCGACAAATCTCGACGTTCGACCCACTTTGTCTAGTCTCGACCCTTGGTCCGTGCTAACACTTCTCGACCTTCGGCCCGGACTGGCACTTCTCGACCTTTGGCTCGGACTACCACTTCTTGACCTTTGGTCTGACTCGTCTCGACCTTCGGTCCCTACCAACCCGTCTCAACCTTCAGCCTGGTCTACCCATCTCAACAGTTGACCTAGATCGACTTGTCTCAAGCTTCGACACGGACCAAAATGTCTTGACATTCGGCCCGCGCCAACCTGTCTCAACCTTCGGCCCGGGTCGGTCTCCCTCGACCTTCGGTTCAGACTGGCCAGTCTCGACCTTCAGTTCAGGCCGACCCGTCTCAACGTTCAACCTCAGCCGACCCGTCTCGACAATGTGCTTAGACTTACTTGTCTCAATCTTAAGCTCAGCCTGGCTTGACATGACTCAGCTCGAACTTTGACTCAAATTTAAAGTATTAATTTTAAGAGTTAATTAAAGTCTTTCAGTAAAAACACATTAGCCTTGACCTTAACCTACTTGAGAGGATGTTTTGGTTTGAGGTTTTTTTTTTGCCCCCTCATTTGGGACCTCCTAAAAGAGGAAGTTAATGAAGGGTGTGATTGAACTAGGCCATGGGCCATTGACCAAATATGTCACTTTTAATTTCAATATAATGGAATAATGTCCCAAACAACTAAATACCTCATATTTTAAAGAATAAATATCATAATGTCATCAAAATGATGGAAAAAATAAAACAACTATGAAAATTAAACAAAAAATTATGGATAGTTAAAATTTGTACTTTATAAATTTATAGTTTTGCAAGAAAATAACTAAAAGTGGTCTTTTATAAGTGAAACTTAATTATTTTATTAATAAAATTTGAACTTATAAATAATAGAATGAGTATAGTTTTATTTTATAAAAAATACTACATCTCTAAAATTATCTATTTTTTTCTTTCGTCTACATACTAAGTTTGTGATTTATATGTTAATCTCTTTGAGCGTTAGAGACCGTCATAGGAATTTTGATGTAGAGTAGAAGTTTTTTCTTCAATAAGAATTTTCACCAAAGTAAGTTCATTTTTGTCATTTTCTTGAGTCATTTTGGAAATTTGCTTGCATAGGGAGAAATGTTTGCATGTGACTCTTTTGGGTTTTAGATGAATGCTTGTCTGTCCATGATCACTAGGATGTGTTTAGATTATTAATATGAGTTTTTTTTTGTACAAGTAGAGTATCATGTGAGAATTATATTCCTTGGAATTTAGTTGAAATTAGGATTTGATCCATGTAAGAGAAATTAGTTATTTTCTCTTAGTGTTTTGATGAATGATCTGATGGTAAAGATATTATGATAATTGCTTTTGTCATAAGAAATGTAGCTTGTTAACTTTATTGTTATAATTGAATTATCTTTGAGTTTGTTGAGAAATTTAATATTGAGGTGTTGGTATGATTATGAGAGTATTGATAAATTGAGATATACCTTTTGAGTCGATTGGTTCTATATAAAGTCATTTTTTCAAATAACTAATTATTACCCTTTTGGAAATAAGCATTAGGCAAAACACTCAGTTTGAACCATATTGACCATCTAATAAAATATGTGATGTTTTTAAATTATGCAGACACACCGAGTGAGTCAACCAAATGCTAAGCAAAAGTAAAGTTTTATGAATCTAGAGTGCTCAAGTCGTTTTACTTATTGGGCGAGTCAATACTTGTTGGGCAAGCCTTCTAAAAAGGCTCCCTAAGGGTTCTCTGTCTATACGTGTGTTTGTGTTTTTCATTGTGTGTGTTTGTCTTCTAAGATGTGTATTGAATGGTAATTCAATATATGATTATTCTAACTCTGCACTAATATCATACTTACATTGCCATAGAGATAGATATTTAAGTGGTGAGGATCGATGAAGGTTCTTATATTTGGAGTGCAGTATAAAAAAAATCATATCATGTAGGTAGCAGGGATTTACCCTGTCATATAAGAAAGACTTAGGTTCTGATATGTGACTATATATGAGTGGCAAATCATATGATAGGTGCAGAATTTCTCAGTCTATATAATACACCACTCTTCTAGAAGTAGAGTCAAATTATTGGTAATGATATAGGTTTAATTTGAATTGCATTGTGAGATTGATGGATGCGATTTAAAGAAATATGAATTTTGAAATGTTCAAATTATAAATGGTTTTTTTATTTTAAAATATCACAACTTATCTTGTTTTTTTGTGTGATTATCAATTATTATGATCACGTATTACATGAGAACAAAATACCTAAATTGAGATTGAAAAAATATATAGTTGTGTAAAAATATTTAATTCCTCTTAATAATATATATATATATATATATATATATATATATATATATATATATATATATATATATATATATATATATATATATATCCACACACTTTTAACATACGTAACATATTAGCATTACTTTATTTACCTTATTTATATGATTTTTAATAGTTTATTTTATGCATTTTGTTGGTTTCTTTTACTAATTTATTTGTTATTTTGTATTTTTAATTCTAAAAACATATTTTTGCACAATATCAAATAAATCCGATTACAATACTGATATCTTTATTTATAAAATATTCGTAAACCATCAATTTATAAGATTAATCACATGTCCATAACAAAGATTTATACGGAATGAAGTGTTTTCAAAATAAGTAATATTTTTTTACCTCACATAAATATTGGATTTCATTTTTCTTTATCTATTAAAAAATAGAGATGTCAAAAAAGATTCATACCGCATTTAAAAGTCACAGAAAGAAAATGAATATTACAAATAGATATTAGCGGATAACATGTACAATTACGGGTACCTTTTATACTCACATGTTAATGGAGTAGATACAAGTATCATAGTATCCATATCCTAGATACGAGTACCCACTAAACTATATATATATATATATATATATATATATATATATATATATATATATATATATATATATATATATATATGGAGTTTTTCGTCCTTGATGCACAATATGAGAATGGAAAATACCATGCTTAAATCAAGGGTTTGAACCATAATTGTTTTTTCATAAGATGTGATAAAAGTTAAAACCTTGATTTTGAATGAGTCATTTTTTATTAATTAGTTCTATTATGTAGAATGTCGTTTAATATTTGCTTTTGTAATTTTATTTGAATTTGTATGAATTTGAGTTTATTTGAATTTTGTTTGGAAGGTATGATAGTGATGTATTATATTTTATTTGAATTTATGATTAAAATATGTTAAATATTTTTAGATTTTTTTTAAAATACTTATAAAAACCCACATATATTACAAAAATATGCGGTATCTGCATAAATAAAGAGACATATACGAGATAAATATTTATCCAACAAATAAAATATAAAGAAACTATTACTCATATCCTATCGGTCCCGATGATATTCCTATTCAAAACAATATCCCTAGTAAATTTTGTTGAATAGAAAGTAAACAACATTTACAAATGCCTAAGATAAACTCAAGTAAAATATTCTCATACCATTTACTTTTATAATTTTTTTATTAAACAATATTACTGCCTCGAAATTAAGTAAGTTTGTAAAAGCTTACTTTATGTAAATAGCAAAGATATTCTATAAGTTTTAATTTCCTATTTTCTGAGTTTCAATATACACTACGCCTTTTTTTTATAATGTTTACTTTAATGTAAAAATGTGATAAAACACACATTCTAATTAACATTTTATTTAACTGTTGGCAATATGCTTCTAAAATAGAAAAAGTATTTTTTTTTATAATCCTTTTGTCATATAATCCAATAAAAAATATTTACCATAAAAAAGTCTTATAAGACTGAAAATACTTTTAGAAATGTTTTTGTAACATCCCATTTAATAGTCCTTTCAGCTATTAAACAAAACATCATATTATGATAGAGCAAAGCAAATCGACAGAAAGACATACAAAAGTTTAATACAGTCGTCCCAAAAATAATCTATTTTCAATCCTTGTACTACTATCAGAAGCAGAGTTAAAGAAAAGTACGACTTATACATTCCAAAATGCTCTATTCTAAAAGCACAAGTCCATAAACAAAGGAACACTAGGAGTCACTGATCAGGTCCGGTCTGAGGGAGACGTACCATCACCTGTATTCTTCTCTGCTCACACCAAGTAGTAGGTGGTCATCGCAAAAGAAGATATTCAAGGAAAAACATGCCAAACAAGAAGGGTAAGCTAATAACTCACATAAAGAGCGGTGAAGTCACATAAAAATATATATATATAATAAACAAACAAATTTTACACACATTGTAAATTAAACCAAGTCGCTACTACAATACATACAAGTACCCGACTCTAACTCAATATCCGGATTATGTAAGCAAATTGGATCTCTTGGTAGCTTGCACTTGTGAAGGTTCCTAAACTCTGCAGAGTTTAGGCTCAAGGGGTTATCACCCAACCACTCCCAAGGTAAGTCCCCTTCGCGTCTATGACTGATCGGGTCCATAGACTAGGACTTCTTGCTACTCCTCACGACATAACCCACTATGCTCTACATGAGTCTTAATGGATTATTGGAGCGTCAGGATGCCAACCAAAAACGAGTAAATGCTTACACACACTAAGTACTTTGCCTAGGAATTCCCATGAAATCCTAGTTCATCTCATCCCTTCACAATTCTCATTTCACCAACTTTCATCATACAATTATATGCATACACTACAAATCATCAACATCCAACACAATGGCAGACCTAGGTTAGGACAAAGGGGAGCCATGGCTCCCCCAAACTTTTAATTTTATATATATATATATATATATATAATTTCTAATATTTTTATTAAGTTATATATATTATATATTTTTATTGTTTAAAAAGTAAAATAAAAATTAATGTAATGGATTAGTAACTGGATTAAAGAGATTAAGGTTTTATATCTGGTTATAAGGTTTATCCACAACAAGTTATAAAAAAGTATGAAATAAAAGAAAGACAAATTAGGAAAAAGAAATTGAAGAACAGAGATAATAAATATGCATACTCACACGATCTCATGAATAAGTATCCTAATATGATATATGCATGTTAGATTTATGATTCTTCCATTACAATATTTCTCCCAAATTAAGTTTCCCCAAATTAGTATGAACCCTAACTATGATTTTAGGAATTTTTTGTATGAAATTGGCATAAACCTTAATTATATTTTCTCAAATTAGTATAATCCAACATTATAAAATGTTGATATTTTGTATTTTCAACTACATACAATGAATTAGTTGAATACTCTTGAATTGAAATAAAAAATAGAATACTCATTTATGTGAATTCAACAAATTAAAAAAATTAAAAATTGAAAAGTTTGAATTGCATGATTTAAATAAAGAAAATAATTTTTTTAATTAAAAAAATTATATATAAAACATCTAATTTGGCACCCCTACATATTTTCTTCAAGTTCCGCCACTGATCCAACATACTGTAAGCAAACATTATTTATTTTCCATCCATTCAACCATCATTCATTTAAAACAGGGAAGAAAACATAACTCTGCAGTACAATTCGCCTAAGCTAGCGAATCTCGCCTAGGCCAAGAAGTAGTCTCGCTTAGGCGGGCTACCCTCGCCTGGGCGAGACCCTTTACAGTGGGCAACTCGAACACCTGAGTGAGTTCTCGCTCAGGCCAGGCTGGTTCGCTTAGACGAGGAGATATCTTGCTGAGGCGACCCCAGCTCGCCTAGGCGAGACCTCGCGCAATAATCAGAGGCAAATTCCATGATATTCTCGCTTAGGCGAGAGTCACTCGCCTAGGCGAAATGATCAGGTTTTCCACACTGTTCTACACATGCAAGGTTACGAAATTCATATCACAATCCAATTACACATCATAAGCAGTTCAAACATGAAATTAAGCTAAGAATCATCCCCTCCAAACATACCAAGCTCCTAATTACTCGAAAGTTTAGATGATAGTTAGCTTCCCTTACCTCTTTTGTTAAGATTTGAGCTTGGTGGGGTTGAAATAGGCACCAAGGAAGCAGAGGTTTCAAATTAACCTAGAGATTCAATACCAAGACATAGAAAAGATGGAATCTTATAATTAACTCCGAATTCAGGGATGAGCAGATGAACTCTAGCGGAAATTGAACCAAAACGGAAAATTGGAACCTACTGAGGAGGGTGGGAGCTGAGGGATGAAGCATTATAGGGTCCAGCTGAGTCTGATCCTCCAGAATCTGGTCACAAAGAATTCAGGGAACTGGTGAGGGGATTGAGTAACTAGTAAAAACAGGAGGGGAGAACTTGGAAGCAGAGAGGGAGAGTGGAAGTTGTGTTCTCTGATGGTTTTTTTGAGAGTGAGAAAAGGTAGTTTTTAATTTTAAGGGGTTTCACATTCTCCCTAACATCAAAAATTTTCGTCCTGAAAATTAAGGCTTACCTGCAAACATGTGGGGGTATGACCTTCTCACATCCTCTTCTAATTCCCAAGTGGAATCGCCCGTTCGTTTGTCCCATATGACTTGGACTAAGCTGATGAACTTTCCTTTTAGTTGTCTTGTCTGAAAATCACCAAGACCCATTGGATGAACCTCTACTGAAAGATCTCCTCTAATCTGTAAATCTTCTGCTTCCAGTACATGAGAGGGGTCAGGCACGTACTTCCTGAGTTGTGAGACGTGGAACACAGAGTGAAGGTTGGCCAACTGAGGAGGCAGGGCCACCTCATAAGCCACTGGTCCAATCTTCCTCGAGATTTGATATGGACCAATGAACTTAGGAGATAGTTTTCTCGAGCGGATGGCCCTCCCTACGCCAGTAGTCAGGGTAATTTTCAAGAAAACATGATCTCTAGCTACAAACTCCAGAGGTCTCCTCCTCTGATCCGCATAGGATTTCTGTCTGCTCTGAGAGGCCTTCATCCTTTCTTGTATTAGTTTAACCTTCTCAGTAGTCTGCCTTAACAACTCCGGACCCACTACTACCGACTCCCCATCTTGGTACCAGCACAGAGGGGTTCTGCACTTCCTGCCATAGAGGGCCTCATAAGGTGCCATGCCAATACTTGCATGGAAGCTGTTATTATAGGTGAATTCAACCAAAGGTAGGATGTCGTCCCAGGCACCTAGATGATCTAGAATGCAAGTCTGCAAGAGGTCCTCGAGAGACTGAATTGTCCTCTCGGACTGACCATCTGTCTAGGGGTGATATGCTAAGCTCATAGCCAATCTGCTGTCCAAGGCACTCTACAAGGTCTGCCAGAAGCGGGAGGTGAACCGTGGGTCTCGATCCGAGACAAGCTAGTTGGTACTCCATGTAATCTCACTATCTCGCTGATATACAGTTGGGCCAACTTTGTCATGGACATCCTCAGATTTATAGCTAGAAAGTGGGCGCTCTTAGTCAGACGGTCCACTATAACCCAGATGGCATCGTGATTCTTCACAGTCCGAGGCAAGTGGGTAACAAAATCCATGGAAATGCTATCCCACTTCCATTCTGGTATTTCCAGCTGTTGCAACATTCCCCTAGGCCTCTGGTGCTCTGCTTTGGCCTTTTGACAGGTCAAGCAGGATGACACAAAATGAGCGACATCTTGCTTCATGCCCGACCACCAAAAAGACTCTTTCAAATCATGGTACATTTTGGTCATGCCCGGGTGCATATTAAAGCGGCTTTTATGGCCTTCTTCAAGAATCATACCCTTCACCTCTAAGTCTTCAGGTATGCAGACTCTGCCTCTAAACCTCAACACCCTATCAACTCCTACTGTGAAGTCCTTGGCCTTTTCGGTGCCAAGTAGTCCCACGGTCTTCTGTAGCTTAGGGTCAGATAGCTGCCTCTCCTTTATCAGAACAAGGAAATCGTTAGACACAGTTAGATGATTGCATCTAATGACTCCCTCCCCTAGGACTATCTGTATCTGCATATCTCTGAACTGTTCCACTAAGCCCATCTCCTTAATCATCATATGAGCTGCATGAACCGTTTTTCTGCTCAAAGCATCAGCCACCACATTTGCTTTCCCCAGGTGGTATAATAGCTCAAAGTCAAAGTCTTTAAGAAACTTCATCCATCGTCTCTGCCTCATGTTTAACTCTTTCTGGTCAAACAGGTATCTCAAGCTCTTGTGGTCGCTGAAAACCTGAAACTGTGCGCCATACAAATAATGTCTCCAGATTTTTAAGGCAAAAACTACCGCTGCCAACTCCAAATCATGAGTGGGATAGTTCTTCTCATGGTTCTTTAGCTGTCTCGAGGCATAGGAAACCACCCTCCTGCTTTGCATCAAAACACATCCTAACCCCTGATGGGAAGCATCGCAAAACACCTCAAATGGTTTACTAGCATCTGGAATCACTAACACAGGTGCACTAGTCAATTTTTTCTTCAATTCTAGGAAGCTCTCCTCACAACGGTCAGTCCAAGCGAAAGGCTGATCCTTCCTAGTCAGCTGTGTCAAAGGTGCTACCATTTTGAAGAATCCCAAAATGAATCTCTTGTAGTAGCCTGCTAGCCCCACAAAGCTTCTTATTTCTGTCACTGACTTAGGACGCTCCCACTTTAATACCGCTTCCACCTTGGATGGATCTACAGATATGTCCTGAGCTGATATAATATGCCCCAAGAATTGAACTGTAGACATCCAAAACTCACTTTGACAGTTTTGCATACAACTGCTTTTCTCTCAAGATGCTCAAAACTGTTCTCAAGTGTTTCGCATGTTCCTCATAACTCCGAGAGTATATCAAGATGTCGTCAATAAAAACCACCACAAACTTGTCTAAGAATGGTCTGAAGATTCTGTTCATATAGTCCATGAACATGGCAGGGGCATTAGTCACTCCGAAAGGCATTACTACGTACTCGTAATGCCCGTACCTGGACCTGAAAGCGGTTTTCTGAATATCATCTGGCTTGACCCGAATTTGATGATATCCCGATCTTAGATTGATCTTAGAAAACACCGTGGCTCCGTGTAATTGATCCATCATGTCGTCTATTCTCAGCAGAGGGTACTTATTCTTGATGGTTAATTTATTTAGCTGCCTGTAGTCCACACAGAGTCTAGAACTGTCGTCTTTCTTCTTAACTAGCAACACTGGCGCTCCCCAAGGTGACACACTCGGTCTAATAAACTGTTTCTCAAGCAGCCCTTCAATTTTCTTCTTCAATTCCTCAAGCTCAGTCGGAGCCATCCTGTATGGTGCCATTGATACTGGCCTTGCTCCTGGCACAAGATCAATAGAGAATTCTATTTCTCTAGGAGGGGGTAAACCAGGCACATCTTCAGGGAACACGTCTGGGAAGTCCCTCACTACAAGTGTCTCAACACTCCCACTTCCCCCCTCAACGGACAAGTGAGTCAGAATTATGAAACATTGAGATCCTTCCTTGATTGCCTGGTCACCTGTTGTGAGGATATCAACTGATCTTCATCTTCCAAGCTAGGAAACACCACCCTCTTCTCGTTGCAATCAATAAGAATGTGATTAGTAGACAACCAATCCATCCCTAAGATTACATCTAGCCCTTCTAGGGGTAAACAAATAAGGTTCACTCTGTATTTGCGCCCCTCAACCTCTATCAAACACCTCGCGCACAAGGTCGAGGTCCTGACTATCCCAGAAGCAGGCGTGGATACTACCAGGTCAAACTAGAGCTCCCTCACCGGAAGACCCAACTCAAGCACTTTAGACTCCGACACGAAGGAATGCGTAGCTCCCGAATCATACAAAACGCATAAACTCCTACCAGCAATCATACATGATCCAATGATGAGGTTACCTGATCTGACCGCCTCTGTACCCGTCATAGTATATACCCGACCGGCTGCTTGAGGTATCACACCTCCCCTAGACTGCTGCGGCTGAGACTGTGATGAAGGTCTCGACAATGCATTCCTGCTGGTAGGACAATCCCTTATGAAATGACCCTCCTTGCCACACCCGTGACACGTCCTCCTACTAGAGATCCGAGGGCAAGCATTCTTCATATGGGGTCCTCCACAAAGAAAACATTGTGCCCTATGAGGCTGAAACTGCTGAGGCTGGTGAGTAGGCCTCCTAGGCCCCTGAGGCTGAGGCCTGGAGTATGGTTTCCCCCTGTCCTCATGTCTGCTCATGGACACTGATGATCCTCCCATCTTCTGTTGGGGTCGCTGCTGTGCTTCAACCTCAGCCTTAAGCTTTTCCATCACTTGTGCCTTCTCCACCAAGGCCGGGAATTCTTTAATCGAGAGTGGGGCCACCATGAGCTTGAGATCTCCTCTCAACCCCTTTTCAAACTTTCTGCACTGTCAGTCTTAAGCCATCTTCAAGGTATGAAATCTGCCTAGATGTTTAAATTTCTCAGCATATTCAGATACCGACATGTCCCCTTGCATCAGTTGTAGGAACTCAACCTCCTTGACATACCTCACACTATCAGGGAAATATTCAGCATAGAATTTCTTCTTAAACAGCTCCCAAGAGATGGGGTCCTGACTATCCTCCAACATCATCTTCATGCTAGACCACCAATGAACGGCCTCCCCAGCAAGAGGTACTTAGTATACGCCAATCTGTTTTCTGCAGGACACCGCTTGGCATCATAAATTCGTTCCATGTCCCGCATCCACTGGTCGGCTCCATCCGGGCTAGTCTTGCCATCAAAGCGGGATGGATGATGCTGTAAGAAATCCTCCAAACTCCATTCCTGCATCCGGGGTGGTGGAGCTTGAGATGAACCGGCTGCCGAACGGTTTTCCCCCAACTGGTGTAAGGCCTCTAAGTGTCTCTGTTGAGTTGCCTCTACTGCTAGCCTAGCAGACTCCATTTGTTGCGAGGCTAGATTCTGCTGATTCATCATATTGGCGTTTTGTTGCTGCATGGCTGCAATCATTCCCTCAATCGCTCCCACCAAGTGAGGAGGGTTTGGAATAGGAGGAGGAGGAGGTCTAGGTGCCATAGCTCTCTGGCCACACAAAGATGGAATCATTAGTCTCACTAATAGATACCACAACCATGCCACAACACTAAGAAGAACATACAACGGAAGCTAAGCAAGCTCACACCTACAGATCCTAAAGGAACCACCGCTCTGATACCAAAAATGTAACATCCCATTTAATAGTCCTTTCAGCTATTAAACAAAACATCATATTATGATAGAGCAAAGCAGATCGACAGAAAGGCATACAAAAGTTTAATACAGTCGTCCCAAAAATAATCTGTTTTCAATCCTTGTACTACTATCAGAAGCAGACTTAAAGAAAAGTACGGCTTATACATTCCAAAATGCTCTATTCTAAAAGCACAAGTCCATAAACAAAGGAACACTAGGAGTCACTGATCAGGTCTAGTCTGAGGGAGACGTACCATCACCTGTATTCTTCTCTGCTCACACCAAGTAGTAGGTGGTCATCGCAAAAGAAGATATTCAAGGAAAAACATGCCAAACAAGAAGGGTAAGCTAACAACTCACATAAAGAGCGGTGAAGTCACATAAAAATATATATATAATAAACAAACAAATTTTACACACATTGTAAATTAAACCAAGTCGCTACTACAATACATACAAGTACCCGACTCTAACTCAATATCCGGATTATGTAAGCAAATTGGATCTCTTGATAGCTTGCACTTGTGAAGGTTCCTAAACTCTGCAGAGTTTAGACTCAAGGGGTTATCACCCAACCACTCCCAAGGTAAGTCCCCTTCGCGTCTATGACTGATTGGGTCCATAGACTAGGACCTTCTGCTACTCCTCACGATATAACCCACTATGCTCTACATGAGTCTTAATGGATTATTGGAGCGTCAGAATGCCAACCAAAAACGAGTCCTTAAATGCTTACACACACTAAGTACTTTTCCTAGGAATTCCTATGAAATCCTAGTTCATCTCATCCCTTCACAATTCTCATTTCACCAACTTTCATCATACAATTATATGCATACACTACAAATCATCAACATCCAACATACTGTAAGCAGACATTATTTATTTTCCATCCATTCAACCATCATTCATTTAAAACAGGGAAGAAAACATAACTCTGCAGTACAATTCGCCTAAGCTAGCGAATCTCGCCTAGGCCAAGAAGTAGTCTCGCTTAGGCGGGCTACCCTCGCCTGGGCGAGACCCTTTACAGTGGGCAACTCGAACACCTGAGTGAGTTCTCGCTCAGGCCAGGCTGGTTCGCTTAGACGAGGAGATATCTTGCTCAGACGACCCCAGCTCGCCTAGGCGAGACCTCGCGCAACAATCAGAGGCAAATTCCATGATATTCTCGCTTAGGCGAGAGTCACTCGCCTAGGCGAAATGATCAGGTTTTCCACACTGTTCTACACATGCAAGGTTACGAAATTCATATCACAATCCAATTACACATCATAAGCAGTTCAAACATGAAATTAAGCTAAGAATCATCCCCTCCAAACATACCAAGCTCCTAATTACTCGAAAGTTTAGATGATAGTTAGCTTCCCTTACCTCTTTTGTTAAGATTTGAGCTTGGTGGGGTTGAAATGGGCACCAAGGAAGCAGAGGTCTCAAATTAACCTAGAGATTCAATACCAAGACATAGAAAAGATGGAATCTTATAATTAACTCCGAATTCAGGGATGAGCAGATGAACTCTAGCAGAAATTGAACCAAAACGGAAAATTGGAACCTACCGAGGAGGGTGGGAGCTGAGGGATGAAGCACTAGAGGGTCCAGCTGAGTCTGATCCTCCAGAATCTAGTCACAAAGAATTCAGAGAACTGGTGAGGGGATTGAGTAACTAGTAAAAACAGGAGGGGAGAACTTGGAAGCAGAGAGGGAGAGTGGAAGTTGTGTTATCTGATGGTTTTTTTGAAAGTGAGAAAAGGTAGTTTTTAATTTTAAGGGGTTTCACAGTTTTAACAACAATTCAGAGTCCATATATATTGTTAATATAATCTCATTTTTTTTTTTATCTTGTTAAGTAAAAAAATCATTAATTACTTTTTTTTCTAAAAGTGTTAATATAAATTAGCTTCTTCGCCTTTAACACAACTTTTTGGCTTTGATCATACATTAGGTTAGGGAGATGATCACGCCACAATCAATGGCTTACATTACATACATGCTTCCAATAATCCATTTCGTTGTTTTCCATATTCTTCAAAACTTTCATTAGTTCTTCATTGATAACAAGTTTTTTCAGCCATTAACATCACTTCTTAGAAGTTTCTTCGGGATTGAGAGCAACAATATAGATTAGTATGATGAACAATAAAACACATTATAATGGGTTCCTTATATAAATAAAAAGGGTAAATAACCAACTAAATATCTAGGTTAAATTCCACTTTTTTTTTTCACTTTATCATTTTATTTTTGTTTCTAATTTTTAGTAGTAATAAACCTTTAAAAATGTTGCAAATTTTACTCTCCTCACAATTTTCTTAATTTATTTATAATGGCTGTATACCATTTTCTAACAACTTTTAATCATGAAGCATATATTTACAGTAATAGCTTTTAATAACCACTATTGATAAATTTTGTTATGCTTTTAAGAACCATCCACGTCTAAGGTCTAAGTAACACATAAGAATCTTGTTATTTTTTGTTTTGTTTTAGGTTATAAGCTATTTTTTTGTCTAGGGTTATGCAATGAGTGTAGGATGCTAACTATATAACAATATTAAAAATATAACTATTAATAGTGATGATTAAAAGTCTCACAAATCAATCTATTTCAATGTGAATGTGAAGTTTTGTTTAGATTCCAGCTTTCTTCCACTACTCCAATAAGGTGTATATTGTGGCCAACATCCAAACAAGTCACATCAATATTATAATAATAATAATAATAATATTATTATTATAAATGTTTGAAGAGATTGTGGTTAATTTGCAGTATTATTGAAAGATGGTGGTAATTATGGTGGTCCACAAGCAAAGAAAGATTCCAATAAAATATATATAGTTAGCAGAAGCATGCCCTACTCATCAGAACACCATGTTTGGTAGTTGCTGGCCAGTCACACATTAGGGTGTAGATAATGACAACTAAGACACAGGTCTTACAAACTCTCAACATCCATTAATTTAGAATTAAAACACCAACAAAATATATATATATATATATATATATATATATATATATATATATATATATATATATATATATATATATATATATATATATATATACTTCCAAAAATAATTAAAATGCTTCAAAATATCATTTTAACAGAAAAGAAAATAGTCAAAGTTCTCATTTTCAATTTGGATACATTACATGAATCATAAATTTTCTTTTAGCGTTGTATTTAAGGACAAATCTTAAATATTGATTAATTTTATTGACTAAAATTATTTTTATTATAAATTATTATCTAAATTATCATTAAAATTAGTTAACAATGGCTATTGATCTTTAATCAAGAAACTGATCTTTAATTATTTTTTTATCATGAAATTATTTAAAAATTTTCTCGGAGAGGCGTTGGTGGAGAAAAGAAACATGACGTTATTATTATTTTTATCAAACTCAGCATAATCAAATTTAAAAACAAATTCATAACAATTTGAAAAAAGTTGATTATACTAATCTGGATGATTTAAATATAATTTATTAGTTTATGTTTTTTTCTTACTCTATTTATAATATAAATAATATAAATATAAATTTTGAGTGTGAATTGTAGTATCGTCATGACATTTTTTTTAACAATATGAATTTGTCAAATTATATTTCGAATCTTGAGACAAATTTTGATTTAGTTTCCTCATTGAATTTTTTCTTTTATATTATTAAATTTTTTTAATTCACAAATGTGAAAAATTTCCTCCTTGTTATTTTGAATTTAGTTTTATGTTAATTCCTATTTTGTATATTTTTTTATTAATATTACGTTAACCCTGGTGGTGGACGACAATTAATTACGTAGAATATTTCCATTTCAAAAATATGATAGATGACATATATATAGATCATGATGGAATAACATCTTCTTATTAAAAATAAAATACAATTATTAAAATACAGTATATTATAATAACATTATTATTATTAAAGTAAAATCACACTATGCACTATATATGAAATGGACTTGGCACCAACATGATTGGATTTAGTGGAAGAACTTTAGCAAGAATTAAGAAGTAAACTAGATTCTTTAAATTGTGTTTATCTTAAAAATAATCTTAAAATTTATATGACCAAGATATCAAAAGTTTATTTTTAATATGCGTCTTGTTAAAGCTAAAAAAGTTGTTCTTTATCAAATTGCTCAAACACAATTATGAAATAATGTACATTAAATATTAAAGAAAAATAACTGAAAATGTGTTCACCCAACGGAGAGACAATGACATGATGTGTATCACTATGATTTCATAGTATGAATCCAACAATAACTAATTCATTATCAAACAAATTGAGAGGAGGCCGAATAATTACTTTTATGTTTACCTAACAACTATATAAGACATGTTGTATTATGTTTTAGGAAATAAGAATAACTTTCTCTCTAATATTTAGAATTATAGAGTTCTATCTTTCCATGTATTTTCTTAATCCACACAGTAAATATTGTGCCAGAAAAAATAAAATTTATAAGATGGACAGTGACGGAACTTGACCAAAAATTCTAGGGGAGCCAAATTATATTTGTTATATATAAATTATTTTTTTAATTAAAAAAAATTAATTTCTTTTAATTAAAAAAAATCAATTTCCTTACATTATTTTTTTTATTCAAAATAAGCACTCATGACAATAGAATCTAAACAATATAACAATGGATAATTTTCTAAACACATTTGATATGGATCCCATTTTGGATAAGCCTTTCGTACCTCATCAAATTAATTTGGTGGGTATTGTCAAATTTGAAGACGCTTTCCCGGATCACGTTCTAAAGTATTTTCAAATTCATTATATGTAACTTTAGGAACCTTAGAGAGTTGTTTTTCGTTTTCTTCAATATTTGGATTCTCATGAAGTTTCTCAATTTTAGATGACAGATGCATTTTTTTCATCTTCATCACAAGCCTTCCTCTTGAAAAAAGAATCAATTCTTTTACTCTTTATCATAATTTTTCTAATATAAAATTTTCACCTCTCACCTATTTACAAAAAGATAAAATTATGAATAATTAAATCTTAAAAGCAAGACTCAATATTTAAGAAAATTAATAATTTCTAAATGATTAGCTTCCCTTATCTTAGAGTAGATTCCTAATCTTGTTCTTCCCTTACCTTAGAGTAGATTCTTAATCTTGTTCTTCCCTTACACAACTTCAAAGCCTAAAATAACTCTATCTACACAAAGAAGAGTTTGATCAACAATTAAAGCATGATTTTATGATCTCTAACAGATAGAGATATGCCTAGAGTGTAGAAAAGCCACATACAAGAAAGAAACATATTGCTTCAAAAATAAAAAGGAAAAGATGAACTTACTCAAGAAATTGTTCGGTCCAAAATGTACCTTAACTCTTCAATTTTGTCGTAGTGCAATTTGATTTTGAAAATAATAAGAAATTGATGGTGAAAATTGAGATGAAAATAAAATGGGAGAAAGAGATGAAGGCACGGAAGAAAGAAACCAAATAAAAAAATTTTAAAAATTATATTAGAAAAAAAAACATAATTTTTAAATTTTAAAAAAGATTTTTCAAACTAAATTAAGGTAACAATATATAAATAAGTAATAATATATAAATAAAGTAATAATATATAAATATTTTTTAAAAATATATAGAAAATAAAATAAAATAAAAATCAATTAATATAAATAAAATAATAATTTATAAAAATTATTTTTTAAATATATAGAAAAAAAAAATTAAAAAAAATTGGTTGGGGGAGCCGTGGCTCCCCCTATCCCTTCCTACGTCCGCCATTGAAGATGGACATGTTATTTGATTAACCAAAACTCAAGAAATTAAAACGACTTAAAGAGTTTTTTAAATTTGTAACGATATTTTGACATAATTTTGATTTTTTTAGTTGGTGACAAAGGCAATTTTTGTCCATGTTTGCAAATGACAAAGTAGAAATCATTAATAAATGAAAATAAGTCTCTTTTTTTTTGTAATAAAGAGGTTAACTACTTTCATGAGTTACTAATTTGCAGAAAAATAAGCTTATTAGGTATGACCTAAAACTAATATCACTAATGTGACTATAATTGACAAATAACAAGGTTAACTACTTCCATTCGGTCACTAGTTTGCAAAAAATAGGCCTACCAAGTTTGATACATAACTGCTACACACTACATGTCGAGCAACGTTGAAAGAAATTTTTCTTTAAACATAAAATACAATTCATTACAACTTAAATTTACATCTTGTACAATAGACATTACTATGTTTGAATAAATAACAATCTACCTTACTAAGGTGGAACAAATAAATCTAATTCTTGAAGCACTGATTCCCTCAGAGTATTGTCTTCATCTAGTATCCAATCACACACATCTCCACTACAATTTCTACATTCTTCAACTACTTCTTGATGTCAAGTATGGGCCTTTCATTATTTTTCACTTTATTGATCCGCACTTCCTTCAAACTAGAGTTAACATCATCCTTTGCTTCTTTTACCACTTCTTATTCATCAATATGCAAAGCACCACGAACAATATCATTGGCCTGATCCTCTTCTCTTAAAGACCAATCCCAACAAATCTAAAACCATGCACAACAAAAAACAATTATCATAATCACATCATAAAGACAAATTTACCAACAAATTACAAACTAAATTGAATTACTTGGTTGTTATCACCCATGGCTTCTACAAATCTTATTCAATAAGAAACAATCAACCTGAAATAAACAAGACAGTCAAATAACAACATCGTTCAAAAAAGAAAAAAACTTTTGCATACCATGTTTATTGTATAAAAAAGACTTAAAGCATGAAACCAATTAAACTACAAGTACTCAACGTTTCAGCCTGTTTGAAACTTTATTCAACTACAATCCATCATCACAAACACAAACTGAAAATCAACAATTACTTAACACTTCACCCTATTTGAAACTTTCTTCAACTACAATACATCAAAGTCACAAATACAAACGAAAATCAACACATTCATGTATCATTAACAAATAAACCATTACAATCATAATAGTGAAATCACCAAATATATCCCAATCTCAATCCCAAACTTAACAATAACAAAAAATCAGTCTTCTTTAACTTAACAATAATAAAAAAATTATAACTATTTATCACCAAATGGGTCATACACATCTTACTTGCAATTACTTAAATTTACTTTGCTAACACGAAGACCATATACAGACAAAGGGAAGAAGTACAAAACAATTGAAGGAAGGAAACGAAGGCAAACCCAACCAATGGACCGAGAGCGACGACAACGGAATGCAATGAATGCAAGGAACCCACAAGAAAATAATGGAGCCACGGCGCGAGCTTTCAAATCCGGGGAAAGCAAATCAAAACAATGGAGCAAAACGGTAGGCTTTTGTATTTTGGTTCAAATGTAGTCCGCCATTCAAATTTGTCATTTGCCAACATGGAGAAAAAACATCTTCGTTACCAATTACAAAAAGAAAAAAAAAGAAATTCAAAATTGATTTAAAAAAAGTTAAAATGAATTTCCTTATAAATAAAAATTTACTTATAAATAAATTAATTTGTTGAAGTTTTTGTATAATTTATGTGAAAATAAGGTTGAATGTTTCTCTCATTTGTTCTTTCAAGGTTTTATTGTTATGTGATTATGGAAATAATTAAAGAGAGATTTTTAGAATTTGTAGTTCTCGTTTTTGGACTTGTTTGTTTAGTTTATGAAGTCTCCATCTAGTTCTTTGCATGAAGTGATTAAAGTTATTGTCATTATGAAGTCTCCATCAAGTTCCAATTGTTTTTATTTCAGTTATTTTTCAAATTAAGGAGTTGGTGTATATGACTTAAAATAAATATAAGAAACATATGAATAATATTGTCTCTGTTTTTTAGTGCTGAAAATTTTCAATGTTCAAACTAGGGAGGGTAGGGTGGTTTCATTAACAAACGTAATATGACAAGTTCCATCTGCCTTAAGATGAATATTGATGCTGCAACTAGAGGTTGTTCTAGCTTAGCTACATCTAATTGTACTTTTAGAGAATGCCAGGATATATATATATATATATATATATATATATATATATATATATATATATATATATGGGTAGTGTTTCAACCTTTTTAGGTGTGCCGACTTCTATTTATGTTGAGTTTATGAGGTTCCTTTATGCTTTGAACCATGTTTGGATGGTAGACTTTCAGAGGCTTTGGTTAGAGAGTGATTCTACTTTAGTTTGTCATGATTTCTTATATTAACTAACGGTTCCATGGAGTCTTAGAGGAAGATGACGCACAATGCTTATATTTTTGTAAGTATATATATTTCAAAGTTTCTCATGTTTTTTGCGTGGAAAATCATTGTGGAGATAAGTTAACTAATTTGGTTTTTATCCACAAAAGAACCATATAAGTTATTTAGATTTTTCTCATAATAGGTATAGTTTGTCTATGTATCGGATAATGGGTTTGGTGTGGTCCTTCATGCTTTGTATTCATCGATGTTTTTTTTTCTTTTTTTTTTTTATTAATTTTTCATGTGAAGGGAGATAATGGATATATTTTGAGGTATTAACATAAATAAGATGTCAAAGTTTATAGTAATATCTAACATGAATTTGTTTATATATTTTTGTATAATTTCTGATTTTTCATTTTAATATAGAAAGAAACTACATTTACTCACTTTTAGGTTATACTAAATAATACTGACTCGTTTTAGTTTTAAAATAGACTTAGTTATAAAAGTTAAATTTTTATATAGATAAAATTTGAAATAAATAAATATTTGAAAATGTGTAAATACATTACAATTACAAGAAAACGTCTTATTAACAATTAATTTATATATATATATATATATATATATATATATATATATATATATATATATATATATTCAATATTATTTTAAAGACATAATTTCTCTGGATTTTGTAATATATTATATTTACATATAATGCATAATGAGTATTTTTCTATACACAATATTTTATTTTTTATATTTGTAACATTTTATTTAATTTTTAATTAAAATGACATTTTTAAATAAAATAAAGATTTGACTCTTACTCTAATAATAAAAGACGGTAAATATTATTTATTGAAAATATAAAGAAATTGAATGTCTATTTAAAAACAGAAAAGATCAAAAGTACTCTTTCAAAAAAACAAGATAAATGAATTTTTTTTAAATTAAATGAAATACAAATACAGTGTAATTTCTGCTTAAACTTAAACAAAAACAACTCCTTCGATCTTTTCCTTTCTATTTTTCTATTGTAAAATTACTCATGAAGAAAATTTCATAATACCAAATAAAATTAATGAAATATAGATATGTACTTAGCTAGAATCTTACCAGCATGATGTATAATCTTAGAGCTTTAGTGGCCAAAGATTGTAGGCGTGTAGAGTGAGATTGTCTTTCATTGACGTTAACATGCGTCACTCTCATTAGCAAATATACTAGGATCACTTTTTAGTAAGTAGTTTTTATTTGTGGCTAGCATTTTAGCAGGTAGTTAAGATTATGAAACCCCTTTTCAAGTTCTTCGTTTCCAAGTAGGTTACAATAATCATGAGTATTTATTATACTTGTGAAAACGGGTTATTCGTTCTGTTCAACCTGGTCATTTTGGGTTGATCATTTAGTTAGTCAATTTAATCTGACTTATCTGTTAGTGGATTAAATAGATTGACTCACTTAATTAAAAGAAAATATTTTTTTTTAATTTAAAAAAAATTATAATTGTGATTAAAATCTAAATAAACTTTAATATAATCCAAAATAATGTTCAATTCTAAATATAAACCAAAATCACAAAAATATTATGTTTGGATTTGCCAACCCAATATGTTGGCTAAAAAAAAAAACAATCCAACACAACCTAAATACAAAAAAATTGTGTGGTCTTTTGTCTACGGGAGGGTTGGTGAGTCAACAGTTCAATCCGAATGAGTTGAATTCTTGGTGGGCCGGATCTAAAATTGACCCTACTAAAATTTGTAAAAAAAATCAACCCAACCCGATCCAAACTCATGATGAGTCGGGTTAATCCACGAATTTTGACCCACTCTGACAACTCTAAGAGCCATGCAGCTCAGATCTTGTTATCTGTCTAAAGATTTTGATAAAAACAAAGTGTATTAAAACAAACTTTACAAAAATTCATCTTTAAAATCACTTTTTCATCTTACAAATGATATCAATATTTCAACTTCAAGTATGTGGACAAGAACACATTTTGAAACATTATTTTCACACTTAAATAATATGATAAGTTTGTCAATTTATTGTATTCATCATTTTTATCTAATTAAACAAAATAGATTCATCGATCTCAACTCATTTCACCATTCTCATTTAATTATTTTCTTGATTAATCTCCAAACTCATTAATCTATGCATTAAAGTAAAGAATAAGAACATCTTGCTATGGAGCTCAATTCCTTGAAGGTTCATAAAAGTGGGAGATGAAAATTAAGAATAAACCAAGCCCATTGTGTTCAAAATGATAATAATAGTTTCGAAGAAGCTAATTATTTAATAGGGTGTTCTTTTGTCAATATCTCTCCATTCTCGTGAAGGTAAGGCAGAAAGATAGGGTGATCACGAGTGATGCACTCCCATTCAACAAAGTGGATTCTGCGTAGGACAAATAGGTTTCTATATTAGCAACCCAATTACTTAAAAGAAAAGAAGATAATAATTACTATCTGGATATTATTATTTTTTTCCTACGTTATGCATGTGCACATCAATTACTTTTATTATTTAATTAAAAATTGTTAGTCAGAGTTTTCACACACAAATTCCGGTTTGTACTCAGAAAAGACATATATGGAGTTTGTTTTAATGATTGAAATTATTGTTAATGTTTATACCAATTAAAGTGCTAGTGAAATAGAATTATTGATGTGTTAAAAAACATCACTTGTTTTTTTTTTTTTTACTTTTTGTAAGCTCATGTTTTTAGGGATATTAGGCGAGAATGTTTAAAAGTTTTAATCTTATGAATTGAACAATAAAAAGTTTTTTTAATTCATTCATCTGTATAGGATTATTTTTTCAAATTTCTTTTTAGAAGTATAACGAACTTTTCTTATGTTTTTTAAGTAAAAATTTAGCTTAGAGCAAACATGGTTAAGCTTATAACAGTAAAGGATCTTTAACAAATGTTTTGAGATGTCAAAATTTTTTATGTATATATAAAAAAAATTTAGAAGGTCAAATATATAAAATATATTAAATTTTAAAAAAATAAATTATATTAATTTTTATATATATATATATATATATATATATATATATATATATATATATATATATTAAAAATATTTATGATGGTTAAGGTTATCTAAGTCACCATATTAAGCTCCGCCACAAGTTGTGAGAACTTCATTCAAGCTAAATTTTTCTTTTTCTTTCAATCTTAAATTTTTATTTTTTATTTTTTGGTTTGCATGTGGGATTTGGATTGAGAAAAATGTTTTTCCTTACTTACATGTAAGGTTTAAAGTGAAGAGATGTTTCATGCGAGACTAAAGTTGATAGGTTGTATTGTTTCTTAGGTTTGATTACTTAAAAAATATAAGTTGAATTCTTTTGATTCTTGTTTTTGTAAATAGTGTCAAATTAGTCTTTTGGATTTTTTTTTCTCAATTTCATCTTGGTTTTTTAAAAAATATTCAGTTTGATCTTACCATTAATTTTGACCAAATTATATTAAAGTCAATGTCATGTGTAAATTTTTTATTTTTTTTATTTTTTTTTAAATTTTTTAAACTTATTTTTTAAATTTTTTATTTTTTTACACATGTCACTTCATAGTTGTGTCACATATCAAGAAGTCTCAATTTAGTCCCTATATTTGATTTTAGTTTCAATTTAATTCTAATTTTTGTAAAAATGAAGCAATATTGTCTCCATTTAAATTGAGACTAAATTTAATTTTTGTATAAATCTTATAGTGATATTCTTATTAAAATTTACATTTTTATTAAATATTTGTAGAAATATTTTTAAACAAACTTTAAAATCTATACAAATATTTTAAATCCATATCAATTCACTCATTTGAGTTATCCTAAATATTTTGTATAGACTTTAAAGTTAATTTAAAAATATTTTCAGGAATATTTAATAAAAATGTTAATTTTAGTAAGAATATCACCGTAAGATTTATACAAAAAGTAAGTTGAGTCTCAATTTAAGGAGGAATAATATTGCTTCATTTTTACATAAATTGAAACTAAAAACAGATATAAGGATCATATTGAGACTTTTTGACATGTGATACAATTGTGAAATGACATGTGTACAAAAATAAATAAAATTAAAACAAATTAAAAAAACCATAAATTGACACGTGAAATAAACTTTAACACCATTTGATCAAACTAACGACAATGATCAAATTGAATCATTTAAAAAAAACAAGACTATGACCAAATTGAGACAAGAAAAAATTGAAAAAAAACTATGATCAAAAGAATAATTTAACTAAAAATATATAAAGGATATCAAGCATTTTTTGACTCATCGATTCTTTCGACATTTCTTAATATTACTCCAAATAAAGAAAGTTAACATTGATCTAATTTAAATTAGATTAAAAATTTAGGAAATGATTTAAATTGGTGACAAGACTAGCAAATGAATTAGGACTTTATTAAATTGCGTTTCCAATGTGTTATGTTTCTTTTATTTTTTTTATCAAGAAAAATGCGTTATGATTTTTATCAACAATAATGCGTTTTGATTCTTAACTAATTTAATTGATAATATGACTTATCTATGAATTATATGTGATGGTTTAAAATTTGATTACTATCATGTTAGAAGAATTACTAGTTGGACTCTAAAAATAAAATTCTTGTGTTATTATTTTGACTCGGATAATGATATTTTGACTCATTTTTTTTTTCTACTATTCCAATCATCCTTCAATTCTCTATTTTGATTTATTTATTATTGTGAT
This sequence comes from Vigna unguiculata, assembly GCF_037176805.1. Classification (NCBI taxonomy): domain Eukaryota; kingdom Viridiplantae; phylum Streptophyta; class Magnoliopsida; order Fabales; family Fabaceae; genus Vigna; species Vigna unguiculata. The sequence continues at coordinate 33,195,722 of NC_140797.1, forward strand.
GTGATAATCTAAGGGTGATTGGAGTGATGGTTTAAAAGTGGATAATAAAAGTAGGTCAAAATATCATTATCCATTTGATTAAGTGGTGGATACGCTGAACTAGAATTGTATCATGTAATAGTTGATTTGACTTAAGTTTTGAAAATTTTGGACCTATTTATATCAAAACAAGTCATATGAAAATAAGTCAAGATTTGGTATAACATCTCATTTTAATAGTATAATACTACTAAAATAAAACATTCCATTATGAATATTAAGAAAACAGGTAATCCAATGTATATCGTATATTAGTGCATTCTCAAGCTACTATACTATAGTTATATTACAAGACTATACCTATCACGATCTAACATAGTTCAACCACCTAGACAACTGACTCCTCAACTTCTATACCTGCATCTCCATCTGCTCACACCGATAAAGTATCATTGCAAAAGAAAAACACAATACATAACAAACAAAAACAAGAGAGGGTAAACTAATTTACAAAAGGAATATCATATATTAATAAAACATGTTGTATCACAATACAATGCACTCCAACCAACCATGCAAATATAAACTATATAATCAAATGTTCTTCTAGACTCAATTATCTAGATATGTGCACTTGAGTCAGACTTGTGAAGCCCTACACTTGTGGTGGAAAAAAAATTGTTCTACCGAGCTACCACACATAAGGTTAGTCCCTGGCACGGTCATAAGAACCCTAGAACCGTCCTTATGACAAGAGCTTCTCACCACCTAATCATTCTCCTCTATTTGAGTACAAATGACTAATAGAGTTCAGGATAGCTACACAAAATGGAGTAGTCCTTGCCTCAAGGCAAACCTTAGTGAATCACACATAATTTTTTATTTATTTTTTAAATTAAAAATTTGTCATTTGTCAAGCTAATATCATTCCATGGGGTAATAATAGTGTGATGTGACAGTGAAAGTGTCATGTGTCACTGTTATGTCAAGTGTCATTTTCTCATTCTCAATTTGGTCCATATATTTTTACTATATTTTAATTTAGTCCAATTTTTTGTAAAAATTGAACAATTTTGTTCATTTTCAAATTGAAACCAAATATAATTTGTATACAAATAGTATACAAATATTTTTTTATTAAAATTGATATTTCTATTAATTTTTAACAAGATTAAGTTTATTTAAGTTTATATTTTACATTAAACTTTATTTAAAATTGTTTTAAAGTTGTTAATAGAAAATAATGCTAATAAAAAAATAATTAAAAAAAATTGTATTGTTATTTTATTACATTATATATTTTTAAAATGTATAAAGTTCAATAATTTTTATACAAATGTTTGAGTTGGTGTAAAAATAACAATTATATAAATTCAAACTATTCTACTAACGAAAATGACTTGATTGCATAAAATTTTTTAAAATAAAGATCAAATTGAAATAAATAAAAATAAAGGGATCATATTAATATTTTTCTACGAAAATGAGGGAGAAAACATAATTTAGGATTAATTATATTTACAATAACTATTATATATTTACGTTAAACTTAATTCAACATTTCGGTTTTCCAATAATTATACCCGAATGTATATAATCAATATATTGTATTATTAAGCCCTTCAACAACAATATATTTCACCCATCTAATTCAATATACATAATTGATCAATTGCACAAAATTTTATCCCTACATAATTATCATCTCTCAAATAAAAAAAATCCAAATCAAAAAAGAAAAAAACGGTTAAATCAACACTAAAAAACTATAAGCTTAATCTAATAAAAAAAATCTATTTATCTTAATCCACTCGTTGTTATTTTCTCAGGGACATGATTTATTATAAAGTCAAACGAAAAAAAAAAAGAGAAAAACTTATGAAAAATGTATAAAGAATTAAAATTTTAGGAAAAATTAAATTTCTTATAAAATAAATAATGGACTATTATAGCTTATTTATAAAAAATTCCTTTTTTATTCATTTTAAAATCATATTATATTATATATATTAATGAATACTAAACAAAATTATATTAATATAAAAGTTCAAAGATATAATTTATACAATAAAAAAAAATTCAATCTAATAATTGTAATTTAAAAAGAAATCCAATAACTATATATACATGTTATAAAATTTGTGGGGATGTAATATTGATGCAACAATTTATGTAGATTTGAATAAAAAGTGGTTGATTTAATTTTGAATAAGTCATAGAGTGTTATTTAATCCTAAGAGCAGTATGTGTCTCTATGGAAATAATTAAGTGTGTGACTGGCATTAATGTTCTTTTCTTTTCACCAAAATTATTTATTAATCCCAACTAGACACACCCAATGTTTGAACACTACAAAATTTACCAAGCCAACCCCACTCAACACCAAACATTCATCTTCTTAATTCATTATTTCCATCATCATATGTATAAATATAAATTAGGCAGGCCTCAAACAACTTTAAATCACAAAAAGCCTCTATTTTTGTCTGGTCGATTTAGTCAAATGTTGTCTGCACCATGCTTCACCATAACAGGGAAATTTTATACTTGTAGATACAGAATAGTCATTTAGTTTTTGCTTACAATCATTAAAAAATTAATTAATCATTTCTAGCGAAATCTTTTAGTCTAATTATTATATTTTTTTCATTAATGATACTAAACCATGAAATCAAGAAACTGAGATTTATAAAACTCCAACCTACCTTATATAAGTAATAATATTAATTTGTCTCTATTTTTTTATAATCTTAATTTAATTTCTATTTATGAAAATTGATATAATTAATTTTGTCTTAATTTTTGTGAAAAATTAATATAATTTGATCATTTTGATTAAATTTTTTGAAATATCTGATGAAAAATTATTTATTTGTTTCAAGAAATTTAACAAAATGACTTAAAATTGCATTAATTTTTTACAAATAAAAACTAAATTAAATCAATTTTTATAAATTAAGACTAAAAAAAATTAAAAAATCAACTTGATTTATTTTTAGAAAGACAGGAACCAAAACTAATTAAACCTATTATATTTAACAAAAAATAACCTATCTGAATAATAATAATAATATATATTAGCCGGTGACGTGCAAGAATTGATAATGTATAATTTATTGGACCCCCCATTGACAGAAAAATGGGTATATATAAAGGGCAAAGCTTGAGACAGAGTGAAAGTGTGTTACCTAAGTTAGCTTTCTATCCTCATTTTTTCTAACTTCTTTCCATGGCCATTCAAATGTCTTCTCTCACAGTTTTTATCTTCTTCTTCTTCTTCTTCTTCTTCTCCTCATTGGAGAAGAGCTTTGCCTTTGAAGCAACTGCAGAAAGCAACAATCTTCATCTTCTTCATCTCAACTCTCTTCTTCCATCATCCTCTTGCAGCTCTTCCACCAAAGGTCAATTCAATTTTCCTCCTCACATTCATTCAAACATGCTTCTGCATAATTAAGCTTCTCTAATCATAGTTAATCACAATTTCCTTTATCTTTTATCTAATAATTGCCTCCATCATCATACCAAAATCAATGGTTTTCACCATACCTTTTACCTGCATGCATGATGTCAACTTTTTATATGTTTATTATAAATTATAATAACAATAATGGTGTGATGTACATAAAACATTCTATTCTATGGTATTATAGTGTTAAGAGAAGTTAAATCCTGCAATTTCTTGAGTTGAAAATGGAAATTTTGAAGGAAAGTGAGAGGAAATTAATGATTAATAGTGACAGGTAAGTTACTGTATTTTACTTTGTTTTTTCCTTAGAAATCACATAATTGGTACAGAATATTCACATGGAACCCACCAATACCCTATAATCACATATTCAAGATAGAAGATAGAGAGATAAAGGAAAATAAAAGCCACCCACCATTCACTCACTCACATATTCTTTAATACAATAATAAACTATGAGATGGGGAATACTTTCATATATATATATATATATATATATATATGATAGGAGCATTTATTTTTTTAATTTAAGGGAAATTTAAAAAATATACCAAAATATTATATCTTAAGTTTAGTGTGAAAAAAGAGATTTTAAAAAACATGAAAATAATTTTGAGAATTTTTATTTGATGCAAAAGGGTTTCTAAAATGAATTAATAATTTGGTTTTTGAACTGTAAAAACAATATCTAAATAACAATAATGAAAATATGCGTCATAAGAAAGACTACGATATATAATGGATGCTCTTGGAAAATAAAGAATCAAATTTATACTAAAATATTAGTATTGAAAAACTGTTTCGAATTCCTTAGCTTATTATATTATTAATACTTAAATATTCATATCTCCTTTTGTTTTACAATATAAAAAACATAACATGAATGTGTTTATATATGGTCGCATTTCATTTAGTAAAAAACTTAAAATAGTATTATCTTTATAAAAGGGTAAATTATTCGAAAAAACATGAAAAGTGATTGAAAATACACATTTACAAAATTTCAAGTTATATGATCAAGTAATTTAAAGTGTCATTTTAAATCTCTCTATACTTAATTACCAACTAGTTCAACATTAAACTTTATCATATACTTTTAATTCACCCAATTGATTTATCAATTTACATCTTAATTTTCAGCTAATAGATTTTTCAGGTTTCAATTAATTTTTCTCCTGGTTTTTGTAAACATGTTCTACACATTTAACCATTCTTACCCATTGGAAAGTGATGTTTATGTTTTCCCCTTATTTCCCTACTTTTATTATTTTGGTACGGACAAAGTTTGGTCTATTCTCACGGATCATATATGAATGATAGGACTTAACCTTATGACTATGAGACTCATATAGTCACGGGTTTGAAAATATTAATACTTATCCTTGTCACTACGAAATACTTGAAGCAATTTCCTTTTCAACAATCAAAATTTTTTTGAAGAACGTAGTTGAATTCGTTTACTTTGAATTGTGTAGTTTTCTTTACTAGTCTTCGAAGAAAATACTTTTCATTCACCTCCAAATCCTTTATAAATTAAAAAAAAATTAATAATAGTGGAAATTTTTTCTCTTAATTATGAAAGAATGAAATGGTTTCTACCCATATATGTCAAACATTAAGGTACAAAAAGTCGTAGGCTTTGTACTAGTGAAGAAAATTGATAAAACTTTGACATATATAGACTAAACTTTTCCAATTTCAATATAAAGAAAATAAAACAAAAAAGTTTTGTCAATTAGTTCATTAATGGTGGGGACATATTTGTTACACATAAGGGTGATTGGCTTTTGCTTCATTTATCTTATTTGGATCTAACTTTAATTAAAAAAAGAAACTCTATATAAAAGTATATCAACTTGAATCTATTTTAATTCAACCATATATTTCAAAAAATGACAACAATCATTTAGCACTGCGGTAAATGCTTGTTTTAAAAGTACAACAAACAAAATATAACATGAGCAATATATGTTGAAAAATTACTTAGGCTTCAATTATAAGTGCACATGAATAATATCAATTTAGGATACCACCTCCAAAAAAAAAAAAAAACAATGATTAACCAAAAAATTAGGTGATATGTAACTATCGGATAATTCATAATAGGTTTACTTAGACGTGTAGCACTTGTGACCCACAAACTTCTTCAATTATTTAAAGAATTTAACTATATTTCATTGATCATTTCCAACAATAGAAAACATGTGTGAACAAGATACCTAAAAATTAGAAAAGAGTTTTTCTTTTTCTCTCTATTTATGCAAAAATTCATCTTAATTAAACCGGTATTTTACTATTTTAATTCTATGTGCAGCTGTACCTAACTAATAATAGAAGAAAACACTTTGCATGGATATAAATAAAATATACCCACTAATATAGTGCTTCTGAGCCAACCAACCAAAGATAAGATCTTGACATTCAAGCATTACTCCCAATACATGCAACTTTTTTTCAAAGTTATTCCAATTTCATTCCCATTTTCACACACACACTTACACTTTCATCCACTATTTTATAACCATGGATTTTTATTTTATTTTTTAATAGTGAGATGAATCCAAACCAATGATTATATAATTAATAAAAAACCCTCCTTTTAATTAGTTTCTTACTCCATAATTATGAAGCTTTCCACCACAAGTAATTTCTCACCCCCATGATTAGTAGTTTCTCTCTTATCAAATCTTAATCATATTCATGCAACACCACTTGTTGTTATTCAGGTTCCAAAAGAAAAGGATCATTGGAAGTGGTGCACAAATATGGGCCATGCTCACAACAGAATGATGGAGAGAGAAAGGTTACAGACAGTGATATTCTTAATCTGGACAAAGAAAGGGTAAAATACATTCATTCTAGAATCTCCAAGGAGTTAGGTGGTGATGACAGTGTGAAGGAACTTGATTCAGCTACCCTACCAGCTAAATCTGGTACCCTAATTGGGTCTGGAAACTACTTTGTGGTGGTTGGTCTTGGAACACCAAAGAAGGACTTGTCACTCATTTTTGACACTGGTAGTGATCTCACCTGGACTCAGTGTCAACCATGTGCTCGTTCTTGCTACAGCCAACAAGATCCAATCTTTGATCCATCAAAGTCTTCAACATATGCCAACATCACATGCACTTCCACACTCTGCACTCAACTCTCTTCTGCCACAGGTAAAAAAAAAACATTCTCAAATTTTACCACAACATCATGGTTAGTTAGTTAGTTATGTCTGTTATGTAAGAATAAGAAACATTGTAAGATTTTTAATTGTTGATTATTGTTATGTTTTGTAGGAAATGATCCTGGATGTTCTTCTTCAACAAAGGCGTGCATTTATGGCATTCAATACGGTGATCAATCCTTCTCCGTTGGCTACTTCAGCCGTGAGCGTCTCACCGTCACCGCCACCGACGTCATCAACAACTTCCTCTTCGGCTGTGGCCAGAACAACCAGGGTCTCTTCGGCGGCTCCGCCGGTCTCATCGGCCTCGGCCGCCACCCCATCTCTTTCGTCCAACAAACCGCCTCAAAGTACAACAAAATCTTCTCCTACTGCCTCCCTTCCACCGCTAGCTCCACCGGCCACCTCACCTTTGGCGGCGGCGGCGGCGCCTACCGCAATCTCGTCTACACCCCCTTCTCCACCCTTTCTCGCAGCTCCTCCTTCTACGGTCTCGACATCGTTTCCATCACTGTCGATGGTGTAAAACTCTCTCTCAGTCCCTCCCTCTTTTCGAGCGGCGGTGCCATCATCGACTCCGGCACCGTCATCACGCGCCTCCCCCCCACTGCCTACGCCACTCTCCGCTCCGCCTTCCGCAAGGGCATGTCCAAGTACCCCACCGCGCCTGAGCTCTCCATACTCGACACGTGTTACGATCTCAGCGCGTACAAGGACAAGGATATTTTCATTCCCCCGATAAACTTTGTGTTCGGTGGCTCTGCGACAGTGAAGTTGCAGCCCCAAGGCGTACTCTATGTGGCCAGCACAAAGCAAGTTTGTTTGGCTTTTGCTCCAAATGGTGATGACAGTGATGTCACCATTTTCGGAAACGTGCAACAGAGAACCCTAGAGGTTGTGTATGATCTTGGAAGTGGCAAGATAGGGTTTGGTGCAGGTGGGTGCCAGTGAAAACACTAGTTTTTTTTTTTTTTTGTGCTCCAATGCAATCTCTCTTTTTCAACCTATATTTGATACTATTAGGTTGTTCCAATGGAATGTTTCATAGGTGGATTGACCTAATAAAAAAGAAAGTGTAGGTTGATGTTGGTAGGGTAAAAGGAAGAAAACAAAAAAGTGAAAGTAATTTAGTTAACTAAACAAGTTTTGAGCTAGTTGGGGAGAAAGAAATCCTAATTGGCTCAAGCTTTTATGATTGTTATGATTAGTGTTGTTGTGGGAAAGTTTGATAGTGATAGGGAAAAGAAAAATAATGTGGGGGAGATAGTTATTGATTGAAGATGTAAAATAATGTGTAACATGTTGTGTTGTCTTAACATTTTCAAGTTGTGCGATTGCTTGCAATTGTACATATTGGTCATGGGTAAGGTGAAAGAAAGTGTAAACTTGTTCTTGCTATTAATTAAACCTTTGTTCAATAAAGACAAAATGTCTTTTGTTTTGTTACTTAGTTTGAGATAACTAATGTTTAAGATGGTGGTTTTTATCCTTTTAATTCATGTGCAATGTGTATCAATGACAAGATGGAACTCAGTGATGGATGTCAATTTCACTAGTTTAGAGTGACAAGAACTAACTTAATTGATCAAATCAAAAGTTAGTTAACATAAGTTTTTTGTTAATTACATTTAATTTTAAATTTCTAATTAATAGTAATTTTTTTCTTTATTCTCTAAAGTGTATTATTGTCATTTTAGAAGGTTCAAAATCCAAAATATGTTTACTATGTCAAGAAAACCCATTTAATATTGATTATTTGAAGTTTCAACCTCTTTACCATAACACATGCTAAATGAGGTGTCCTTGAATGTCAAAACAAAACCTTTTATTTTACATCGATTACTTTACAACTAATATAAAAAAAAAAAAAACTGAAAAAATATTGCAAATTTATATGAATCATATTTTTACATCCGTTATTATAACTATACCAAATTAAATAATCAATATCAAAGATTACCAATAAAAGCTTTTTAATGCCCGATATTAAGATAATGCAGTAAATTATATCAAGCATAAATTAAAATTGTCAATATTTATTTGTTAACGATTTTAGTGCTAATTCAATAAAATTATTATATTTTTGAATTAAAAAATTGATTAAATAAACTCGTGAAACTAATTAAATAAGATACATATATAATTTAAAATGAAAAGTTAATTATGCCTTTAGTAAAGAAAGATCCTGAGACAAGCGATTAACAATTTTCCGAGGCTGAGATTTTAACGGTATGTGCCATTGGGCTTCTGAATGTAATATTATATATACCGATATCACTTTTCAATTTGGGCCACTATATAGAGAATACTATTGGCACCACCAATTATTCAAACCCCACCTCTTTCTATAAATGATTTTGGTGATGGAAATACCCGATGTTGGACGTATGTATAACACAATATGCATGATTTTTTTAATGTTTATACATAATAAATTTTTATTACATAATAGTGTATTTCATTATATATATATATATATATATATATATATATATATATATATATATATATATATATATATATATATATATATATATATATATATATATATATATATATAATATAAAACAAAAACATGAGGAAAAAAATGTATTATCTATTTTTTAATATAGTATTGGCTTTTTTATTTTCCAAATTTTGTTAAACTACTTTATCATAAATTGGCTATAATATAGAAGAAATAAATTAAAAGTCATAAAACATACAATTTCTACTCTTGTTTAGGTTGACAAAATGCTTACTACATCAAATGTGGCTTGGCACTGATAGGGAATTATATATACTAGTTTAGGTTATGGATGTCAAAACGGGTCTCATTCGATTGACCAACCCGTTAACTAGACGGTAAAAAGGCAAGTCAGATCACATATTTCAACATCGTATACATAAAAAAAGAAATACCTACAACAAAAAAATTAAGAAATATACATAGATGAAAAAATGTAAACCAATGCAACATCAATAGAAAATTAAGCTCAATAATTAAATTCTTCGGCATATTAAACCTGCTCACAATCCACAAAAACACCTTTAAAACTTATTATAGCTTTTAAGAAACATTTGCTTTGGAAGATTTAGTTTTGACTTTCTTTGGCCTATCTCGATCAAGATTCCTTGTAGTTTAAATTGACTCATCATCTTCCTTAGAATTAATTTTTTTCTCTCATCAAGCATATTAGCCTCATTTAGAGGTTATTTTCATTTCCTCTAGAAAAGGGCTTCCTTAGACATGAAAAAATTAGGAACTGCATCAAAATTACAATAAGGTTAATCTAAATGTTGTAAATCCTACAAACTATCGATAGTGGGAGTAACATCTGCCAAATAAGGCATATCAACCAAGGAATCAGAATCCACCAGTACACCACCACCACCATGAGAAAAAAAAACCATATCTCTTAACAATAGGAGATCCATGCACAACATATTTTTCCTCAGCCTGTGAGCGAGCAACAGTATGTAGCATAGACTCACCCACAAGATTCACTATAGTGTCCACCACAGAATCCACCATAAGCTTAACCATAGGCTCCTAAATAGGTTCCACATTAGGCTTCAAAATAGGCTCCAGAACATGTTTCACAACAACCTCCTCAAGCTTTAAAACCGAACATGGAGAGCTCTTATTCCCATCATGGGCACCAACCACCTTAGAACAATAAAGTTGTTGTATGTTTGCGTAAACTTTTTTCTCTCCACCAGAAATTACATTGGCATCTTGTTGTAATAATCTACAATTAGATAGATCATGACCAATCATTTTACAATTTGAACAAAAAAGAGACAATTTGTCATACTCTACATCAGTAATAAATGCAAATTATGGCCTTTTCGAAAAAATTTAATTACTTAAATCAGATAACAAATCAACATCAACCAAGACACATGCAAAGAAACCTTGAGACTTATTCTTCGTGTAATCATCTAAAGATAATGGTATGCCAATACCACACACAATTGAGAAAATCGCCTTTGATTACCAATATTCCAAAGGAAGGACATGTATGCACATCAACATTGGGTTTTCAAGTGCTTTATAAAAGCAGGAACAAAATCTTTAGTCCAAACAAAACAACAAAGGATTTCAGGAGATAAATTCCAAACTCTAACCGCCAAAACCCTTATCATATCTTCAAGCGTAGAAAAGGCAAATTCATAGAACCCTTTGCCAAGAGGAATCACTTTTCCAAGAAATCTTAAAATTTACTGATGGATATTTTCATGAGTAATGTATTTGATAGTTAATTAAGTTGATGAATTTCGTCAATATTTTATAATTTCTATTACTGATGGATTTTTCCATTAGCAAATATGTTTGTAAAATAAGCAACAAATTGTTCACGAAGTTTGAAGAGATTTTTTTTTTATATATTAAGGAGAGATGACTGAGAAGAATAAGAGAATGGAGAGGATGAGGAAGATAATGCAGTGGTTATGATGCAACAACGGTGGTTGAGGCACAGATGTTGGCTACCTCCTCTTCACCATGAAATCAATGACGCCCCTACACCATATAGCCACCATCACACTATAATCATCATCATGATCACACATATATCACTCTCTTCATCTTCATTTGTCCTTGTATTTTTTTTTTTAAATATGATGAAATTTCTTTTGTTGTGTTTATTTATAATTATGTTTCTATTTTTATTTAAGGTTTAAACAATATTTTGGTTCTTGTTTTGGTTCAATTTGGTTCCTCTCTTCTTTTTTTGTATATTTGGTCCCTATTTTGTTAAATTATGTTCAATTTCATCCTTTTCGTTGACGCCGTTTAAATTGATAACAATAGAGTGTACAGGACGACATTATTCACAATATATGAATTGTTTTAATTATGACTTGTTTGTGTTTTATTCAAATAATTTTCTATTTTAGTTAAATTTGTTCAATTTAGTCCCATCCTTCACTTCATCTCTCTCACTCTTTATTTCATAATCCTTCACCATTTCATCCTTCACCACTACCTCCACCACCACTGTTGTCATCGCTACCATTGCCAAACTAATTATTATGTATTCAAACCAAAATGTATATAATTATTATGTTTAACTCAAATAGATTTTTAATAGAAAACCAAACCAAACCCTACGACAATTATCCTACTCCCATTGGAGAAATCAAGAGGTACAAAAAGAATGAGCACCCTAAAGCTTTCAATGCTAATTTTTTATTGGTATTGGGCTAGCTAGGATTGTGGTATGGGGGTTTCTCCCTGCACCCCCAAACCTTCTCTTGTACCTCCAATAATTACCCTTTTGACCTTAATCAAAAGTATGAAACGGATTTCGAAATCTTTCATAAATTTTCATGTTTTTTTATGAAACAGATTTCGGAATCTGTTTCAGAAAAGTATGAAACGGATTTCAAAATCCGTTTTTAGAAAAAAAAATTAAAATTTGTGAAACGGATTTCGGAATCCGTTTCATAAAAGTATGAAACGGATTCTGAAATCTGTTTCATAAAAAAATAATTTATGAAACGGATTTCGGAATCCATTTCAGAAAAGTATGAAACGGATTTCGGAATCCGTTTCAGAAATGTATGAAATGGATTCTGAAATCCGTTTCACAAAAAAAAAATTAAAATTTGTGAAATGGATTTCGAAATCCGTTTCAGAAAAGTATGAAACGGATTTCAAATTCCGTTTCACAAAAAACAATTTAAAATTTGTGAAACGGATATCGGAATCCGTTTCAGAAAAGTATGAAATGGATTTCCGTTTCTAGAAAAAAAAAATTAAAATTAGAAACGTGGTTGTCATTGATGTCGCTGAGGGAGGGGTCGAAGGTAGTGTCAAACTCGACGGCGAAGGAGGTTGAGGTGGGGGAGGGTTGCGGGAGGCCCATGGAAAGGGTGGGGAAGTGGGTGGAGGAGGCGATGAGGAAGGCGAAGCCTTCGCCAGAGGGGCAGGAGGGAGAGGAGAGGATGGAGAAGGAGGCGGTGGAGTTGGTTTGGTGGTCAAGAAAATAGATGGTCAAAAAGGTAATTATTGGGGGTACAGGAGAAGGTTTGGGGTGCAGGGAGAAGCCCCCTTGTGGTATACCCAAGTTGCTATGCAACTTTCAAGCTTGGCCATCTATTTATAACTTGTTGATGCCCAAAATAAATTCATTTCAAATAAAAGAATTAATATCAAAATAGTTGAATATATTTTTAGCTACAAAATTTTGACATAAAATAAAATTTATTTGTATTATAAATTTTGATATATTTTGGTTCCTAAATTTTTAAAATAAATAAATATAATTTTTTAATTTAATTTCGTTAATTTTTTTTAACATATTAAACATATTTCAAGATTACGTTTAAATTATTTATATTATTTTGATAAATTTTAACTCAAATTTGACATTTAAAATGTTATTTAATAACTTCAAAAAAGTTAATATTTATAGGTTAAAATAATTATAATTAATTTTTTTAAAATTTGAGAACTAAAATATATTAAAATTTGAAATAAAAATGAATTTTAATTTCAGCCGTAATCTTTCCTCGGTTGATCTCAGTCTCAAATTAAAAGAAAACGTGCAAGTGGAAAACTTGAGAGCAAAGAATGTCCATAATTGTTTGTTTCAAGTCTTTATAATACCACACTTAACTTTTTTTGAGGTACAATTATACCTAGATTTTCCTATTCCCATATAATTACAGGGCTATTATTAACTTTAAAGTTAACTAATATGTATTATAGAAACTATTATTATACTCTAAAAACATACACAAGTTACAACGAAACAATACATCCACATGGCACAAGAGTAACCAGCAAAAGTAATCCACAGTTTAACCTTGGAAAACAATCCCCATCATATCTTACATTTGGAGTAGGTAGTAGGTTTTCTTGAAGAATTTTTTTTCCTAAAAAAATATATATATATTTATTATTATAATTTAAAAGCATATGATATGATGCAGTTATGGTAGGTGCCAACTTATGTGTGTCTGGTGAGCACGACAAGCACAGCAGAGTTGAGAATCAGAAAACGGCTCTAACATGGCACTGTAGCAACTAATCATTCACATTATAAATAGTTTTGCAAATGAGCATGATCCAAGTTTCAACTTGATTGGTTTGTTTATTGCTTGTGATTTCATGGTTTGTGCAACAAGGAATCTCAGCTTACACGTATCAATGTTTGTATCCAAATGGGTGCAATGCATTGGTTCTCCTCACACTTACTCTACTCCTTTCCCATGTTCCGGTCCCACCACCAGCTGGTTACTTATCACTTTCTCACTACAAAATTTCTGTCTTTCCGATGATTCAGGAATACTAACCATATCTCAAACCTACATTCTCAAACCCACATCATCTCACAAAACTAATCATAGGCATAATAAAGTAATGTTTCCAAGTATTTATATGTTTCTGTTTAATATGGGTTAAGAAGTAAATTTTCAGATGTAATTCAATCTTAAAATATTAATTTATAGGATAAAATTTATATCTATTTATACCAGGATTAATCATTAATGTTTAATCTGATAATAATTTGAGTTTAACTATGTCAAGTGACATTATTAGATGTATTCAAAATATTATTCGTTTTGGAGTCTATATTCCGTCACGATTTTATTTTTAAAAGATATATTAGACAGTGAGAGGAAAAAAAAATATTTAAATCACCTTATACCTCGACTTTTGAGCAATGTATCCTTAAAAGACATATCAGATAATGTAGAAAGAAGATGTATTTAAATTGTTTTAAGTCTGAACTTGTAAGTAATGTGAAACTATTAAGTGTGGTAGGAATACATATAAAAAGAAAAATACATGTATTATGTTTACATAGTAAATATTTAGAAGAAAATTGTTTTTTTTTTTATAAGAAGAATCGAAACACTTTAAAATAAAATCGTTTTTTTTAAATAGAATTCTCGAAAATTTTGAAACTTTAATAATTTATAGTTAGTTAAGTAAGTATTCATATATTTATTTTTAATGTAATAAAAAAATTATAATTTTAATACATCAATTTTAATTTCATTAGTTTTGTTTGAATTCCATTAGAGAGAACTAACTTTAATTTTACTTTCCTTTTTACTTTATCAATTTAAAATTTGAAGTGTTTTATTTTATATTATTTGTATATTAATATTAATTTATTTAATAAACATACATGACAATTACTTGAAATAAAATAGAGTTTAAATGAAATTAATGTTTTTATTAAAATTATAATTTTTTTTTCATTATACTAAAAGAATAAATATATTAATACTTATTATACTAAACTTACTACTTATCCAATTTTATAATAAAAATTTAAAACTTTTCACACTTTTTTTTTTTCAATCATAGACTTCAATTGAGACATCATCAACTGATATTATAATTTCATCCACTCAGTATTATCTTCTTTTAGTAACACAAATCTAAGTTTTTTTTTCTAGTTAAGATCATAGCTAATATTTCTTTACTAATATTTACTAATTATTTTTAACTGATGCTAAACATAAATTTTTAACTTACATCAACTAAATTTATTTTTTAATTAATATAAGTTAAAATTGTCTTTTGACCAATGTTTATAAAAATACACGTGAGTAATATTTCTAAACTAATGTTAATAGAAATTTTCAATAAAGGTCATTAGATTTTTTCAATCAAATGTAATAATAATTTTTTTATTAATACTTAATCTCAACTAAATATTTTAAAATTAAATAATTTAAAATCGTTAACAATTCAAATTATTCCCAGATTTATTTCAATAACTTGAATACTACAAATCCATATGAAAGAATTACATAACTTATAAAAAATAATTCATATAAAGAAGAATACAAATAAGACCTCGGTCGATTCCAAAAATTGGCGTATAAAACCCCCCCTGCGTTGAACTCCAGCGAGCCAAGCTATTTATTCTGCTCTTTCAACTTCCCAATTCTCAACGCCACAAACAGACAAAAACCACTTCCGATGAGCGACACCGCCGCTACGGCGCTTTTGGACCGCCGCGGCAAGTACAATCGCTGCGTGTCGCACGTGAACGATGAGTTCCACACGTTCCGCTCCTACCTGCGCTGGATGTGCGTCGATCAGTCCAACGCCTTCACGGCGACGCTCTCCTGGTCCGTCTTCCTCCTCCTTGCCGTCGTCGTACCCGCGGCCTCTCACTTCCTACTGGCCTGCCCGGACTGCGACGGCCGCCACTCGCGGCCCTACGACGGCGTCGTGCAGGTCTCTCTCACCACCGTCGCCACCCTCTCCTTCCTCTGCCTCGCAGGCTTCGTCCGGAAGTATGGTCTCCGAAGGTTCCTCTTCTTCGACAAGCTCTGCGACGAGAGCGAAACTGTGAGAACCAACTACATGGCGCAGCTCAATGTATGTCATCTAATCTCTCTCTCTCTCGTTAATTACTTTTTAACCAATTAATTCCCCCTACTAATTACACTTTAATTCAGAATTGTTAATTATTTCAAACTTCGTTCTGTTAATTCTCGCTTTCTGCATTTCTTGTTTGTGAGATGTTTTTATGATTTTTTTTAAAACTTGTTCTTTAGATTCGAAATCTTTACTTTCTATGCTTTTTTCTTGCATTACGATGAATGAGTCTGATTCTGAAGCATCTAGAAGCGAATGTTTACTTCTGAAAAACGCTTTTTTACTGTACGGTGTTTATTCTGATTTTTTTTTTTTTACGAAGAATCATTAAAGCATTATAAAATTATTCTATGGAAACTTTTATTCCACTTTTTTTTTTTAATTCAGTTCTCAACTCGTAAGAGACAAAATTTGTCCCTTTGTAGTTTGTTTTTTCTTAACATGTAACTATTTAAAAAAATATATTACTTAGAATTTATGAAAAGAGTGTTATGTATTTTATTTAAAATATCTTACTGTCTTTGAATTTGAAAAAATAAAACAAAAAATCCGACCCAAATTCATAGCTACTTTATTCCGTTCTTTCATCTGTAACTAAATCTTTCTACGTACTCTGATCATTCATTATGTACTAAAATTTATTTATTTTTTTAATGATGCATAACTATTTTATAAATTATGTATATTATTTATAGTGATGATTTTTATTTAATTACAAGTCACTCATGCTTTTTCTGGTCACTTATGTTTCAACAATAATATTTTGACATGTCAATTGCTTCATATAATCGATTAGTATTTATCATTTCCACTTTTTAATAATCAAAAAGTTTTATTCTTAAAAAGTAAAGTGTGAGGTGATTATTTATGCGATAAATGAGTTTTTCCTTCATGTTTGTTTTATCTTTGTCGAAATTAAGTTGAGGAAACAGGAACATGCCTTTTGATTTTGTTTTTTTACGGTTTGTAGATTTTGATTTCGGCTTCTTAGTGGAAATTTCAATTGGTCACGTAATTTAGTTCCATGTCAACCCTTACTTCATTTCTCAACCATAATTGACAGTAGCGTATAATGGAAATTGGGGAACTTTTTTTTTTTTTTGAAGACAGAAACAGAATTATATAACTTCAACATCACAGCTTGAAAAATAATGTTTTCGATTGAACTTTGATGGAAATAACAGCTTTAATTCTTAATTATTAACACCTCATCATCTCAAGTTCCTCAACTTGAAAAGATATGAACCGGATTAATAATAACAAAAGGGAACAACTGGAATGTTAATTAATTATTCTAGCTTCAAGAATACACATAATCTTGTAGATTAAATATATTTTCAATTAACTTTTTTTTTTCTTTTGACAGAGATCACTGAAGATCCTTTCGGTGTTTGTGGGCCCTTGTTTTGTGGTGGAGTGTGCATACAAGATATGGTGGTACGCTTCTGGAGCCTCACAAATCCCATTTCTGGGTAACGTGTACGTGAGCGATGCGGTGGCGTGTATATTGGAACTGTGCTCCTGGCTGTACCGTATCACGGTGATTTTTCTGGTATGCGTTTTGTTCCGTCTGATCTGCCATCTTCAGATCCTCCGACTGCACGACTTCGCAGGGTTCTTCCACGTGGACTCGGACGTGGCGTCGGTGATGTCGGAGCACCTTAGGATCAGAAGGCACCTGCGAATCATAAGCCACAGGTTCCGCGCGTTTATTCTACTCGCCCTACTATTGGTCACTGGAAGTCAGTTCGCAAGCCTCCTTGTCACAACCAAGCATTCACGTGATATGAACTTATACATGGCCGGTGAACTTGCGGTATGTCCTTCTCTTCTCTTTTCTATAAAAACAAAAAATAATATTTCTACTTTTTAATATCATAATAATAATATGATTTTTCAATTTTGAATTTTAATTGTGTGAATTAAATCTTCAAAATATAACTAATATAGGATCTTATTTTATCAAAGTTCACATTAATTTAATTAGATTTTTCGGTCGTAATTATGTTTTAGCCTTTCTAGTTTTCAACCAATAAATGGAATAAAATTATCTTAATATAATATTTAAAAAAAACTTTGACAAAATTGAAATATAATAGACTAAAAAAAATCACCATGGTTGTTGTGAAAAAAATAACATCAGAAGGTAAAATTGTATAATTACAAAATTGGTAAGAAACTATAAATGCAACTAAAATATCAACATTTATTGAATATATAACTTATTTAATTTTTTCATACAAATTAAATAATTTAGTGGTAACTCGTTATAACTATGACTACTTTAGTGAGGTATACATTTAGGAGCTTATTTTTGTATGTCTAATGTCTTTTACTTATTTTGAGGTAATACCACTAAATGATAATTTTAAATTTTTATTATAATTTTTATTTATAATAATAACTATTTTAATAATTAATAATTTTTTATTTTATAAATTGGTATTTAAATTTTTCACTATAATGACTAATAATTTTTTATCTAATAATTTTTTATCGTTAAAATTGGTGGTTAATAAAATATTTTTTTGTAATTAATACTTCATCGGATGTTTTATATTTTGTTTGACTAAATAACAATTTAGTCGTTTAATGATTATAGCTGTAAAACATTTCTTACGAGAATAAAAAGATTTATTATAGTTTCTAAATGTGTAAAATATCTTGCAATTGTATTTTATTGTTAAGTTTTATGAAAATTTATTATTTAAAATGTAATACTAAGAACTAATATAAAAATAAACTAGGGACTATTTTATCATTAAATCGTAATATTAACAAGTAATTTTCTTTCTTTATATTTCAGAAGTTATATACATTTTTTCATTATGATTAAATTAACAACATCTTGATAGTTTACTTATTTTTTATTATCTTCTAATATATTTATAAACTTACTCATACATGTCTCCCTCTTAGCTCTACATACGAAAATTTCTTAAAGTTGGACAAATAAAAAATCATATGATCGAAATCATTTGAAGTATGACAGCGACATGTCCAAATTGATTAAATTGGAACTTCCTCCGCGTTCCTTTCTTTAAGTTAGTCAGTCATTACCCTATTATTGATTTCTTGTTCCTTCACATATCTAGATCATAAAATAATACTGAAATAGACTAACAAAAAAGGACCAAAACATTTACTAATCTACCCAATCAGGGAAACTAAATTGGACCGACCAATACATTTATAACAATTCATTACCGAATGAATCTTTGGTCTGTCGTGTTCAAGCATTAATTCTAATGAAAAAACATTATAAATAATCAGTTAATTTTTTTTTTATTAAATAAAAAGTAACTTGTTAAGGGTTTTATTGTTGTGCAGCTGTGCTCAGTGACACTCCTTTCTGCGCTGTGCATATTGCTGCGAAGTGCCACAAAGATAACACACAAGGCACAAGCGATCACAGGGCTTGCTGCCAAGTGGCATGTGTGTGCGACGTTGGATTCCTTTGACGGAGCGGTGACAGATGGTGAGACCCCAATGGCTCCTCAGAGTTCCTGTGAAACAGCGTTTCCTAACGTGGGAACAGATGGGGAATCAGATACTGACGAAGCAGGGGATGAAGAAGATGAAATTAATACTACTAAGTTCATCCCATCTTATGCTTATAGCACCATCTCATATCAGAAGAGACAAGCTCTTGGTAACTTCTTTTCCGCGCCTTATTTTGGGTTAAATATATTTTTTTTCAGTGAATTTTAAAATTAATCAATTTCAAAACTTTAGATCAATTTAGTCATTCATCTTTTGAAATAGGTAAAATTAGTCATTTTAATCAAATTTTGTTAAGTTTGTTTGACATTTCAAACGCGTTTCATAATAGTATTTGACTTAACATTAAAGTAAAAATGTGTCAAAAATACAATCTTGAAATACGTACGAAACATCAAATAAACTTAACAAAATTTGATCAAAATGATTAAATTCACGTATTTTGAAAGATGAAAAATTAAATTTGTTCAAAGTTTTAAAATTGACTAATTCTAAAATTCGCCGAAAATTAAGGGAAGAAAAACATATCCAACCCTTATATTTTCTATCTCTTGTTACACTAACAAATCATCCTTCAAATTATTGCTTCAAATTTCTTAAAATCAAAAATTTCAATACATCTCACTTCTAAATCCGAATAGAGGAGTTTCAAATTTTTTTGTTTTCAATAAATTTCAACCTGTATTAGAAAAAGAAAAATTACAGAAAATATATATTTATGATAAATTTGCTAACTTTTATGATAATTATAATTAGATGGTAGTGTAAAATAATTTTATTCCCAATTACATTGACCACGTCATGAAAACATTATAGTCTATATATTGTGTGATCTGTTAGCGCGTTGACATAATACATTAATTAGTTTATAATATGGAATGCCAACTTATCAACCACTCATATATATTGTATAACTTAATTACTTTCTCCGACAAGCATCCTTAGGCTATTGTTTATGTTGGTTTTAATGAATTAAGGTAAGAAAAGAAGAGGCTAATTCATTATGATGAATATTTGTTAACTGATATTATACGATGGTTTGACCTGTTTTTGCAGTAAATTACTTTGAGAATAACAGGGCAGGGATTACGGTATATGGATTCATGTTGGATAGGAGCACCCTCCACACAATATTTGGGATTCAACTCTCCTTAGTTCTTTGGTTGCTTGGAAAAACCATAGGCTCCTTTTGACCGATCTTATTTTATTTGTTTTATTTCATTGTCATGTCTCAATCTATTGCTCCCAATTGCCAGCTGCATGCGGCTGTTATTTTAGATTGTATTGTAGTTAATTATTTATAATAATTCTCATTTTTATTTTCAAAAAATGAAAAAAAAAAACTAGTGAAAATATATAGAATCATTGGGTATACATGAACAGAAAATAATTAACAGATCAAAGACATTTTTCCTATCCGTGACCATGAGACCCTCCAAACAACATGTCTTTGAAATCATTCAAAGCATTACCTTCCATTAATCACTCTTTTTTTGTCCATTTAATCACTTTACAGCTTGTATAAGAAATTTGAAATTTCACTTATTTTCACTTTACTATCACATTAAGTCGAATTACTTCAGGCTGAAGGTTCAGTCAAGTTAATCCGAATTGAGGGAGAAAGTCAGGTCAGTCTAGGTTAAATGTCGAGTTGGTCGATTGAATCGTAGGCTAAGCAAAATTGGCACAGGTTGAAAGTCAAGTTGATTTTACACAAGTCGAAAGTCGAGTCGAGTTTTGTCAAAGGTCAAACTGAGTTGACCTATGTTGAAAGTTGAGTTGAGTGGTCTTGGACCAAAGGTCAACCCGAGTTGGCTTGTTTCGAAGTTCAAGCCGATTTGACTCACACTAAAGATTAAGTCGAGTCAACATGAATTGAAGGTTGAAATCAATCAACCTCAATTAATGGTCGACATGAGTCAATTTAGGCTAAAGATCAGACCTAGTCGATCAAAGTTGAATCTTTTGGAGTCAACCTGGACCGAAAATTGAAATGAGTCGTCTCAAATCAAAGGTCAAGCTTTTCTGCATAGATAATGGAGCGCAACAGAGAGTTCAATAACACTAATTACAGAAAGACAAATTAGGTAAAAACATCAAGGGCAACAACGAAAATGGAAAAAACACAATTAGTGAAGACTTACACAGTCTTAGTCTCAAACAACATATTAAACCAAATCAAAGTCCCAATCTTGAGAATCCATTACATACTTAAAACAAGAAAAATCGAAAAAGAAAAATGAGGAAGGAGAGGCGTACCTACAGTCACCAAATTTCACAATGATTTGGACTTCTCGTTGCACTCACAATTGTCAGTGCACCCACTATTGTCGAAGAAGAAGAACGGTAATGATTAAGTTAGGTGGTGCCACCTATCTTTGTGTTATTCTGACTTTGCCCTAACCTTTGATCTAAGAAGATGTGATTCATCTGTTTGAAGGTTGGTGGGATTAACCGTCAAATCGTTGATCTAAGATGAAGGTGGATGTTGGGGTTTGGGTTTGCTCTCTCTCGCTTGCCTCTTCATCTCTTTTGCCTACGTTTTCATTGATCCCGCTTGCATCTATTGTGTAGTGCTGCTAGGGTTGGGTTGAGACAAAAACAAAAGTTGGAAGGTTTCTAGTTATTCGCGGGTTGGTGAGCTGACTCAACTTAACCCGCTTTGTAATCCAGAAGGTTAGCGGGCTAGGCAGGTCGGGTCATGTCGGAATGGTGGGTTTAAAAAACTAACCCAACACGCTTGAATGTAATCGGGTTGGTGGGCTGACCCATTGGGTCCAACCAACTTTGATCCTTAGAGTTGAGTGTGCCTCAAAATAAAAATTAAATTTCTTTATTCAAAAAAAAAAAATTGAAATATAAGATATGTCAATTACTTCATCCAAATAAATTGTTTAAGAAATGAAGAGAATTCAATCATTAGTAGTTTCAATATTATATATTTCAATTTCTAGAATATTTAAAATCCTTTACCCAAACACAGAGGAATAATATTATCACACCCCTGAAAGAAAGTTTTTCAAATTTTTAAAACAAGACCACACTTATAATTTTGATGTTTTAATTTAATGACAACTTAATGATGAACGAGATATCGCAGATTGAGAAGATTAAGATCGAAAGAATAGCATATGAAGAATTTTAAAACTATAAAAAAAGAAAGAAAAATGAAATATATTATTTAAAATATTTATATACTCATTGCGATGCTTCTGTTCTATATTACAAGACATATTTAAATATGAATACTAAAACTGTATGGGTAAGGTTTGGATGCTTAGAACCAACCGAGTTAACAAAACAAAAATTCAAAATTATTTAAAAAAATTTAAATTATATATTTAATTGTTTTCTATTTATTTGAAATTGAATGGGATCTTAATCGTATAATTACCAAAATAAGATTTTTAATATGCCACTTTAATAGAAAAACTACACTAAAAATACTTTAAAAAGTTAATGGTCAGATCAGGAATTATCTGTTACATTTATAGAATTAAATCAATTGCTAAACCTAACTTAAAAATTTTTAAAACACCTTAAACCTCGTGGGAATAAAGGTTTTGCCGTGGCAATGCCTTGCAAACCTCTTTCTTCTCCTCCATTGTCATTCATTTCGTAGCATCCTTCAAACTCCAACCTATTTCTTCGTCAAGCTTCGTTTTTTATCGGTGCCCAACTCCTTTTAGGCGTTGAATTTCAGGGGTTCAAAGCAAAAATGCTCCCTCAGCGCATGAAGAAAGCCATCACTGACAACCCTAAGAAGCTTGCCAACTTGATTGACCTCGTCAATCTTCCATCCACGCTCAGAGAATTCGTGGGCCAGTCTCAGATTTCCCGTTTGGGCTGTTTCATGTGCGTTTGGTCCTACATCAAAGCCCAAAATCTGCAGGTTCCCCCTCTTTTCTTTTAAAAGTGTGATGTTTTTGTTGATGTTAAGTTCAATTCTATCTTGTTGTTAGGTGGATTTGATTCGCTTTTGAAGTTTTTTAAAATTTATCTTAAGGTTACTTGTGATGACAGAATTATGTGAATTGTTTGTTAATGGATTATTGTTGAAGAGTTAGAGTTCAAGATACGGCTTTTGAGCTAAGCGTTTTGTTAAACAATTCAAGGGGTTTTGTTTTTGAAATAAACACTGCCTTCTCTTTTGGAGAGGCAGTGATTAAAAGAGGTAGGAAGAAATAAAAACTGTGAATGGTTGGAATGGACCTCTATAAGGTAGTTGAGTAATTCAATATTGATACACCTAGCCCATTTTTGGATATGTATTGGGAATGAAATGGATTTGAATAAAATTACTATTCCATTGGGTAATTTTATAACGGAATAGGAAAAAAGGGGTGTGATTTTATCGCCCCAAATTGGAACGGAAAAAAGAAATGAGTATTTGATTGAATGGAATACATTCTGTTATGTTTCATTTCATTTCATCCTATTATAAACAATGCAAAGAATGGAACATAATAGTATTTTGTTCATTTTTACTCTATTTCATTGTTTTACACAAATCCAATCACAGCTCTATATTTGGCTAAGATATGCCTCCTTGCAGCTTTAATAGTACAGTAGTACTTAGCAAAACTTTTGGGCACTTTGTATACATTGATCGAGGCAAGACAAGAAATCTCTAGTTTGTGCTGCGTATCTTGTTTGAGCTGTGCTATGCACACTATCTACATATTAATCCAAAATAGAGATCTCTTTCTGACATTTTTCAACTGTTACATAATCTTTTACAATTACTAAATTTGTGAGTTTATGTAAGTGTAAGTTATAAATTTGTAAAATGGAGGTATCTAGTTGTCAAGATGGCTCTCGTGTTTTATGGGTTGGGGTATTTATTTTGATATATTGATATGCAGCTCCCATGGATTGATTAAGATGAGTTGCTTCTTTAATTGAGCAGGATCCAAACAACAAGAATGTGATCAACTGTGATGATAAGTTAAAAAGTATTTTGTTGGGGAAACCTCAGGTTGAGTTAGTAGAACTTCCTGCCCTTATCAAGATGCATTTTCCAAAAGAGCCCAAATGACATGGGTGATAGAATCAAGATGCCTGTTACATAGGAGAGTGTAGCCTTCCTCAAGACGAGATTCTAAATTTGTTTCCTTTTTTGTCTTTTCCTCCATACTGTAGCATCATATGTGCAGGAATCTAGCTTCAGAGCCACCGAAATTGTCAGTTTTCTTTATGCTGTATGGATTGATTAATCTTTTTACATGTGATTCAACTTAAAATATCCTGTTTCGCAGCATGCTTTTGCCACTTTCTAAATTTTGTAAGTTAGATATTGATTTTGTATGCAAATATCTATTATGCTTTTATCATTTACAACAAGTCATTTTACGAGTCCTTACAATTGTCTTTAGAAAAGGGAGCCAAGGTTACTTTTTATCAGAAAGATAGGGTAAATATTACGGTGTATCTATTATAATTTGTAAATTCCAGATATATTCTGAGTTACTTTGTGATGTAAGCCAAGCTATCTCCAATCTGGGCTGTGCTATTCTCAGTTATGTAGCCTCTATCAACAGAAGTGGTGATGCTATTTTTTACCATAATCACTGCTAAGATAAATATTCATGTCATGCCATGATTGGTCTAAAGTGAACATTGATGATGGTGGCTGCAATATGGAATCGGCAGTAATTGCGAGGGTGTCATTTGAGGATGGCAATGTGAATAAGT
The DNA here is from genome assembly GCF_037176805.1 of Vigna unguiculata. Classification (NCBI taxonomy): domain Eukaryota; kingdom Viridiplantae; phylum Streptophyta; class Magnoliopsida; order Fabales; family Fabaceae; genus Vigna; species Vigna unguiculata. The sequence goes on from NC_140797.1 coordinate 33,220,871, forward strand.
CAACAAGAGTTAGTCTTAAAAAATGGTTTGTCTTTTTTAATACTTCTATTCGTAATAATTTTCAGTTTCAATCTTGCAGTATATACCATCTTCTGCAGCATGTGACTAATCTAAAATTGGTCATTGCTCTCTCATCGTCAGGTTACGAGGTTTGCAATTCCAGAAACACATTTAAGTTATGAAAACTTTTACTAGGAAATATTTGTGCTTTCAATTAAATTTGCTAAGTTCTCATATATGTTTAAGGAGAGAAACAAACACTAGGTGTATCCATCTTTCTTTTTCTTTCTGCAGTTGCTATTGTGCACATGTTTGTCTCTTAGATACAGTCTATGCAACTTGAGCACTCTCATAGTTAGATGTTTGTGTTGCTCCCCAACGTTGAAGAGGATAAACCAAGTTTATCAATTGATTATCATTCAAACTCTTAGCATGTATGCGTTTCTGCAGGTCAATATTGTCAGAGAAAAAAAAGTAAGGTTTAATTACTCATTTAATTCCTATAGCTGTCCATGCTTGATTAGTCCTTATATTTAAAAATAATTCATTTTAGTCCTTTACATACCATTTATAGTCCATGTACATGCTGTTAGAATTGATGCAGCAATATTTCACAACCAAGAGGGGGGGTGAATTGGTTTTAACAAATCTTGCCCAGTTTTAGGAATTTGAAATTGTTTTGATAATAACCTTTGCTTTTGAATCAATTGAAATGGTATAGTGTGATGCTTGATGTACGGAGCATTTGTACTATAACAAAATATAGAGGGAAAGAGATAAAGCACACAGAAATTTATACTGGTTCGATTCTTACGAATCTACATCCAGTTCATCTAGCAAACTACAGCTAGATATATTCACTATATTACAAGAATTTCAAGATTTACAAATACAATTGATAAATCTAAATTCTAAGATAAGGAACACAAATGCAAGGCATCCACACACTTGCACAACCACACAACAGCAAGGCTATCACACACACTTGCTTTAACAACCAAAAACAGCAAGGCTATCACACACACTTGCCTTAACCAGAAAATAGTAAATCAGAGAGTTTCAAACTATATTTAGAACACAAGAACACAGCCCAAAGATTAGATTAAGTACACCTTTTCCAAATCTGAATTTTCTTCTTCTTGCCAAGCCAAATTTGATGTGTCTTGATGAATTCTCAAGAAGATCTTTCAAGATAGCTCCAAGAACCTGTTCCACACTTTTCTTTCTTTCTTTTGATTGCACAACTTATTTTAACAGCAGGTGCAGAGTCCATTTTATAAAACCAGTTGCTGTCAGCACGAGCCTAGTCGACTACATTAGTTGGCTAGTCGATTATCGGGGCAACAGATTAACAGATTCAGGATTTTACACACATAGTCGACTACATTAGTTGGCTAGTCGACTATCGAGGCAGTAGATTAACAGATTCAGGATTTTATACACATGTCATGTTAACCATTGTCATGCTATGTCATGTTAACCATTGTCATGCTATTATGGACATCATCAAAAACATTTCAAATACATTTAATCAACAACACATGCTATTTTATGGAGAGAAGTTCTCAAAAAACTTTGAACATTGTGTTGTATGAGATATAGAACATGGGTATCCTCTTGTTTTTCATCTTGAAATTGGTTCTCTTGATGCTTTATATTTTCTTTTGTTAACCCTACTTCTGTTACTCAATGTTGATTTATTCTTTTGAAGTTCGAAGAAACTTAGGACTTTTTTTTTTCTTTGTTGTTCCTTCTCTATGGTTATTTTTTATTGTGCGTATTAGTTATTTATTTTTGTGTCAAGTATTATTGGTTCTTCTTGCTTGTACTTGGACATTAGTTTCTTATTGAACACCAATGAATGGTGACAAACATAAGTAAAGGGTTGGGAGGAGGAATATATCTATTTGTAGTGAACCAAGGATTATAGGTGTTGATAATTTTGTGTTGTGCTTCTCAATGAACTTAGATTTAAATTCATAACAATAGTTTTGTTTCTCCTGGGAATGGTTTAAGGTCTTTATTATTTTGAGTTACTACATCCAATTCATCAAAATTTCATCCACTACCTTTTTTTTGTCCTAATAATGGAAGGGTATGAGGGTAATTTGTGTTGGGTTGCTGTGGTTATTGATAGAGTTAGGTGCTAAGGTAAATACCTAAACCTAATTTTGAAAACCATTTAAAATACCTAAACCTCTTTCATTCATCAAACTGTTGTACGTAAAATGAATCAAACAATAACAAATGAAGAAATGAATTCAACTAGTTTCAATGAGTGATACTTCAAATTTTTAAGTTTTCGATTATATATTATTTAGTTTAGATTTTTTGTTTTTGTTTATTTATCATATTTACTCAGTATGTGACATGATAATTTTTCAAAACACTCTCATGTGTTATAAAGATAAACAAAAACTAATGTTTTTATTCATCTCAAACATCATGTCAAGATATACATCACAGATACAATTGAAACTATTCAATGTATTTTTATCCTCCTATTAATAACAAATAATTCACCTAATTCATACTCTACTCAAATTTCAAGTATAGAAACTTGGCTTCTTATCTTCTTTTAAGATGTCTGCTCATGATAAGAAAAAGTTCTATTAATAATTAATTTTAGTGATACAAAATTATTAATTATTATAGTGATCAAAAGTTGTAAGTCTATCTAATTTAAATAATAATTTATAAATAAAAAAGTATTATTTATAAAATAATCATTATTATAAATAAAAAATTATAATTCATTTTTAATTCATTTCGATTTTTGTAAAGGCACAGGTGAAGCATGATTGAAACAACAAAGAAAGAAAAAAATTGGAAAAGTGAAAGTTAATTTTTTTTTCTTATTGAGTTATTAGATTGAGAAGTTAAGGTGATTGGATTTGTGCGGGTAGGGTTAGAGTTAAGGATGCCGGAGTCGGATCTGGGTATGAATATTAGAATGTGGATTTAAGAAAAGCGTATGCGTAGAAATAATGAATTTCATCATATATTTACTAATATTATACATAATAATTAAAAAATATTTGTTTAAAAGTTATAATAAACTATCATCAAATATAGAAAATTTATTAAACATTTCATAATATAACATTACAATTTATTTTTATATGAGATTTAAATATATATTTTGACAATGTGTTTTCAAAACGCATTGCTTGATTGAAAATTTATTTCACATAAATATGTTAAAATTAAGTATTAGTTGGAGTCTCACATTAAGTAAAAATAGTTAAGCAAAACAATCTATAAGAAAAAAATATATAAATTTATTATTTTTAAGAATTTGGGTTGAAATTGTTGTCATGATCTAATTGATATTACTCATAATTTGTTTGTGTCAAGTTTCTGTCATGACTCTATTTCCGATAAATATCATAAATTCGTCATAAAAAAGACTCATAAACTTATTATCTTTAACAATTTGAGTTGAAATTGTTGTCATGATCTAATTAATATCACTCATAACTTATTCGTGTCAAGTTTTTCTCATGACTCTACTTCTGACAAATATCATAAATTCGTCATAAAAAAGACTTGTAAACTTATTATCTTAAAGAATTTGGATTGAAATTATTGTCATGATCTAATTAATATTACTCATAACTTATTCATGTCAGGTCTTTGTCGTGACTCTACTTCCGATAAAAATCATAAATTCGTCATAAAAAAAAAAACTCGTAAATTTATTATCGTTAAGAATTTGGGTGAAAATTGTTGTCATCGTCTAATTAATATTACTCGTATCTTATTCATGTCAGGTCTCTCGTGACTCTACTTCTGACAAATATCATAAATTTGTCATAAAAAAGACTCGTAAACTTATTATCTTTAAGGATTTGGATTGAAATTGTTGTCATGATATAATTAATATTACTCATAACTTATTCGTGTCAGGTCTCTATCATAACTCTACTCCTGACAAATATCATAAATTTGTCATAAAAAGTATTCATAAACTTATTATCGTTAAGGTTTTGGGTTGAAATTGTTGTCATAATTTAATTAATATTACTCATAACTTTTTCGTGTCAGATCTCTCTCGTGACTCTACTTCCGACAAATATCATAAATTCATCATAAAAAAACCGTAAACTTATTAACTTTAAGAATTTGGATTGAAATTGTTGTCATAATCTAATTAATATTAGTCTTAACTTATTCGTGTGTGAGGTCTCTCCTGACTCTACTTCCGACAAATATCATAAATTTGTCATAAAAGTTGACATAAATAACGACGGTTTTTCTCATTAAAATACGCGTTTGCTAATTTTAATTCTTACAACAATGGTTTGATTGAATAGTTGGATCTTTCAATAACAATTAAGATTTTTAGTTTTTTGATTTTCCATGATTTGCCCATTTATAATAGCTTTCAATTTCTATTTTGTTCATTGACGACTTTCTTAAAATTCAAGATAACTATCCAGTCTCGATCTTTAATAGAAATACATATAATTTATTACTTATTCATATTCCACCATTGAAAATAAAACACACTATAGCTCACTTTATTCAACTCTCATAAAAAACACATAGAAAAGAAACTTATGGAAGCCCCCTGATTGTGGTGTTGCATGATGGGCATCGAATGGTTGATTCTTGCACAATGTGATAAAGAGGCCTATCATAATCTTGGCGAGCGATGCTGAAGAGAAAAACTCTTGGCACATTGTTAGAGAGTTGATACCCTCTAATCATCTCATGAACTGCACTTCTATGGCGATGATTCATGTAACTTGGTAATGGAGAGTTTTCCATATACACCCCTCCCCCAACATGGATAGGTGTCCTAGAATCAAACACCATGTCTTCACTCACACTGTTCTTGTAGTAAATAACCCTTCTCTGTCATCAAAACAACATAATTTATCATTAATATTTTAGCTAATAAAGAAAGAAAAATATTAATTTTCATATATTAAAAATAAGAATTTAAGAATTTAGATACTCTGTTCAGTTTTAAGTATTGTCTATCTGTTGAATTTAAAAAAATATACTGATGTACGATGTTTTAAAATATATGAAAAACTATTTTAAATACATCGTGCATCAATATATTTTGAAGATTTAGCAGAAGGACGGTATCAAAAGATCTGGACTCCAAGATCATTGATAAAGTTACCTCCAGATCTAAAACTCTTTCCCATGGATAAGGAAGTGGAGCTTCCGGGTTATTCACTAGGAAGCTAAAGAAGTTTGAGACTTCTTCCATTATCTCAACACAAGCACCTTCAGAAAGCTTGGTATATCACACTTGATGAGCTTCATGTTAGCCATATTTATACTACTATTTTTATGATATAATTGTATTATTTATTAAACTATATAATTAACATTCATTGCTGGCCACATTCAATAAATTTACTTTTCGCATAAGACAAATTACGACAATTTTTTATATTATATGAGATTTTTTTTACAAATTTGTTAAAAAAAATTTGCAAAAAAAGTTTTTTTCTTGTCTTTTTTTCTAAGAATTTTAATTGACAGATACATTCTTCGTGGATAATTATTTTTAACAAAATTATAAATTTCGCAAGTATTTTTTACAATTTTTTTGTGAAAAGTGTTTTATACAAAATATTTTGCAAAAATATTGGTAGGAGTTTCTTCAAAAAAAATTGCAAGAAATTGCTGCCAATTTGTTTGCAAAATATTTTGTATAAAACACTTTTCACAATAAATTTTGTAAGAAATACTTACGAATTTTATAATTTTGTTGGAAATAATTACTCACGAAGGAATTACCTGCCAATTAAAATTCTTAGAAAAAAAAAGCAGAAAAAAGTCTTTTGTTGCAAATTTTTTAACGAATTTGCAAGAAAAATCTCATGTAATATGAAAATTTTTAGTAGTGTAAGATGTCATAATATATAAAAGGACAAACATATATACTAAAATGTATATTTACAGTACTCCAGTGGCTTTTAATTGTAAAAATATTTTAAATTCAAAATCAAATATAAATATAAATGTTAGGTATTTTCCAAATAATTCAGATTATGTTACAAATGACTTCTTGTTATACTTCATGTTAAGTTCTAATCAAGGATGCTTTAAGAAAGGAAAAAACTAAATGATATTATAATTAAGTGATATTAATTAATTTTTTTAATTAATATAAAAGTTGATTAATTTTAATTATACTTCAACTCTGAAGGAGTGATTTTCAATGTAATACAGAGAAGTTTACATATGATTTAATTAGTCTAATTAAAAAGTCACTAACCGTGTCACCAAAGTAAATGAGGCAAATATGTATTAACTAATTAAAAAAAAAAATTGCAAGGAAAATGGAACTAGAAGAAAATGTCTTATTAACAAGCAATTTATGGATATAACATTATTAGTAATTATAGTGACCAATTTATAAAAAAAAATTATTAGTTAATAAAATAATCAGTATTATGAATAAAAAATTATAATTGATCTCTAAATTGATTTCTAAAATTTAGCTATCAAAGTTTTAGTTACCAAAGAAAATTGGTCACTAAACATTAACTACCAAGGTTTTTGCTATAAAGAAATTGTTTCTAAATTAGTCTATAACTAATTAGAGACCAATTTAACAATCAATTATAATTTTTATTTATAATAATAATTTTAGTAATTAATAATTTTTTTTATATTTTAAATTAGTATCTAAATTGGTCACTCAAATTTATTATTAATGAAGCATTTTCTTGTAGTACGATAGATTCACCATTAAAATAAAAGAATACAAGTAAATAAATAGCTTTATGATTTTTAATGATAATTTTGAATTTAAATATCATTTAATGTTTATTTTTTTCTGTTGAAAATATTTCTCTTTTACGTAATTCAAATTTTGTTTTAAATTTTTAATTATAATTTTGATTTATTTCAGTTTTCGGATAGAACAACGTATAGCATTTCATTTATAACTACAGAGTAACATATTTTGGTAAATTCTAAAACAACTAAGAAAGAAAAACTGATCTCTATAAACATAATATTTTTAGAGTTAACTTTGATTTTAGTTACTAAATTTTAATAATTTGAAATTAAAATTAATCCATGTTTCAAACTTGAATATAATTTATTCTTCAAATTTTATAAATAAATGAATATAGTCTTTTTAACTTAATTACGTTAATTTTTTATGTTATATGTCAAATGACGTCTGGGATTGGTTGACGTTGAAGTTGTTTACACAGTTTGATATATTTTAGCTCAAATGTCAATCTAGAACACCTTATTTAGTATGTAAAGGAAATTAACACTAATGGATTAAGAATATTATATTCATTCATTTTTAAAGTTTGAGAACCAAAATGTATTAAAAGTTTCGGACAATTACATCCGAAATTAGAAACAAAAAATATATTTAACAATTTTTTTTTAGACTTCGGTTGGTCTGTGGGGGCCTTGCCCCACTCCAAATCTTTTTCCCACATTGTTTCTTAAATTATATTATATATTCTCATTATTTTAAAGTACGAGTCTTCAAATATTTGATTTCGTAAGAGATGAAATTTAAATAACTATTGAATTTAAAAACATTAAGAAAGATAATAATATTTATCGTCACCTTTTTACTTGCTCAATTAATATTAATTTATGATGCATGAATATTTCAATTTGGATCATTTAGTCATGCTCGATACATATCTCATATATGTATATGATACTTTAAGATACTTTATCGATACTTATCAATGAAATATCGAATTTATAAAGTAGTAGTACTTTTATGATGAGAATAATTTATAACTTTTTGTATTGACAATTTTAATATATATGATTTTAATTTGGATTTACACAATAACAACCATATATTTATCATGTTTTTTAAGAATTATTATACATTTTTCAAGATGCATATATCATGTACCATATCCTATTATTTTTAAAATAAACGTATCGACGTATCAGATACGTGTCATATCCGATACACGTATTGTATTAATGCATTATAACTACTAATTAATAAGTTTAAGTTGTTAATGTCATACTCAATAGAAAATTAAATTAAAAATTCAACTTCATTATATTACTTTTAATGCTCTTAGTTATTTAAATTTGAAAATTTTTTCTACCCTCTTTGAACCATATCAATCTTATCATATAGTGTACATCCTACTTGAAAAGAAGGATTTTTATTTTTTGTGTAATAATAATTATTAAAACAAGATTGTAAAATAAAATGAAAGATAAATTTCTTGCACCTAATTTAATTGTTTACATTAGAAAAGATATAACTACAAATTTTAGTTTTGATTTAAATATTGGTGACTTTAATAATTTGAAAGAATAGTTTATTTGATATATGTTTTTTTATAGTTATAATTATATTGAATTATGTATTATTTTTTTTATATTACTAACAATGATAAAACTATGTATTCAATAATTTGAAAGAACAATTTATTATATATATATATATATATTATTTTTTTCTTTTATAATTATAATTATATTAAATTATGTATTCATTTTTTGTTGTATTAATGACAATAATAAAATTATAAATTTTGAACATATTATTTTGGTTCCCTAAAATTAGTGATTAAGATCGGTAATTTTTTTTATGAATCATGCTAATTGGTGTCGGGCATCGTTTAAGGTATAATTAATGAACATTGAATTGTGTAAGTAATTAACTATGATATTAAATAAATTCCGACCTTAATAATTATTAATGCAATTTTACTTATTTATGGTACAAAATTGCACATAGATATTATATAGATGTAATTGATAATTTAGTTGTTACATACAAGGATTAAATATGTTTTTGGTTTCTTAACTTTCAATAAATTTTGGAATTAGTCCATTTCGAAAGTTTGAACCAATTTAATTTTTCATCTTTCAAAATATGTGAATTTAGTCATTTTAATCAAACTTTGTTAAGTTTATTTGACATTTCAAGCGCACGTTTCATAATAGTATTTGACTTAACATTAAAGCAAAAATGTTTCAAACCGTATAAATTACTCAAATACAATCCTAGGATGCGTACGAAACATCAATTAAACCTAACAAAATTTGATTAAAAAAACTAAATCTACGTATTTCAAAAAATGAAGACTAAATTGGTCCAAAGTTTTGAAATGGACTAATTCTAAAATTCATAAACGTTAAGGATACAAAAATATATTTAATCCCAACAAAAATTAAAAAAATAATTATATTTTAATATTGCTAAAAATTGAAATATAATTAAACATAAAATAAAATAATTAATAGAAAATAAAATATTATTTGTTCTTAATAAAGAAACTAAAAAATAATTAACATAATATTATCTGTATTAAAAAACAAACTATATTTTATTTTCTATTAATTAAATTTATTGTACGTTTAATTATATTTTAGATTTCAGTAACATTAAAATATTATTATTTTATTGTTCAATTATATTTTTACATTTTTATGTGTATCAAAAAATTATCAACTAAATATGTATTACTATAGACATTTTTAAATAATTGAAAATTACGCTAATAATTATTAAAGTCATAATTCATTTAATATTGTAATTAATTATAATTTTTTTTTAAATTTAATATTTATTAATTACATTTTAAACAATGTGTTTAGACACTAATTAGCCTTCTCTACTTTTATATATAACTTAACAAACGAATTAAAAAGAAAACGAAGAGTAAATTTCTTTAAATTATATCCTTGAAGTAAGTTTACGTATTATATTTTGTAATAAATACATTGCATTTTATAATATATTACATTAAATACATTATTAAATGTATATTACATATAAGAAGTCTAATAAATATATTAATGTAATAAATGCATCATTTAATATGCACATAAATATATTAATTTATATGAATTTTATATTAAATAGCATTTGTGAATGAAATACAATATTTAATGTATATAAATAAATATTTAATACATATAGTTAATGTCACCATATTTTAAAAACTTTATTGAATTTCAGGTCAAAGTTATTAAATATAGTCTAATATTTTATTATACAAAACTGTAATGAAATACTTAAATATATTTCAAAAATATATAATTTTAAGAAATATTTATAGGTGATAAAACTTGCCCTTGTTATTAATTTGTCAAAAATTAGCCGGGTTGATCCTTTGTATTAAAATCGTCTAAAATCACCTGTCATATCAATGGATGGGTTGCAGACCAAAATATCATTTTTTTCATTTTTTAAATTTATATATATATATATATATATATATATATATATATATATATATATATATATCAAAATTATATATAAATTAAAATAATTATTACTTTAAAGTTTGTCTATTATAATTAATAATTCAAATTTAATGTATGAATATTAATTATTTAAATCATTATTGTTATTTTCATTCTTGAAATAATATTATATACAAAAGTCTATTTTTAAGTTTCTTTTTATTTTAGTTATTTTATAATACCAGTCTATCTCAATTTATCTGAGTTGTCTACTTATCAATACAAGCAAAAATACAAACGTGTTATCGTGTTTATGTTTTCGTATTTTTTAATTTTTATAAAAATTTAAATTAAGATTAATAAAAAAATATATTATTAATTTTTAAAATAGTGGTTAAATATAAAAAAAATATATGTAAAAAAAAATTAAAATAATTGTTAAATATAAAAGAAGTTTTTAAAATAAGCTAAAAATAAACTATTTATAAAATATTTAATTTTTAAAATATTAATTAAGGATAAAATTTGAATAATAAAATGTAGATAAGAAATAATATCTTTTCATATATTATTATAGATGAGTGTAATATATTTTGGAGACTAGACATATCAAAGTGAGACGGGTTGGCTCACCACGAGTCGGGTTGAAAATGAGTGAACTCAACTCAACTTATTTTATGATGAGCCAAAAATTTTACAACCCGGTTCAACCCACCACATGTTGATGGGTTAAGTGGGTTGGCTCACCAACCCACTTAAAAAAATATTTATTTAATTATTTTGAAGTATTTAAATACTTAAATAATTTTTTTAGCAACTCATGAGATGATAATCACAGTAAAATCAACAACAAATATCTTCATCATGCTAACTTAGAAAAAATATTTATAAGACAATTGCTTGTATATTTACTATGAAGATTATACTTAAAGATTAAAGTATCAAACTATATAACTTGACAATCAAATTAATTAAACATTCAAAGTATTCAAATATTATTGAGTAACATTCTAGTATTTATAAATATGAAATTATGAACCTATATAATTAGAAATAGTAAATAATTATTAAAAAAATTAAAAAAAAAATTGTAAAAAAAATGTTGGTGGGTTAAGTGGATCAACCCACCTGCTCGAACCCATTTAACCCGTAGGTTAAGTGAGCTGGACTAAATTCAACCCACTTTTGAAAAAACTAAATTTTTCTCAACCCAACCCAACTCAAACCCGTGACGAACAAGGTTGACTCACGAGTTGAAACCCATTTTGACATTTATGGAAACAAATCCAATAATTTTTTTACCGAAAAGTGAGTAACTTCTTTTGATTTTCATGCACGATCAATTTTAATTTAAAAATATATATAAAAGAAACTAATTAGAAATTAAGAAAATTTATTTGAAAAAAAAAATGAAATCCGTCACCTTATATAATTTGTATCAACTTTTACAAATATTGCATTGAGGACATTAAATATTGCTTCAATACTGCATTAAATATATATTTATATACAAACAACAACAACCGTCACTGAAGTATTAATAGTTTGACTGTATTTAATATTTCATAAATACAGTTTAATGTCATATTTTCTCTTAATTTCTTTTAATATTATTTTTCAGAAAAATAAAAAAAATATTAAATGATTTTATTTATTTTGATAAATTAGTTGTATAATTTCATATTTTACTAATTTATCTTCATGAAACACAACAAATACATGTGTAAATTATTTAAGAGCTAAGATATAATAAATGGTTAAATATATTTTTTTCTCTTATAAGATCGAAAAAAATAAAATAGATAAGTAAAATATTCGCTTTAAGCATTAAAAAAATAACGACTCAAAATCTTTTTAATACTAATATTTTTCTACTAAAAGAATTTTTTTAGTACTAATATTTCTCAATTTCTGATTCTTTTTTAATTTTTTAATATATTTTTTTAATTTTTAAAAATTTTTAAATTTTTTTTTCTTTTTTACACGTCTCACTTCACAGTTGTGTCACGTGTCAAAAATAAATAAAATTTTAAAATTTAAAATTTAAAAAAAAAATCAAAAAATATTAAAAAAATTCAAAAAAAACATGTGGTATTGACTTTAACACAGTCTTTGTCAAAATTAACGGTGATGACCAAATTGAGTCATTTTTAAGAAAATGAGAACCAAATTGAGACAACAAAAAATTTGAGGACCAAACTGAAATTTTAGACAAATAGAGGGACTAAAAGGGTAATTTAACCAAATTGTTTAAGAAAAAAAAAACTCAAATTTTATTTTAGTATTATTAAATTAATTATGGAATTATTTTTAAGATAAAAAAGGCCTAAAAATGGTATTAATATACTTCTATTAAATTAATTATAAATTTATTTTTAGAATAAAATTTTAATTTAATTATTATTAGTGTTTGTTCATTTTTATTGGTATTAAAAATTATATATAATGAGTTAAAACATTTTTTTAATAAATTATAATTTGAAAAACAATAATGATTAGTTATCTTTTTTCTTTTATAATCAATTATGATTATATGTCTATGTGACTTTAATTTTAATTCTATTTCCATCTTTTATTTCTACATGATTTCAATTATGTTTGTACATTCTTGTTTTATCTCTAAGTGACTTCAGTTTTAATTATATGATTTTATTTTCTTATGTTATCTTTATATGACTTCAATTTTTATTTATTATTTTTTTTATCTCTGTGTGACTTCTTATTATCTATGCATCTTCTTATGTCTCCTTGATTTCTTCTATTTTAGAGTTATTCTTTTGATAATTTTGACAAATTTCATTCCTTGAATCTCATACTAGCCGTGTGTACAAATATTTTTATTCTCATTTTTGGTTAGTATGTTTTTCTTCCTAATTGTGTTGATGTTGTTTTTATTCTATTTATTAAATTTGTAATAGAGATTAAGGTTTCTCTTGCCTGATTTTGTTTAGAGATTAAGGTTTAGGATTTTAGCTATGAAGAACAATAATTTTTAAATTGTTGTTATTAATGATTAATCTCAAAACAAACTTTGTAGGTTTATGAAAAAGTTGAGACTTAAGAAAAAGAATTTGACTTAAGATTTCAAGATACTACAAGTCTGCAATCAAATTTACTTTCTCGACAACTAAAACCAAGTTATATTGTTTTATCTCATTCTTTTTATGTACTTATTTTTAGCAGTGTTTTATACATTATAATTTTACTTTCATATAAGAATATATAGATATTCAGAAGAAAAGAAAAGTTGAAGTTTTAATTGTTTCACAAAAGAGTTGTGAACAAATTTATTAAAATGAAAAAAAAAATTAAAAAATACCAATGCGTGTTCCTGGAATGAACACAACTAATAACAATAGAGAAGTAGTTAATGATGAAGATAAGTTTGATTTTCAAAACTCATGATAACGATTAAAAATATATACAAAAATTAAACAAATTAACCTTATTTTTTATTGAAAAATAAATGTTAAATAAAATTAACTTTGACAATTTAATAAATAATTTTGCATCAAAAAAGCTAAGAAATAAATTTTAATAAAAAGCTTTATTCTTAAATTTGTTTTAGGCCTCCCAAATCCTTCTTGGTCCCTTAACTTTCGACGAAAATTAAAATAAGTCTATCTTCAAATTTTGCCAAAATTTAATCCTCAAACTTTAAAAATATATAAATTTCTTTTAAACAAATTTTATTAAATTTATTTGATATTTTAAATATATTTTATATTAACCTTTGAATTATTTATATACGTTAACGGAAAACGCCTTTGAATTATACGAATTTCATATAATTATTAATGTTACACGACCGTATAATACTTAAGTACTCCTGAATGTCTGTCCAGAATTTTGGGTTGTTAGAAAATTAAAATTAAATGATGTCATTTTTAGTATTTTAATATTATATATGAAAAAGAATTTGAGTGCATAATTAGTATTCAGTTATAAATAATGTTATTTTTATCTCTGTAATATAAATTCTCATGGAACAAATTGTCCAATATTCAAAAATATATGAAGTAAAAGATGACCTGTCGTGATTTGTAATTTCAGGATGTAGGATTATTTGCCAATCAATATTAAAAATGATTTTTCTTTGTTATCTTTAAATATGAAGAGCTTGATTATGAAAATTAATTACAATGCATAATTGTATGCATTAATTTATAATTAGAGAGATGCATAATGAATTATACCTTCAAGCTATGCACCCCTTTAATTGCAGAAATAAATTAATACACATAATTATAAAATCAAGGTTAAATAATTTTAGAGGTTCTCATCTTTGTCCCGAAATTTTAAGTAACTCATTTTTATTTGATTCAATTGAGTTCCTATCTTGGAAAATTTGTTGCAATCAGGTCATTTGCATTAGTAGTACAGTAACGCTGTTAACTATGTGTCACGTGTCAGCACGTGATTTTTTTAATTATTTTAATTTTCTTTAATTCTTTTTATATTTTTTTAGTTCTTTTTAATTTTTTTAATTTCTTTTTAATTTCTTTTTAAAGACAATGTGATATGGCAGTAGCAGTGCCACATGTCATTATTGGATATGAAAAGTCTCGATATAATCCCTGTATTTGTTATTTTGTCTCAATTTGATCCTAATTTTTTAAAAACTGAATCAATTTTAACCCTATATCAAATTTAATTTTTATATAAATTTTACAATGGTATTTTTATTATAATTGATATTTTTAACAAAATTAAGTTAATTTAAATGTATATTTTGCATTGAACTTTATTTAAATATTGTTTCAAATATTTATATATCAATAATTTATAAACAAATGTTAGAATTGGTTTAAAAATAACAAATTTATAATTTGAATTGTAAAATTTTAAATAAATATATTTATTTTAAATTGTTATAAAATTCTTTTAAAATTTTATATTTGAATTTATAAATCCGTTGAGCAGTGAAAGGTATCGCTGAGCGCCACTTATTGCAAATGGCTAGATGTTGAGTGCCGCCACTGAGCACCAATTTCCTCTGGTGTTTTTGTGCTCTGTTATCTTTGGTGATGCTTTCTTTGGATTAAGTTATTGTACTTAATATTTTATGAATAATAATGAATGTAAAAATAATGTTGTGAGCATGTGGAATGATGATGTTCAAAGAGTTTCAAAGGAAATTCTTTGTGATGATATATATTTTAGTGTATGTCTTGATATAAGAGATATCAGGTAGGAGGTATCCTGAACTCTATTAATCATTCACACTTAAATAGAGTAGAATGAGTGATCTCGTGAGAGTCGCAGAAGATCCTAGTCACTGGACTTGTTCTTTAGTCCTAGGCATGAAGGGGATTAACCTTGTGTGTGGTTGAGTGATAACTCTTTTGTACACTAGCTTACCCTTTTGTGTGTTTTATGTCTTATGTTTTCTTGTGTGGTTTGTCATTTTCTTTTGTGATGATCATTTGTTCGGTTAGAACAAATGAAGATATTGGTTTAGAGGTACATTTGGAGGATGAGAAGTCATTAACTAAAGTAGTGGAAGGTCTCAAGGAACTTTAACAGTGATTAGTCTTCATATAGTGATAGTTTTGGTTTTAGTTCGTGTGTATAAATGTCATATTTTTATAATCTTATCTTTTTGTAAATGTGTATTAATATACTTTATTCACTTATTAATTGTTTTGAATGTTATGTTAAAGCATTTTATTTTATTAGTTTTAAAATGTTAAAATAAGATATTACATTAAATATATAATTAATCTTTTTCCTAGGAATCAAAATTATGTTCATTTGAAAAATTATGAACATTAAATGTATAATGAAACTTCTATAAAAAATAAATATTTGGAAAATGTATTGAGTTGTCTTCCTTCTACATTAAAGAAGGAGAAAAAAATAATTAGAAGATTCTCATCTTTTCATTCTTATTCTTACTATTCTATCTATATTCCATTGTTCTAGACCCTTTCAATTATATTTATCACAGAAATTAAACCTTGCAATTTCGAAATCATACTAACATTTTCCTTCCCCTAAACCCTAGCACCAACATGTTTTCTTTCTTTCTTTCCCAAGCAAAATTTTTCTTCTTTATTGTCCACTTCTTTCTTCTCACAAATCACTCATTCCTGGGTACGGTTAGTCTTTCTTTTCTTTTCTTTTTTTGTACAATTATTTCGAAACTCATTATTCAGATGTTATTTAGTTGGTTAATGGGGTAAAATCATCTTTGTTGTCGGTGTATTAAGGTTGCTTAATGAAATTATTCATATACTAACAACAGAAATTTATTCTTCTTAGTAAATATTTGTTACTCTTCTTTATTGCGGAAAGGTTTCTGATTTCCCTCTTTTACCAAGAGTTTCAGTAATATATGTTTGTATCGATAGAAACTTTTATCACACATATTACCAATGTAACTAATTTCGATTATATAGAGAAATTGCGTCTAGATTTTGTCCTCCATGGTTATGAATTTTGAAAACCTACAATGCACCACAATTAAGGCAAGACATAGTAAGCATCACATTATGCATATGATCCATCATGAAATATTACTGATCATCATCCTTTCTTGACAAAATAGTCACTGATCATTTTCCTATGCAACTGATAGCACTATACACAAGATTATGGCTCACTTACATTACATGTCAATATAGGATGGTAGGATTGTAAGGTGATAAGAGGTCATATATACTAGTTCACTATTTCTTCAATCAACACTTCGCTGCCTCACAGCTTGATTTTCTCAATTCATGGACCAACCACTAGATATTAGTTTCCAATTGAGTATCACTGGTTTCATCATTGTTGCTTTGCAAATCCAAACCATGATCCAATTTAACAATGTTTGAATCCTGCAATACATTCATGTACAAACCAATGTTAATATTCTTGATCATAAATATCTGAAGTTTTATTCTATTAAGGGATTCAACAATTGGCGAGAGATACTCCAATGCATAGTGCATTTTATGAATCACACCATGTCATTCAACTTTGTCAAAATCCAAATCTTCAAAGATAAGGTCATCAATTGTCATCATCTCAATTGACTAACACTCAATTGACTAACACTCAATTGACTAACGCAGTCCTCCTCTTCTATTTGATCTTCTATTTGATCTTAGGATGATTTATTAATTACAACACAACAACACAGACCATGATTATAGTTTTATACCTGAATAGGAAAAATGGTTTTGGAATCACCAATGGGAAAAATGATAGAAGTCTTTACGTGACATTTAGTTTGTTGCGAGCACACATGATTGTTCTTAAATGTTAAAAGAAATTATGTGTTAGGTAACTTGGTCGGTAAAGGATAATCCAAGAGCAGTATGATAAAAGTGAGATAAAGCACATAAAATCCTATGTCAACTCCAAAGATTGAAACCAGAAAACTTTGTTACCTTGGTTTCCTCTAATATTTCATTCATGTTAAATTTCCCTTGCTTCTCATGAGTGTTATTTGTATGTTTAACTGCCGATTGGTCACTCCCAGTTGTGGGTTCATTTTCTTTCTTTACAACCATCATCCTTTTCTGTTCTTCTAGCACCGCAATCTGCACCATGGAATTGACCAACCTTTAGTCATGATGAGAAGAACTCATTTGACAGAAACTATGATGCACCAAAAAATAATATAATGCACAAACTGAATGACACTATGATCTCTATAACTGTGTCTCCCATAGAGACAAGACTTTGTTTTTGCTAGCATTATGCTTCTAAAAGATAACTCATCTTTCTCATTTTCTCTTCAACTAGATAAAAACTTGATGAGTTTTTTTCTCATTAATTTAGGTGAAACTTATTTCGGTCCTGTACTTTCAAAACAATGAAATTTGCAGGCTAGCTACAAAATATATGCGAATTTAATCTCTTTTACAACTTTATAACAATCAAAATCCATCCCTGAATATTAAATTTAAACATGGATAGGACTAAATTTGTATATTTTCAAAAATTAAATAACTAAATTCATAAATTTGCGAGTACATGAACCAAAATCAAGTTTCCCAGAGCGAATTGGGACTAAACGCACCTTAAAAAAAATTATTAATCTGTATTTTCTCATCAATCTTCTCTGTTTTCTCTCTTCGCATACATCAGTACCCCCTGTAATCACTGATAAAGCAGCACACAAACCATCTTTCTCACAAACCCAAATCCCAACTAATGTAACATGCAAACAAAATATATTTTCAATCCACAGAAAATCCCAAACCCACCTAAACACTACACCCCCATCACCTAAACACAGGAACATAAACAAGAAATCGAAACTTTTCACGACAAAAACAAAAGCCCAATTAAATATTCACCCAAAAATGCTAAAGGGCAAACGAGAAAGGGACAACGACAGAGAGAGACGTACAGGGGTGTAACGGAACTTCCTCCTGGGAGGCTCGTCGGAGACAGCGGCCGCGTCGTCGGCGGTGGTGGGGGTCCAGCGGCGGAGGAGGAGGCGAGAGGAAGAGTTGGAATTGGCATGAGAGTGACCGTTGTTGTTGGTTGTGGCGGTGGTGTTGGTGGCTGAGGAAGACGGGGTGACGTGGACCCACTTCTTCTTCCACTTCCTGACCGGGCCGGTGAAGACGGTGGAAGCACCGTAGCGAGAGGAAGCGCGGCTGAGTCTGGAACCGACGGCCTCCATGTAGCGGCGGTGGAAGTGGCGGTGACGGAGGAGGAAGATGTTTCAGAGTCTGGGTTGGGTCTGAGTTTGCCACCGTAGTGGCAGAGTGAGAGAAGTGCGTTTTGTTCTGAAAGTAAGAGATGAAGCAACAAGGAGTGGTAGCTTTCAAAGTTATTATTACTCATGCCATAAATATGAGTATTGAGAATTTTTAAACCTATTTATGTATTAATTAATAATTTCATGTTTTTTTTTTTGTAAAATTAGTTTTAATTTTTGTAAATTTTTTATAAATTAGTTAAGTTGAATTGTAGATTTTATTTAATTTGAAGTATCTGGTTGTAATTTTTAATTTTTCAGAGTCAAGTTTTAAAAATTTGCAAATTGAACCATTAATTCAACATGTTAATATAAGGAATTAAAAATATTTTAATTAATTGAAATAAAAATAAATAAATGTATGTAAAATTTACATTAAAGTCATCGAAAATTAAAGAAATCGAAATCGTAAATCAAATATTTAAGACGCCAAAACTTTGATTTAGTCAAATTTTATTATAAAAGTGGTCAAAATTTTATAATTGAACGATAGTTCTTTTTCTGTGATTATTTATAGTAATTTTAAAATATTTGATGTCTCATTCATAAAAATTATATTAATATAAAATATATCTATTAACATATATTAAATATAAATTATTTAATATTTTTTACTTTTTTTATTGATAATTGATACACCCAACAAATACAATCTACTCCGTGCATATAAATTAGAGAAATTAAATATTTACATATGAATTACTCTTGCAAAATATAAGTACTTACTAGAATCTCAACAGGGGATATGGTACGGATTGGAGCTATCCGTATCTTATTCGTTGGATAAATATTTGTTCTGTATCTATATTTATATACGTTGAGTATCCGTTATGTGGGTATCCGCATATTTTTATCATATTCGCGGGTATCTATGTGTACTCGTAGATATTTACAAAAATATTTAAAAAAACAAATATTTAATCATAAATTCAAATAAAATATATCACTATCATAAATTTTAAATAAAGTTCAAATAAACTCAAGTTCATACAAATCCAAATAATTATAAAAGTAAATATAAAATGAGTTACACAATAGAAATTCTTTAATTAGTATTTGGATCAACAAGTTCACTCTCTCTCTGAAAAACAAACAAATAAAAAATCACTAACAATTTATATTGTAGTTTATTTTTAAATAAAATATTAAAGAAATTACTAACTTCATCAATATCCACATCTAACAACATTGTATAAAAGTTTCATGTTGTCCAATTTTAATCTAAAAGAGCCTGAAAATATAAGAAGTTCATTAAAAAAATTTAACAATCATTTAATTAAAATATCTAAGTAAAAGTGTTAATTTCATTATCTTTCATGTTGGTTCATAACCAGTCTTGCAGACACATCAATGCCTCCACAGTATCTGAAAGTAATCTACTCCGATGTGGGTAAGAATCCGACCAATGAAGACTCAGAAGCAACAGTTGAAATAATAAAATAATAAACCAAAATGCTATTAAAATGATAGAAGTCATACGATAGTAATTTTCAATTCTTACGAAACTCATGAAATATTAAAATAATAAACCAGAAAATTAGTTAAATAAGAAAACTCATACGAAACCATATTTTTTAATTCTCATAAGTCAATAAAATTTAATTCTTAAAAGTTAAAAAACATCAATTGTCACGTGCCAAATATTCTTATTTTGTTAACTCCATCATTTGACAACAAGCATACCGTAAACGTCACTGTCTATATAGGGTTTGATGTATATGCCCAATTTCAAATAAAGGAAAGAGAAGAATGTCAAGGGGTGTACTGGAAGAAGACAACGTACCAATACTTGAAGCTGGAAGAATGAAGACAGAAGACAAGATGTGCAGCTTAGAAAAAATTATGTCAAAATATTTTTTACATACATATATATATATATATATATGTGTGTGTGTGTGTGTGTAAAAAATATTTTTGTGAATTAAAGTTTAACGGGTACGGATATCCATGGGTACGAATACTATGATACATGTATCTACCCCTCAATGGCGGAACTTGGACAAAAACTTTAGGGGCGCCAAATTAAATTTGTTAGATATAATTTTTTTTTAATTAGAAAAAAAAACTTTTTTTTTTCATTTCATCTGCTTAAAACAAGCACACATTATAGTAGAATTAAAAAAAATATTACTATCCTTCGTTATTATATCATCATACCAAATCATGAATACCATCTTAATAAGTCATTCGTATCTCATCAATTTGATTTGTTGGGTATTGTCAAATTCAAGGACGTTTTTCCCGGATCATGTTCTAATGAACTTTTAAATTCATTATATGTAACTCTATAAACTTTTTAGAGATTTGTTTTTCATTGTCTTGAATTTTTGATGTTCATGAAATTTCTTAAGTTTAGTTAATGTCAGATGCATTTTCTTTCATCTTTATCACAAACCTTTATCTCTCCAAAAAAGAATCAATTCTTTTACTCTTTATCATAATCTTTCTAATATAAATTTATCACCTCCCACAAAAAAAAATATATATTCACAAATCACAATTATCACAATGCAAAACATAACAAAATCCATACAAATTTAATTAAATAAGCAACACTGTGTAAATTCAAAACTTTTAAAAAATTTACCATAGGCAACAGAAAACATAAAATCCCTAAATTTCATAATTAAGGGTTATAATAATTTTGGAAAAATTTATAATTAAGGTTCATACAAATTTCATAAAAAAAGATCCTAAAATCATAATTAGGGTTTATACTAATTTGGGATAAACTTAATTTGGAAGAAACATCATAAAAAGAATAATAAATTTAACATATATAAATTATAATAAGATACTAACCTTATATGTGAGAGATCATCCAAGAATGTATACTTCAATCTCAATCTATGTATTCCCCAACCTCTGTTTATCTCTTTTGTATTTATTTTTCCTCACACACTTTCATGATAATTTACATGATGAAAAGTTCTTATAGCTAGAAGAAAAAAACCCTAATGTCTTTTATAAATCAATATCTTCATTAAATTTTTTATTTTATCTTTTATTATAATTTTTCATAACATAAATTTAATATAAATAATATATAAATATAATTTTAATAAATATATATATATATATATATATATATATATATATATAAAATAATTTTCAAAAATTTTGAGGAAACCGTAGCTCCCCTATGTCCCTGAGTAGTTTCGCCAATGCATCCTTTCTTTATAATCTAGTTTAGAGACAAAAATCAAGTAGTAGTTTGGGGACTAACATATTTAACACTAAATGTATTTATTTAAAAGTTAATAAAAAAATATATAATAAATATTTATAAATGTTATAATAAATGATAAATATTAAATACTAATTATTAAACGTTATGCATTAATTATTATATAATAGGTAACGTATAATAATTACTATACTATAAATATATTCCTTAAATTTTATAAAAGAAACTAAAAATCATAAATGAGAATAAACTCCAAATGATCATTATATTTCTTTTATTGCATTAACTCCAAAAGAACAAAATCATAAATGTATATACGTATGTGATAGTGTTGAGTAATAGTTGCGAAAAAGATTATCCTATATTATTTTTTGTATTATATTTGTTGAGTAGCTTTAAAGTTAATGATATATATATATATATATATATATATAATTACACAATCTTAATTTTATGTTTCATAATTTCTTTTTCATATGTATTTTCAGTTACATTTTAATAATTTCAACAATTTGTAACCATAACAAATTTATAATTTTATTTTGCTTAAACTTTAAAATTTATTTATTTTCATTCCATTTGAACATTATAATCTAACTCATTGAGTTAAAAGCTAGTTAACAAAACCTTTCATATATTTAAATAAACTATACTAATTGTCTTAATTATGGAGCAATGTAATAACTCTATTGGTAAGACTATTTCAATAGTTATGAAATATTATATTATATATGAATACATATGTAATTTAATTAATTGTTTTATGCTTGTTGAGTTTCAAGGTGTTATTTATACAACATATAGAGAACTTGTGATTGGAGGAGACATACATAAGTTTACCACATATAGAAACATAAATATATTACTTTTATTTTTGGTAAAAGTAAAATACTTTTATTTAAATCAATCATTTATGATTAACTTAATAAATAATTTTTTATAATTTTTTTAAAATGAAAAAAAATATTAAACGTTCTTGATTTTGTTTTCACATGTCTATATTTTTTTTTGCTAATGATCACATTTTTATTTTGATGTTGAAACTAATGTTCAATCTCAATACTTTTATTCTGTAATATATGGACCAAAGCCTAATAAAAACAAATTATACAAAATCCTGACTTCTTCTTCTCTTCTTTTTTTTTTGTCAAAGGTAAATATTCTTTATTTAAATTAATGATTTATGTTTAACTTAAAAATAATCTCTTATGAATTACTTTTAAAAATGAATAAAATATTGAATGTTGATCATTTTGTTTTTAGCTATAAAATTGGGAGTAAGAGAAAATGATGCTCAACGTTATTCGAATTAAATAGGAAAAATGGTTTCTAAAAGTATAAAACCATTTGTTATTCGAATTAAATTAGAAAAATGATAATACATATTAATAAATCAATAATGAATAAAAATACATACATACATATATTACATTACAAATAGACCAATAAATAATTACAAATAAATCAATATTAAAGATGAATAAATAGACAATAAATAAAATTCACAAATAAACGAACCAAACAAAACAAATAATTATAATACATATAAGCACCATCCAAGATTGTGACTCTTTAGCTAAATATAACAAACAAACAAAAAATCTACTTATTCATGAATACATGTATATACGGATGTAATTTTTTTTTTTGTAATCTCTTATTTCAACTTTTCTGTCTGCTCTTACTTTTCTACTTTCCTACGTTTAGGATGGCAAAGTGGGCTGATCGGGTAAGTTTTGGTCCATCTTGCATTTTGATATAAAAAGTGTGAGCTAGGTTGGCCAGCTATGCAGTTTAATATTGGAACTATTTTTCTGATTCGACTTGCCCTGTTTAGCGAGTTAGTATATGAGTTGGTATGTATTTGTGATGAGCAAAATAATTTTTTTTTAATGAACAAAATAAAAACTTTTTTATTTTTCCATAGTTATTGATATTCATTTTCTATCGAAATAATTCCAATTAGTTTACCTAATCAAAGACTATAAACAAAAGCAACAAAAACTATAGTTAAAGTACAATAGTAACATGTCACCTTACAAGACAAGTATCTAAAAATGCATAAAAAGATATTCCATATTTAAGAACTAAAATCATTATTTTATATACAATGATTATACGTAAACATAATAATAATAAAAAAAATAACTTATAGAAACAACATGATGAATCATGTGAGAATTAAAAAATGAGAATATTTTATTTTGTAAGTGGGTCAACGGGCTTGTGCAGGCCAGCGGGTTCAACATCCCAGTCGGCCCCACGCTTTTTATATGCAGGCCTATGGGCCAGCCCGCCCGCCCCATTCCGAATTGTCATCCCTACCTACGCATACGCTCCTTCTACATTTTCTAATCCAATTCACCTATTTATAGTCCAAGTTTTTTCATTGTAATGATCACATGTGCATTAAATGTAGTCTTATGTCATCTTATCACTAGGGATGACAAATAAACTCGCTCTGTGGATATTGCCCGAACCTATATCTGTTTCGACAATAAATCTTCGCATTGATTGGGTATGGGCATGGGTATGGAGAATTCCAAACTTTTTCAATTGGGCATGAGGATAGG
The DNA here is from genome assembly GCF_037176805.1 of Vigna unguiculata. Lineage (NCBI taxonomy): Eukaryota > Viridiplantae > Streptophyta > Magnoliopsida > Fabales > Fabaceae > Vigna > Vigna unguiculata. Next base: position 33,245,505 of record NC_140797.1, read on the forward strand.
TATGAGATGTACATATTCATCCTATACCCACATAATACTCGTACCCACCACATCTTCGTCCCCGATTAAATTATTAAAATATTTAGAGTTAATTAAGTAATCTTTTATATATATACTTCCTATTTTTATTTTTTCTAATTGTTTGGTTTGTCATGAAATTCACTCGCATCTCCAAATATATTTTTCATTTTATCATTACATTTATGCAATTACATTCAAATGATATATGTTAATTAAATATTTTTTATGTCTCGCATTTGAATATTTATATTTTTTTTAATATTTTTATTTATTGTGTATTTGAGAATGTTTAACTCTCTCAGTTTAAGTGTTTAATAGCATAAATCTTTCATTTAATAGGTAATGAAACAAAAACTATCTTTTTTACTCTATTATTATTAATTTTTGTTTCATGTGAAGAATTCTTTTGTTTCGCTAAAACAATTTTCGTTATTTATTAACCATTGACTATATCGATATTTAAAATGTTTTCTTATATCTTTAAGGCATTTTTCATTTTATCACACCCTTAATTATACATTTGTTTTTTTTTGTGCGATTTCATTCGATAGTCTCTCAACTTATTTATAAGACACATATTTGATAATCTTTTAATACTTTTATTTGTTATTTATTTTTATCATATAGAATATTATTTTGATATATTTTATATAATTTTTTTTAACTCATTATCAATCATACTGTAATTTTGTCATTATAATTGTATAAATAAATTTTATTTACTATAATATAAAAATTTAATGTAATTTCCATGAATACAAGATATATTGAACTTTAAAAGATACAAGATGTTTTGGTTCCATTAATGTTTACAAATTCAATAAATGTTTTGGTTCTCATCAAATTTTATCTGGTATTATAATTTGAAATGTATACAATTATAATTTTTTATAAATATTTGATATCAAATAAATCACCCTTCTCTTAATCTTGAATATTTGTTAATGTTATAAAAATTAATTAATTAATATTGAAACGGTCAGAAAACAGGTATGAGAATGGGTACAAGAATATACCCATTATCGGATAGAGATGAAAATAAAATAAAAGTTTGATAACCATTGAATTTGAGTATGAAAATGAGAATGAATTAAATCTACAAAAATTAGTATAGGCTAACAAAACTCGTCCCGACCTGACCTGTCCCGTTGCATCCTACTTATCACCTTGTAGAAGGTATCTTCTTCTCTTCTTATCTATTTAATTTTTTCTTTTACTTATTTTCTTTTCAAGATTAGAATGTTTCTTTATATATTTTTAATGATTAATATATATTAGAAAATTATTTTTTATAATTAACATATATATATATATATTTAAATTAATTTTATTATTATCATTTATTTATTTATTCAATAATGTTTCTTAAAAAATACTTGATTTATTTTTTAATTTACAAACTGCACCTAGATAAAGTATGAAATATTTGTTTACATAAAATGTAAGACCTTCTAAAAGTAAGATAAAATAAATGATATAGTTATTTAAAAAAATGGAGGTTACACGTATCAAAACACGAAAAATGATAGTTTAATGTATAATTTATTTTATAAATTTTATAATATGAAAAATAATTGTAATTTAAGATTATAATATAAGAAATATCCATATCATTAATATTTAAGATATTGGCCTTCATAGTAGTTTTCTTTAAATTATATTTAAGATAATAATTAATTAATAGATAATATAAAAATGTTAAACTTAATATTTTGATCAATATTTCGTTTATTATTTAAATTTTTAAACATAGATATTGTTAAAATTGTGTCAAATTTGATTATTGTGAAAACTTGGACCTAAGATCCACTTTTTTTCTTCTTCTTTCTTTAACTTTCGTTTTCGTCTTTTTTACAACAAGATAATGCCATATAAAAAATAACAAAACACAAAACACTTATATTCAATTGAATTTTGGTATAGATATTTTTCTATATATTTTTTTCATTATTTATAATTTGACTCTAATTGTTATTCTTTTTCTTGGACTCAAAGTAAAATCCAAAAGGTGATATCTTAAACAGTTGGTTGAAGTAGTTGAATTTTTTGTAATTATAAAATGGTGTTAGTAGTATGATAATTTGTTATGTCAGATGAATGTTAGATTGAAAAACTTAAAATGTGAACTTGTTTATTAGGCAATGGATAATCCAAAATTGGGTCCATGTTTGGGACCAAATTTGAAAATAGTTTGGAGATTTGATTGGAGGATTTGAAATTAGTTAGCATTGAGATATTTTGACATAAAAATATGCACTAATAAATTAACTATAATAGTTGATATGCATTATTTGATAAATATTTATTATTATGTATAATTTGGACTTTATGTGAGTTAATCATTACAATTTAGGCTTGTTGGAGTGAAAATTTGGTTTTGGTTCGTGTTGTAACTCGATTGAGATAATTAAGCAAAATTCCAAATTTTATATAACTTTTTAGTGAATTTTATTCTAATATCTAAGATCTCTTTTAGATTGAGATATAAGATCATTTTTAGATTAAATTGTCCAACAAATGTTAATTCCTTGGATATATTTGATTACATATTTCAACTAGACCTTGAATTAGACAAACATTTACAAATTGAAAATTTGTTGGATATATTTGATTATCAATAAGAACAATTTCTTACATATTCGTGTTTAGTTTATTTACATGATTCAAAGTTTATTATAAATGATATATGAATAATGAGATTTCATATAATAACTATAAATGATGGATTATATTGTGGTTTGAATAGTTTGAAATCATATAATTGAATATATGATGATAGACTCCTAAATTGATATATTAAATACAAAATCTATTAAAACAAGGAGATATCATAGTGAGAAGTTAAATAATATTCTAAATAATAAATAATATAGTATACAAAATCCTACATTGAGAAGTTGAAAGAAAATTATTATACACACTAGAATACGATTTAAATGTATGAGTTCATCTTATACTACGAAACCAAATTTTATAAACAAATATGGTTTAAATAAGTTAGGTAGTAGTAATGGATGAGACAAAACATTGTTAATATAAATATTTAAGAATACATTTATTTATTGTTTTTCTATTGTCTAATTTATTGTATATTAATTTATTTGTTAAATAATTCATTCTTTTTGTATAATTGTTTAATATTTTCTTACTGTAGTTATCGTTAATATATGATTGGAAAACAATACTAGTTCAGAAAAATGAAAACAAATATAAACTTTTTGTTTTTTTTTTCCTTGTAAGTAATAGAGATGTCAAAAAAATTCGTATCTGCGGGTATCCGTGGATAAAACTCATAACGGGTAAGAAACAAATATTAAAAATGGATATCCGCTACCCCGCAAATACGAGTATTTTTGATACTCGTATGTTAACGGGTGCATTGGCAGAACTACTTAGGGATATAGGGGAGCCACGGCTCCCCCAAAATTTTTGAAAATTATTTTTTTATATATATTTATTTATTTATTAAAATTATATTTATATATTATTTATATTAAATTTATGTTATGAAAAATTATAATAAAAGATAAAATAAAAAGTTTAATGAAGATATTGATTTATAAAAGATATTAGGGTTTTTTTCTTCTGGCTATAAGAACTTTTCATCATGTAAAGTATCATGAAAGTGTGTGAGGAAAAATAAATACAAAAGAGATAAACAGAGGTTGGGGAATATATAGATTGAGATTGAAGTATACATTCTCGGATGATCTCTTACATATCAAGGTTAGTATCTTATTATAATTTATATATGTTAAATTTATTATTCTTTTTAGGATGTTTCTTTCAAATTAAGTTTATCCCAAATTAGTATAAACCCTAATTATGATTTTAGGATTTTTTTTATGAAATTTGTATGAACCTTAATTATAAATTTTCCCAAAATTATTATAACCCTTAATTATGAAATTTAGGGATTTTATGTTTTCTGTTGCCTATGTTAAATTTTTTAAAAGTTTTGAATTTACACAGTGTTGCTTATTTAATTAAATTTGTATGGATTTTATTATGTTTTGCATTGTGATAATTGTGACTTGTGAATATAATTTTTTTGTGTGGGTAGTGATAAATTTATATTAGAAAGATTACGATAAAGAGTAAAAAAATTGATTGTTTTTTGGAGAGAGAAAGGTTTGTGATAAAGATGGAAAAAAATGCATCCACATTAACTAAACTTAAGAAATTTCATGAACATCAAAAATTTAAGACAATGAAAAACAAATCTCTAAAAAGTTGATAGAGTTACATATAATGAATTTAAAAGTTCATTAGAACGTGATCCTGGAAAAACATCCTTGAATTTGACAATACCCAACAAATCAAATTGATGAGATACGAATGGCTTATTAAGATGGTATTCATGATTTGGTATGATGATATAATAACGAAGGATAATGATATTTTTTTGAATTCTACTATAATGTATGCTTGTTTTAAGCAGATGAAATAAAAAAAAAAGTTTTTTTCTAATTAAAAAAAAATTATATCTAACAAATTTAATTTGGCACCCCTATAATTTTTGTCCAAATTCCGTCACTGAAAGTATATTATCCTATATTTTATGAAAGTATTAGGGAGGACGTTTTAAATAACTTTCATAAAGTTTAGGGACCAAATACTTTATAAATTAATATAAGGATACAATTTTTTTTTTTATAACAGTTTAGAGAAAAAAAAACATATTTGACACATATATTCGGTAGTAGACTTACTGGTCCAAATTTTTTTTATAATTATATAATTTTAAATATATTTTTAAGAGTTTGATATTTTTAATATATTTTATATATTTGATATTTAATATATATATATATATATATATATATATATATATATATATATATATATATATATATATATATATATAAGTTCTTTTATTGGTCCACATTTATTTTTTAATTTGACTTTTTGAATATTTTTTAAATAAAAATAATTAATTTCTTAATATTATTTTTTAAGTGATAATTTATTTAATTTAACCATCTATTTATTTAATTATTTTTTAAAATTTGATTACTATAAATGAAAATTAATTAGAGTAAAATAATAAAAATTATTTATATTTAATTTTATAATTATAATAATTACAATAATTATAATTTTATTATTTTTTATTATCATAAAAAATAAATATAATTACTAATTTATATTAAAGATTTGGATTAATTTTTTGGTTTTTATTTTAATTCAAAAATATCAAGTTGGTCCTATAATTTTTTTTAGTTTCAATTTGATCCCGATTTTTGAAAAAATGATGCAATTTGGTCTTTTTTTTTGTTAAATTTCTTAAATTGGATCAAGTTTTTTTCATAAAAATTAAAGTTGTGAATAATGATGTATGTAATTGACGTAATTCTAATGTCAATTTTGATAAAAAAATCATTGTTTCGCTTCAAAAAATTTAACGAGAATGATTAAATTGCATCAATTTTTAAAAAATCGGGACTAATTTGAGACTAAAAAAATTAGAGGACAAATATGATATTTTTGCACAAAAAAATAGACCAAAATGGTAATTCAACCAAAATTTTGACATTCCAAGCCACTTCATGTATTTATCATTTATAATTATTTAGTGTTATTAATAAGTTTTTAGTATAAAGGACTATTTTCATTACATGAGAAAATTTAATTAATATCATTTGAAAAAGTTTAAATAAACGTTTAGATTTAAAATATTTTAAGTATAATTATATTGAAAAATAAATATATAATGTTATGGTAAAAGCCAAAAGTGTTCCTACAAGATAGACTTTATATATATATATATATATATATATATATATATATATATATATATATATATATATATATATATATATATATATATATATATATATATATATAAATTACGTGTCATATCCTATAATTTTAAAAATTAATATATCGGTATATCAAATACGTATTATATCCATTACACATATCGTATTCCTGCATCATAAATCTGATTTGTTTCTGATAGACAAAATATTTAAACTTAAAATATATTTAAAGTTAAATATCCAAAATTATAAGTCAAACTAAATCAAACATATAATAATTTTAATTTTAATAACAATAATTAAAAATTCATCAAAATATAACTAAGTAGCATTAGAATATAATTTTTTTCTTTATTTTATTTGAAAGGTTAGAACATACAGAATATTTGAACTCAAAATATGTTTGAGTTTAAATATCCAAAATTATAAGTCAAACTAAATCAAGCACGTAACAATATTAATTTCTACAATTATAACTACAAATTGGCCAAAATATAGTTAACAAGTATTAGAATATAAACTATAGTAAAAACAATTATACAAAAAGAGTAAATTATTTAACAATTAAATTAATATACAATAAAAAAAATATTGTAAGTCAAAAAATCTTGTTTGGACTAATCATAATATTATAATTAGGGAATAACAAAATAATAAATAAATATCTTCTTAAATATTTATATTAAGAATGTCTTTTCTTATCAATTACTAACACATAACTTATTTAAACCATATTTGTTATAAATTTTGGTTTCATAATATAACATGAATTCATACGTTTATTACACAAATTTTATATTCAAACTATTTAAACTCAATTTGACCATGTAAAGCTCAAAATATAATTCAACGAGGTTGAAGTACCACTCCAAACACAGTCCAAATCAATAGACTAAATCTCATAATTCTACCAAGTTTTAATTAAATTAAAATTTAAGAATGATTTCTTATTCTAACATACAAATTCTTTCGGTAAGATATTATTGGAAATACAAGTGTAAGTCTAAGTCCCACATTGAATAAAGATGAGAAAGTTTAGTACATACAAAAATGAAGACCCATAAACTCATTGTCTTAAGGTTTTGGGTTAAGAGTAGTGCCAATCTTTTATGTGTGGGTTGGACTCATGTCTCATTGGTACTGTATCTCCTCGCGATTCATACTTGAGAGGGATATTGTTAGAAGTGTGAGTCTAAATTTCACATTAAATAAATAAAAAAAGTTAAGCACTATATAAAAATCTAGAATAACATGATCAAACAAAATTAAATCATACAATAATTAAATTAGTTGAGAGAATAACTTTACTCAAGATCATTAAAAGGTTTTCTGAGAGTAAAAAAGGAACATTATCTAAACTTGATTTCATTGTTGGATGTACATTTTAATTAATATTTTATTTGATTATTATTGTTATTTACAAGATAAAAAAAATATCTTGCTTATTCTCATGAGTACGACATTTGCAAAAGAAATTATACGAAAAGTTTTGCTTCCATCAAAACGTTTATGATTTTTATTTTACTTTTTTTTAATCTAATGTTCAATTCTAAACCAAATATTAATAATTTTAAACCCACCATGATATTATCAGAAATAAAAATAAAAATAAAAATTTAGTTAAAAAAAACTTATATTCTATTCGGACTAAAATATTAACAATTAAGAATATGAGAAGCATAAAACTAAGTTTATACAACTATAGATAATAAAAATTATACTTTATACAAAGTCGAATATCAAGTACGTGTATCTTTTAAAATTTCGTTTTAGTTAATAATAATCATGTATTGATACAATTTATGTCCATCGCATGATTGATATAAAAAAAAGAAACCTCTTAGTTTATATTAAACTTTGCTAATGATGAATTATCAACTAAACCACATATATCCATTATTATTTTTTTCTACAACCACAAAATTATCACTTGATATTTTTCGTATATGTACCACTCGAATAATAAATGAAAGATAAGTTTCCAATAGTTTAATAATAGGCGATGACAAATAGTTTATGCTTTAATTAGCTCCAACCTAATTTGCAAGCCATTATCATACTAATTAATGATAAAATAATAATCTTTTAAGACTTTCAACCAACATTTCATCAATCTACCATCAACCAACACATTATTAATCAAAACCACAAATATTCTAAATCCTGCATAAAAGACATAATTACTTTCAAATACCCAAATTATTCTTGAAAAAAGTGAGATATTTTAACACATATAACAATTGAAAAAGAAAGTTAAAAATAAGTTTTATGTTGCCACTTTCACTTCTAAACTTAAAAGGGGATATTAGGTTGAAGTACATGATATGGAGATTGATATGAGATGATATTATTGTTATAACTAATTAAATATTATCTGAAAGAAAGATTGTTGATCCACTTCGACCGAAAATTAAGAATAATCCAAAAATAAGTAAGATAGTCAAACCAACACCAATATATCATATAGAAAACCTTATTATCATGAACGAACACATGTTGAGAACCCGACACCAAAAGATTTAGCTCTCAACTATCGATGAACATGTATGTTGAACATAAAGTAAGATTAGGTGGAAGAAATGATTAATGAGACATAAAGCATACCAAGCAAAATTAAGTGATTGGGCCCTTGTTAATCCGTGAACAGTACAAAGCCCACAAGGTAACCCTATAAATAAAAGAGAGGAGTAGGCTAGATGACACTGTAAATGTAAAAATATGAAATTTTCTTTCAAAACAATTGCTAAGTTATGTGTCATCTCGGCATCACTCAATCTTGGGGGCTAGTGAACCACCCCGACCAACAATCGAGAATAATATGAAAACAAGCAAGGCAGCCAAACCAACACTAATATATTCGATAGAAGACCTCACTATCGAGGACGAACATACGCCGAGAGCTCGACACCAAAAAGATGACAACTCTTGGTAGTCAACAAACCTATATTAGCCAAATGAAAAGTAAGATTAGGTGGAAGAAATTATTAGTGACACATAAACAATACTAAGTACAATTAAGGCATGATTGGGCTCATTCTAATCCATGAACAATACAAAATCTATGAGGTAACCTTATAAATAGAAGTGAGGGGTAAGATAAGATGTTTAGATTCCTTCATAACTTTAATTGTTTGTCTAAGAACATGATACAATCCTAACTTGAGTATCATAGTGTTTACTACATGTACTCGCCCTTTTATGCTGAAAATCGAATAAAGGAAAGACTGAACCAAAATTACCAACAAAAAAAGAGCAATCAAGATCCAAGGAGAAGAGCTGAAATAGTGGTTTTAAGATTATTTCAATAGCGTAAGAACAATCTTAAGATAACATGTTGGCATTTTTGTTTGACTCATGACATGTTTATTTTAGAGTTGTTAATGATTTTTATTATATTAAATTGTTTGAATTTTGAAGTGGATTGTTTATATATATATATATATATATATATATATATATATATATATATATATATATATATATATATATATATATATATATATATATATATAAACAATTTGGTTTGGTTTTAAATATTTGTTTTCATTGAATTTGAGTTAATTAAATTTATTAACTGATATTTGGAAAACGAAACAAATTAGCCCAACATATTTTGTCCAACCAAAACTAGGATGGTACGGGCTTATCTGCCATACCAAAATGGGTAAAAATTCTAACTTGTCACGTTATAAACAAATTGATAGGTGAGCTTGTCAACTCTTTCTTTGTTTTTATTATTATTATTATTATTATTATTATTATTATTATTATTATTATTATGATTTTAATTTTGTATTTTTAATATTTGTTATATATATATATATATATTTAAACTACATTTAATCTTATATATTTTTTAAGTTTTTAATTGATTAAATGTCTCTAATAAGACAATTTAAAATTATTATTACTTTTATATGTTTAATTACTTTATTAAAATTAATACTAGAAACTTAATTTGTGAATGTTAATAATTTAAGTTACAAAAATATTATATATTTACATCCTTTAAAAAAATATAATACAAAAAGTTAAAATAAAAGTAATACAATAAAAAGTAGAACTAAGGAAAATAAGTTAATTACCTTCAACAACAAATTCATGCCAATTAGAAGTGTAGATAATTGTTCTACATTCTCAAATAAAAGGTTATTCCAATATTTATTAAGGATTCGAGAACAAATACTAAATGTAGATTCATATGCATGTAATTAGTGGAATGCTTAACAAATCTCTAACAATTATGGGTTATTCTTACACTATTCTAACACATCCATTTGCTTTAAAAAAATCAAAATCTAGAATTGGTTCATCCAGGTGAGTGTCAAATTATGTCCTTTAAAATTTATTATTTAATTAAAGCTTGTGCACTTTCAATTAGTAAAATGCATAATGAACAAGTGCAATAAAAATGAATTGAAGTAAATTAAAAATAAACCACTTGCGTAAAAAAAAGTACATAAAACTCTATTTTGGAACATGCATAATGAACAAGTGTTTTATAATTAGATTTTATGTAAATAAAGTACCAGAGATATGTCATTGTACATAAAACTCTAATTTGGAACATGTTACACTCAACAACCAGTTAAAATAATTGTTGTAATAAATAACATATTAATTTATTGAAAAACGTCAAAGAGAAAAAATTTAAGTCATAGTTTATTTAATTTTGAATTAAAGAGAGAGACGAATAAGACTTTCGAACGCTTTTAATTCAAATTTTCTTTAGATAAGAGTCTAAAGTTTCCGCCCCACTCACTTTTCAGAACTGAGTTGAATGATACATATTTCTTCTTAAATAATTTTGAGATCGTTGACGAACGAATGGTTTTTATTTTGAATATTCGATTAACTTGTTCTTCAAAATAAATACTAAATAAATTATAAAATTTTAATTTAAAGTGCTCTTAAAAATATTTATCTATATTTATTCTTATTATTATATAAATAAATTCTATTAATTAATTATTGAAATATTTTATAATTTTTCTATCAGAATAATGTCTTCCATAACAAGTAATAAAAAAATTAATGTATATTATATTTTAATATTTCACATCGTGTACTTGTTTTTTATTTGTTACACGTCAATAATAGAAAGGATGATCAACATCTTATAAGTAAAACAAAATATTTAGTTTAAATAAAATCATTAGATTCTAAAAATAAGATAATGGGATATTAAAAACTTATCCAAGTACTTTATTTTTTTCATTCAACTATTCAAATATGCAACACACAGTGTCACATCGGTAAAATACCCGCCAAAACAGGGGCAGTAAGGTAATTGAGATTTGGAACAAGAAAAAAACAGTGATGCTGTGTAGTCTTGGTCCTATGTCCTTGCACACAAAGATTGCATACACAGATTCTTTCTTTCTCTTCTCACTGAACTCACACAACCACTTTGTCTGTCTCTTTCTCACTCACACACTCACAGTGCTGTGTATGCTTTTGAGTAATGCTTGGATCTGAAGCCACACAAATCCAATACTCTCTTAAGCCAGAAAAGACAATTGGGTAAGCATTTTTTTTTCTCTTATGTGCTTCTTTAATTACCAACAGTGTGCTTCTTGTTCACTTCTTCTTGTCCTGATCTTCTACCCCCAGAAGATCCTTTTTCTTCCTACTCTTACTTTGTCAATGCAAGGTGTAAGATTGCTGCTTCTGGATTCTGCATTGTGCTTCTCAATATTTGGTTCAAAATTTTTATTTTTTTCTTGTTGGGGTTGACATTGACTGTGATGGTTTTCCTTTCTTCTGGTGATGTCATTGAGGTTGCCACTGTGTTGATTGTGATCCTTCTGGCTCTTGTTCAATTTTCATTCGGAGGAAGTGGTTTCTGTGTTTTGTTTTTAATTGTTGGAGAATGCTTCTGAAATGCGTGAAAATTTTGTAGATTTAGAAGAGGGTGTGTTTGTTTTTTCTTGGTAGTTTCTGGGTTTTTTACGTTTACAGTTCATAGAGGAGCGGTGGCTTTTTTTTTTTCGCGGGTGCATTCGGTTAAAGATAAACTCATTTTGTTCAATTGTAGTGATCCTGTTAGGTATGTTTAGTTTAGTAGGTATAAGATTATGCTTTTGTGCTGAGTGGATTCAAGATTTGATGGTCAGAGAGTTTCTAAGCAGATACAATTCATTCAACCCGACAATTATTTTTTCTATAGCAAACAACTTAGCATGAGGATTTGTGCTTCTTTTCTTGTAAGTTTTTATGGAGAATTTGTCTAAACATAGCATCAGGACATTTCTGGTGTTTCATTCTTTCATGAGAATCTTCTCTGTACTCATAATTGTGAGTTTTCCATTTTCTGCTTTTTGTGTCTGTGGAATTGGATGAATCAATGGGTACTGGCTTGTTTCTTGTGTCTAGATAGATATGTTTTTCTCTGTATTTGGGAAGAAGATAGGAATTTTGTATGATTATTTTCCCCTTTTGTGCAGGCTAGGTTGTGCGTGAACTTCAATGGCGGCTACTGATGGTCAAAATCCTCTTCTTGATGAAATCACCTGCGGTTCATTGTTACATAAGCTTCAGGTAACTTATGCTTTTCATATATCTTACTGCAGGCGTGCATGGTCTACAAGACAGTGAGGTTATCTTGATTTACTGCAGGAAATATGGGATGAGGTCGGTGAGAGTGATGAGGAGCGAGACAAGATGCTCCTTCAGATAGAGGAAGAGTGCTTGGATGTATACAAAAGAAAGGTTGAGATGGCTGCCAAGTCAAGGGCACGGTTACTTCAATCCTTGTCTGATGCTAAACTTGAACTGTCTAGTCTTTTATTGGCTCTTGGTGAAAACAGTTTCACTGGAATGGTTAGTGACTAATTATATGCAACAAACAATAACTACTGATATAACTTAGTGATGCATTTAAGTACTGAACTGCTAATCTAGTTTCCTGTGCAATTTTTTGGTTTCTTTGCAGCCTGACAAGACTTCAGGTACTATTAAGGAACAACTTGCAGCCATAGCACCAACACTTGAACAGCTTTGGCAACAAAAAGAGGAAAGAGTAAAGGAGTTTTCAGATGTACAGTTACAGATCGAACAAATATGTGGTGAGATAACTGGGGACTTTAACCCTGATCAGACTGGATCAGGATCATTTACTGTTGATGAGTCTGACCTTTCCTTGAAGAAGTTGGATGAATATCAATCTCAACACCAAGAACTTCAAAGGGAAAAGGTAACTTTGCTATATCATCACATAATCTATCGGTTGGTAAAAGGTTGAAACTTTTGTTTGATTTGCTAAACGATACATTGAGGATTTTTGTTTTTTTTACTTTGTAATGCCTTGCAGAGCGAGAGGCTGCACAAGGTTCTTGAATATGTGAGTACAGTGCATGATCTATGTGCTGTCCTTGGCATGGACTTCTTTAGTATTGTGACTGAAGTTCATCCAAGCTTAAATGATGCTGTTGGTGTTCATTCCAAAAGCATAAGCAATGGCACACTAGCTAAACTGGCTAAGACAGTCTCTGCCCTGAAAGAAGATAAAAAGCAGCGGCTACACAAGGTAATGCATTTAGAATTATGTTATTCAGTTGTTTTGTTTCCTTCATTCATGCATTTAGAACTATGGCTACAGTGAATATCTGCTTCGAAGGTTAATAGTTATAGCAAACCAGTGTTTTTATTCATGTTTGCATGGCATTACCATAAATTCTCACTTTGGCTCCTCAGCAATGATGATATCATCTTGAAACATGGTGTATTTCATTTTTCTTGACTTCTGATCTTCTATGTGTGTGTGTACATACATTTGACTTTAACCAATTCGTCCTTTGCAGCTTCAAGAATTAGCTTCTCAGTTGATTGATCTGTGGAATCTAATGGATACCCCTACAGAGGAAAGGAGACTATTTGACCATGTTACTTGTAATATCTCAGCTTCTGTAGATGAAGTCACTGTTCCCGGTGCTCTTGCTCTGGATTTGATTGAGCAGGTAAAAATGATTTTCTGATGCTTACAAACTCATGTTCCAAAATGATGCTAACTGATTTTCTCTTGTTCTGTATGGTGAAGGCTGAAGTGGAAGTTGAAAGGCTTGATCAGCTGAAAGCCAGCAAGATGAAAGAAATTGCTTTCAAGAAGCAAGACGAGCTTGAAGAGATATATGCCCGTGCTCATGTAGAAATAAACCCTGAAGCTGCTCGAGGGAATATTTTGTCATTGATTGACTCTGGAAACATTGAACCATCTGAATTACTGACTGACATGGATAAACAGATAGCTGCAGCAAAAGAAGAAGCTTTAAGCAGAAAAGAAATATTGGACAAGGTTGAGAAATGGATGTCTGCGTGTGAAGAAGAGAGCTGGCTTGAAGACTACAATAGGGTACTTATAATCAACCATCTTCATTCTATGATCGAAGTTTGCATCTTTGTTGGGAAAGTTGAAGTAGATAAATAATACCCTTTTAACCTGGATTGTTAATTTTCCCTGACATTACATTGTAAAACAGGATGAAAACAGGTATAATGCAAGTAGAGGTGCACACATAAACCTCAAACGTGCTGAGAAAGCTCGAATACTGGTCGGCAAAATTCCAGGTATGTGTTGAATGAAAATAAACTATCAAGTTTTACACTTGAGATGTATATATCTCGGCGTAAGGAGGGTGTGTTGAAAGTCTCACATTGACTAAAGATATGATCAATTTAGAATATATATATATATATATATATATATATATATATATATATATATATATATATATATATATAAGTGGGACCTCATCTTATAAGCTGATTTTGTAGAGTTGAGTTAGGTTTAAATCACTTCTTTAACATAAACAACCACCAGAAGCTATTGTTATTTTCTTCAAGTCAGAATTGTCAGCATTAGATTTAAGCCAACCAAGTAGATGCAATGCATTGACAAATCCATTCAGATAGTAGTGTACTATCATAGTTTTCTGGCATGCATGAACACAAAATAATTGATCATGTTTTTTCTTCTTGGGGTTGGAAACTGCAGCTTTGGTTGATACATTGGTTGCTAAAACTCGCACTTGGGAAGAAGTACACAACATGTCATTCACATATGATGGTGTTCCTCTCCTTGCTATGCTGGATGAATATGCCATGCTGAGGCATGAACGACAAGAGGAAAAACGAAGGATGAGGGCAAGTTTCAATGATGTTATGATTACAATAACTGATTATTTCTGTTCATTCGTATTTCTGCTGATTACTCATGAACTGAAAAAAGTTCTTATGATGTTTTGTAGGACCAGAAAAAGTACTATGAACAGCAAAGCACAGATCAGGAATCTGTGTTTGGTTTAAGACCTAGTCCTGCAAGGCCACTTGGCAACAAGAAGGTAGTTGGCCCTCGACCAAACGGTACTCCAAATAGACGGTTATCTCTTAATGTTCATCAAAATGGAAGCAGGTCCATAACAAAAGATGGAAAAAGGGATAATACTAGACCAGTTGCTCCCCTTAACTATGTATCAATATCAAAAGAAGATGCTGCTTCTCATGTTTCTGGTACTGAACCAGTCCCAACATCACCCTAGTGAAATATGTATTTTAGTCCCATAATGTCATTTTTGTATCATTGTCATACTACTACTGCTGCTGCTTTAATCTGTTAGAAAATGTACTGCATAATTGACAAGTAATAGGAGAGGAACTCTTTTTGAGATGTGTATCTTACATCTGCCATTTAGAGGTTTTCTGAATACATGTTGCTTTATCCTTTTCTTCTCAAAAAATTAGTAACCGAGAGAGTTTCATATGATTGATTGAGTGAACCAACTGTTATGACATGCATTTTACATATTCTGCTTATTCACATTGCTCTATGCTTATTTAGAGTGGGATGGAATAATAATTCTAAATTTCATACTGTAAAATAAGATGAAATAGGGTTTTGGGATTAATCACCCTTGTGTAAACCCTACACAAAGGACAATTTATTTTTATATTGATAATGGACCAAATCCCAGAAATACATAATGGGCTGAGTCCAACTATTAAACACAATATTATATCATCTAACACTCCCCCTCAAGCTGGTGCATACAAATCGTATGTACCAAGCTTGTTACAAAGATAATCAATTTTAGGTCCTCGAAGAGACTTAGTGAAAATATCTGCTAATTGATCACTTGAGTTGACAAACTCGGTCTTGATGTCCCCGGATAGGATTTTTTCTCGAATGAAGTGATAGTCAATTTCAATGTGTTTGGTCCTCTCATGAAAGACAGGATTAGAGCTAATATGAAGAGCAGCCTGATTGTCACATATGAGTGTCATTTGAGTGACATCTCCAAATTGCAATTCTTGAAGCAATTGCTTAAGCCAAATAAGTTCACATGTGGCTAAAGCCATAGCTCTATATTCCGCTTCTGCACTAGATCTTGCTACAACACTTTGTTTCTTGCTCTTCCAAGAGATCAAATTACCACCAATTGAGACACAATATCCGGAAGTAGATCTTCTGTCGGAAGGAGATCCTGCCCAGTCAGCATCTGAATAACATACAACTTTTGTATCAGAGTTGGAATCATATAGTAAACCTTTTCCAGGAGAGCTTTTGATATACTTTAATATGCGAATGACTGCATTCCAATGTTCTTCACATGGGGAATTAAGGAATTGACTCACCACGCTAACAGCAAAGGAAATATCAGGACGAGTAACAGTAAGATAATTCAACTTTCCAACTAACCGTCTGTACTGTTCAGGATCTGAGAAAGGCTCCCCCTGTTTAGGTAGAAGTTTAATATTAGGATTCATGGGTGTTTCTACCGCTTTAGAATTCATTAACCCAGTTTCCTCCAGAATATCCAATGCATATTTCCTCTGAGATATGACAATACCACTATTGGATTGTGCTACTTCAATACCCAAGAAATACCTGAGTTATCCAAGATCTTTGGTCTGAAAATGACGACAAAGATGTTGCTTTAAGAGGGAGATGCCAAGGTTGTCGCTTCCTGTGAGAACAATGTCATCAACATACACTATTAAGTAGATACATCCAGCACTGGAGTGACGATAAAAAACTGAATGATCCACTTCACTACGAGACATGCCAAATTGTTGAACAACACTACTGAATTTTCCAAACCAGGCCCGAGGAGACTGCTTTAGGCCATATAAAGATTTGTGAAGACGACAAACCAATCCAGAAGACTCCCCCTGAGCAACCAAACCCGGAGGTTGCTCCATATAAATTTCTTCATTCAAATCACCATTGAGGAATGCATTTTTGACATCAAGTTGGTGAAGAGGCCAGTGGCGAAGAGCAGACATGGCAATGAATAAGCGAACAGATGCCATCTTGGCCACTGGAGAAAAAGTATCACCATAATCCAAACCAAAGATCTGTGTGTAACCTTTGGCAACAAGGCGAGCTTTGAGACGGTCAACAGTACCATCAGGGCCAACTTTGATAGCATAGACCCACCTGCAACCAACAACAGATTTCCCGGATGGTAATTGGACGAGATCCCATGTTCCACTATGCCTGAGAGCACTCAATTCATCAAGCATGGCCTGACGCCAACTAGGGTGGGCTAATGCATCACCTAAAGATTTTGGAATTGACAAAGAGGAAATAGACGAAAGGCATGTATAGAAAGATGGAGAGATTCTATGATAACTCAAAGCAGCATAATGAGGAGAATGATTACGGGTAGAACGCATACCTTTACGAAGGGCAATGGGAAGATCAGACTCGATTGTTGGAACCGGAGGAGACAAATAACTCGACACTTGATGTGAGTCATGTGTTGGTGGTTGGCAACGATGTCTTCTGCAATAAACCTGAAGAGGTGGTCTATCCACAATAGGTACACTCGGAGGTGGCTGAGGAGAATCCGAGGTGGCACTGGAAGTGGGCACACTAGGAGGATCACACACAACAGGGATATCTATAGTAGTAGATGGTGTCTCACAACGAGAAGAGGGGTGTGTGAAGTAAAAAGAAGACTCGTCAAAGGTGACATTAGCGGAGATAAAATGACGGTTGAGGGAAGGAGAGAAACACTTATACCCTTTTTGTGAGCGGGGGAATCCTAAAAAGACACATTTGTGGGCTCTCGGAGACAACTTATCCAAGCCAAGACTAAAATCATGTGGACCCAAAGACTTTAAGAGGTAAAGGGTGAAGAGGGTCGTGAGGAAATAAAATAGAATGAGGAACTTGGTTATGCAAGACTGAAGAAGACATGCGATTAATAAGATAACAAGCAGTAAGAACCGCATCACCCCAAAAATGTGAAGGAACTGCACCATGAATTAAAAGAGTGCGAGTTGTTTCAATAAGGTGTCTATTCTTGCGCTCAACCACTCCATTTTGTTGGGGTGTATAAGCGCATGATGTTTGATGAAGAATGCCCTGAGAAGCCATAAAATGTTTGAAGGATTGAGAGAGATATTCACGACCATTATCACTCCGTAAATTTCGAATAGAAACCCCAAACTGTGTTTTAATTTCATGAAAGAATGATTGAAAAATAGAGAACAACTCAGAACGATTTTTCATTAAATATAACCAAGTACATCTTGAATAATCATCAATAAAAGTAACAAAATATTGAAAACCTAAAGTAGACTTAACACGACTAGGTCCCCAAATGTTCGAATGAACTAATGCAAAAGGGGACAAAGCCCGTTGTGAGACACTACAAGGAAATGAACTACGACTATGCTTTCCTAATTGACAAGACTCACACGACAAACTAGATAACTTGGACAAGCTGGGGACAAGTAGTTGCAGTTTGGCAAGGCTGGGATGACCAAATTGTGCATGAAGAAGGGATGGTGATTCCATAGCTGCGCCAACATGTGAAGGAGGACGAAGATGATACAGACCATGAGACTCACATCCGGTGCCAATCATGTGTCTCGAACTCCGGTCCTGTAAACAAACAAAATCTTTAGTAAAGGAAATAATACAATCAAGAGAACGAGTTAGCCGACTGACAGATAATAAATTGAATGGAGACCCAGGAACATAAAGAACATGATAAATGGATATGGATGGAAAAATATTAACAGTACCAACACCATGAGATGAGATTCTAGACCCATCAGCCATTGTACCTGAGGGTAAATGATCCGGACAAGACAAAGAAGAGAACAAAGATTTGTTACCAGTAATATGGTCTGTGGCGCCTGAGTCAAGAACCCAATGACCAAGAGAATCAGAGTGAGTCAGGCCAACGAATGATGTACCTGTGCGTGCAACAGAGGCAGATCTAGTGGAACTAGAACTCTGACGTTCCTCATACCATTTGAGAAAGTCGTTGAAAATGGCAGGGTGCCCTGCGGTATCAAATGAAGCAGGATCCACAATCGCTGATCGGGGAGGAGGATCAGAGTGAACTACTGCAGCAGACCGAGGAGGACGTCCATGTAGAGCATAACATTTGTCAATCTTGTGGCCTAATTTGCCACAATGGTCACACTTGGGTCGTCCCTTTCCCGGCTTGCGAGAACGATTGCGATCATCCCGCTGAGAGACCAAGACTGAGGAATCATCAGCACAAGTAGATGTATCAATGATTTGTTTTCTTGGCACACGTAAAAGGGCAGAACTAGTGGCAGTGAAGTTGGGCACAACAGGAGACCCCAAAATCTGGTCGCGAACATGGGAATATTCATCAGAAAGACCATGTAATGCCAACAACATAAAGAACTTTGACCGTTGCTCAAGTTCTTCAGCTGGAGTGGAGGCCGGAGGCAATAACTCATTAAACTCATGCAGAAGGGCATGAATTTTGCCCAAATATTCAGCCATGGGTCCAGGACTCTGCGGAGCAACAACCGTGAAAAGATCCTGACAAACACCATAAAGACACTGAGTGTCATTGGTGTATAACAACTTGGCCTGTGCCCAAACGTCTGAACATGTTTCATATGAACGAAACATTTGTTTCAGTGAAGAGTTAATGGTGGACTTAATGACGATGCATAATTGGGCCTCAATTTTCGTCCAGCGGGAAACTTCATCTGCAACAACTGTAGTTACACTCTGGGTGAGATGATCTTCATATCCTTGACTCTTGAGCCAAAGTTTGATATCGGATGCCCATGTTGCGTAATTTGTGCCATCCAACTTGTCAATGGATAAATGCACATTGACGTAGTTGGTATAAACAGAGGGTTCAGACAGCGGAGTGCTTGAAGATAACACACCCGAATTGGCAGCGGAAGAAGCCATAGAGGGAGAAACCCTAAAAATTCAAGGTGCTCCGATTGAAACAATAACCACAGATTCAGAAAGAGCTCAAGAAGGCGATTCAGGCGAAGTTGATCGGCGCAGAAAACGACCGGCGACGCGTCGTCACGCGCGGTGAAGAGGGGGCGGCTGCCGGAGCTTGCGACGGCGCGTGGAGGCGCGTGAGAACTCCGATGGCGGCGATCTCTGCGGCGTTGGAGTCGCCTGGCCGAGACGAACAAAACCGTCTGGTTGTTGGTCGAAACTGCAACTCCGGCGACGGTGGCGGCGGAGGCGACGGTGACGACGGCAGAAGCGACGACAATGAGCGGCGGTGGGACGGTGGCTGTAGTAAACTAACCTAAGCTCTAGACACCATATAAAATAAGATGAAATAGGGTTTTGGGATTAATCTTCCTTGTGTAAACCCTACACAAAGGACAATTTATTTTTATATTGATAATGGACCAAATCCCAGAAATACATAATGGGCTGAGCTCAACTATTAAACACAATATTATATCATTTAACACATACAAATGTTCTCACTTTGAATCTTGAATTGGAATTAGAAAACTTACAAATTTATATTTTCTAATTATGAAACTTATGATTATTATTGTATGACTTTTTGGAAATATGTTAGGGGTGTGCTCTCTTTCTTTATGCATAGGTGCCTTTCCCATCTTCTTCCTCCACCTTCAATGAAGCTCCTTCCTTCACCTCTACCAAAGTCTTACTCATCTCTTTCTTCTTCCTTCCCACCCTTTACTGTTCTTCTCCTTCATCTTGTATTGTATAATTCAAAATGTACTTTGTTTTGTATTTTAGTTTGTACAATTTGAAATGCATTGTATAATTCAAAATGTACTTTGTTTTGTATTTTAGTTTGTACAATTTGAAATGTATTTTTTTTGTTTTACATTTTAAATTGTATGGTTTGATATATATAAAAAAATATTCTAAATTGAATATTTAGAAGCATTATGAACTGTGTATTTTAGAATTAAAAATAAAAAAATGTTAAAGTTGGAATTTGAGCGTAAGCAGAAATTATGGAGGTACAAAAAGAAATACGGGGTTTTCTTCTACATTTTCAAAGTTTCTTCTGTACCTTTGTATTTTTTTTAAATCTAAAAATTTTCAAAATTTCTTCTATACCTTTGTATTTTTTTTAAATCTCAAAAATACCTCTTTGACCATTTAAGCAAAGTCACGTAAATTGCACCTCGTATAAGAAGAAAATATGGAGGTACAAAAATAAATTCAGGTTATCTTCCTGCATCTCTAAACTTTTTTTTGCACCTCCAAATTGTTTTTCAAATTTCAAAATTACCCTTTATCATTTAAGCACAATCACATAAATTACACTCCAAAATTAATTAATTCTGTATGTCAACTTTCAGTAAAGATTACTTACGGATGTCGATATATATTATCAAAAATTGACATCCGATATATATATATATATATATATATATATATATATATATATATATATATATATATATATATATATATATATATATATATATATATTATTATTATTATTATTATGAGAAGTCAATTTTTGAAATATATATATATATATTCATTCATATTTTTTAAATTTAAAGTTTAACTTTTTTTTGAATTAAATTATTTTAATATAATATATAAAAAAAGTTTATATATATAGATATAGATATAGATATAAATAGATAAATATTCCTTCATATTTTTTAACTTTAAAGTTTAACTTTTTTTGAATTTAATTCTTTTTAATATATTATATAAAAAAATTACATTTATATATATATATATATATATATATGTTAAATTTTATTTTTTAAATATATATTAAAAATACAAAGGAAATAAATCAAATTAAAAATACTTAAACGTCAAATTAAAAAAATATTAATATGTTTTAAAGTTTCTGTTTTCTAAATGTTAAATGTATTTATTTTATTTTATTTTTTATGTTTTCTTAGTTCTTAATATATATTTTAAAAATAAAATAAAATATTAATTTAAATTATTTTTTAATTTTATGTATATTTAA
This sequence comes from Vigna unguiculata, assembly GCF_037176805.1. NCBI lineage: Eukaryota > Viridiplantae > Streptophyta > Magnoliopsida > Fabales > Fabaceae > Vigna > Vigna unguiculata. The sequence continues at coordinate 33,267,523 of NC_140797.1, forward strand.
AAAAAGAAACTTTAAATTAAAAAGAATATATATATATATATATATATATATATATATATATATATATTTTGGAAGTGAACTTTTAGTATATATATATTTTCGGAAGTTGACTTTCAATATATATTTTTTTAGATATTTGGAAATTTAAATTCTTCACCGAATGTCGACGTTCGAAAACATCTTTATCAGAAGTTGACATCCGAAAATAAATTTAGAGGTGTGATTTGTGTAGCTTCTCCTAAATGATCAAAGGATACTTTTGGGTTTTAAACAATATTGGAGGTGCAGAAGAAATTATGGAGGTGTAGGATGAAATTTCTAAGAAACACAAACTTTGTTTTTACCTAATTTTTGGGTCTTGTAGCATTCACTTAGGTGGCTAACGATGTACCTAAGGGGGCTTCTCCCTGCATCCTCAAACATTCTTTTTGTACCCTAAAAAATTACAGTTTAGACCCTAATAAATTTTTTACCTGTCTCGATGGTTGAAAGAATTAAAACGCAATTTACTGCGGTTGGTCATGGGTTTATTATTGCACTACTGCACCCTAAAAAAATATTTTTGTTCCGTTCTTTCTTCTTTTTTCTGCTTCTGTTCTCTTGTTCTTTTGTCTGTTTCTTCTTCTGCTTTCTCAAATGGTCCCTCCCTGCTTTCAATCTCTTTCATTTGAAGGTACTCTCTCCAGTGGTGGTCCCCGGTAGTCCCTGCTTTGCTTTCCCTCATTCATACGTCGTTGAAGCTTCTCAAAGCTTTTCTGTTGAAAGTGTTCTCTTCCAGGTTATTATTCTTTCCACTTTCCACTTTAATGATGTTGTTATTACTGGATTGTTGAATGTTGTGTATTGCGAGTGATATAGTTGATGTTTTATTTTTGATTATTACGAATGTCGAGATTCATTTCAGGAAAATGGGAAACGGATGTGGACATCCGTTTTGAATTTTTTTTGTTTTTATTTGTATGAAACGGATGTCGAGATCCATTTCAGAAAAATGTGAAACGAATCTCAACATTCGTTTCAAAAAAAAACAAAAAAAAATAATGAAATAGATGTCGAGATCTGTTTCAAAAAAATGTGAAATAGATCTCAACATCCATTTCACAAAAAAACAAGAACAAAAAATAATGAATGAATGTCGAGATCCGTTTCAGAAAAATGTGAAACGAATCTCAACATCCGTTTCACAAAAAAACAACAAAAATTCGTGAAATGGATGTCGAGATCTGTTTCAGAAAAATATGAAACAGATCTCGACATCTATTTCACAAAAAAAAATAGTAAAATGGATATCGAGATCCGTTTCACATTATTTTTTCAACCACCAAGAAAGGTAAAATATTTATTAGGGTCAAAATTGTAATTTTTGAGAGTACAGAAGAAGTTTTAGGGGTGCAGGGAGAAGCCGATGTACCTAAACCTCTATATTTCAGCTTCTTCTTACTGCACCACCATAATTTCTTAGCGCGCTACCATAACCTTCCATAAAGGTAACTTTATGATTCCATGTTCTAAAATAAACTTTCTTCAATTTCTAGAATGTATTTTAGGAATTGGATTTTTAGAACAAGATTTTGAAATGCACAATACATTCAGGAAATTCTAGAACAATATCTCTAAAATAAGCTTTGTAAGGCCCCCTTTTTATTTCTGCCCTAAAGTTAGTGGGCTGCCCTTGTAAGTGGGCCTAAGGGCTGACCCAGCATATAAGATCCTACTATGTTGCCCTAATCCCCTACCCACTTTCACTCTTTCAGAATCGTAGCCGTCACCTTCCTTAGCGCCAAAAGTACGTTCTGCTAGGGTTAGGCACTTGCCGTTGTCGAGCTAGTTCGAAGTTGTCTCCTACTCCATGTAAGTACTATGCTAGCCATTCTCGTCTCCATTGTTCCTTTTCGTTTCTTTCCGTTAGGGCTTCCAAGTAACCCATATCGTGCTTCTGTTTCACTATCCTTTCAGTTCTTCCATTCGCTCCTTGAGCTGTTGTGCTCGTGCGTTCGGTGTCGAGGGAGTGTTAGGTCGTTTGCTAGCTTATTCCAGGTACGGGAAGCTGGAATCCTCTGTTAGTTTAGTGCGAGTATGCTGTTTTGTGTGCTTGGTGATTCTCTTTTGTGTTTACCTGTTGATTGGGATGTATGATACGGTGGGATTGTTGCTTGCGGTATGTCTTTGCGTCTGTTACAGGTGAAAACAGTGGCGAGCACTGATAAACTCGCCCAAGCGAGCTAGTCTTGCCTAGGCGAGATTAACAGAGGCTCGCCTAAGCCTTTTTCTCCACGAATGGTCGCCCAGGCGACCCGCTGTGACTTTTGAGCGAGCAGGCAACTCGCTCAGGCGAGAGGGATCTCGCTTAAGCGAGATCCCGCGTTGCTCATGCTCTTGTTCTTGCGCCCTCGCCTAGGCGGAGGGGGTGGCTCGCTTGAGCGAGACCCCTCAGCCTGAGCGAGGTGCTGGGCGAGACAGTGCTGCAATTGGATGTCTGTTTGTTCCTGAATGATCTGTTTTGGTTGAGTATGATTGTATGATGAGTGATATGTATATAAGGGAATATGAGGTATGTTTGGCATGATTCATGAATTGTGTATGACAGGTTGGGTATGGTATTGGCATATGAAATGAATGAGTGGTTTGGAACTAAAGGGACACGTGTTTAATATGAGATGAGGCCCTAGATTCATGGGGTGGTGATGATCAGAGGTATGGATTCGAAATATGATGCGTATGAGGAATTAATCTCAAGGGTTGGTATAGAAATGTAAATACGATTTTATGTTCGTTTATTGCTGAGCTATGAATGTTGGTCCGTGTCAGCGTATAAATTCCTTGGGGTCTCTAGGTGAGACCTCTGGGGTTGCGCTTCAGTGGTCGGGACGTAATTCCATGGCCCTTGTTAGTGGGTGTCCATGGTGGTGCCCCATCTGTATAACTAGGTAAGGATTCAAGGTAAGGACTGCATCCTGACACTCTAAGGGGCCAGTTAGTCTCACTTAGAGCGGACTGACCCCTGTGGTGAGAGTAGCAGGAGGCCTGAAATTCATCAAGGGCTAACCTTGTGGTGAGGGAGATTTGATTCATCGTAACACTTGTAACACATAGCTCAGGGGTGAGCAGCTCAGGGTCGAGCAGAGGTATCCACCACAAGTGCAAGCATCCGCTGAATCCGACCAAGTTATACGTATCCGGATGAGTCGAGTCGAGTCGTAGTGTATTGATTGAGAGTCATAACATGTTTGGTTGATTATTTGGATGTGAGATGACGAAAATGCTTTTGACTTTATGATGCATATGTTGTTGGCTCTAGCTTACCCGTTTCGTTGCATGGCTGTGTTGTATGTGGCTGTTCTTTCTTGCGATGATCATCGACTTGGTTGATGGGAGCAGATGGGCGAAGTTCTCGTGGTCAACAAGGGAATGATGATTCCACCGCTTAGCCGTCTGGGCTGGATCTTACACTTCTCTTCTTGATGTCTTTTTTAGGGCTATGGCCCCTGTATTCGTTGTCCTTGGATTGTAAACTCTTAATTAAACTGTTATCATGTTTTTGTTGGCATCGTGGTGTGCCTGGTCTTGTAGGGGTGATGTGGGGAACCCCAGGACTGCGTGATTTTACTATCTTATGTGTGACGTTTCCTTTAATTGTGTTTCTAAATTAAATGGGACGTTACAAGCTTTCCAAAACTATATAATATCTTTCAAAACAATATTTTATAATTTTTTTAAATGGTTTGATACTTCAATTCTTTAACTATAATATTTTATTCTATCTCGGATATCTCCTTATTATTATTTTCTTAAAATTTGACTTTTGGGGAAATATAAACTATTTGGTGGAAGGTCTTACAAGTTTTAACACTTAGGAAAATTAAATTCAAAAATATGTTAAAATTTTAACACTTTTTAAAACTTTTTCTCAAAAATGATATTTCAAAAAATAAAATAAAAGGTTCATTAGTATAAGGACTGGGAATAACACTTTCCATTAATTTTTTATTTTCACAAGTTGAGCCTGAGATAAATATTGTGGCCCAATATATAAGGAGAACAATTACTTCGTAGATTTATTTTTGCACCTCAGTTATTTTTTTTTCTTCCATGAAATTTATTAAAAGTTAAAAATGTCCTTAGAACACATTTAATGCATGCATTATAAGAGTTCTAATATATTTTTGATGAGTTTTACCAGTGTTACCACATATTTATGATCTGACATTTACTCTTTTCTTCAATAGTTTCATAAAATTTTATTTAATGACATATTATTTACAATTTAACTTAAAATATTTAATATTAATTTTATTTTATTAATATTTATTGTGAATGCTTTTTTCTAATTTATTGTTTTTAATGTATAAGCTTTTTTAATTATATAATTTGTAAATATATTACAGATTAAAAAAAGTCAAAATGTATTACTAAATTAAATATATATATATATATATATATATTATTTACATAATCTAAAATATATTTTTAATTTGTAAATATATTTTAAATTATATAATTAAAAGTAAATTTAGAACTTATAAACAATTGAAATTATGAATTTTGAGAGTGGGAGAGCGCATGCATGGTTTCAGTGTGACCATGATCCCATGTTTGAATAGAACCGATCGAAAACAGTCTCGATTTTCTCAAACAGTGACAATACTTCCTTAATTCTTTCTTGTCTCTGAGAAAAACCTGATTCAAATGGACAAAGTGAATCGCATCTGGTCCAGGCCGAGGAAAAGAAACACAACATTAATTTTAACTCTTTGTCCTTAAAACCCGAAACACGAGAATAATACCCACCTGTGAAGAGACAGAATGCGGGTCATATCGTCACTGTCATTGGACATGAGACGAGGTCGGAGAATTCAGACGAATTCGGACAAAAGCTAAAGGACATAAGAGAACACAGTAATGATAAAAAAAAAAATGGTCATTGAGATTCTAAGAGTGATTGATAAAAAGATGTATCCAACTAGGTAAATTCAGAATTTATAATTAAATTTCTGGGTTCAATATTTTAAAAGTAATGTACACTTTTTTTTTTAATTTATAATATAATATAAAATATATTATTTTATTTTTTAAATTGTACAATTTGGAACTTACTTATTCTAATTATGGATAATGCAGTTTAAAAGATTATATTTAATCTTTCAAAATATATAATCCAAGATATTAAAACTTAATTTATTATTTTAAATTTTACAAAAAATTAAAATAGTTATTTTAAAAGGAATGAAGCTCACATGAAGCTCACTATCATACCAAATGTTTCTAATGTCCTAAATTATTTGGACTTAAAAAGTTTATCAATAAGTCCATCTAATCATTGTTTGGAAGCATAACAAGAAGATCAAAATTTAAATAATATACTTCCATTAAGTTCTAAAGCTTGTTACAGAATCAACTATCTTAAACCTAAATCTTGTTCTATCTCTAGTTGAGAATGATGTAAAAGAATTTAGGCTTTAGAAATCCAAACTATTGCTGAATAATCATTAATCTGATCAATAAAATTTTAGCTAAACCTAATGGGTTGTTTTTCCATGGAGTTTCAACCATTCACTGTATTTTTTTTTTTCTAAATACTTATTAGTCCAGCATGTAATAAGAGTGAGAAATTCAGTAAAACATTGATTTTGGTTAATAGTGAATCATGTAACTCTACTACTGAGAAATTCAATAAAAAACTTACCCCACATCATATGTATGAAAAAAATTTACACCATGTTTAAGCCATAAACTTTTACAAATTTACATTACCATCTAATCATAACAATGAATAGGTAATCTAATAAAACAGAAAATTTTCATTGGAAATTTATGCGAAAAAATCCGCTACATCTAAAAGGAGAGACACATTTGTTACAGCAAGGTTATCAACTACTGTCTTAATCCCTTTGTAAACAAAGTACAGAGTGTAAGGATATTCTGATAAAATTAAGTAACTCCCTTTGGATTTTAGTGTTCATATTTTAGCAACTTGAGAGAAGCTTATGATTCTGTTATGTCTGCCTTTACACTTTTCATCATGATTATGTCGGATAACGCAACAACTGACTCTTGTTGTAGCAGTTAGGACAAGGTGACAGTGGTTGCATGTTTTGGCTCCTGAAAGAGTGGACAAAAACCAACTATCTTCCAAAATTCTGATACCAATGTAACCTCAGGATCTTACTTATCTCATTGAATCAATAAAAAACATGCAGAATCGTTCCAATTAGAAAGACTTTCTTCTGATATATGCATCTTCAATGTCTTCTTTCCCATGACAGTTTTGTTGAGGGGACATTTTCTTCGACAAAAAACTGTTGCACCTTTCACTGGTAGCCATGGTGTAATCACCCCTCTATGCTTCAGATGCATATTCAGGATTGCATGCAGATTCCTCTGCATATTTCTCTGCTAAGATCCTTTCTGTTTAAAGCCAACAAACAAAGTGACATGCTACATTTCCATCACTTTTCTTAAGGTTTATATATTCTGGTGATATTCATTATTTAATGTGTTCATCTTTTTATTCCATGACAAATGTGTTGGGTGGTTATAATTCAGTTAATTTATAGTTAACCAATGATTGTACTGGTTTGTTATTGTTAGAATATGTGTGCATGCATGGTTTTGGACACTTAATTAGAATACATAATAAAATATTCTTCTTCACCACTTCAGAAAAAGTGAGTATTTCAGCAAACAACAATGATATTTCAACACTTTTTTGAACTCAATAGAATGAGAAAAGCTAATAATATATTCCTTCACAAGCTTTTATATTACTTGTACATTGTTGAAAACTACAGAGTTATATGAGTTTACTACTTATTTAATGAATCTTACAGTATCTTTCAATACACTTTCACCAAAAGAGAATGTGCTACATGTTTTAGAGGAAATGTTATTTAGACTCTTCTTTACAAGATTATTTTGTAAGAAAAAAAAAAGAAGATAACCGGTTAGAATGCATTTTTCAAAAGATCATCTTGAAAAACAGTATAAGAAATAAGAATGATATAAAGAAAATGTATTAATAACATTAATGCATGGTTAAAGTTATTATTTTAATTAAACCTTGTGAACTACATGCATGGTATAACATATGATTTTATTATAATTTATACCGTAACTGAATTCTGGCTCATCATCCTAGAATTTATCCCACAGATATAACAACAAAAGTCCATGAAAAGCACAGAAGACAAAAAAACTTTGTATCAGCCTGAAAAGCTAAGGAATCTCCACAGTCCAAGGACCACAATTAGCTGTCTATTTTTAACTTAGAATCAAAATATTGTGCCATTTGTTTGTTTCCAAATATTGAGGTGCACACCCTTTATGTTGCAGTCTGTACAAATTAAAGCACCTGATACAGTGTGATACCGCATTTTTTCACCTTGCCTAGGTCAACCAATGCACTCTACACAATACTATATGCTTAATTATGTTGGTCATAAAATCAATATTTGAAGATAAATATTCAAATTATCTGGTGACTGTTTGTCCAATGAGGTATAGGTTTCAGTTTTTGAAAATTCTCATACTCTTGATCAACTTGATTGTACTACTAATTAACATTTTTACATATGATTTCCCTTCTTTTACCTTTGACATGAAATCGATTCAAAGATACGATAATCAAATATAATGATATTTTAACCCACTTTTAACTCACCATTTTTATCACCCTTAAATATTCACATCACATTACTTAAGCAAATCAAAATAAATAATTGAAAAATGATTAAAATGGTGGGTTAAAAATGAATAAAAAAAAAATGAATTAAAATATCATTATCTTAGTGAAATAGAATAGTTCTGAGTGGAATATGCATTTTAAGGTGTGCCATAATAATATATGCATTAAATATGGTGAGTGAAGTTACAATACATTAGTTGAGTCACTTTTGTACCTATAAATACTCTTGCAATGTGTGAGGCTTAATCCAAATCAATGGATAAAATTTGAAGTGGGTTTACTTTTGTATTTTTCCTGCTCCACCAAATCTCCTTTGTTTATATGAGATTATTCTTGTGTCTGGGGACTAAAGTTTCTCTTTGGATAAGCCTTTGAAAGTTAAAAAGATTGATCATTAAAGTAAATAAAACGGGGTTTAATTTATTGACAAGATATCAGATATCAAGTAAGAAGAACAAAATAATAAACTTTATATACTAATGCGCAGAAGGGTAAAATATTATCATTTTGTATACTCCAGAGGTGAATTTTGAAGAGTGATATGTGGCACAGTATAGTTTCTTTCTTCTGATTCAATATAATTGTGAATTTAGCAGACACGTGTCTGTATGTCTCTGCAACTGATCCTTCTCTGTAGCATATATAAAATGTCAAAGTTGTTAAGGTCTAGTTGGAGGTTTTGAGAAGAGTGCAAGGTGCCTTGATGTTGAGCCCTTTTGATGGATTGTGGTGCCATTAGATTCATATCTTTTCCTGCACCTTATTTAATGGACATGATAATGTGGGATTTTAATAAAGAGACTTTACACTATCAGATGCGTGGAGGGAATGAAAAGTCAGGTGATGCTTCATTTGATATTTTCTGTTTGCTTCAAGCGTATGTTCTGTTTTCACTTCTCTTCTTTTATTGAGGTTATCATTTGTTTTTTCTACCAGTTAGATTTTGCAGTTCTCAGCATTGCACAAGACATGGTTGATATGATTTAACATAATCACGTGGTAAAGTAGGAAACTGGCTACCTTAGAGATGAGAAAGCAAAGAAATAATTCAAAGCCTTTGAAAAGAGAACCACGTTTCCACGTTTCAATAATAACATCACTAAGCAACCCAATATATGTCTAATTATTAGTTTAGAAATCAACGTTATTGGTACAACCCTTCATATAAATTGTGCAATAACATCTTTCATGTATATTATGTTGCAGGTGCGTCAAATGTCTTGGGGCAGAAGTCAGGTAGGTCGAATTATAATTGAATCATAACATTTGAGCTCATTTTTAAAAAGAAAGAGTTACGTTCTAAGTAACCGTTATAATTTTTAGTCTAGTGGTAAATATTCGATCAAACATATTATATTATGTCATAATGATAGCGATAGAGAGATATAGTTAAAGAAACATATGTTTTATATGTACTTGCGTATATGTTTTATAGCAGATCTAGTGAGTGTGGCATGAGTTAATGATAATCATGCAATCTTAAGTGGATAATTGAAACTGTTTGACTTAAACACGATCTTAAACTTTTGTTATATGTTAAGATTAGTTCCTTTTGTGCTATCACCTGGTATACTTTTTATACACATATTATTACATGTGATAGAATGAGATGAGATAATTTTGACCAATACCATTCTTAAGCATGATAAGATTAACTTTTTTCTGTTCTTGCGACCTCGTATGATTTGGTATGTCTCCTATGTAATAGACATAGTTGTAAGTGATAAACACAAAGAAGAAAGGAAGAAGTGACTCATCATTCATCAAATGACATATTCCATACTCCAGTTTGTTAGTACAGAACATTCTTGCTGCTTTCACAAAACAAGGACATGTACATCCACACTGTGAAAAGCTGTTATTTCAGATAACACGAGGAAAGCTTTATCTTTTGATCCAAAGGGAACACAAGTCAGAAAGCATATGATGTGTAGAAAGTGCAAGAACACAGAAAAACACTCATAAGAGAGAAAAAAAAAATAGAGGCAGCAAGTGCTGAACCCTCTTTTCTGTCTCTCTCATGTGTGTTTTGACTCTTCCTATGAAATAAAAAGTGCAAAAACAACACACGAAAAGAAATAGTAAGAGAACTAGATAAGCCATTTTCCTTCTCCTCTTGTTGTGTCCAAAGGGTCTTTTTCTTCTTTGTCTCTCATTATCATTGAGCAAAAGAAAGGGATGCAACTATGTGAAAGAACTGTAACTGCTCCAATAACTCCTTGCCATGGCGTGCTGCTCTACGTTCCACTCTGAGAAACAGTTCTTCACTAAGCTTGTCACCAATGTGAGCTTCAACAAGAACACCAGACACACTCCTGCAGGTGTTGGCAAGGGCCTTTCCTACTTCTCTAGCATCACCTGGCTGGTTCACCACAAGAGGGCTTCCTCCTTTGAACACCTCAAGCTTGTTTATGGCAAATGAACCATCAGATTCAACCACCTCCTTCACATCTTGCAGGCTTGGTGCATAAACTGGAATGTTGAAGCTGTCTCTTTTCTCACTGCTAATTAATCCCTGTGATTAACAATATGATTTAGTCCATGTTCCATACACACATGTCACATCTCAATATACATGAAAGAAAATATCATATTCTTTATTTGGTTGAAAAGGGTTTTGAAAACAGAACAAATAAGTGTTTGATACAAAGTACAGCATTTAATGTAAGTTTTTCATTTGATACTTTTTTACTTTAAACCCCTCACATACACTCTACAAGCAATGGTTAGTATTTACTGCTTTTCAAGGTACAGATACAAATCATTAGGTGAAAATAGATGAGAGGAATGGAAACATATCCTAGTTGTCTTGCTTTAAGCTACGATGATGATTTTGTGTGTTCTAAACATCGAAAACCTAATTTGTTGGCTAATATTATGATAGGTAGCAGCTAATTATTATTTGTGCCGACATGATGATGAATGCAAGGATGGGTAAGGGTAGCTTGATGGAGTTGGGGTGGCCATCAAACGGTTGAGATAAACTTGTTTGAATGATGAGAAGTGAAGTGAAAAATTGACAATAATAAGCTATTACATTATTATTGTGACGCCTACAACAATTGATTGTTTATGTTTTTTACTTTATCCCTTTTCATCTCCTCTAATGTGTCTTAAAGTTCTTTTTGGTCTGCCAATGACAGATATGTAAGACTATGTGGTTCTGATGTGCATTCTTCACTGTTTTGACACACAATGCACGCATAAAAATGTTGTTAATATGATATAATATGATATAATTACCTCTTGGACAAGATCATCCCAAGCATCCTGAAAGTGGGTCCCAAATAGGAGTCCTGCCCCACCTTGGTCTGTGGGGTCCACAGAAGTTCTGCCTAAGCAAACCAAGAACATGGACCCCCCTCTCTTCAATTCCACAGACCTTGAACTCAAGAACCCAGCCAAGTCTGAACGAAATTGTTTTCTGTAAGCTTTTGCTGTGATCTCACTAGCACCATGGATGAACACCCTCCCCTTGTTGTATGCACTTGACCTCTTCTCCATCACACATTCTGGTACCTATGTTCCATAAGTAAAAGGTTGTTTAGTCATTCATTCATGTTGGATCAATCATGTTCAAATACCATCTGACACTGTGTTTGGAAATGCATGGAGTTGAATAAAAAAGTGTGAGCTTAATTCATTAATATTCATTCCATGCATCGAAAAATAGTCCAAATACGTCATTATGTTCCTGAAATATGATAATAAGTCCTTAAAGAGCATGCTTCTGTTGCACCAACTTTGGACCATAAGTTAGGACTTGGCCTTCCAATTAATGCATTACAAATATAACGGTTTTGTTACGTTGTCCTCGGGAACTGGCAAATATTTTTGTTTTGTTTTTATTTTTGTCGCAGAAATTACTGCATAGACTACTATTAATGGGTTAGTGGTAAAAGTTTTCAAGAGTTTTATGATACCTTTAAGTTTGAATTCTATAATCAAAAGCTTAGCAAAAAGAAAGAAAGAAAAGCAGGAGCATGATCTGAAAAATAATACTATTAATTTGTGTGATTTAACTGGTTCAGGTGGAATAACGAGTTCAGCAAACAAAATGATTAGTTTAATGAAAGATATTAGGATTAGAAATGAAATCATTTATATGCTACCTTTTTCTTTAAAACAAACATAACAAAAACAAAACAGGAGTCTGACATGATTACTTTTCCCTGCAATGAACTTTCAAATGAAAATATCAAGAGAAGAAAGAAACAAAAAATAGAGAGAGAAGGAAAAGTGATACACTAACACTACACTACCAATTAACAAAAAGTTTTAATCCCTCAATTCTTTCATATAATTACCTGAGATAACCAATGCAAGGAAAAGGCTGAGTGGAAAACATCAATGAACCTTGCCGGAAAAAGTCTCCGGTAGAAGGAGCCAGGGACGCCGGCGGCGAAGTAGGCACGGTGGTTGGTGGCGGCAAGGCACTCCTCCATGCTAACTCCATAGTTGGCTAAGGGAGGAAGGAGCTGGAAGAGGGTGTTGAAGTCATTCCCAGGAAGGTCTGAGAAGAAAGCAGAAAACTCAGGAGGTTCTGATCCTAAAGCCTCATAGCGTTTGATGATGTGCTTTATGATCACATCCACCACATTGATGGTGTTGCTGCCACATGAACACCCCAAATCCACCACCACAAAAGGGATATTAGGGTCTTGAAGTTGAACTCCATCTAGGGCTTCTTTCAGAAGGTGATGCATGGACTTGGCATGGATGGCCTGCATAGAAACCACACACACCAAATGTTAAACAACAACTTCTAATGATTTTATATCAAACTCTACATACAAAAATAGAATAAAAGTTAACAACATATTTAAAAAGTTTCATCTTTTATGAAACTTTAATGGTGATTACAACTATTCACGTATAATTCTATAGTCAATATTTAATACTTCTGTTAAACAGTACTCAGTTTGGAACATTTCTTAAAATGGAAGAAAATGGAGAGAAGAGAGAGAGTACCTGAGCTTGGGAATTGTTGGCGTAGCTTCCTTCACCTTTGCCTCCTTTCATGCTAAGCAATCTCTCAAGCTCCATGTTGGAAACAACAACATTGTCTGGCATGGCGGCAAGTGAAGAAAAGATGAAGAAAAACAAGGAAGAGAGTGAAGGATATATAGTGTGAGTGTGTGTAAATGGTGGTGGGCGATTGTGTCTGTGTGATAGGTAAAATGAGAGACAAGAGAGTTAATATATATAGACAAAGGAAGAGGAGACTGTTATCAATTATATTGTTATATGTCTGCTAATTCTCTATATTCTATCATCTATAGCCTCCTTTTTACTGCTACATAGATTACAACAAACAAGAAGTTATAAGTACTAGAAGATGCAACAATTATTATGCACTATACTTCACAGGGAAAAAATAGGAAAAATGTTTTTTTTTTTAGATTTTGACGACTATTTAACAATTATTATAAAGAAAAAATAATCTTAACAAAAATTAATTTTTATATTTATAAAAAAATAGATAATAAATAATAATAAGGATAGTGTCTGATAGTAAAAAAAAAGTGTAATGTAAAAATATCGGTGTCCAAAACAATAATAATAATTTACAATATTAATAAAAAATTCCTTTTTTATTTTTATCACTGTAATTCTTTAAGTGGTTGTTTATTTATTCTCAACCAATTTGTAAATTAAAATAATTATTTTATTATTATATTCCTTATGTAATTATTTATTTAATTTGAATCATTTTTTAAAACTGAAATAATTAGTTATAATAGAAAAATATATATACACAGCATATGCTTTCACTACTATAGTAATAATAAAAAAAATAAAACACAGAAAACGTTGAAAGCATAAGTATGGGCCTCATGTGCAAAATAAGGAAGGCCCAAGATTGGCGCCGGATTTTGATTTTATGCTCACCCAGCAATTTACTGCAAATGAATAGATTAATAAATGACTAATTCATGGTTAAATTTTGTTTTTAGTTATGTGAAACGAGTGGTTTTTCTATTCTTTAGTATATAAATTAATTTTTTTTGTCGCGTTATATTTGTTAATTGTTTGTTTAATTGCTTTATGAAGGTTTTAAACTACATCTAGTGTTTATGTTCTCGTGTTAATATATGTATAACACTTTTAAAATTTTGAATGTCATTTATCTATGTTATAATGAATGATAAGAATAAATGCATAATTTATAAATTTTAAAATATTTTACAGATTGTAAATTGAAATTCGGTTGAAAAAGGTAATTTTAAGAGGATAACAAAATAATTTTATACAAAAACTAAAATTAAAGTTAGCATGTTTTATATAATAAATAAAATATTTTTTCTAGATATATTTTTTTTCAAATATTAAAGAAAAAGTACTTTAAAAATCTAAGTAAACCATTGGTAAAAGTAATGAAATTTTATAAAATTAAAAAAGTAAAAGAATATTAAATTTTTATAAATTATCTAATGAACTAAAGGTTTATATGATTGAAGAGTTAAAATTGAGAATTATATATTTTCACATTACTAAAACTAAAAATCAGATAATTTTTAAAGTGTAATTTATTAAATGTGTACTCAAGAAATGATTTGGTCAAATGAAATTGAATTTGATATTTCTTAAAATACAATATGTCATTGATTTAAATAAAAAATAATGTTATAACAAAGATTGTGATGAAAGAAAAAATTTCTTAGAAAAATCAACTTGGTGAATGTTAAATTGAACAACTAGGAGAAAGAATAAAAAAACTATATATTAAAAGAGAGTTCTTATAATAAAATAAACCATGAATAAAAAAATAGTAAAAGTAAATTTTATAGGTATATATAAAACTTCAAATATTTGAATAATATATATATATATATATATATATATATATATATATATATATATATATATATATATTGAAAGAGTTAAAGGAGGGAACAATGATGTGATTGGATGAAACAAAAATAGGGATAGTGACCTAGAGTGGAGTTCAATTCAAAAATTCGACATCTTTATTACACCTATCTTTGTAGACTTCAGATGAATTAACAACTCAACTATATAATTCTTTCTCCAATTAAATGATTTTTTACCTTCTCACCATTTAATAATTTAATGTCTATTGTTTGACAATGTTTTTGTAGAAAAGTAAATTCAAAATTTTCTAAAAGTATATATTTTGTTTGAGTTGAGATTTAATTTTTCTGTGATGGAATATAAATTTAGGGTTAAAGAAATTTTTAGTTTTCAATCAGAGGACACTTGATGTGTATCCTTTTTAATTGAGAAAAATTAAGAGTGTCTATTTTTTTTTTTAATTTTACTATTCAATGCATATTTCATTATACATATATACATATTAGAATATTTACAAATAATTACTATTTATAATTAAAAATACTATAATGTTTGATTTGTATAATTTGATTTAGTAAAAGGGATAAATCAATTTATGACTTGTTTAAATTATTCGTAACTGGTTAATACAAGAGATAAAATATTTTCTAATTCACATCCTTCATCTTCCTCAAATTAATGTAGTTGGTGAAAGAATATTAATTTGCTAACAAGAATTTGATGGCCTGTGTGAGAAATAATTTTGGCAAGAATATTTGGAATCTGAAACTAAATTTTTTAAATAAAACTTTTATATTCTAAAATGGAAGAGTTACTCAAATTTTATACATGTAGAAATAACCTTTAAATGCATAATTAATAATGTTATAATTTTCTAATAAGAAATGTTCTTACAATAATGTAAGAATAAAAAAAATATAATTATAATAATTTCAAATTGTTATAGTTGCATATTAAAATTCCTCACTTACCTACATAAGTTGAAGTAAAATAGAAATGCTAAAAACACACAAGTTGTATTAAAATACAAAGTAAACACATCATATTTTATATTTTAGTTTGTGTGGTGTACTGAAGCAGTAAAGTAAAAGAATTTTGAAAAGGTCTTAAATTTATCCAAAGGTAATAATGAGTAGGTCCAAAATAAATGATCTTGTTTTTGTGTATATAATAAGTAGTGTGCTGGGTCCAAATGGTCTAAATCAACATATATTAAGAAATTATTATCATTATGAATAACATTAGCATTGGCTTGCTTTTCATCTTCCTGAAAACCCAATTTTTAATTTAATTTTTCAATAATTTTTTTTTCAAATCACTTGATTTTTTAAATCTTAAAATAATTTTTTTTATTAAAATAAACTAATCTACCTTTATAATTTATATTGTATATCATAAGATTAACTAGATTAAGTGTGATGAGAACATGAAAAACTGTCTAAGAGTACCGGTGACTTTTAAAAGATGATGCTTGAACATTTTAATATTAAATAATTGAAACTATAAATATATTTTTTTATTAAGTAAAGTTCATTTTATAAAATCCACAATTTCTCTTGATTTTCTTCTAAATTTTTCATATGCATTTCTTCTAGACTTCTAACTCTATTCTTCATTATTTTGAATATAAAAAACCATATAATTGTTCTTAGTGAAAAATTTTAAATATCTATCTGATTATATTGAAGGACATAGTAAGTTTACTTATTATCTTTTTTAAGGTTGTTTTAGCTTTTTGAGTTACATGTGAGGAGTTACTCAATGCATGCGACTCAATTATGCTCAAAGTGAGTCATCGTTGATTTATGATTGTGATGATGTGTTTAGATTCTAATTTGGAGTTTTAATGTTATAATTAGGTCATCCCGTAAGAAATAAAACTCCTTGGAGCAATTGTGAGTTAAAGAATTATTTAACCAAGATAAGGGAAGTTAATCTTAATCTTTGCACAATTAATTCATTTATTTAAATTGATTGTTTGGTACTCTGGCATTTGATTGTTGAATTAGTTTGTGTCAAATTTGTTATTAGATTGATTTGTATAACTTGATCGATTTGTGATTTGTAAATGAATTGTTGAACTAGTGATTGAGTTGTGAAATTTTGGTTAAATTTGTGTAAGGGTGTCTTTAGGCTCTAATGAGTCATTTTGATCAAATTGGTACAGCTTATGTTTATATAGAGAAGGAAAACTCTCATTAGAATTAAAGTTATCATCTAACACGCAATATATAAACTCGTTGAACGAGCTTTAAATATAATATTATAAAAAACATCAAGACTTTTTACTCACACACATGTTTATATGTTTATATATATATATATATATATATATATATATATATATATATATATATATATATATATATTGACTAGATTTAGTTAATATAAAAATATGTGTACCTAGAGCTATAATTAGAGTTGTTTAATTAACTAGATACATTGATTCACATTTCACACATTAAAAAGTAATTATATATATATATATATATATATATATATATATTTTGTTGGGGGAAATATACCAGATCTTTTCGAAAACCAAAAACTATATATGTTGTACTTTGTTTGTATCATATGGCATTGAATCGCCTATAATATAAATCTGAGCACGTTTTATTAATTATATAATCCGCAAAAATAAGTACAAATCACAGTAAGTGTTTTACATGGATTTTTACATAATACACAACTATATGTTACGCATAGCCTTTTTTCCCCTATATAAAAGAAGCTTAATGATTAATTAATTAAAATTAAAAATCTTATGATAGAGAACTTTATTTTAACGTAGTAGATATTATTGAGTTATGCTATATAAAGGAATCACTGGGTGTAAGTGTTCATTCTTTCGAAAGTTCTCTTATTTCCCCATTCTATTTGAGTTTTTTTTTTTCAAAGAAATAACAAATTGGATTTTCTTTAATATTATATGGCGTCAATACTACTCAAATCTTAATTAAGATTTAATTTCTCTGGCTTCTGTTGTAGAATTTAAAGCTTTTTTATTTCCTCCTATTATTGGGCATATATATTAATCTTGGGAGATAATAAAACTTTCAAATATTATGTAGATAAAGTGATTAATCGTCTTCATAACATAATAATCTTGGCTGCTCTGTTCTGTTTCGATTTGTGTTGTAGGTTGTTAGGTTTATAAATGAGGGAGTTTCAATAGAGAGAACAACACCAATGAAATCTTAGTCTAACCACATAAGATACTGACACTACTCTCAATCCAAAATCTTAAGGCAATGGGTTTATAGATTTTGATCCTTATATGGTGCTCTACTTTCTCAATTTTGGTCAATGTGGGACTTAGACTCACACTTGGATTCCTAAAATAGGTGGTGTTGCGGTGACATGGTGATATAGTTGTGGAGAGAAGCCAGGACGGTGGTGAAGTTGAAGAAACCATGGCCGAAAATCACCTTTCTCTCTGTTGGTCACATATTTTATCCTTCTTTCGGGTAAACCGTTACCCATCCGCATTTGACCGATCCGGATTAATCCGAACCCGTGAAACCCAAAAAATAAAATGGTCGGATATGAATTCTAAATAATAAATTTGGATTGGGTCGAATTGATCTTATTGGACCCGAATTCAGCCCAATCCGACCATTACTCACCCCTATTGGTTAGACTCCAACCGCCTTCATGGAACTCTACCTTGAACTATTTGTGAATTGTTTCTTTCTAGAACACCTTATCATAGAAGATACCGCTCTCAAAGCTCTTCCTATCATCTTGGGAACCGTGTTGAGTTAAAGAGATCAAGTTTCAAGTGCTTTCGTTTCATTTGTGAAACAAGTTTTCTGGTTCAATCCTTTCTGGTTCACAAGGTCTTTTGCATCGTAAAATGGGGAATGCGAAGTGTTTTTGAGGTTTTGGATGTTGAAAAAAATTGTATTGTCATGTGCGTGTTTTTTTATCAGTACAATCATTGCGGACGAGGTTAGAAATTCATTGATGTTGAGTTGTAAAAAAATGAGACATTGCGGTTTTGAAAGTGGTGATAAAATTGTCACACAACTAACCGTTCAATTATAACTAACTGTTTAATTATAAAATAACACATGGGGATAATTAAACAAGGTGACAATGCATAAGTAACAATAAAATCATTCCACCTAAATAGATAAGTTATATAAACTCGTATACTTACAATTTATATATCAAATCACTCCACCTAAATAGACAAGTTAATCTTATTTTTTGCACTTTCGCTACATAAAATTATCAAATAGGGACCAATTTTATGACCCAAACATATGTTTAGAAACCAATTTAAAAGTTAATTTCATAATTAAAGACTAATTTAGAAATTAAATTTTTTGGTAGTCAGAACTTTGGTAGCTAATGTTAATGACGAATTAAAGATCAATTCATGATAAAAACTATTTTTGTTACTAATTTAGAGACAAATTATAATTTTTTTAAACTATTTTAGTTACTAATAATTTTCACTTTATAATTTATTGGTTAGGTTACTATCGTGACTAGTTATTTTTTGTCATTAAAATTGATTATTAATCAAGAATTTTCTTCTAGTGTTTAAAATAAAATATCACTAAAATTGGTATCAATATTATATTTGATGAAATTACACGTTTTGCTAACTTTTTTATTTTCAAATTTTCATACATCAGTCGTTTTTAAAGATTTATATCATATAATATATTTTAAAATAATTCAGATTTAATATATAGGAGGGGCTAATGTAATATTTCTAAAACAAATTTTTTTTTTGGTTAAAATACTCATTTGGTCCATATTTTTGTTGAAAAATCTCAAATAGGTCTTAAGATTTTTTTTAGTCTCAATTAGGTCCATATTTTTGAAAATGTGTAACAATTAGGCCCATTCCGTTAGTATAGAGTTAACGGTGTTAAAAATGTGCCACGTGTCAGCTCCACATTTTTTTGAATTTTTTTAAAATTTTTTTAATTTTTAAAATTTTTTTTTTGAATTTTTTTTTTGAAAATTATTCATGCCACGTGTCACGTCAGTATTGTACCACGTGTCAAGTCAGTAAAGTGACACGTGTCAAATCATTGTCTGAATCTCAATTTGGTCCATATATTTGTTATTTTTATTACATTTCAGTCCATTTTTTAAAATTTGTTAAATATATTTATTTTAACTTTTTACAAAATTATTTTAAAATTTTATATTTAAATTTATAAAATTGTTAATTTTAAACCAACTCTAACATTTGTATATAAATTATTTAAAACAATTTTGTAACAAGTTAAAATAAATATTTTAAAATTTTAAAACAAAATATAAAATAAACTTAATATTATTAAAATGTTTAATAAAAATATCATTATAAAATTTATATAAAAGTTAAATTTGATCTCAATTTGGAAATGATGAAATTGAAAATAAAAAAAAAATGGACTGAAATATAATTAAAATAACAAATATATGGACCAAATTGAGATTCAAACAATGACTTGACACGTGTCACCTTACTGACTTGACACGTGGCACAATATTAATGTGACACGTGGCATGAATAATTTAAAAAAAAATTAAAAAAAAATTTAAAAAAAAAATTAAAAAGAAATTAAAAAAAATTTAAAAAAAATTTAAAAATTCAAAAAAATGAGAAGCTCACACGTGGCATATCCTTAACACCGTTAACTCTATACTAACATAATGGGCCTAATTGTTACACATTTTAAAAAATATGGACCTAATTGAGACTAAAAAAAATCTTAGGATCTATTTGAGATTTTTCAACAAAAACATGGACGAAGGAAATATTTTAACTTTTTTTTAATTCTAAAAAGTAGAAATAATATTTAAAAGAATAGACAAAGTCCATTTATAATACACTGTCCTATAATATATATATATATATATATATATATATATATATATATATATATATATATATATATTACTTTTTAATATATACTTTGCTTTAATATTATTCTATGCATATCTTTATTTTTTTAAACATGATTCTAACTTTTAATATTCTATTACTTTCCTTTTTCGACCCATTTACAATTCTAAACAAGATCTTAGAATGCTTCTTAAAATCTTAATGTATAGAATTAATTCATTTTAAGTAGAAAATAGGAGCAGAAAACATTATCTACATATCAAATCATGCATTATGACGATTTGTTTTTTCATCGTAGACATGTTTATTGGAAATAAATATTGCAAATACATTGAGTTAGCAAATTCGGGCGGAAAAACAAGGTGCTAATTTTTTATTATAAAAGAAATAAAATTCTCAAGTATAATTTTATTTGTTTTCATGTTTATATTATATTGTTTTGAATTAGTGGGTAATGTAGTATTGTTATGAATTATATTCATGTTAATAATGGGTCCTCAAACTAATTTTTAGTTTAATTATTTGTTTATATAGTTTTAGTTAAGATTAGTTTTAATTCTAATTTAAAGTTTGAATTTGAATTTCCAATTTTAGTTTAGTATTTAGAAATTTTAATACTATTTTTATTTTGACAGAATGTGTTTACATCATTCATCGTTCTAAGTATATATATATATATATATATATATATATATATATATATATATATATATTTTGGATTACTAGATTTTTAGTATAATAAATAGCACAAGATAGAGGTAAATTTTGAAGTTATAGTATATACAGATTTGTAATTTTAATAGGTATTTGGTACTTTGTTGACTTAAAAAGTCACTACAAATCTTGTTAGGATTTTAATCCACAGGTCATTCAACCTTTTACGGGATTGCAATAAATAATTAAATAATTACTATTTTCGCGCTCCTCACATTTTTTCATTTTCCCTCTCGTTTCGTGTTTGCAAACTCCTTACCCATTCTCATTCTAGACCGGATTGTTCGACGAGGTATTGTCTTTAGTGATATTCAGTACTTCAACGTAAGTTTAATAAAAAAGATTATGATCTAGGGTTGGAAAACCCCTTTCTTGTTTTTCTTTGTTTCATCTTTCACTTCCTATTTCTGCATCTCTCTGTCTTTGACTCACATTCCTTCATTGCTCCTCTAATGTCGCAGAGACCGAGTCGAATCGCTATGAGTCAAACTCGTTCATTGCTGAGTTATTATCCGAGTCGTCATTGTCCTCGATGAAATCATTGACTAGTTAGGAGAGGCACGGCGAGTCGCCGTCACCGGAATGTTCGCTCCCGCTGCTGGTGTAGATTGGTTGCCGATGGTCACCGCCAACTAGACGCACTTTGGCTTTGTCATCGAACGGGTCAGTAATTCGTTTCTTTATTGCTAAAACCACCGTTGATTTGTGTTTTCTAGAAATTTGTGGATCAGTTAATAATCAATTGCCAGATTCGGTGATGGATTGGGTTTGAGTGTGGTTTGTGTTTGTAGAAGTTACTTATAAAGACTGACAAAAATAGCTGAAATTTTCTCGAGAGAATATTCGTGGAAACAGTTTCAGATTTAAAATAATTGCTGTGATTTTGATTCAATCTTGTCTGTGATTTGACTCAATTCCAATTTTAGAGAAGTTAAAACGGGGATATGCGCGGAATGTCACAACATTTCACTTTCTCTTATTGTATTGATTTTTCTTTTTTTGCCACCGAAACCTAACTCCTACGGTTATAGGAAGAAAAAATTAATATAGAAAGAGCTCTCGCATTTTCTGAACCTACTCCTCATCGATTTGTTCTCATTCTTTTCTATTGAAGCGAACTTCTTAACGTCCCAAGCTTTAAGTTAAACCTTCTCTTTTTAATTATGTAAATTGAAGTAGAAATGTCAAGACAACCATTGCAATCTTTCTTTCTTGTTCATAACTTAATAATTTTCTGTAAAAATGTCAAGAAAACCCTTTTCACTTCTTGGGAAAACCCTTTTCACTTCTCGTGCTTCTTTTTCTCTCTCGCCCTCTTTGCAGAAAACGGGCCACTATCTTCTTCTCTTTCAAGCCATTGTAAACCACTGTTTGGCCCTTCAACAAGTTTTCCGATACCAAGTTTTTCATCGTCGCCGTCACCGTTGTGCCCTACCGCCGCTGCGTCACGTTTCAGCAAGGTTTTTTCGAAACCAAACATATCCTCATTTTGAAACACCATTCCCAATCGTGCTCACAAAGGGTGTTCTTAACCGCGAGTCTCCCCTTTCTCCCAATGGCTATTCATTCAATCACCGTTTAAATCACTTCTTTCCAACCTCATTTTGTTTATTAATTTATTTTTTCATTCGTTATTCATTAGGTTAGCGAGGGAGAGCTTTTGCTTATGAAGACACGGGATATGGGTTACATTCTTCAAAAGGTTCAGAGGGAGAGAAAAGTGGGGGCTTTGCATTGAATTGTTCTATTGTTTTTAATATGGGGTTTAACCTGTAATGTTTTGGTCTTCCATTGAAAGCTAACTGCCTCGCTGCACTCTATTGATAATAAACCTGCAATGAATGCTATGAATGTTGATGATAGTTTGTTTGTTGGTTTAGTTTGCTTAAGAAACTGGATTCTGGATTATCTTAACAATATTGTTGTCACAGTATATACTTTTTGGGATAATAGCCAATACGTTTTGGATTCTGGATTATCTTAACAATATCTTAACAATAATTGTTGGATGATAGTTTAGGATCAAATGTTCAGCTATACGTTTTTGGCAGAGGTATGATATAGATTTTTGTACCTATTTGTGAATGAAAATTTAGTCTTGATAATTGGAATACTAGATGTGGAATATGTATATACTGTGATGGCAGTATTAAATCTTAATTATTGTAAACTTTCTCTAACCTCATATACCCATTTTTTCTATGGATATGGTCTTGATGTTTTTCTTGCATTTTTTGTCTTTTAGGATACGTTAAAAGCTTCAAGTTTTCTTAGAAGGCTACAATTGAACTGACGTTGTAAGGAATATAAATTTGTTTATTTCTTCATCCTAGCGTCTGTTATCTAACAATCACATATTGTATAGTAATTGGGGTACTGAAAGTGATCCAGAGTTCAAAGGATACCACAATGGCAATTCTGAAACTCGTGGCTTTGGTACGTGTGATATTTCATTTAAATTAATTTGGAAATTGCGTAGGTGCAATAAGTACTATAAAGCATTGTTAGTTTCTTGATTTGGTGATTAAAGTCTGTTATCTTCATTTTAACATACCTTTGAATATCTCATGTTGTTAGTCTGCATTTCCTTGCTATCTATTACGATTGGCTATCATATTTCCATATCTCATGATTTTTTTTCCTTTTTAATTAAGTTTGTGATTATTTATATGGTTCTTTTCCTTTTTTTTCCCTTTAAAACCTCATATAATAATTTATCATATGTTAAACTTTCCAATTTTTCATGATCGTAAAAAAAGTAAAATTAGTGGACATTATTTACTCAAGGGATGTGGATGTGTTTGCCTTTGCCAAATTTGCATCTCGCATGTGATTGTAGGGCATGTGAGGAAATCATGATTGCGGAGAATGAATTTTGCTTTACCACATTAATCATGTTGCCTCCAATTTTTGAAAGCCCAACAAAATTACTTTTATTCCCAACGCAAATTTCATAGGCTTATATTTGATTTGTTGCTCATAATTCAGTTGTGAGATGAATGCCTTATTCTATTTATGACTATTTCTTGAGTCCAAATGATATTAAAAGTTTAATATCTCAATATTGGATGTGTAACTTGGGTGTGCAACCACACTGAGATTGAGGGAGCAATTTTTGAAATATGTATTCATAGTCAGAATAAGGTATGAGTATTTTTGAGTTAATACTTTCGATCTTTTTGCAATATGAGAATTTTTGGTAATCACAAGAAACAATGATGATTTTTAGCCTAATTTCGTGTGAAATTGTTAGATTACAATTTGGCTTTATATTGAATTTATTGCCAGCATAAATTGTTATTGATCTTTGTAAGGACTTGAGATCCTAAAAATATATTGTTTCATTTGCTCTTTAAAATCAAAGTTGAAATTGTGGCTCCAATTTGAAAAGGTTTAGGTATACACCCTAAATGGAAATGCGAATAGCACTTTGCTTTTTTGATTCACTGTGCAAATTTCATAAGGGTATATTTTGAGTTATCCCACCTGGAATTGTCGAATTGCACTTTGATTTTTTTAGTTCACTGTGCAAATTCCATATGGGAATATTTTTAGTTGTTCCGTCATAAAAAGAATTGTCAAAGTGCACTTTGACTTACTCCGTTCACATGGGAAAATTGAGTTGCCTCTTGTTATTTGAATTGCGGATGAATTCTTTAGTTATCTTTTGATGCATTGTTGGCCCAAAGTGGAATGACTTCAGATTATAATCTTACTTCTTATTTATTCATTTTGTAAATATGAGTTAGGTGTGCGTTGTGAAAGTAGTTGACAATTTTTGACTGCTATTGAAAATTTGGAAAACTATATCTAAGTTGTTCCTTATAATACGGTAATGTGATACTTTTATCCAATTAGGGATAAAGTACTGGTTTTGAGGCCTATATTGGGTTTACTGAATTCAAATTTTTTTCTTTCTAGTGCAATTGAGTTGAGCTTGTACTTC
Source organism: Vigna unguiculata (assembly GCF_037176805.1). NCBI lineage: Eukaryota > Viridiplantae > Streptophyta > Magnoliopsida > Fabales > Fabaceae > Vigna > Vigna unguiculata. Next base: position 33,292,537 of record NC_140797.1, read on the forward strand.
AACTTTTGATATTTGGTATTGGTCAAAAAGCCAAATGTAATTCAGTTAGGTGAGTATCTAGGTTCCCCCTTTGAAACATTTTATCAAACTTTTGGTATCGATTGTGGGTAACAGTTTTGCCTAATGTTGAAAGTCCAATAACTTTAGTTGGTATAGTGCCTCCAATTTTAAAAGTCCTACTACTTTATTTGATATTGTGCCTCCAAAATGATATTAAGAGTTTAATATCGTAATATTGGATGTGTAACTTGGGTGTGCAACCACACTGAGATTGAGGGAACAATTTTTGAAATATGTATTCATAGTCAGAATAAGGTATGAGTATATTTGAGTTAATACTTTCAATCTTTTTGCAATATGAGAATGTTTGGTTATCACAAGAAACAATGATAGTTTTTTAGCCTAATTTCGTGTGAAATTGTCAGATTACAATTTGGCTTTATATTGAATTTATTGCCAGCATAAATTGTTATTGATCTTTTTAAGGATTTGAGATCCTAAAAATATATTGTTTCATTCGCTCTTTAATATCAAAGTTGAAATTGTGGCTCTAATTTGAAAAGGTTTAGGTATACACCCTAAATGGAAATGCGTATAGCACTTTGCTTTTTTTATTCACTGTGCAAGTTTCATAAGGGTATATTTTGAGTTATCCCACTTGGAATTGTCGAATTGCACTTTGATTTTCTTAGTTCACTGTGCAAATTCCATATGGGAATATTTTTAGTTGTTCCGTCATAAAAAGAATTGTCAAAGTGCACTTTGACTTACTCCGTTCACATGGGAAAATTGAGTTGCCTCTTGTTATTTGAATTGCGGATGAATTCTTTAGTTATCTTTTGATGTGTTGTTGGCCCAAAGTGGAATGACTTCAGATTATAATCTTACTTCTTATTTATTCATTTTGTAAATATGAGTTAGGTGTGCTTTGTGAATGTAGTTGACAATTTTTGACTGTTATTGAAAATTTGGAAAACTATATCAAAGTTGTTCCTTATAATACGGTAATGTGATACTTTTATCCAATTAGGGATAAAATACTGGTTTTGAGGCCTATATTGGGTTTACTGAATTCAAATTTTTTTCTTTCTAGTGCAATTGAGTTGAGCTTGTACTTCAACTTTTGATCAAAAAACCAAATGTAATTCGATTAGGTGGGTATCTAGGTTGCCCCTTTGAAATGTTCCATCAAACTTTTGGTATCGATCGTGGGTAATAGTTTTGCCTAATGTTGAAAGTCCAATAACTTTAGTTGGTATAGTGCCTCCAATTTTTGAATGCCTAACAAAATTACTTTTATTCCCAATGCAAATTTTAGATGCTTATATTTGATTTGTTTCATAATTCAGTTGTGAGATGAATGCCTTATTGTATTTATGACTATTTCTTGAGTCCAAATGATATTAAGAGTTTAATATCCCAATATTGGATGTGTAACTTGGGTGTGCAACCACACTGAGATTGAGGGAGCAATTTTTGAAATATGTATTCATAGTCAGAATAAGGTATGAGTATTTTTGAGTTAATACTTTCAATCTTTTTGCAATATGAGAATTTTTTGTAATCACAAGAAACAATGATAATTTTTAGCCTAATTTCGTGTGAAATTGTTAGATTACAATTTGGCTTTATATTGAATTTATTGGCAACATAAATTGTTATTGGTCTTAGTAAGGATTTGACATCTTAAAGATATATTGTTTCATTCGCTCTTTAAGATCAAAGTTGAAATTTTGGCTCCAATTTTCAAAAGGTTTAGGTATACACCCTAAATGGAAATGTCGAATAGCACATTGCTTCTTTGATTCACTGTGCAAGTTTAATAAGGATATATTTTGAGTTATCCCATATGAAATTATCGAATCGCACTTTGATTTTCTTAGTTCACTGTGCAAATTCCATATGGGAATATTTTTAGTTGTCCCGTTATAAAAAGAATTGTCAAAGTGCATTTTGACTTTCTCTATTTACATGGGAAAATTGAGTTGCCTCTTGTTATTCAAATTGTTGATGAATTCTTTAGTTATATGTGTCAATGCAAATTTCAGATGCTTATATTTGATTTGTGCGATGAAGGCTTTGTTCTATTTTTGGTTATTTCTTTAGTTTGAATGATATTGAGATTACAATTGGAATATTTGTTGTGTAACTTGGGTGTGCAACCACATTGAGTCGGAGGGAGCAAAATTTGAAATATGTATTCATAGTCATGATAAGATGTGAGTGTATCCAAGTTAACACTTTGAATCATTTTGCAAATATGAGTTGGGTGTACATTTTAAGTGTAATTGACATAATACACTTAGAGTTTTGACAATGTTCAAAATTTTCAGATGAGTATATCAAAGTTGTCCCTTATAATGTTGAACTTTTAGTGAATCATTTTTGATGAATTAGTTATGAATTGTTGAACTTAAGATTGTGTTATTAAGAAGAATCATTGTGATGAGAAGAATAAAATAAGGAAAGAGAAGTGGAACAAATAATTGTGTTCTTTTGACAGGTTAATTTTTAAAGCACATTTATGTTTCTTTTATAACTGTTTGATGTTTATATTATGTTGGTTCTATTAATATAATGCCTGAGATATGATGAAGTTTACTACATGTGTTAAAATTTTTGAATTATTCTTTCTAACTAATTGACTTTCTAATTCTTTGTTTTGGTTTGTGAATATATACCATTTCCTTGTTAGGTGAAGCTACAACCTTTTTAACGATGTTGCCTCTTTGAAGTTCCAACCTATTTGTAATTGTTGTTCTCTATGCTTAACCTTATTCTCAATTTTGTACCATCTTCAAGCCAGGTAACATTGACTCCCTTAATCATAATTCTTTTAAACCTCATTTCTGTTTAGTTATTTTACATTAGATTGAAAATTTGTCCTCTTAGATTACCATAGGTAGGAATTAAAGGGTGCTACATGATTAAAATTTTGTACGAGTGTGTTGATCTAGCTAGCGTTTTAGTTAATTTTAGAATTAAATCATATGAATTATGGAAAATTGTGGTTGTTGAGTGTCAGTTTTGTTAGTGCTGCTTGCGAAGAAGTATTATTAGACAAATTCGGTTAATTTTTCGTTTGAAATTTGATTACATTTAGTTTAATTTATGGTTGTGTTAATAGTCTTTGTGGTTAGAATGTTAAGTGTTGAATTTTTAGTGAATGATTTTTGAAGAATTACGTACAAGTTCTTCAAATTATAATTGTATGTTTGGGAGATCTGTTATGTGTTCTAGCCTAGTTGTTATAAGTTATTATTCTAGTTAGTAATTTAAGTATAATTATATGATTAGAATTTTGTAAGAGTGCGGTGATGCAGTTAATGTTTTAGTTAATCTTTTCGCGAAACCATATCAATTATGGAAAAGTGTGTTCGTGTTGAACATGACCTTATCATTGAATGTTGTTTTTAAATGCAAATTCCGTCAATGCAGAATATGTAATTTCTGTAATTAGATTAATTTTGTAGTGAATGGTGTTTTGAAGTATAAATATGAATTCTCGAATTTAGGATTGCTTTTTGGTGATATGTTTTACATATGACGTGTTTGTATGTTGGTTAGGACTGTAAGTGTGATTGTAGGATTAAAATTGTCTCGTAATATGATTATGTAGTTATTGTATTGGTTGGTCAATCGACCACACATCGATTGGGCGAGAAATTGTTAATGTGAAAATGAATTCAAGTTTCAATGTTTTTTTGTTTGTTGTATAGCCTAGGCGTTAGTTGTATGTAAATTCCGTCAAATCTGCCTTTGCAATTGTATTATAGTAGTTAAACTAGTATATATTTTTGTGTAATGGTTTTACATGTGAGAAGCAATTAGAGAAAAAAAAGGTTCTCGTAAATCTTTGTAGTATATTTGATGGTGCATGTTTTCTTAGTCGTGGTTGCGAATGATTAGTTTATATTTAGTCTAATAGAGGATGATAGTTGTGTTAATTATTGTTGTAATTAGAATTTTGTGTGAATAATTGAGTGTTGAATTTACGGTGAATGGTTTTTGAAGAATTAGGTATGAGTTCTTCAAATTAGTATTGTACATTGGATGATCTGATATTTCTTGTGGCATGACAAGTTAATTTGGTAGTTAGGAATTTAAGTTTGATTGTGTGTTTAAAATTATGTATGATTATGGTGATGTAGTTCGCGTTTTAGTTAATCTTTGGATGAGAGCATTTCACTTAATTGAAAATGTGGTTTTTATTTACATGGGTATGAAGATTACTTCTCTTTGATTTGAGCGGAACAATAGTGCTTGAGCAAAGAAGTGGTATTGTTGAATGTGAATTTGATGATAATATAGCTTTGATTACTTTTTTAAAATTTGGATAGCAATTTAGAACAAGTCAATGTTGTTTATGCAATGTCTGTGATTTTCTTGAAATGATGTAGTTATATGATTAGTTAGTGAATCTCGAAGAATATTTGTATCGCTTGAGCGCAAAGCGATTGTATTGAATGCGAATATAGGAATAATGTAACTTTTGGTTGATATTTTTATATATGTTAATCATTAGATGAGTGTCAGTTTCGTTAGTGCTACTTGTGAAGAAGTATTATTAGACAAATTCGGCTAATTTATCGTTTGAAATTTGAATACTTTTAGTTTAATAGAAGATTGTGGTTGTGTTGATACTCTTTGTGGTTAGAATCTTGTAGAATGTTGAGTGTTTAATTTCTAGTGAATGATTTTTGAAGAATTACGTACGAGTTCTTCAAATTATAATTGTATGTTTGGGAGATCTGTTAAGTGTTCTAACCTAGTTGTTATAAGTTATTATTCTAGTTAGTAATTTAAGTATAATTATATGATTAGAATTTTGTAAGAATGCGGTGATGCAGTTAACGTTTGAGTTCATCGTATCGCAAAACCATATCAATTATGGAAAAGTGTGTTCGTGTTGAACATGATCATATATTTGAATGTTGTTTTTATTTGCCAATTCCGTGAATGCAGGATATGTAATTGTCTGTTATTAGATTAGTTTTCAGTTGATTTTATAGTGAATGGTGTTTTGAAATATAAATATGAATTCTCGAATTTAGGGTTGTTTTTTGGTTAGATGTGTTACATATGATGTGTTTGTATGTTGGTTAGGACTGTAAGTGTGATTGTAGGATTAAAATTATCTTGTAATATGATTATATAGTTATTGTATTTGTTGGTGAATCGACCACACATCGAATGAGTGAGAAATTGTTCATGTGAAAATGAATGTAAGCTTCCAATGTTTTCTTTGTTTGTTGTATAGCCTAGTCGTTAGTTGTATGTAAATTCCGTCAAATCTGTCTTTGCAATTGTATTGTAGTAGATTTGATGGTGCTTGTTTTCTTAGTGGTGCTTGTGAAAGATTAATTTATATTTAGTCTTAATAGAAGATGATAATTGTGTTAATTATTGTTGTAATTAGGATTTTTTTTGTGTAATTGGGTTTTGAATTTACACTGAATGGTTTTTGAAGAATTAGGTATGAGTTCTTCAAATTAGTATTGTACTTTGGAAGATCTGTTGTGTATTGTGGCCTAATTTTGATAAGTTAATGTGTTTTATGAATATATACCATTTGCTTGTTAGAATTTTAGTTCTTTGTTGTTATGCTACAACCCATGTTGCCTCTTTGAAGTTCCATCTTCTTTTTAATTGTTGTTCTTTTAGCTTAATCTTATTCTCAATGTTGTACCATCTTCAGGTTAGGTAACATTGACTTCCTTTGTCATAATTCTTTTCAATTATTATTTTTTACCAATTTTACATTAGATTGAAAATTTGTCTTGTTTGATTTCCATTTGTGGGGATTGTTAATTTTTCTTGGGATTAAAAATTTTTTAAGATTAATATAGTGATGAATTTTAGTGAATGATTTTTATGAATTAGTTATGGATTCTTGAACTTAGAATTATGTTATTCAGAAATATGTTTATATCTTGTAGAATAATTGTGATGTGTTATTATTTTGGTTAGGAATGTAAGTGTGATATTATGTTTAGAATTGTGTGATGGTATAGTTAATAGATTAGTTAGTGAATTTTAGAGTGAAACCACATCACTTGAGTAAAAAAGTGGTTGTGTTGAAGATGAATTTAAGGATCACATCTCGCCGTTGCGAAAGAAAACTTTGATATGCAAGTCTGTTATTCCTTTTTCTGTATATTTATCCATCTATGCCTCGTTGCACCTTTGGTATGAATGAAAAATTGTAGAATGAAAAATTTACCTTGCTGTTGGTTATTCCTTCTCGGACTAAAAGCGTGGAAGTGTTTGGTCAAGGCAGTTCTAGTGAGGTAAACTATGCAATTAACATATTAAAAGATATGGTTCTCTCATTATTAAAATCATGTCATTTATTTCAAATAATGGAACCTAGATATAGAACATAAAGGTGACAAAGAATGTCCATTCTATAAATTTGATTCTTTTTCTGAGTTTTTTTTTTTTCAATTTATAAAGTATTGTTGAATTTGGCAGGAAGTGTGGTTAAAGGAATTTAAAAGGAAAGGGAAGTGGAACAAATAATTTTGTTCTTCATGTAGGTTAATATTTAAAGCACATATATGTTTCTCTAGAATTGTTTGATGTTCATATATAATGTTGTTCGTGTCAATTTAATTCTTGAGATATGATAAATGCTTATTACATGTGTTAGAAATTCATAATTATTCATTCTAATTGATTCACTTTTTAACTGTTTATTTTATTGTATAGATATACCATTAGCCAGTTGAAATTTTAGTTGTTTATTGGGCTGCTATTGCGTTCTTGACGATATTGCCTCTTTGCAGTTCAACCTCGTATTTGCAATCCCTAAGCGTAGTCTTCTTATTGTTGTACCATTTTCAAGCCAGGTAACATTGACTCATTTTGTCACAATTCTTTTCAACGACGTTTTTTTAGTAATTTTGCATCAGAATGAAAATTTTATATGCTTATATTTGAGTTGTTGCTTAGAAATATGTTTTTAATCCTTGTATTGATTTGACATCCTACATATATATTGTTTTATGCACACAAGAATTCTGACATGATAATGTCCCTCCAATTTTAAATCTGAGTTGATATTGTTCCTCCAACTTTGAAAGCCCTATAACTTGATTTGATATTGTGCCTCCAATTTTGAAAGCCCTATAAAATTTCACATGCTTATATTTGAATTGTTGCTTATAATACAGGTGCAATATAAATGCATTATTCTGTGTATGACTATTTCTTGAGCCTGAATGATATTGAGATATTATAACTAGAATATTGGCTTAGCAACTTGGGTGTGCATCCACATTGAGACTAAGGGAGCACAATTTAAATTATTTATTCATATTCAGGATAAGGGATGACTATATCTGAGTTAACATTTTGAATCATTTTGCATGATGAAAATTTTTAACTATCACAAGGAACAATGATGGTTTGTGAGCATCATTTCGTATGGAATTGACGGATTATAGTTGAGCTTTACATTAAATTTATGGGTAATAGAGAATGTTTTTTATCTTTGTATGTATTTGACAGCTTATAGATATATTGTTATATTAACTCTTAAAATATGAGTTGATATTGTGGCTTTAATTTATAAAGCCCTATAACTTAAGTTGGGCATACACCCTAAATGAAATTATCGAATAACACTGATTATTTTTGTTCAAATTATAAGTTCCGTAAGGGCATATTTTGGGTTGACCCACTTGGAATTTTCGAATTACACTTTGATTATCTTATTCAATGAGCGAATTCATTATGGAAATATTTTGTGTTATCCCCTTATAAATAGAATTTTCAAAATGCACCGACATTCTTTGTTGACAATAGAAAATTTTGAGTTGTCCCTTACGGTTCGGACTGCGTATAAATTCTTTGTCTATATTTTGATGGTTTGTTGGGCGAAAGTGGAAGGATTTTGGATTATAATTTGAGTTCATATTTATTCGTTTTTGACTATTTTTTAAAATTTCAAATGAGTATATCTAAGTAGTCCCTTATAATATGGTTGCAATATGATATTCTTATCCAAAAGGGATTGAATGTTGATTTTGGAGACCTTTGTTGAATTTACTTAATTAAAATGTATTTTTACTATCTAAATTAGTTGAGATGGGTTATTACTTCAACTTTAGATATTTGGTATTGGTAAAAAGTAAAATGGACTTGAATTAAATGGGTATCTAAAGTTGAATTGACCGAGTGTGATTCAGAATTTTTATTCTTTGTAGAATTTGGACAGGTATAAGTCAAAGTTCCCACCTTTAAATGTTTCATCAAAAATTTTGGAATTGATGACGGGTAACAATTGTGCCTCTAATTTTGGAAGTCCAATAACTTGAGTTGGTATTGATCTTTTTAAGGATTTGAGATCTTAAAAATATATTGTTTCATTCGCTCTTTAAGATCAGAGTTGAAATTGTGGCTCCAATTTTGAAAAGGTTTAGGTATACATTCTAAATGGAACTGTCGAATAGCACTTTGCTTTTTTGATTCACTGTGCAAGTTTCATAAGGATATATTTTGAGTTATCTCACCTGGAATTATCGAATTGCACTTTGATTTTCTTAGTTCACTGTGCAAATTCCATATGGGAATATTTTTAGTTGTCCCGTCATAAAAAGAATTGTCAAAGTGCACTTTGACTTACTCTGTTCACATGGGAAAATTGAGTTGCCTCTTGTTATTCGAATTGCGGATGAATTCTTTAGTTATCTTTTGATGCGTTGTTGGCCCAAAGTGGAATGACTTCAGATTATAATCTTACTTCTTATTTATTCGTTTTGTAAATATGAGTTAGGTGTGCATTGTTAATGTAGTTGACAATTTTTGATTGTTATTGAAAATTTTGGATAACTATATCTAAGTTGTTCCTTATAATACGGTAATATGATATTTTTATCCAATGAGGGATAAAATTCTGGTTTTGAGGCCTTTATTGGGTTTACTAAATTCATTTTTTTTTTCTTTCTAGTGCAATTGAGTTGAGTTTGTACTTCAACTTTTGATATTTGGTATTGGTCAAAAAGCCAAATGAAATTCGGTTAGGTGGGTATCCAGGTTGCCCCTTTGAAATGTTCCATCCAACTTTTGGTATTGATCGTGGGTAACAGTTTTGCCTAATTTTGAAAGTCCAATAACTTGAGTTGGTATAATGCCTCCAATTTGAAAGTCCTACTACATTGTTTGATATTGTGGTTCCAATTTTTGAAAGCCCAACAAAATTACTTTTATTCCCAATGCAAATTTCATATGCTTATATTTGATTTGTTGCTTATAATTCAGTTGTGACTATTTCTTGAGTCCAAATGATATTAAGAGTTTAATATCGCAATATTGGATGTGTAACTTGGGTGTGCAACCACATTGAGATTGAGGGAACAATTTTGGAAATATGTATTCATAGTCATGATAAGGTATGAGTATATTTGAGTTAATACTTTCAATCTTTTTGCAATATGAAAATGTTTGGTTATCATAAGAAACAATGATGGTTTTTTAGCCTAATTTCGTGTGAAATTGCCATATTACAATTTGGCTTTATATTGAATTTATTGCCAACATAAATTGTTATTGATCTTTGTAAGGATTGAGATCTTAAAGATATATTGTTTCATTCGCTCTTTAAGATTAGAATTGAAATTGTGGTTCCAATTTTGAAAAGGTTTAGGTATACACCCTAAATTGAACTGTCGAATAACACTTTGCTTTTTTGATTCACTGTGCAAGTTTCATAAGGGTATATTTTGAGTTATCCCACCTGAAATTATCAAATTGCACTTTGATTTTCTTAGTTCACTGTGCAAATTCCATATGGGAATATTTTTAACTGTCCCGTAATAAAAAGAATTGTCAAAGTGCACTTTGACTTTCTTTGTTCACATAAGAAAATTTTGAGTTGTCTCTTGTTGTTCGGACTGTTGATGAATTTTTTATGTTTCTTTTGATGGTTTGTTGGCATAGTTCAAATATGATTTTTTTGTCCAATTGGTTTTTGAGCTCTTTATTAAATTTACGGATCTCAAATTTATTTTTCTATCAAAATTTAATTGAGTTCGAATTGTACTTCAAATTTTGATATTTGGTAGAAAGTCCAAATGGACTTGGGTCAGGTGGTATCCTGAATTGAATTGATTGAGTGTGTGTGGTTCGAAATTTTTATTCTTAGTAAAATTTACACGTGCACATGCAAAGTTGTCCTCTTGAAATGTTTCATGAAGCTTTTTATATTGATCACATGTAATATATGTGCTTCCAATTTTGAAAGTCCTGTAACTTAAGTTAAGTTGATTCCAGTTTTGGAAGATAACCATGTAGAATGTAAAAAAAACATCAATGGATGTGGCAACATATTTAAAACTGAACTAGGTGAGTAGCTGTTAGAACGTTGCCGGAAAAGTCACTAGAATTGCGGTTGTGGTTGAGAAACCTTGAAAAATAAGAGACTTATTATACATAATTAGAGGATATTCTCTCATCTAAATCAAAGATTATATGCCTATATAATGCTATTATTGCAGTAAATATTGTATTCTGATTTTCTAAAGCTTTTTGTACGTGGATCTGATTCATGTCAAATTAGCTGATGTCTTCGGAAATCTTTTTGATGAGGGGACAATGTGCTTTGAATTGAACGTTCTTTGCCATTATATTGTAGAAATCTTTATATTTAAAGGCGATTCAGCTGGAGGAAGTGCTAAGCAAGGGCGTGACAGACACTTCCAGGTAAAATATACATGTTTCCATTAAAAGAAGTTAATTGTATTTGCACATACACCATTTAGCTATTTAGTTATTTCAATTTCATTCTTTTAAAATAAAGGTTTCACAAACTCATATAGCTAATAATTTTGTTTTGTAAGAGTTTCCCTTAGTTTGTTTAATCTATGTCTAGTATGTTTACAGTGGATATGATATATTATCTATATGATGTATTTAAAAGTAAATATCAGTTGCTTTTGAATCTTACTACTCCATTCAAATTATGATTCATGATTCAAAAATTTGCTTGGCGATTTACAACTGAAATCTCAATTTGATAACCTTGCCTAAAAGATTGAGTACTTAGGCAGTGACAGATGAACACACTCATTGGTTTTGTTATGTCTATGGGCAGTGTTAGGAAATAGATCTCATGGTGATTTATGTAGCGATGTTCACATAGTAGAATAAGGCTTTTGTTATTGTCATTAAAGCTTTATGTTACCTTTTGAGTGTAAGAAACATTATAACTAACGTAATGGTGTGATGAGTGGAAATATAAAATTGAGAATGTGGTTTTCATGCTACTAATGCTTATTTTTCTACTTCTTGTATCCAATCACTTGAATTCTGTTTACTGACATGTTGAGCACTTTGTTAGATTGGATTTCATTGTGTATAAAAGAATTATTTGGAGTTATGTAAGTGCATCTATTTACCAAAGCATATTTGATGCAGGCCATTCTCCCTCTGAGGGGTAAGATTCTGAATATTGAAAAGAGGGATGAAGCAGCAATGTACAAAAATGAAGAGATCCAAAATTTAATTTTCGGGCTTGATCTTTGTGTGAAGGTTAAAATACTTCCTGTTTCATTAATTTGCTATTAATGGCCGAGTTAAAGCACGCAAATAAACTGATAAAATCCGACAAGAAATTTCGCTACCTTAAGAACGTTATAGTTACGATCGCCGTTCACTGGGGTCATCGGCTCCACTGTCATCAAGTCACTAACTTCTTTGATCTTCTATCACTGGACAGGCGTCAATAATTAGTGAAAGTTCTGAAAGACAGGCCATGATTAAGTGTAAATAAATTATAGAATATTACTAAATTGAGATATCTTCAATTGCTAAATTGTAAGTTTTTGTCTTTGTCATTTTCTTCTTAATTATATTGAAACAGAAGTAATTTGACATATGATCTAGAGTCTAGTGGAAAAGTAACTTGTATGAAGTTCAAATTTGAAAAAGTAAATTCAATCTTTGAATTGCTGAGATTTCCAAATGGAGGCCAACAAAAGAACCAAGTAACTTGGTAGAAGTTTTGTGCACTGTTGTCATGGTATTATCTCAACCTTTTTGAGTTTCTGGGTAAATTCAATCACTATTGATCATTGCAGCGGTGGATGTTGTTGTCTACGGGAAATTAATATTTAAATTTTGTAACTTGAGGACGATTGAAGTTCTGATATGAAATTCAACGTGATCATGATGGATTTCGAATGCTGAAAAGAAGGATGTGGTGGTAATGTCATCAACAACCTAACACTCATTGCTTGTTACAAAAGATGGGATTTTAGTGTTTAACTTTGAAATATTCATCAGTTATCACCAATTAAAGTTGACAGAGATTGAAATGTCAAACTTGACTTAGCTTTGGTTTCTTGTGTATCAGCTATTATAACTGGTTGTGATTTATATAATCATTTTGAACCACTTTTAGTGTATTAAAACTAGAATGGACCGATCTTATTTCCACTTTTTATGTGTATTTAATATTTTTTGGTTTCAATAAACAAATAAATTCCCATTAAATAAGGAAAAAAAATAGAGTATATAGCATTATGAGTTAAACTAGTTTTAAAAGTTGTGAATTTATTTATTTTTTCTTAATTGAGCGATTTTGGTTTAAATTTTGATTTAAAAATAAAGAACGGAATAACATTTAACAAAACTAGATTATTGATTATATTTAAATATCATGCTTTAAGGTAACTTGCATATAACAAATAAGTCGGTGTGACTATTAAAAATTATTTCACAATTTAAATATATTGTACTTACAAAATGTTATATTTATAAAAAATGGTAACAATTTTGAGTTATAACTTTTGATTATGAGATTTAGTAATTTTTTTTATGAGGATAAGAGAAAATTTAAATTATGAATACAATAATAATTATAAAAAACGTCACAATAGTAGGATTCCAAGTGAGAATTCGGTTCAGTAAAAATAGGCATGAAAAGCAGAACACCTAATTCACATTCACCTCATTACTCCTTTATTTAACCATTATTTATTATAAAATATTTCAGCTCTGTAATATAAGAAATGACTGTTTTTGTGGATATATACATATATTTTACACTATACAACCTCTTGCTACAAAATACAGCAGACAAATTTTCTACAGTAGCTTTAATTCTATGAAACATAAGCTGAAGATGATTGTTGACCTAAATAGTAATCTTCTAAGAAGGAAACATCACTGCACACTGCAATCCATGGATGATTGTACAAGATAACAGCATTCTGAAAGCCATAACCATCAATAATTGGTAATGGAAATCCTCTCTTTAATTTGAAGTTCAAGTATGGAAGGACAACAGTTTTGAGGACACTTGACATTAGTGACTGCAAAAGTTGGAGATAAAGATTAACTTGTAGTTTGAAGAATCATTCATAATGATTAAGATTTAGCAACCAATTATTTGAAACTAGAAATTAGAAAATGTAAGACTACTTTTAATCTGGTTTACCTGAATCAGACGCATGTGCAGTTTCCCTATTTTGCTCCATTTCAAGTATGTAGAAAAATCCTGTAATATGAGCCTACCAACAATGTCATTTCCTACAATTTCTACAGCACATGAAGCACTAATTTCCTGTAAGAAAAATAGAACTTGTTAAATATGATAATTGGTTAATGGTGATAAAACAGAGATCATGGACATGCTGAGTCAGAAAAAGTATGATTAGTCACTTGGAAACTTTAGTCAGTGTAACTTGCTTTTGCATATGGCAGCAATATGAGAATAACACAGACGTTTAGTTTCCTGAAAGATTGCAGTTAAAAAGTGAATTTTAATTCTAATTCAGCCAGTTTGTAAAATAAGATTTGTATTTATTTACATACCATAAATTAATTTTATTTTTATTCGATGTGAGATCTTCAAGAGCTAACTTTAGGAATTTTTAGGTATCAAATTAAACACATTTGGTTCTTATCGTGGACATTATTTTGCATACCACTGAGATGGATGCAACAGGTATGACTTCAAAATCTTCCAGAACCTCAATTGTTATATCTACAAGAATAGTTGCACCAACATCTTGATATGTCAGTTGTATAACTGGTGGAGAAGACATAGAGATGTTAAGCTGCATGTCATCATTTGGATATCGCTTGTATAACTGGGGAACTATGAATCTCCATTCAGCAGTGTTCAAAATAGCCTGATCAGGAAGTTCATCAACAATCAATTCCATTTTACCTGCCTGAGCACAAAAACAACATAAAACTGTGAAACTACATTTTCAATCTATGATAAAGCAAAAGCATCCAACTTAAATGCTTAAAATTCAACTATTCAGAAACTTACAGTGAAGTAAACTTGGGAAGCAGATTTGAACACGTTTTCATGTATTGATACTTTTATCATCTTTGGTAAACCACCACAGGCAGAAGAAATCTTCAATTCTTTCTGGTGGTAACTTTGAGGTAGTAACACTTCCTTTTTCTCTGTGAATAAACCATTAATTGCTATAGCAATGGAGGAACTGCTCAACACAGGATTGCCAACAAAAGAAACATTTAGTGTAGCAGTTTTGTCTAGTGAGACATTCTTTGGAAGAGAGTCCAAAAAATTGTCAAGCTTCATTATCCCTTCTTTTATTTTCTCTGAAATACCCTCTTCAACTGCAGATGCTATATTCCCTTCAAAAGCATCAACTAGCCTGAAGCAAACATAAAGAACTCAATGGCATAATATCTTCATTGAAGTATATGGGACCATATTCAGTTGTAAACAAAAGACTGATATGCTTAATTTCAGAAAAAGTTCTCATGACATATAAACTGTGACTCTGCATTCCAAGGAATAAATTGTTGTAAAGTCAATAGAAGCAGATTTTTCTGTTCTCTTTCTTTCAAGTCACATTAGACCAAAGTAGGGAATAGAATTGAAACATGGCTTTGTTATAGTAATAGTTTACCAAATGCTCACCATGGGAATGTGAAAACACTAATAAGCAAAGAATTTGTTCTCAAAAAAAGAATATGTGAATAGTGTCTATTTTTCATAAAAACATGGATCAAGAAGATTGCTTACAGTTGGTAAAGCCAAGATGCACCTCCGTCCAACTTTATAGACAAGTCTCCCACATAACATCCATAATCTAAGAGAGACAACTTCAGAGTTCCTTCTTGGTTCCTTAAATTTATTGTAAGCCCCACTTGCATACCTGTAACCTTTAAACATAGTACAAAACTTCTGAATGTTGAATTCAACCATGTAAACAACAATTCAACAAAATTCTGCAACTGCAGCCATAGAAAACTACAAAAGGGGATAGTGAAAAGTATAAACCTGAGAGAAATTCTCAGTTGTGTACCTTCACTGAAGCAGTTCCTTTATCCGAAATTCCAATTGGAATTAACCAAGAGCTAACAGTGTACCTCCACCTCATACTTAAATTAACAATGGAACCTGAAACAACAAGAACAATTCCATTCTCTCCCGTCTTAACAGATGAAGAATTGACCTGAACATCCGTAATTGTGATGTTAGAAAGAACCACTTTAGCATTTCCAACAAGAGAAACCTGTGCAGAATTTTCAATCTCTGGCAGCTGAAGCATAACAATGGAAGCAATACCCTTCTCTATCAGCAACTCCTTGGCATATTCAAGACCCTTGTCAGATATGACCCCAGAGATGAAACCATCTTCAAGGGGTTGCACATAACCACATGTCAGAACCGACAGAAGGCACAACACAGAGAGAAAAATAGAGGGTGCCATGGATTATTTAATTGAACCCTATGAGAGGGATAAAGTTAGCACCAGCATCAACTCTGCATAAAAATTGAAAATTTCTTAAGAGCGTGATGGTTTTACAATGTTCATGATGTAAAAGATGAAAAATTTGAGACACCCATGTGATGAAATAGCAGGGTTAGTTAGTAAAGGGTTTCCAAAAAAGGTTGTTGTGTTGAAACTTTGGAGTTTGGGTTGTCTGAGACGCATGTAGCAGGAAGTGGTTGGTACGTGCGTTGTTGTTGTTTTGGTTAGAGTTTCCGTGTTATCGACCAATGATTCCTATGTGAGCTTTTGGTATATTCTTACTCTTGAAAACGGATGATTCAAATTCTAAGCAGCACTTTTGTTTGCGTGTGGCTCCAGACAGCTAAACCAGATTCACTTGGAATGCTAATTTTTGTTTTTCTTTCATGTTTCATCTTTCGAGAGTCATTAGTCAATGGTATAATTCAAGAATTTCTATAATTTCTCTGTCTTCTCTTCAAAATTTTGACCCAATCTTTAATCTCTTTCACGATTCAAGCATACCTTAGAGCTTATGGCATAAGGGCAACACATTTAATATCAAATTCTCAAATAGAGTGAATTCAATTTCTACCCTATTTTAGAATCAATCTTTGATTTGGATGCATGTGATGTCTTTAGTCTCACGTGATCTTAAGAAGTTCTTTAAAAATCCTTATTCTAATTCTAAGATGTGCTTGAATTATTAATGATAGTTTAGGATAGATAGAGACAATAGAGGTATAAGTCTACTCTTTCCTTTTGAATTACAACTTAATATCTACATTTGGAGAATTGTACTGTATACTATACTTGTACCTATTGATATATTTATGTAATTGCCACTTAATAATGGTTATCATGATATAATTTGATTTTTAAGTTTTTAAAAGTACTTTCAAGAAATATAAACAACAATAAATAATTAAATTAAAAAATTAATTTAAAAATAACATGGTGTTAGGTATAAGTCCCATTTTTTAGCTCAATAAGTGATTTTGACCTAACCTTTTCATGGGTCCAAGGCTAACCCATTAAGGGACCCAATACTCCTTTCCAGCTCCTAACCCCTTTCATTCTGTCTCATTTCCAGAAATCAGCTCTCTCTCTCCCTCTCTTTTCTTCACCAAAGTGCTCTCCTAGGGTTTTGAGCAAGCATTCTTTACGGGCTAAGTTACGAGTTCCCTCCAACTTCCTAAGCTGCTTGGTTATTGTTGCTCCTCTGCTAAAAATCTTATTCGTAGCCTTCAGCCCAAAAAGGTAAGGGGATCTACACCTTGTATTCACGTGATTTTTATTTTATGTGATTAGTGTTTTGTGGAATATGAGACAAGATTGGGGAAACATTAATTTTTGGTGTATTTTTGAGTTAGGGGTTCAAATATTCATGAAACTGATATTTGACGTTATTTTTTGTATTCTGGAAGCGTTGAGTGGTCGCTGGGCGAGTGCTTTGGTCGCTGGGCGACTTTGTCTTTTATCTGATATGCACAGTTTTAGTAAAATTGACTCTCCCAACGCATTAACCGTTGGATTGAGCTCAAATTTAGACATTTGGTTCATAACATGCTATTTTGTGGTTTGAACGGTTGGATCGTCGATTAGATGTTTTTAGCTTGAGAAATGTGTCACGCATTACTACAATGATTTTGGTTTTGTGATAATAAATTTTCTTATAAATTTTGGTGTAAGAATTATGATTGTGTTGTGCTTGATTGTATGGAATTGTAGGTACTTAAATGTTGACACTCATTTGGGATGAATACTATTTTGTGATATATGTATGTCATGGTATGCATTTATAAAGTATGAGATTAAATGAAATCTTGTTATGTTGAGTATGAAATGGAAAACATGACTTGTTTGGTTGGTGGTGGATTGACATGAGACTTGATATAGGAGATGTCTAGATAAAGGAATGTATTCTGAACTCTAATAATCGTTCATGCTCACATAAAGCATAATGATTTATGTGGTGAAAGTGGCAGGAGGTCCTAGTCTTGGGACATATTGGGCCCAAGACATTAGAGGATTAACCCTGTGTGTGGTTGGGTGATAACCCCTTGCGTCTAGACTCTGCAGAGTTTAGAAACCAGCACAGGCGCATACTTCCTTTAAAATTCTATATCAAGAGTATGATTTGGATATTGAGTCAAAGAGTCTTGTAATTGTTTACTTCACATGATTTGGATGCTTACTACTTTGTTGGATTATGACATGTTTTATCATTTGTTTGCTCGATAACATGTTAAAATATTTTACTCTAGCTTACCCTTCTATCCATGTTTTGTGTTTTGGTTGGTTTTTCCTTTTTGCAATGATCACCAATACTATTGGTGTGACTAGGTATGAAAACCGCTGGAGGTTCTCAGGGTGGTGATGATGCAACGATGTAGGGTGGTTCCCAAGGTCGGGATTGTGGCCCACTGTTGAGTCCCTTTTGAAGAACTCTTTGTTTATATTTAATTCTTTACTCTATGAGCACTCTTTTGCAAGACAATAGTACTCTTGTGTCCTTTTATGACATCGTAGTGTGCCTAAACTTTCTTTTCAAATATGTTATGGACAATTGTAATAGTTAATACATGTATACTTCATGTTGTATGCTCATTTATACGATAATTATGTGATGTTTATTTACTAGATTTAGTCTATTTAAATGAAATGTTACGTCAACTTTGATTTTATGAGTTTTGAAAAGGTAAAAAATACTTTAACTTTTAAATCATATGAATCTTTAATTACCACATAAATAAACGATATATCTCATATATATATATATATATATAACTTTGAATTTCTTTTAACAAAATAAAAAAAATTAAGTCACTTTATTTATATATTTTAATATAAGTACGTTCCTTCAAAAGTTAAAACAACATCACATACTTTCTAAAATGAATTTAGTGATTTAAATTTTACTTCATTACCTATTATGTTTACCATCAAATTTTTGTTATTGGGTATGGCATGGTGAATTTCAATTTTTTTTTTAAATTTCTTTAAACTTTTATATACAAATCTTTTTCGACACTGAAAATAAAAATAAAATATTTTTTCTCACTACTTCTTGTTATGGCATCTAGCAATGATCATGGATCTCAAGTCTAACCTTTAATTTTCATTTATTCAAGTATGGATTAATATAAAACTAATCAATCAAAATGAAATAAACAACTATATTTGTTTAAATAATTAGCTTGGTTTAAAATTTTAAAATTATAAATTCAATAGTTCAAACATCAAAACTAAACATATAAATCTCGAATTAACTAAACTTATTCTATATTAAAAATATTTATTTCATAGTATGTAATTCTATAATTTTATAGCTTTTATGGTGGGTAATTCTATAACTCTAAAATTCTTAATTCTATACTAGCGTAACACAGGCGCGATATGTTTGTATGCATTTTTTAAATATGCGCGATATTATATTAGTAGATGATAATATTATAATGTTATTAAGTTAATATTTATTAAAATTATATTTATTAAAAATAAAGTGAAATATATCAAAACAGATAAAAGAATAATCATTAATAAATAAAGAAGAAGAGAAAAAACAAAGATATTTGATTTTATAATAAATTTATAAAAGTAACAATCAATTTTTTAAAATTTAATAAATTATTATCTTTAAAAGATAAAATCGATATTTTGAAAAATTGACACAAATTTTTTAGATTCTTAACATTTGATATCATTCATTATTTTTTCTCCATTTTATTGTATTTCCCTCTGTGAAATAACAAATATATCCATAGTTATTTTGAATTGAAAAACACGTTAATCGCAATTTTCATAATTCAAAGCATTACTTACTCCATATTCTGACACTAAACGACACCGCCACATCTTAAACGACGACCGTATCTGACAAACGGTGCCGGTTGCTGGTGCCACCGCCATTATTCCTATTTACACATCAAAACCATTCCTTTCGTTTTCTTCCCAAAACCTAATTTAGAGTTACTGGTAAGATTCAATTCCCCTTTCGTTCCTTATTCTACTCTGTGTGCCTGGTTTTGATGTAAGATGGAACCAGATGATTATTTTGGACTCTCGAGGGTAGTCAAATATTGAATCCATTATAAGCTTATTCAGCCAATTGGTGAATTGACATCACCGGAGACACCGCTAACATTTATTTTTTTTGGGTTTTCCAGTTGTGTAAGAAATTCAAAAACTATATTTTTTTTACCAGCAAATTTCATAAACTTATAAATGTATGATTTCAGTTGGTGATCGACTCCAATTCGGATTTGAAACCGCAGAGAGAATGAACAATTCTATCATGGCCTTTGCTCTGCTATTATTCCTTTGTTTGATAGGCTATTCAAACGCCGAAGAAGCTTTCGATGTTCGCAAGCACCTCTCCACTGTCTCTAGGTCTCTTTCATTTTTCATTTGCAATTGATTCAACAAATTAAATATTCTTTTCGCTCATTTTCTGGGATTTTATTATTTCTTTTTTATTTCCTAGAAATTTTGATAAAAATTTTGTATTCATGTGTTTGTTGACTTTATTAAGTTGTTTGTCTTAATTGTCTTCGCAGATATGGTGCCGTGAAAGACATTGCTGATGATAACTTCGTTCCTTCAAAAATCCCGGAGGGATGTGTTCCGATCCATTTGAATCTTGTGGTAACTTTCCCGACTATTTGAAGTGTTTTTTGGTTGATTATGAATGTGTTATGTTGTTATCCTGTTTGCGGGAGAAAGGTACAATGGTGTTGAATTGAATCAAGGGTTAATATTTCTAGAATGTTTAGGTTTTGATTAGAACTTGATAGTTTTGAACCATCTGGTTGACTGGTTGCACTTAACTTAATGGAAGAGGATGGTGATGCTACTTTACTTAGGCAAGGCATGGAACTCGTTCTCCCACGAAGAAAAGGATAAGGGAGTTGGATAATTTGTCTGCTCATCTGGAAGATCTCGTGAGGGATGCAAAAGAGCGACATTTGCCTTTGGAGAGGTTTCCTTCCTGGCTGAATGGATGGAAATCTCCTTGGCAGGGAAGGCGTAGGGGTGGTGAATTAACTAGCAGAGGAGAGGAAGAACTATATGATCTTGGAATCAGGATTAGAGCCAAGTTTCCAAATTTGTTTGATGAAGAATACCATCCTGACGTATATCCTATTAAGGCATCTCAGGTGAGTTTATTTTCGATTTTGATATTTTAGTTTAGTTTTTGTTACCACAATTTACAACACTAATAGCTTTTGGATGAGTAACATGGTGATTAATCTGAAGCAGAAAAGAGTATTTTGCTTCAAGTTGATGAGGGAGTGCTGATTTGATGCTGATTTGTTGCAGTTCCACTGTATTATTAACTGCAATATAACATATGGACTTGCCTTTGGACATTTGGAAGCTACAAATTTATTTAACTCACATCTCTCTTATCATGTAAACAGATTCACCGAGCATCTGCCAGTGCTGTGGCATTTGGTATGGGGCTTTTCAGGGGCAATGGAAGTCTTGGACCTGGGCGTCATCGAGCCTTTGCTGTTACAAGTGAAAGCCGTGCTAGTGACATACACCTGAGATTTCATGACTGCTGTCATAATTACAAGGTAAATTGTAGTCATGGTTGATTTTTATATGTTCAACAAATAACAAATTTCACTAGACGCGAATAATAGCTTTGATACCATATTGAATATAGTAAAACTAGGTATATGATTAATCTCCCTTGTGTCTAAGATACACAAAGGGTAATATATTTATAATAAAGAATGATACAAATATATATGGCAACCAAACATAAATATAGTAAATAGAAGATATTGTTACAAACAATATCAACAATATCTACCAATATCAAACAATATTAATGTTTTCTTCATTAAAATAAAATGCAATATATCTAACACATTAATTACCAGTGTGTGACAAAATTTAATGTAATTGTAGAATTTATAGTTAGACAATTTCATGTTTTAATGTCTATTTGAAAACGTGCTTGCTACCCATTATATAAAATCACTCAAGCTGAATGTCACCCTTTTTAAGTTGTAATTACTGATGACCATGTTTCTTGTGTCTGCTCATTTCATTGCCAAAGTTTCTTCTGCATGGAAAGTTTGCTAACAAATTTGCCTCGTTATCCCATTCTGAAGGAACTTAACATATTTTAAATGAATTTAAATTTCCAAATTTGCCTCATGTTTAGTTCATTGTTGGTTGAATGTGAAAGTTGTTGTTGTGTTTTCAAGAGGCTATATGACGTAATTTACAGGCAGCATGTGTAATTACTATTTGCCAAATATCTGAGCATGACTTTGTGGTTAAATGGACAATTTGGGATCTTCAATGTTCTTAAAGGCAGTGCTTATGCTTACTTTGTTACTTTTTGTGTGTTGTGTAATTCTTCTTGGGTTATGGTGCAGGCTTATAGGAAAAACCAGGAACCTGCAGTTAGTAAACTTAAGGAACCCATTTTGGATGAGATTACATCTGCACTGATTGGACGCCATGGACTTAATTTTACTAGGCAGGATACATCTTCTATCTGGTTTTTGTGTAAACAGGTTATTACAAATTTTAATACCGGAAACTTTTGTTCTTACCAGTTTGAGTTTGTAAATAATCATTTAACTGAGGTTTTGGAGATTGATAATTTTCTTTCTTTTTCATTGCTTAATCTGTCGTTATTTTGACAGGAAGCATCCTTGTTGGATATAACTAATCAAGCGTGTGGTCTTTTCAACCCTTCTGAGGTGCTTTTGTTTTGTAGTCATTATACGATGCAATCTATGATCTAATCTTAACGATCTCCTCTTTGAATGTCTATAAATATTTAAATAAAGAATAAAAAATTATAAAAATGTCAGGAAACTATTTAAATTTGACCTTATGATATATGAAAAGCTCGGTTCAGTCTTTTGATGTGATGTTTCTACAATATCTTATTGATTTATAATAAAACTGAAAATTCCATTCAAGTAACAGTTTTTAACTGCCTGCAAAGCAGCAGAATTCAAAAAAGAGATAACTCCAGATAAGTTATTACTCATGCTAGGCCAATTATGTGATTATTGTTGAGTGGGCAAACGAAAAATAGTTTATTATGTTAATATATGCTGGATGTTTATTGATATGCTAATTTCTGTGTGCATAGATCGAATTGCTTGAGTGGACAGATGATTTGGAGATGTTTATTCTGAAAGGTTATGGTAAATCACTAAACTATAGAATGGGAGTTCCGTTACTTGAAGATGTTTTTCAATCCATGGAACAGGCTATCATAGCTAAAGAAGGTAGTTTAATTTTGTAGTTTTTAAGTGTGTACTATATATCTTTGTCTTCATGCCATATCCTGTTAATGAAACTCATAATATTTATGCATATATTAACCTTTTCTGGTAAATTATATCTTAAAATTGTGTTTTCCACAAATACCTCGGGCAAAGACTCTATATGTCATAATGCGTGTGTCTACACACATATTCAGCCTTAGCTGACAACCATTGCCATTTTAGCTATGTTTTATTGTACTTTGATCAAACAAATATCTTTTTGAGCCAAGAATTTATTTGAACATACTTAGCTAAGGAAGTCATTATTTGTTTGTTGTAATTAAAGGGAAAAGATGCCTCTCATTCTAGAACAACTTTAAAATGTTTGCTGCCTTCCAAGAAAATAGGCAATAGTAATTTTCATTATGTAATTTCCAGTAATAAATACTATGTTATTTGCATCTCATTGTTTCAGTTCATTTACATGTCTTGCGTATTAATAAACTGGGTCAAACTCTTTTCGCCGTGCTGATTATTTATGTTTGTGCACGTGCTCATTCAAAGTTGTTGGTTGAAATTATAGGTTATAAAAAATATCAAGGAGATTATTTTTACTTTACAAACTATTGTTTCTCCTTTTGAAGCACGTCTCCTGAATATGTGAACACTTGACTCATCCCCCCTTTCTTGATTGCTTCTATAGAAAGACATCCTTCTGGCAGCTTTGAAAAGGCAAGACTTCGGTTTGCGCATGCTGAAACCTTAGTTCCATTCTCATGTCTCCTTGGTTTATTTCTCGAAGGATCTGGTGAGGCTTTTATACTCTTTGCTTGAAATATGTGCATAGTTACAATTTTGTTTTGTTATTTCTTTACTTTTCATTACTAACTAGCAGTTAGCGTGCTTATACATATTCTCTTTTAACAAAGTGCAGATATTAAAAAAATTCAGAAGGAACAACCTCTACAGCAGCCTCCAATGCCTCCACAGAAAAGAAAATGGCGGGGTAGCACTGTAGCCCCTTTTGCTGGTAATAACATACTGGTCTTATATAGTTGTCCTGCTCCAGATAAAGCTATAAGCAAGCACTTTGTGCAGGTGTTACACAACGAACACCCCATTCCATTGCCAGTAAGCTTTTGTTATCTTAGTTTTACCAATGGTTAAGGTCCGGGGTTTGCAATGTTTAGTTATTGTCTAAAATCATATTGAGATATTATTTGTCAATAACTCGGTATGTGTCACCATGTACAGGGTTGTGATGGCTCTGATCTCTGTCCATTTGAATTATTCAAGGTACTTTTATAGTCCCACTACGATTCTGAATACGGCATACTGTTTTATATTCTGCTATTCTTAATTGAGTTTTCTCCACAGGAAAAAATAGTTGCACCTCATCAGAAGCATGACTACCATACGGTCTGTAATCCAAAGCTAGAGCATGAGCCCTCGGGGAGCAAGTTTTTTCAGATATTTCAGTGGCTTTTCTCATCAGCGAAAGGTGATAACTACTCTAAAGATGAATTTTAGTTTGTATCTTAGGAAAGGAGCTTCAAATCTTACACTCTGCTCCCTTGGTGGTATCATCGTTTCTTAACTACTTTCAAATATGAGCACCTATTCCTTCTAGCAGAGAATCAGTTTTACTTAGTTATGCTGCCAGTAGAGAATGCCTTTGTTTTTGTTTTTACTATCAGTTACTGTAATGCCTTTGCTATTTTTAAGCTTGGTGCTTGAGTAGCTTGAGCCCTCCCATGTTTAGCTTCTAAGACCCAGAGAATTTGGAGTTGGAAAGTTTAGTTTTCTCCCTTGTAGGTTTACTCTTAGTACTCTACTGATACCACAGATAGTGTAACTTGATGTGTTTGCAGACTAACTCATGCATTAGCCTCTCACGAACTCCACTTTTGTTCTTTTTGAACAGTAGACCTCTGACTTCTACTAATGCTCATATTTTCGTTTTTCTTGTGCTGCTGTCGAATACGATTTAACGAGTCAAATAAGCCAATACAGATATGAATTGCTTGCAACAATTTGAAAGGGGACTGATTTTGCAGAAAGTGGTTTAATGTGTTGTTGAGTCAGAGTTACCGTGTCATCGACTAGTTATATTTACTATGTGAACTTTCAGCATATTTTGACACTTGAAATGTCAATGTTACCTTTTCTTTCACAGAAAAATTTCTCACATTGATTTTGGTATTTAATTCTATGTATTATCAATGAAACAAACTTATACTGCTTGAGTTAAAAACATAATATAAAATCTGATTTTTAAAATATCTATTTTAGAAGCTAATAACATTATAAAACAATCTATTACTGTACTGGATGACCTTTAATTAAAGTTATCAGTTTAATCATATGATACTTAAACAATGATACACGGAAGAATGTTAGAAATACAAAATATTTATTTTATAATTTTTTTTTTTTATATTCAATGAGTACAGAATTTTTCTCTTATTCTGTATTGAATGACATTGTATATCATGTACATATATTAATCAAATAATTAAAAAATAAATAAAAATGACAGCAAGATAAACATAAATATTATAGTACGAATGGTTCAATGTTTACAGGGTAAATTTTCAATGTAAAAAATATCATTGATAACGAAATAACAATAGAATAAATATCAAGTAATTATTTTATTTTCTGAAATGTAGTAGATCAATTTAAGTAAAATACACAAGAAAAAAATGTATAATTAATATTGTGATGAAAGGAAAAATATGTTTGAAATACGAGTAAATTTGGTAGATATTTAGCGAGTCAAAATCGTTGAGAGTTTATATATTTTTTTTCTTACAAAACAAAATTTCTTTGAATGAAATTCAATTACTTGAAATTGAGAGTTAAAGATAATTACTTGAAATTGAGAATTAAAGATAGTAAAAAAAGTAAACAATAAATAAAAATATTAGATTATTTATTAGAAATGAGTAAAAATAATCAGATTTATATATTAACAATTATATAATTCAATGAAATTGGGGTTTATATTTTTTTAAGTGTAATACACCTTTTAAAAAAAATGTTTTTAATTTCTAAAATATTACCGTAAAATTATAAATATTTCTTAGTTAAAACTTATAAATCATTTGGTCCTTATATTTTAAAAATATTGATTTTTATTTTATTTTCTTAGAAACGTTCAAGTTTATCTTACATAACTAATAACATGCCACAAATTATTTAACTTTCTATAAATAAAAGAAATGGTCTAACGAGGTGGTGCATACAGTAAATATGAATAATCTTCATCACAATCTTTCTATTATTATTACAATAATAATAATTATTATTATTATTATATATAATAATAATAATATTATTATTATTAATATAATAATAATAATATTATTATATAATATTTTTTATTATTATTATTAATAATATTATTTTATTACATATTATTATTATTATACTATTATTATATTATATACTATTTTTATTAATTTAGTATTACTGCTACTATTAATAATAATAATAATATTATTATTATTGTTATATTAATATATATATATATATATATATATCATTATTATATATTATTATTAATATAATAACAATATATTAATAATAATAATAATATTATTATTATTTATAACAATATATAAAATATATAAAAAATATATAAAGAAAGTTCATTTTTTATTTTTCAATTTTATCTTTAATTATTATTTTATAACTAATTTATTTTTACTTAAAATATTTTTTGATTATTATTTTAAAATTTTTTTTAAAACAGTTATTTTATTTAACAATTATTTTAAAATTTATTATATATATTTTAAAAATAAATATTATTAATTTTATAAAAATTAAAAAATACAGATACACAGACACGGTCGCGCGTCTGTGTGTTCGCTAGTTATACTAATGGTAATATATACTAATAAGATATATTTTAATATAATAATAATACAATAATAATATTATTATTATTCTAATTAATAGAATAGTATTATTATAAAAATTAATCCAAAGCAAACACTTTTATAAAACTAAAGTCATTTGTTACAAATACAAAAGTAAAATAACAATATATTTCAAATTAAAAATATATTTCAGTCAAAATTATTCGGGAAATAAAGTAAAATATTTATTTTATTTTGTTATGAAATTATTCAAGTAACACAATGATAATCTAGACATTATTCCAAAAGATTTGGGGAAAACAACCTCAGTGTATCACAATAGTCATTGTTTTTCTTACCTCAGCCATTGATCTTTCACAAAAGAACCTAACAAGTTCATCTCTTTTGACCTTCCAATTCTTTCTTAAGGCATCACCAAATAGGTTTAATTTTAATTCAAACTACTCTTCTGTTTCTGCAAATTGTTCTGGTTTTGGCATTACCACCATCACCATTCCCCTTAACCTAAGTCACATTCTTGAATAAGTAAGACCAATTGATGTTCAATTGAAATCAAGATGAGTTTCGTGCCAAAGGAGACAATCGAAGTCATCGCACAGAGCATCGGCATCACCAATTTGTCCCCCGATGTTGCCCTCGCTCTCGCCCCCGATCTCGAATATCGCATTCGCGAAATCATGCAGGTATCCTTCACAATGTTCGCGAAATCATGCACAATTTTGAAATTTTCGCGGGTAATTTAAAACCCCCTTTCTGGGTTTCGTCGCGCTGCGATGACCCGGTTCGTATCAGGTGCTAACAGTGAAGCCCACGTTCTAAATCACGTGAAAAGTTTTATCTCTGAGGGAAAGTAATGAAGTTCCCTTATTTGGTTTTTGAGTTTTCTAAAAGGGGTGTAGCGGTTGGTTGGATTTTGATATTGTTGTTCCTTTTTTTTGTTGTTACCATTACTACTACTTCGAATGTGGCTAATTGAAGCATGGGTTGTTGTTTTGTTTTGAATTGAACAGGAGTCGATAAAATGCATGCGCCATTCGATGAGAACTTTTCTTAGTACAGAGGATGTAGATACTGCACTTGCACTTAGAAATTTGGAGGTGACTTGCTTTTGTTTTTATGTGTTTACTTTGGCTTTTAGAATTTATTATTCTGTTTTGAAACTTTTATGGATTTGTTGACGGTTTATTGAGGTAGCATGTGTTTTTCCTACCCTTTCGACTTTTTTTCCTCAGACTAGTGTATGTAAAGGTTTTGTTAGTGTATCTATCAAAAGGTACTTATTTGTCGTTAAGAGGATGGCAAATTGGCACTGGTGCGGCTCTTGTGCATAGTCTTGTGAGAGTGGTGGTTGTACAAAGTAGAATGCTTCATTCAAGTCAAGATTTTGCTTTGAAATATTTAAAATGGCAAATACTTCTCCAAATAATTCGTGGTTCACTATGAAATGCTTATTACCAAAGTTTAAACCACCCCTAGCTTGTTGAAGTTTTTATCTTTGAACTTGATTTTTGTTTTATTGTTGCTTCTGCTTGTTGTCATGTATCAGCCGATATATGGGTTCACCTCTAATGATCCTCCGAGGTTCAAAAGAGCTGCTGGACAAAAGGATTTGTTCTACATCGATGACAAAGATGTGGATATCAAAGATGTAAGATTTCTAGGTACACCAAAATTGCCATTCTGATAATAAAAGTTGTTGAATTGCTTTCTGATACGATGTTCTCACATTTTTCTTGATTTGAGCAGCTTATTGAAGCTCCTTTACCGAAAGCACCCCTTGATACATCAATTACCAGTCATTGGTTGGCTATTGAAGGTGTGCAGCCTGCAATTCCTGAAAACGCTCCAGTTGAAGGTATTTTTCCAGATTTAAGCACAATAAAACTGAATTAACCTCCATAATGCTCTGAGTTCCAACCAAGCTTATTGTCTGTATGATAATATGATCAATTTTTGCCTATCTAGCCAACCTGCTATAATATTGAAGATTATAACCTTAATGGTACACTGAATTTTGTATTTTACCAAACTGTATGAGGTTCATGATGAAGAAGTTTGATTTTCTTGACATTGACATATTTGTTTGCCCCGTGTTACTTGCAGCTCCCCCTGAGATAAGAAAATCTGAATATAAGGAAGATGGGCTTTCTGTTGATGTTAAATTACCTGTTAAACATTTAATAACAAGGGAGCTTCAGGTATACACTTCATTTGATGTGTCAATTGTTTATGCAATTCCATGTTCTTTTACTTGACTTAAGGATCTTTGTTTCTTACAGCTCTACTACGAAAAAATAACTGACCTAACATTGAATAAGTCTGGATCCATTCCGTTCAGAAGAGCATTGGTTAGCTTGGCGACGGACTCAGGACTCCATCCCTTAGTTCCGTATTTCACATGTTTTGTTGCCGATGAGGTATTGACAAGTTTATGTCAGTGATGCTTTTGGTTAAGCTCTTAATTCAGTGTGTGAAATAGAGCATGAGCGCTCACTTTTATCCTTTTTCTCTTGTCATATCAGGTGGCACGCAATTTACATAATTTAGCTGTTTTATTTGCCTTGATGCGCCTTGTGCGGAGCCTTGTGCAAAATTCTCAGATACACATAGAACTTTATGTAAGTTTGACACCAATGTAAATGATTTTGTGTATGGATATATATATATATATATATATGTATATGTATATGTATATGTATTTGTATTTGTATGTATGTATGTATAAATAGTTGATTTCAGATGATTGTTGTCATCTATGACAGCTGATGAATTTGATCGCCGATATTTAAAATCTGCAGTTACATCAATTGATGCCGCCTATCATTACTTGCCTTGTTGCAAAAAGGATGGGAAGCAGACTATCTGACGATCATTGGGAGCTTAGGAACTTCAGTGCTAATCTTGTTGCTTCAATATGCCAAAGGTTTGGACTTTCTCTCGATTGAATAAGAGTTTAAATACCATGGAAGAGATAATTTAATTATGATGTTAACTTTTGCTGCATGTGCATTGTTTTCATTTTTTCCAATTTTTTCGTACAGATTTGAGTAGGAGATTTTTAGAGTTATTTCTTCATTAGTTGTAATTAGGACAGATTTTTCCTTATTTCTTGTAATCGTGTCTGATTTGTTGCCCATAAATGGTTGGATGACATTAATTCATTCTGATGTCTGTATATATTGTAATCAGCATTAAACAGGTAAAGATAATTGGAAATAATATTAAGAGTTTGCCCATGTTTAAACTTTAACTTAATAATTCCCAGCCCTTTGCGATTCTTTTAGATGGGCAACTGGTGCATATTTCTTCTATTGTATATTTCAAACATTCCATGGTATTATAAAGAGCCATGACAAGGTCAAGTTGTTCTTGACGAGGCTTCAATTGCTGATGAGCAATAATGCTTGACGAGGCTTCAAATTGTAATTATTGAGGCTGTTAAACTTGCATGTGGTTGAAATAGAATACTGTTGGAGATCCCACATCAATTAGAGGTATAGTCAAATAACAGTATGTAACTAGATGAAAATCTTGTCTTATAGTTTTTGTGAGGTTAAGTTAGGTTTAGAGTTACATATGTTTCACATAGATATATAGCTGACATTGACACTTTACAGTTTAACTGCATGGTTTGACCAACGTGTTCTGTAAAACTATAAATGATGCAAAGGGCTTCTTAATATGCATACCTAAATTTCCTCAGGTTGGCACATACTTTAGTTTAATAAGGAAGATTTTGTATTTACCAACAAGAGCTACTGAGTTTGCTTTTAT
This sequence comes from Vigna unguiculata, assembly GCF_037176805.1. NCBI lineage: Eukaryota > Viridiplantae > Streptophyta > Magnoliopsida > Fabales > Fabaceae > Vigna > Vigna unguiculata. The sequence goes on from NC_140797.1 coordinate 33,323,170, forward strand.
TTATTTTTTTGAGTTTTAAATTCCTTGTCTCTGGAAATTTCAGATTTGGGCATATTTATCACAATCTGCAGCCACGTGTGACAAAGACATTTCTTCATTCTTTCTTGGACCCTACAAAAGCTCTGCCTCAGCACTATGGTGCAATTAAAGGGATAGAAGCTCTTGGATCAAGAGTGGTATGTTCTGGCCTTGGTGTTTTAAGCCAGTAGATTTTAAATGTGGTTGTTAAATTGGTTTCATCGTATTTGTTTGATGATCTCTTGGGGATAATAACTGAATGAAGACGCTCTTCTTTTCCTTTCTAAATCAGATATGATTATTTTCTTATACAAACATGATAGTTTTTACCATCTGTTTAGTTGTTGTGGACAATAATGGAGAATTATCACTTCTTTTTATGTTACTTAAATATATGTATTTTTATTGCCCTCTTTGTATAGGGTTCATCGGTGACTTTTATGCTTTGTGATTTAGAACCTTCGCTTGTATTGGTGCAAACTAATGCCTATATTTCTTCACTTTGAGTAGATTCACTTGCTTATACTCCCAAATCTCGAGCCATATTTGCATCTTCTTGAGCCAGAAATGCAACCTGATAAACAAAAAAATGAAATAAAGAGGCATGAAGCTTGGCAGGTTTATGGAGCTTTGTTGGTGAGTTGTGATGTTTTAATTATGCATAAATTGGTTTGTTTTCACTGAACATCTCTTTAACTGATCACTAGAGTCAAATCTTTCAGGGTGCAGTAGGCAAATGTGTGCATGAAAAGGTAAAAAATTTCAGCAATTTGTTCTCTCCTCCAACTCGGCTTACTTCAAGAGGCAGTGGAAAAGCCATTATTCCAATGTCAGGTATTACTTTATTTTTCTACCACCGCAATTATATTGATGTGTTTGAAGAGAAATTCATGCTTGTTCTTGAATGGAGTAATGAGTAAATTTGTTTGTATGCATGCCTTATGGTGATGATAGCTGTATGATCTCCCTCTCCCTCTCAAAGTTAACTTTTATTCCTAACAGGAAACACAGACATAAGAAGGCCAGTATATTAAATGTTTACAATCTTAAAGCCCGAGTTTTCTGAATGTTCTTCCCCAGATGAATGAATTTGTTTCCATCAGAATCCTCATTTTGGCATCCATGTTTCCTATAATCAAAACACAGTCTTTACTTTTGTGCTCTTATAATGATGATCATACTCCATCTTTACACTAATGAAGGCAAACGAAAAGCCAGTGCCGACAATCTGATGCAGCAGCAACCTCCAATGAAGAAACTTTCAACAGATGGCCATGGAGGTGTAATACCAATGAACTCCATGTCAGTTGACATGCAAGGCTCAACAGGGGGATTTTCCACCATGATGGGGGCTCCTGCAATGTCGATGACTCGTCAAATTTCAACCGACAAGGCACCGGGGAAGGAGGTTGTAGATCAACGGAGGAAGGTGTCTGCCACTCTTGCTCAGGCTTGGAAGGATGACATTGATGCAGGAAATTTGGTGTCATCAGTGGTTGAATTGTTTGGCGAAAGGGTTTTACCATTTGTTCCAAACCCTGAAGCATTTATGTTTTTGTAGCAGTAGAGTTGCACTGTAGGTATTTGTTTTTGCATGTGAAAGTGCATGCAATAAGGTGGCATGCCTCATATGACTTGCTGCAGAATATAAATTACCATAGGCTAGAGTAGAAATTAACCTGTATTTAAATTTGATATTGAAGTCATGGGAAATGCATAAGAAAAGCTCATGAAAAAACCAGTAACACGTCTTAGATTGTCTTTTAGATTATTTGTTCAGCAATTAACAGTGATAATTACCAATTTTTTAAAAGTAATTGATTATTATGTGACTGGGTTGTGAAAAAACAGAGGTGATGAATGGTATTTGTAAAGAATGTCAATAGTTGAAAAGTCATGATATCTGTTGAAAAGAAAAATTACAAAATAAAACTGTGAAGAACAATTCATATGAAAAAATCACGAACAACTGTAATGAACATTTGTGAAAAAATCGACGCAAGAGTCATACATTTGCTTTCGTTAAGAAAATCCAAATAATTGCAATTTAAACATCACTCAGGAAAAATGGTAACATTAACTGAAGCTCGAGCAGATACTATATATAGAATCTGTTACAATGTGAAGAACAAAAAGGTTACCAACGTTGTCTCAACTGCAATTCAAGGTTTCACATAGAAAAAAGAAGTGTGACGTTCTAATTTCGTAAAAATAAACTAATTAAAAATTGTTGGAATATGACATTTATAAAATTTGTTTTTTTAAGAATTTTTCTAATATTTATAATAATTATAGTATTCTGAAATACCAGTATTAATTTTTTTTCCTTGTCATTTATCGGGTGCAGCAATTTTCTTGAAAAAAGAGAAATAAGAAAAGTTAAATGTGAGAGTCCACACACATCACACACTGGTATTGCCACCACTGCATAACCTTCTGTTACGCTTTTCTTCTTCCTTCGTTCGTTTCCAATCCAAAAAACTGAACGTGAAAGATGAATACTGAACTTAATCTTCTTCTAAAACCCTAAACCCCAATTCTTCACCATCAATCCTAAAACAACAACCCCCACAAGTGTTACAATGGCCGTGCTTGCCCTCACGAACCCAAGTTCAATTAGCCACAATGCCTTCTCTTCTTCCTCTTCCTCTTTCGCTCTCAGAAACTGCGTCTCCCTGAACCCCAGAACCAGAACGTGCGTCACCGCACCCCCGCGACGCCGTTTCGCGTCCGTGAGGTGCTGCTCCTTCTCGACACTCGAGAGCGCCAAGATTAAGGTTGTCGGCGTCGGCGGCGGCGGGAACAATGCCGTTAACCGCATGATTGGTTGCGGATTGCACGTGCGTTTTTCGTTTCCCCTTTGTATTTACTATTTCTTTTGGTTAAAAAGTTCATTGTCTTTTAAGGGGTCATTTTTGTTTTATTTATGAAACTATGAACAATGTGAGACTGTGTGATATCTTTGGTGGGTTTGTTAAGAAACCCATTTGTTGTATCTGATAATGCGTCTTTGTTTATTTTTTGTTAGTGTTTTTGAACAATGTGAAATTGTCGATAACTTTGTTGTTTTTCCATGGAATATATTTCTTGTTTTTTATTTTGTGTAAGATGTGTTTTAGGTTTCTCAAGATTTAGGCAAAACTGGTTTTAGAGCCTACCCTTTTTTGGTCCTTGCATTGGTGAGGTGAAAATGAATGTACCGGGTCCGATGAATTTATCAAATTTAGAATACGAGGGTCACTGCTTTTAAAATGTAGAGGCAAACTAATTTTAACCAAATCTTGACGGTATCATGGCCAAGATAGTGTTGATTTTTTTTATTACAGTATTGTTTATGTTTTTGCTAATGCTGTATTCTTCTACAATTCTTTTGTTTTTTTAATCAGGGTGTAGAATTTTATGCTGTAAATACCGATGCTCAAGCACTGTTGCATTCTGCTGCCGAGAACCCTATCAAAATTGGAGAGCTTCTGACTCGGGGATTAGGTCAGGCACTTGTATGTGTGCTGCTATGGGGTGATTTGATTTGTATGCATATGTGGTTTGCTTCCATATTTCAATGTTTCCTTTGATTCGAGTTGCTTGATAGAGATGCAGGTACCGGGGGAAATCCACTTTTGGGGGAACAAGCTGCTGAGGAATCTAAAGATGCTATTGCTAGTGCTCTTCAAGGATCTGATTTAGTGTTCGTCACTGCTGGCATGGGTGGGGGAACCGGGTCTGGTGCCGCACCAGTAGTGGCCCGAATAGCAAAAGATGCAGGTTACTTGACTGTAGGTGTCGTTACATATCCCTTCAGTTTTGAAGGACGCAAAAGATCATTGCAGGCAGGTGTCATTTATTTCCTTATTTGAGAATTTGATTAAGTGCTGTACCAATGCAATTCTCCTTCAAGTGTAAATTATTACTGCCCTATTAAGTGTGTTCAAGAAGTTGGGATTTACTTCTTTATTTTCTTCCATCTGTACCCATTTGCATTTGATCATACGTCATGTGTTATAACTGATAACCATCTTAGTTATGGTTGAACTGTGATAATGTACTTTGAAAATTGATTGATGTTATTGTATTCTCTTGCTCCGACAATACTTGGAGAAGTTAAAGTTCCGATTATATCCTTTCAGGCACTGGAAGCCATTGAAAAGCTGCAGAAAAATGTGGATACTCTTATAGTAATTCCAAATGACCGCCTCCTTGACATGGCTGATGAGCAGACACCTCTTCAGGATGCTTTCCGTCTGGCAGATGATGTTCTACGGCAAGGAGTGCAGGGAATATCAGACATTATCACAGTGAGTTGATTAACAATTTTATCAGACTTTCTATCTGGAAGCGGTTACTGTATCATGGAAAGCATTAGTTGTTCATTCTAGGATGGTAGATTGAGAAGAGTAAGAGGGTACATTACAGGCTCCAATCATTTTCAATGTCCTTTCTCCCAACTCATTGGAGTGTTTGCCCCACTGTCATAATTGAACAATTATATATTGCAAAGTACATTTTGATGTCGGTTTACGAGGATGATATTCCTACTGTGTTTTTTTACAGATACCAGGGCTTGTAAATGTGGATTTTGCTGATGTAAAAGCTGTGATGAAAGACTCTGGAACAGCAATGCTTGGTGTGGGTGTTTCCTCCAGTAAAAACCGTGCCGAAGAAGCTGCAGAGCAGGCTACTTTGGCTCCTTTAATCGGCTCTTCTATTCAGTCAGCTACTGGAGTGGTGTATAATATTACTGGAGGAAAAGACATAACTCTGCAGGAAGTAAACAGAGTGTCTCAGGTACTTCATTGGAAGAAAGAACATTTCACTCTCAACATAGTTTTTGATCATATGAATTTGTTTGGTTTTCTCAAAACTTCATAATTGTTGTAGGTGGTGACAAGTTTAGCCGACCCTTCTGCCAATATCATATTCGGTGCCGTTGTTGATGATCGGTACAATGGGGAGATTCATGTGACTATCATTGCAACTGGGTTTTCGCAGTCCTTCCAAAAGACACTACTAACAGATCCAAGGGCAGCAAAGTTGCTTGATAGAGTGCCTGAGGGCCAAGAAAGCAAGGTGGCTTCCTCTCCTCTCAAGTCCTCAAACTATCCAACAGTTGGATCTAGAGCATCCCCACGAAAGCTCTTCTTTTAGTTGCATAGTTCTTTCACACTTTTTTTTTTTTTTTTTTTTTCTTTTGGTTGTAGTTAATATCTTTGCTTATCTTGAAGATTAGTTGAGATGTCATTCTGGTGATGGTGTCTTTCAAATGTGAAGCTGGCTTTTACGAACTTCTTTTCTTCAAAATGTTGGCTATTTTCATGATTCGTTTGTCAGACTCTTAGTAACTATAACTAACAGCTTGTTTATAACTCACTCAAACAGCATTTTTGTCCAAGGAATGAATATATAAAGTTTACCTTAATATTCTCGGGTATTTAGTCTACACCATAACCGACAAGAGTTTTATGCAGTGATTAATATCAACTTTGTGACTAATATGGATTCAATGCTAAGGTGAAATTTTTAAGAGGATTCTTAGTATGTTTTGAATGGAAAGTTTTTAAATGGTAATTATTTCTGAAAAGAATTTGAAGTATCTTATAATAAAATATGTTATCTGAATAGAAAATTTCTTATTCTTTTCTCTTTTGTATTTATGTTTTTTCTTTTCTTTTCTTTTTAATTGTCCTTTTGACTTAGTCTTAGATCATTGATGATTTGAGTTTTGACTTCGTGATAGGATGGTGTTGGTTTTATATCGTTTTTTCTATGTTTAATTATTCTTTTTGTTATTGTATTGGTCCAAATTTAAAATGCAAACAATTCAGATTTATTTTATTTTAGTTTTTCTAAGATTTGAATTTTTTTATTCACATAAGGTTAATATTATAAATACCCCAATGTTTAAATACCTAAACATTGTTTATATATATATATATATATATATATATATATATATATACACTTTTTCATCAAAGATTAAATTTACAGTCAATTTTTCGTTGTGCTATGGCTAAACTTTTTAAGTAGTTGTAAACTTTATATCTTGAAATTGGATTACCTTCTGAGAATATTTTGGATTTTGAAAAACTTATTCCCAAAAGAATGGAAGGTAATACAAACACCCTTTCGATATTTTATTATGAAATTCTTTAACAATGATTAAATTGAAAAATTACATAGGAATTAAATGGTTAATAAATTACTTATAAGTATTTTTGTAAAGACAAAAACGAATATTAGGCCGAGTTTGGGGCCTATGTGGGCTGAAGCCCAATTCATTCTGAAGCAGAAAATCGACGACGCATCACACACTATATGCGAAGGTGATCGAATCACAGCACCGTGAGATCTCTGCTTCAAAGAGTTCAGAGGTAACATAACAAACTATCATTATTCAATTGTTTTTTCTCTTTTCCTATTTTCACTTTCTTTCATTTTCCACCATTTTCTCGGCTTCCAAACGCCCCCAAATAGTAGGGTTCAATTCGCCTTCGCTCCAAAATCAATCAATCCATCCATCAATTATTCACATTTTATTTCATTCTCTTTTTCAATTCGCGCTAGGAATTCGTTTTCTCTGCTCGGGATCTGGAAAGGGAACGACTCGACATGGGTTTCCTGGTGACGACGCTGATCTTCGCAGTGATCGGAATCATCGCGAGCCTCTGCACCAGAATCTGCTGCAACAGAGGACCTTCTACCAATCTGTACGCTCCTTTTCCCTTTCTCTCTCCATTCTGTTTTAAGTTCTCAATATATCGATTGCGGTACCCTAGCAATCTCGAGAGTGGTTAGCGTTCGAGGAATTTAGAGGTTCTTCACTCAATTGGAGTATATAGTACGATGTGTCTCTGAATTGGATTTCGTGATTTGGTTACGTTGTGTGAGTGGATTATCTCATCGTTAGTTTTCGTTTAGTTGTTGTAGTGCAATTAGTGGGATTTTGATCTGATTAATTTATGGATTGTTTGGAGAAATGTGTTTTACCGCTTTCTGTTGTTGTGAATCCTGCTGCTGCTTTAAATACTTGCTAAGATTTAGGGAAATGAACTTAGATTAAGGTTGTCTTCCTCAAAATTAAATAAAGGTATTTATACTCAGACCTGGCATACGGTTTTGTTGTTGTTGCTGTTGTATTTATAGTGAGGCGTTACTGATTCACTTGGGAAGGATGAGTTGGCCAGTATTTTGGAAAATAAAAAGTATTCCTGGATGTTAATTGATTTTATGGAATTTCTTTCCATGTAAAGAAGTCAAGAGTATGACAGTGTGGTTGCTGTCTTGGTAATGACAGTGCTTGATACTTGTTCAACACCTTATAAACTATTATCGTTCTTATTCTTGTTTGTTTGTTTTTCTGTTAGAAGCGCCATTGAAAATCAATCCAATCTTTTAACCCTTTCACGATCAGTTGCTTTAGAAAAGTGTGAGAACGTGAAAAGAAACATGCTGAGTACTTGACAACTTGATATGGTTATCAACTATTTATTGCCACCTTTTGTGTTTTATAAATGCTACATATTCAGATTTATTTGGCGACTTGAACTAGCTCTGAAGAATTTATACAGACTCACATGCATTCCCACGCTTACAAATCTAATGAATATTCATTGTTGCACTATTTTCCATTGCTGTTCTGAGTAATGTGTGAATTGTTCTTATCTACCTGTGTCTAATCTCTTATTCTGTTGCAGATTTCACCTAACTTTGGTAATTACTGCGACAATTTGCTGCTGGATGATGTAAGTATTGTTTGATGGCATGCTTCTTTTATTTATATTAAGTTAATCGTTGAACTAGAGTGTGTAGAATTTGTGTACGATGTCTTCATTTCTCCTGTCAAGGAATTCATTGATTAGAATAGAAAAAAAAAAAACCTATGTCTTTTACCCCACGTAGATGACTCCACTCAGGCTGCCATTTATTGATTATTAGACCATGATACTGGCGTATTGCATGTGAATTTTGGTCTTTAATGTCTAAATACCGGAGTGGAAGAAATAGCAACCTTCCTATGAAGAGTAGTAATTGAAGCAGAGTAACCGAATTCTGTGATGGTAGCATAAGTGATTGTACCTGATCATATATAAGCATGAATGCCTTTATTCTATTATATATAAAAGGCCATTAGTTTTATTAGTGAAAAAGAAGCCTGCCATGCCACCCAAATGTGATAATAGTAACTTAAAATGTCTCCAACTGTAAATATGCTGCCAAGTTTCTCTTTTTCGTCGGTATACCAACTCATTTCCATTCTTATATATGCACATCTTAAATGTGTGATTTTACAAGAGGAAACTATAAATAGTTATGTACTTATTTATTTGTATTTCTGTTCCTCATTTTGTGATAAAATATGATGAACATGAGTAACTGTATGTTCAATTGTTTTGTTTGTTTTTTTTTTTTTTTTTTTGTGGAGTTTGGGGTATGACTTTTAGTTCACAGCTCATTCCCAAGTTTCCTATTTACTCATATTGAATCCTATCTCGATTGATCTTTCAGTAAGCTATTTTCTGTTTGTGTTTGGTTGAGTTGTAATTATAGCTTTTATAAATACCAAATCATGTCTTCTTTGTCATAGGCTCAATCATGGTCTTTTCTCTGTTCTTTTAGGTGGGCGATTGTATATCTGGCACAGATGAAACCACTCATTGTACCTATACTGAGTGAGGGCGAATAAGTCTCGAAACAGATGTAGCTCCTTGTAAGTTAGAGAACATGGATCACAAATTGGCTGCTGCATAGAATTTGATTTTGGTTATCATGAGTTGTTCAGTATTTTTTTCAGAGTGAACTGGACTGTATGTATTTCTTGTCTGATAATGGCATTTCTGTGCTACCTGACATTAGTCATGTTACGAATGTTGTATTTATCACTCATTCTGTTATTCATTTTAGATATCCGTGGATAATGGTATCAAATATGTATTTCGCTGAAAAATAAGTTGATGAAAGGGAAGTTTGTTTTGTCTAAGATTCAAAAATTTCTTATGTCATGTTTTGGCACTTCTCATGTACTATTCACTCTGGTCACCTACCAGATGACTGAAACGTTAACCGATACTAATTTTATAGTTTTAGTGCTTGTTATAATTTAGCTCAAGATGCCTAAGTAATAGCTGCGCAACTTATTTGTTTCTGACACATTTTATTTCGTTTTGATCCTTTTTGATTGATTAATTTTTAAGTACACCTGTAGAGAAGTGACTGAGAAAATTTAAATTGATTTGACTTATTTAGGTGAACCTTTTCAACTCAACCAAACGATGGATATATATATTTGATAACTATAATATTTAAATTATATGAAAGAAAGTAAGAGCTAACTTGATGAATGTTAGAAATTATAAGGAAAGACAAATGTATAGGTTTGTTAATAGATGAAAAAGAAAAGAAGAAAATCGTATTGTAACTCTTTTGGATAAAAATGTGAATAGTATAGCAATACCCACCGGATTGTCTTATGTTTAAGATATTCAGATATTTGGACAAAGAAAGTTATACATGTTTTCATTTAATTCGAATTATAAGTTATTATATCTAACATTTCAAAAATCTTAACTTACAATCCTAATTTTAGAAATAATCTTTTTATACTAAGAACTGAAGTATAAATGTTATATTACTACAAAAATATTTTTAAAAAACTATAAATAAGAATTACATTAAAAACTTTTAGAAGTTAACATAATAATAATAGTAAACTGTCTCCCAAAAAGTAAAATAACATTCTTTTCTTTAAATACCTAAAAAATCTTCTTAGAAAATAAAAGACTATTGTATCCCTTCGTTAACGTAGTAGGTGGGTGAGGTAGGCTCTGTTTGATTTTAGAAGTGGATTTGTGGAAGCCAAAAAAAAAAAATATGAATTTGAGTTTAAAGAAAGGAGTAGTGTAACATCCCAATTTCAGCAGCTTAAAACTAATAAAAATAGGAAGTTTCATCATAGTTCCAAAATAGATAATCCAGTGTACACAATATATTAATACAATCTTACAAGATATGACTATAAAAATATATCATTTATACACTTAAACTAAACTAATAAACTATATACTTAAATTGACCACTGCTAAAGCTCCCACTGGAAACCTCCTCCTCAACACTAAAACGATGGCTCTTCATCCTCCAGAAGTGTCTTTGACACTGCAACCACATCTGCTCCCACTGAATAGGTGATCATCGCAAAAGAAAAACATACAACACGAGACAGACACATAGAAAGCAAGGGTAAGCTAATCTGATAAGGAAAATCATGCAATTCAATTATATAACAAACCATGCAGTCTTTCTCATTTTTACCAAAATCACATAGGCCACCACAAACATAGAACAAATATATTACTCTAGACTCAATATTCAGATTATGTAAGCGACATCAGATCTCTTGGTGGTGTGCACCTGTGACGGTTCCCAAACTTTGCAGAGTTTGGACACAAGGGGTTATCACCCAACCACTCCCAAGATAAGTCTCCTTCGCGTCTGTGACTGAATCGGGTCCACAGACTAGGACCTCCTACTACTCCTCCCGACATAATCCATCATGCTCTACATGAGCCTTAATGGTTATTGGAGCGTCAGGATACCAACCAAAACTGAGTCCTTATGTCCTTACATACACTAAAACATTCCTCTTAAAATTTCCCTTGAAATCCTAATTCAACCACATCTTCTCATATTCCAACTTCATGCAATTTCACCACACATATTACTAGTCATAACAATTCATGCATATCATAAATAAGTTCACATTTTAACATTTAAAAATAGCTTCATCCATTAGAAACAAGGGAATAACACTTAGCTACAGGGTTCTCGCCCAAGCTGGAAGGTCTCGCCCATGCAAAAGGGCTCTCTTGCTTAGGCGAGTCATTCTCGCCTGAGCGAGGCTCGAAACAGAGAACAACCCAAACTCTGGACGAATTCTCGCTCAAGCTAAGTTGTTTCACTTAGACGAGAGTGACTCTCGCTCAAGCGAGACTGGCTCGCCTAGGCGGGATCTCGCGCAGAGACAAGGTATGAGTTTTTGGTGTTTTCGCTCAGGCGAGAGCTGCTCGCTTAGGCAAAAATACCAAATTCCCAATCTGTTCTCACATGCAACAGTCCATAAATCTATCACAATCCAATCATACATTCAATTAAACAGTTCAAGCACTCATACAACACTCAATCATGCAATTCAAAGTCATCAGAATGATTTCTATACAAAATTTAAGAAAAACAGTTAGCTTCCCTTACATGTTATCTTGTTTAGACATCTTTATAAACGTCAATGCCTTAAAAACGTCAACACCTCTAACTCCACAGGATGCTCTATTTACACATAGAAACATCACAAGAACGATCAGGACATACCGTTATGATCACTGATCAGCAGAGACTCATACTGATGATTAAAACGTCGCATGCAAGCGGAAGATGACTTGCATGCAACTGAAAACAGAAAAGACTAAAAAAGAGAGTGGGAACTCAACTTACGCGAACGAAGAAACTGATCGGTCAAATTTGAAGAGCTCGCCGAGAGGATCAATCCTACGGTCTCAGTTCTTCAATCAGACGACCAAAGAGACAGAACCTCTAGAGAGAAGTCAGAGAACTCTAGAAAAGTGGTTTCTAGAGAGATGGTGTGTTTTAAAATAATGAAACTCGTTTATAACAATTCTATTTATACTAAAACCTTTTAATATTAAAATAATCGAGTCTCACTATTTTTAAACCACTATCACTTTTAAAACGCCATTTTCTAGGGTTTTACATTCTCCCCAACAAGAAAAAATTTCGTCCCCGAAAATTCACTCGTCAGATAGAAAGAAAACCATGCTCTCCTCATGTTCTCTACAACAACCACCTAGACATGACTAACTTAACGATTGCAACACCTAAACTTACTGAAAAATTTGCCTCTATGCTAAGCGATATATGTTTAACAGTGTAGATTGGATTAGTCACTACTCTCAAAGCAACCCTCCACCTTGCACCTTAAAAATTGAATGGTCCTTTACACCTAACCAACCCACTTATGTCTGATATGCCGACTCACCTTCCATATGTTCTCCAATACTTCTGGTAGGTGTTTACCAAAATTTAAAGATTTGCAACCGATCTCAACCTAAAACGTGATTGTTATCAATTCCCATTATCTAGTTTCTTCTTTGAGGTACCACTCATCTGACTTGATCACACACAACTTTATAACATTCTTGACCACCCTATCCACCACCATCTGTATGACATCATGCTTCTCATACTGACTTTGACCAGAGCAGCAAAGTTTATAACAATGTTATCCCACTTCCAGACTAGACCCTTCACTTGCGGCAACAACGACACCAAATTTTGACACTTCCTCAGCATTTATTAAACCACTAATCTGCAACCATCTCTCCACCAATTTTTACTCTTCATTATTGAACCAACCACTGCAATTCTCTTTCTGCTTAAGACACATACTAGTACTTTTCCGCTTCTAAGGTGATAACACAACTCAAAACCATAGCTCGATTCATCTCTCCCATTTCCTATCCATCCCCCTCTATGCAACTTCATACTTCTAGTTGTTGATGATCACTAGACATCTTTAACAAATCTTCATAACACTAACACCTCTACTGTTTTAGAGAACTCACTACCACATCAACCACCAGGTCATGAGTAAGATATTTCCCCGTCTCCTGTATTCCCACTATTGATAAGTATACCCCACCATTATTCCGCTGCGTCACTCTGATCAACAACCATTTTCACACCTGATGTGTTTAGCCACAATAGACTGCAAAGAATAATCATCATTGAAGCGTCGATCATGTTCTTCCTCAACGTCTTGACGACTCTCTTCACACTTGAGAAACTTGTTGCGAAACCTTGATAACAACTTTCTTGAAAAACCTTACTTAAACTCACTCTTAGAACTTCCTTTCCCTTAAAATTTTTCCCACTCATCTTAACCACTTACAGTCGTAGATCTTAACATATAATTACTTCTCTTTCCAAACTTTGTTAGACTGGATTACTCATGATGACACACTACGATTAAACCATTGCTTTTCTAAGGACTTCTCCACCTGTTGTCTTGAATCCACACTTTTAGCAAAATCATCCAATGCAAAACTATTGACACTGGTTACGTTTAGATATCAATGTCACAATGAACCCCACCGCTTGTCGGTGATTGTTCCAACATCTGCTTCATAACATAACTAAAACTGTTTCACCACTAAGATCCCTTGCATATGTTCTTCGCAGGCCTTTACTAGATAAACACTCATACCGGTAACACTCTGTCTTCACTTTTCAACTTGTTCCATACTTGATGCACAACCATTTACTCACCTTCTTGAAACAAGGAACATCACTTCCTATGATACCACATTCCACCTGAATGAGCTTGGAAAACAACCAAGTCACCCTTGAGATTTATGCTCTCGACCAAATCTTGTAAAGGAAGTAATTCAAGTTGACTTTGAATTTGAATCCTTTGATCACCCCGAAGCATACCACACATCCAAGAAATCTTCACTTGTCCACCAAAGAAGAAAAACTATCAACTCAAACTCCAAATCAAACTCCAACTCCTCCTTGCAGTTAACCATAACTCATTTACCATATTGACGATACCAAGGTTTTATGATCACGAGCGAAACCAAAACTCATATCCCAAACACCACCTTTTGAATTTGATAATTTGCATTAACAACTCCAACACCAACTATCGTAGACACAATTTCAACTACTTAAGATTTTTCTTCTCCTTTCATTATTTACGGTACTCTGCCTTCTCTAGCTTTTATCTTTCCCACAAGATCGAACTTAACGGTTCGCTTCTTCTTCCCACACTTGAATTTCTCTACCTCATCCCAATGTCAAAGTTTATACTCATGAACTACTTTTCCTTGAAACATCCTATTATCTACTAAAAAGATCCCAACATCTCCTTCTGATTATTGAACCTAATATGAAACCTTTATTCCACTTCATTCTCATGCACATATTATTTTTCTACTTAGGAAACATCACCTTATCTAACTGATCTGCAAACTCTGCTCTGTCTTAAGCTCCCACTAGAGATTTTTCGTCTTTTTACACTTCAAGATCTTTATCTTTCTTAGCTTGTTCGATGCCAAATAATCTTACCGTTTCCTACAACCTAGGATCTGCCAATTACTTCTTTTTCACCAATCCAAGAAAGCATTAGATATGGCGATATGACTATATCCAATGACACAACTTCTAACATTGCTTGTATTTGCTTATCTTTGAACATCAACATTGCTAGAATGTAGAACAAAGTTTATTCTCTCAAACGTTGTTGCGCTGGCATACATTGATATCTTCCATATTTCTAGCCTCTGAACCCAACTCCTTTTGAGAAACTATTAATATTCGATCTCGTGAGCCTACCCTTGAAGCTTGCTTAGTCTAAACATTAATGCTGAATTTTTACATCTTTATCCAATATACTAACCCAAAGCATAACTTTTCTCGCTCATCGATCTACTTCATACAACAAACCTATATCCTTGAGGCAGAAAGTTATCTAAAAAACTACATCCAACCCTCACAAAGGTAAGCAGGTCAAGTTGACCTTGAATCTGCATTCCTTTATCACTATAAACAATAAACGCAAACCACAAAGGTGCAACAAACCTATATACTATTGATAGCCAAAACTTTTTGTCTATCACTCTTCTTTCCTAAAACCATTAGAATTAAGAAAGTAAAACAATCTTTGATCTAGTCATGAGTGTGCACCCTCATTACTTTATCAAGACGTTTTCTGTTCTTAATACTTTCGGTTTCAAAGACAAACTCTACTAAACTCGAACTCTAACACAAACAAGACATGACAAACCCACAACCCTCAGGTCATCCTAAGGACGAACTGCTCTGATACCATAAATGTAACATCCCAATTTCAACAGCTTAAAATAAAAATAGGGAGTTTCATCATAGTTCCAAAACAGATGATCCAGTGTACACAATATATTAATACAGTCTTACAAAAGATATGACTATAAAAATATATCATTTATACACTTAAACTAAACTAATAAACTATATACTTAAATTGACCACTGCTAAAGCTCCCACTGGAAACCTCCTTCTTAACACTAAAATGATGGCTCTTCATCCTCCAGAAGTGCCTTTGACACTGTAACCACATCTGCTCCCACCGAATACGTGATCATCGCAAAAAAAAAAATACAACACGAGACAGACACACAGAAAGCAAGGGTAAGCTAATTTGATAACAAAAATCATGCAATTCAATTATAAACAAACCATGCAGTCTTTCTCATTTTTACTAGAATCACATAGGCCACCACAAACATAGTACAAATATATTACTCTAGACTCAATATCCGAATTATGTAAGCGACATCGGATCTCTTGGTGGCATGCACTTGTGACGGTTCCCAAACTCTGCAGAGTTTGGACACAAGGGGTTATCACCCAACCACTCCCAAGGTAAGTCCCCTTCGCGTCTGTGACTGAATCAGGTCCACAGACTAGGACCTCCTGCTACTCCTCCCGACATAATCCATTATGCTCTACATGAGGCTTAATGGTTATTGGAGCGTCAGGATACCAACCAAAACTGAGTCCTTATGTCCTTACATACACTAAAACATTCCTCTTAGAATTCCCTTAAAATCCTAATTTAACCACATCTTCTCATATTCCAACTTCATGCAATTTCACTACACATATCATAACTAAGTTCATATTTTAACATTTAAACATAGCTTCATCCATTAGAAACAAGGGAATAACACTCAGCTGCAGGGGTTCTCGCCTAAGCTGGAAGGTCTCACCCATGCAAAAGGGCTCTCTCGCTGAGGCGAGTCATTCTCGCCTGAGCGAGGCTCGAAACAGAGAACAACCCAAACTCTGGGCGAATTCTAGCTCAGGCTAAGTTGTCTCGCTTAGACGAGAGTGACTCTCGCTTAAGCGAGATTGACTCGCCTAAGCGAGATCTCGCGCAGAGACAGGGGATGAGTTTTTGATGTTTTCGCTCAGGCGAGAGCTGCTCGCTTAGGCGAAAATACCAGATTCCCAATCTGTTCTCACATGCAACAGTCCATAAATCTAGCACAATCCAATCATACATTCAATTACACAATTCAAGCACTCATACAACACTCAATCATGCAATTCAAAGTCATCAGAATGATTTCTATACGAAATTCAAGAAAAACAGTTAGTTTCCCTTACCTGTTATCTTGTTTAGACAACTTTATAAACGTCAACGTCTTAAAAACGTCAACACCTCTAACTCCACAGGATGCTCTATCTACACATAGAAATATCACAAGAACGATCAAGACATACCATTATGATCACTGATCAGCAGAGACTCATACTGATGATTAAAACGTCGCATGCAAGCAGGAAAATGACTTGCATGCAACAGAAAACAGAAAATACTAAAAAAGAGAGTGGGAACTCAACTTACGCGAACGAAGAAACTGATCGGTCCAATTTGAAGAGCTCGCCGAGAGGATCAATCCTACGGTCTCGGTTCTTCAATCAGACGACCAAAGAGACAGAACCTCTAGAGAGAAGTCAGATAACTCTAGAAAAGTGGTTTCTAGAGAGATGGTGTGTTTTAAAATAATGAAACTCGTTTGTAACAATTCTATTTATACTAAAACCTTTTAATATTAAAATAATCGAGTCTCACTATTTTTAAACCACTGTCACTTTTAAAACGTTATTTTCTAGGGTTTTACAAGTAGTAACTCTTGTTGTTTGTTTTAAGAAAAGAAAATTGAAAGTGAAAAAACTAAAGAAAAAAATTGTGAATGGTTTGATATCTTTTGGTAGATAAAAGAATATTTTAATAAATTAAATTAGAAGATTACAAATTTTACTGGGTATAAAATTAAACTAATTAGTATAATTTTGTTAAATTGAAATGTGAGTTATTACGTAAAATGAGAAATTTGTAATTGATGACATTAATTTTAAACAAAAACATGATTACTACAAATCACGTCAAAATAAATTATGAGTAATTTGATTAAATAAAAAAATAGTGATTATTTTTGAAGTTCATTTTAGTGAATAATTTGTTAAAGGTATATTTAAATTGATAAAAATAATTTAAATTAAATTATTAATAAGAAAATTGATAATTTAGTTAATTAAAATATAGAGTGCTTTGTTAAAACAACAATTAAATAAAAATATGCATGATTAATTGAATGAAATGTTTTAATCGATATAATTAATGTTAAATAGAATGTTAATTATGGATTTTCATAAAATCAATTGCTATAGATTGTAATAATTGTAAAAATGTTAAGAAAAAAATATACGAAATTGATTTAACCGAATGTATACGAACATAAGATCGAAAAATATACTTCAATTACAATAGTCGAAATAAAATAAAAAGAATAACATCATTTATTTGAAAGAGTCTTGAAAGGTGTCAAATCTTTCTTCTAAACGGTTAATTCTTTCAGTGACCCTATCAAAACCTCTGGTGACAGTTGAATTCAAATTAGCTAATCCTTCTTGCAGATGTTGAATACCTCCCCAAATTTGTGAAAGCATTTCAGCATCATGCTGGATCGGAGGTTCTGCTCTATTGTCTTCAACATGGCGTTCAGGTACGGATGAGTCTTCATGCTCAACATCTTCTCCTTCAGGTTCTTGTTCATCATCCTCATTAACCCCACCATGTTGCCACACACCATTCACATTAACAATATTTAATTTTTTCAACGATTTTGTACCAAAGTAATGAGTCCAACCCAGTGTGGTAGATGAATCGATAGTTAAATCGACGCCATAATAACCCATGATCTGGGTAATCAAAATACCATACGGAAGAGGCATTTTATTGTCCTTACATTTTATCATATGTTGCATGATGTGATGAGGCCAATTAACCAAAACGTTATTTTTCATAACCCATAGCATAAAAATGTCTTCGTGCATTATTTTTGCAAAATTGGTAGCACGAGGACTCAAGATATGCACCAACACGTAATGCAGAAGTCTGTCATTAACATTCATAGCTCCTACAGTCCTCATATTTTGACCCTGAAACTCTGGTCTGATCATGGCACCAAATGCCATGTCACGGTTGTAGGGTAAGTCTTCAGGTATGTTTGGAAATGAGAGTCGTTGACCTTGATACTTCAGATGAGCTATGGTCAACCAATCAGAAGGTTTCATTTTAATCTTTGTCTTGTTAACCTCTGTGTAGAGGTAACCATTTTCTTCCACTCTCAGGTTGGAATAAAATACCCTTATGAGATCTTCAAAGTATGGACATTCCATACATACAAATTCCTCCAAACCTTGAAATTGAAGATGATGGTGAAAGTACAAACCTGATTGTGCAAAGAAAGGAAAATTCATTATCTTTGGTGTCAGGATTTTCCTCTTGTAAAATGCCTTCCCATACTCAATCATCTGATCATGCTCGCCAAAAAACCGTGTTTGGTTTAAAACTTCTTCGATTGAGGGTAGCCTTCTGGTAGGAAGTGCAGGTTCAATGGCCAAAGCTTTTTCTCTTCTTTGATTTCCAGTTCTCTGTCTTTTAGTTGATAAAGATGAAGTCATTGCTACCACAATTTAAACAAATGAAAATATAAATCAATTTAACAATAATTTAAATGAAGTTACTATAGGAAATGATAAAAAGTGAAATAAAATTCACTATAAGTGTCACATGTACATGTACTTAAAATATTACAATACTATACATCTAGACAGAAGAAAAGACACATGCCCAACTATGAGTTGTAGTAGAGACCTTTTGTTGGGAGAGTTTCTATTTATGTTATTGTAAAAACATTTGGATCTTTATTGTTTATAAACTATTGAACAACATTTTTGAATTAAAGAATGAATAAAATTGAGTTTTACATTTTATAAACAAGGATAATAGAGCTAAGAATTGATAAAAATTGAGTTTTGATAAGCCTTTAGTGCTATCCTGAAAAGTTACATCCATCATCCAAATATATGAAATATCTCATTCTTATGCCATGTGAAAAACCTTTATCAGATATGCTCATCTTTCATAAACGATAAATGGTGAATATTATTACACATAATTCTATTTAACTAATTAATTTATAATTTTTAGAAAATTAAAAACTCAATATTTTATACTTAATATGATTTTTATGCTAAACCCCAAATTCTTTCAAACTCCAAATAAAGGCCATTAAAATTCTTTCTAATTAAAATTCTATAAATTTAACTATGATAAAGTAAAAATCTTTTCAAATTAAAAGTTATAAATACTTTCCTGTATTTAAACATAATCAATAAACCCTAAAATAAACCAAAAACTTAAATTAAACCTATAACACACAAACCTAAATTATTTTCCATAATAAATAAATTAAATCTCATAGCACACATGTATATACAAAGTATGCTAAACTTTATTACTTACCTCTTGAAGATCTAAACCTAAACAGAGTGAAGGTGAACCACCACGATCCCCAAAGCACCGACACGAGCAGACCGGAGCAGACCACCAACGACAACAGCACACCACCACGACCAGCCACCTCACCAACTCAGCACCACCACCGCGACGAGATCTCCAGAGGAATGCACCACCTACAAGACAACACAGACAAAAACAGTGACACCAACACAACACAAAAGCACGAGTATTTATTCTCCTTCACTGAAACGTACCCGAGAATCGATTACATAACAAGGAGAATCTGTTCTCCATTCAGTTCAGTGGCCACGGGAATCGATTCTCTGCAATCCATCGCTGAAGAATCTATTCTCAGAGGTCACCAGCGCCCAGATTCGATTCTCGAGAATCGGTTCTCACGTCCCCTAAAACAAAATAAAATCAGTTAGGGATTTATAGTTCCCACGAGGAAAAGATTGTTTAATACTTAAATTCATAAAAGGGTCAAATAATAATAAGAAAAAGGTAGATTTTTGTATTTCTAAAGTAAAAGAAAAGGTAAAAGATAACGAAAAGAAAAAAATTGTTTCATACATAAATTTATATAATGGTAAAATAATAATAAAAAAAGTACGGTATTTCTAAAGTAGAAGAAAATTTGTTGTCTGTGAAATACGACACTGGACAAAGCCACTCTTGCACAGAAATTGCAAGTTTATTGAATCAATCGGTTTCAGAACTTTGTTTTCGTATTAAAATAATTTGATTATCGTTAATAACAATGAAAATTACATTACGTTAATAATGAGAGAAGAACCTTCATCCATGTGTTCCTAAATATTTTAAATTTTCTGGGATTAAGCGAATAACAACATTGATTAGTTCATTAATTGGTGAAAGAGGTGATGTTAGTGTTGAAAAAATTGAAGTGAAGAGCAGGGTCATCCCATCATGAATAGTCAAAAAGTGATGGCATCGAATGCAACAGTTAATTCAGAAATTGATGTGAACTCTGTTCCGAATCCTGCCAAAGGTTCCTCTGCTCCGTCTCCCACCGTTTGCCTTCTTCTCTCCGCCGCCAACTCCGCTTGTGGTGCTTTCGCTGGCTCCCTTTTCGGCTACGGTCCTCTCTCTAATTTGGACTTCACGTCATTTAAACTTGTGAATCTATAATATATTTTCCTACCAAGTAGCCAGAGAAATCAACTTTCGAACTAAATTTCTATGGCAGAGGGTTATGATCATGAGACTGAAATTCTTAGAGTTTAATAGTTGGTGAATGTTTGTATTAATGCTCAAGGATGCTTTCAATTGGTCTGTTTCAGGTGCTGGATTGATCAAGAAGAAAGGCTTTAAAGGATCCTTTATTGAAGCAGGGTCTAATGCTAAGGTATATCACACTCACACATCAATGTTGTTAATTTTTCTGTCTGGCTTTTTACTTTATGAACGCCTATTTTTTTTCTTCTTCTTTTCAATAGACATTTGCAATTTTATCTGGAGTTGATAGTTTGGCTGTCTGCATCTTGGGAAGACTTAGAGGAAAGGATGATGATATAAAATATTTATCCTATTTCGGCAAAATTCCAAATGACTAAGTTAGAGGTTAGTTGAAAACTGATAGACTAGATAGTTGGAGGTAAAGTGTTTGTTAAAATGACATAGAAGAACATGATAAAAGGAATTATGATATGATAATATTCAATCGCTACGTGGAAGAGTGCTTCAAAAAATACCAACAGAACACGTTCCTTCACCCAAGAGGTGTGCTTTGGTGAAACAAACTTTTAATTCTGTCAAATACAGTATGAGCTTACTTCAAAATCCTTGCCAGTACAATGTTGTTCACTGATAATGTGATTACTTTTGCATCTGCAGCCATTAATGCTGGGCTAGCTGGATGTTGTGCTGGTCTTGCTACAAGTTTTCCTGGTATCCTTTTTTCCAATAATTGATGAATTGTCAACCTTTACTTGAAAAGTTTATTAACTTGATTAAGGATAAAAGGTCAGATTAATCTCTGCCTATTTTGATTGCATTTATCTCAATAAAACAAAATGCCTCTTCTAGTTTTTCTCTTTCATTGAAAAGCATGTTTGTATGTTAGATAAGTTTCCAACTGTAATAGTCTCAGTGTGTGTGTATGTGTTATTAAGACTCGTCCTCACGATTCTTCAGGTACACCCCAATCACTTCTACAGAACTGCCTTACTCTGGGGGTTCTTTCTTTTATCGTTGAAGGGTTAACCAAGCAGGGATCAGTACTTGCATACCCCAAGTCCAAGAAAACTGTACACAACCAAGCATGATTCCTACATCTCATAAAGGGTATATTGCTTTCTTTTTTTTTCTTTTGCATCATTAAGATAAGGTTAAGGTGTATAGCATATGCACCTTTCTTTTGGCTTCATTGTAGCTTTATGGACACTTTTAGATATAGGGGTGAGATACATTGTAACAAGGGCGAGTTAGAAAACAATGCCCTTTATTTTTTTTTTTAGAAAAGGTTTTACCCAGAACTTGGTAGCAACATTTTCTTGATATATATTAATAATGATTTGAGCCAGTTTATTGAGTATCTTAACACATTCTCTTTCATAACACATTGCTGATCGTATTGTCACTTTTAGTATGAGACACTCATCTTTAGTTCACATATTCTTTTATACTGTTTTAAAGTGAATAGGATGCGTCAAGAGTAGCAAGTTGTAGAAACTACATGTATCCTTCGATGAAAGTAATCATGTTGTAATTGGGTAGAACAAGCATTAACGGCAAAACTCAACCATTTAATGCAACTTCATCACTATAATAACTTAAGATCACTGATTTAGTTGCGATAATCTCAGATCAGTAGATTCACACTCAAGAAATCATCTTATATGAGAAAGGTGTATTACAAGCTGCTAATATAAAACTAACCGTTTCCTATTTTTACTAGTAAATTTCATGTTAAACCTGTAGTGATAAACAGGTTAATAGTTATAACATGGTTCTGTCATATTACTTAACAATGACACCTAATCACAACTGCAGAAGAAAACAAAATTCTGTCGTACACTGTTTCATCATTATTACTAGTATTTTTACCACAAGATTATTTTAGAATGCACAAGGTTATTTTCGAATATAACAATTAGAAATAGTTAAAAAAGAATAAAATAGACATTGTAAATTTGAATGATAAATACAATGCAGTTTTTGAATAACTATATCATCAGTATATATAATGCAGTTTTGAATAACCATAGTGATGATGCATCTCTGTGAAGTGATGCATCTCTGTCCAATAGTAGAAAAGTTGTTTCATCCATGACTCAAACTTTTATTTTATACCTGAATAGAGACATAATCAGAAAGAGCAGTCGAATGTAATCAAAAGAGCATATAACATTGCATTTAAAAAAGCAGGGCAGAGATAGTTGTGGCTAGTATGAAACTAACCTTAATGACGTGTTTGTTACATTTTTCACAGAAAATTATTCTGGAATACACGGCTTTTTACACACACAAACAGTTTTGTAGATATCATACCGTCCTACAAATCTTTTAACCCTTCTATGGTGTTTCTAGGGGACAGTTCAAGAAACTCATCTCCAAAGCTGTGTTTAGATTATTCAAGACAATTGACTTAGAATTTGTTCTGAGGTCTCTTGAGAGTTGATGTTATAAATTATCTCGGTAGAATCCATGCAATTCTGAAGATGGACCTTATCTATATAAAACATATAAAAGATATTTAATTTAATAATAATAAAATGTAAAGTAATGATAAATTCCAAAATAAAGAAATTATGAATGACGAAAATAAATAATGGACAAACCATGTACCTTAAAAGACCTTGACTTTGCAAAATTGTATACCAATAGCCATATGCTGATTTTCAGCAATTTCAAGTTGTTCAACATAGTTATCAAATAGAGTACCTTCTATTCGAACCCTAAGAAACATGGTTTAGACAAATTGAATAAGATTACAAAATTAATAAATTTTAGGAACTGAACATTCAATTTACCCGTGAGCCTCTAATGAGATGAGATTCAACTTGGTCTTTTTTTCCATTTTTTTCCAACTCCCTCTCAGTTCCAACTCCGGTTAGAAGAATGGTGGAAGACGAATCCAGAGACATCATTACAAATTGGTGCAAAATCAATTAAAAAGATTAAAGAAAGTTATTCGTCAGCTATCTCTGACATTACCCACTAAAAATGGAAAAACTTAGTTGCTTCTTCCATTGCAATAATATTGAAAATAAAGCTTAGCCTACAACTTAATGCACTTTTTCATCACACTTATCTACTAACTGAATAAGAGTCATGAAAATCAAATACACAAGAATTCTGATTGTGGGATGTTAATTTATTGAATATTTAAAGAATTATCTCGGAGCAAAATCAGCACGTCATCATTGATTCATGTTGTAGTTTTTTTTTATTTTTAATTAGCGTTGATTTTCATTTGTTTTGTTGAGACTTATTATAAAACATGAGGGGTAAAATAGCAGGGTATATTGTTACCAGGCCTAATCGAGCTTCATTCCACAAAGCTATTTTTCTTAACCAATGTGAAACTAATTTCTCGGATTTTCAAAAAAATGATAACTAATAAATAATTGACTGAAATTAGCAATTGTACCATATGAAAAAGGAAGGGAAACTTGTATTTATGAAGTTTGGATATGAACATGGAGACGACACTGAAGGTTAAATTATAAATTAAAAAATACAGGATACGGGACACGGTATATATATACTATATATATATAAATATATATTATTTTCAAATTTTTAATTAATATATTGTCAACTAGTATATAAATGAATCTAATTTATTTATCTAATATAAAAAAAATAAAAAGTGGGGATCAGATAATACTTTTTGCTTATTTTTATAATGATAATAGAAATTTATATGATAAATTTATAAATTTATGGATTTTTTAGAAAATTATTGAATTTGTGATTATTAATATTGTATTGGAGTCATGTCAAAATTATGTTAAAAAAAAAAATGTTTTTTAAATTGAACACTTTAGTAATATGTGTCCGGGCTTCATAAACATGAACAGAAGATCATGTACACTGAATTGAAAGGCTGAGATAAAACGATTTCAAAATAAACGATTTCAAAATAAATAAAGGGGAATCTGAAAAACATTACAACTTAAATCATTCAATTCTTTTCTGAATATTTAGTCTTCCCACAAAATGTTGTACCATGCAATATAAATTTGTTTTATTCCTACTTCAATCAGTACGAAGAAAAATTAATATAATCAATTATATCTTTTGATAATATTTGCGTTTACAATGGTGGATTATGGTTTAGGCAACAATGATTATGTTTTCAAACTATGTTCTTAATATTTACGTTTTTAATTATAATAATATTAAATTATTACAAAATATATTAAAATAAATAAAAAAATCATTTTGTTTCATATCATTTTCACTATTTTTTTAATCTAATTCAAGTAATTTACTTTCTATTCATTTCTTTTGTTTTCTTTTATTTCATTTTCTTATTCTTATTCTCTTACCATCTAATCCAAACAAGTGTCCCACAAAACTTTCTCACATAAATTATACATGGATAGTTGGAAAAAAACTTTATAAGTTTATAACATTATGTTGACCCTAAAGACATACATATATGTAAGGTAATCGAGACTTTACAACAAAATCCACCAAAACTCCATACTCTTGTGTGGCCTTCGTATTCACACCATTCCTTAATAGTTGAGGAAGAAACAACCACCAACATGTGCTAACCAAGAACACCATCACAAGAAGCCTCGACACGGCATGGTGTAACTGCCGCCCACGACGGAGCGCCACCTTCTTCACAGCCACCTCCACCGTCGTGCACACACCATGAAGCACAAAAAAACACGTCACTTCCCACGTGGGAGACACACGTGTGAGGTAATAGTACATTAACTCATGCATAAGCCCAGAAACAAGGAATGTAGCCAACATGGCAACTGACGTGGCATACATAGGGTTCACAACATCATTAAATATACGACGTACGGGATTGTATACGGTTGGACGTAGAATACGAGTAATCATAATGTTCCATCTATGGCTCCAAAAATCTTGAAGGGACGTGCAAAGATAGGGTTTGTTGAATAGTGGTTCTATTTCAAAGCCAAAAACAGATTGAACAGTGAAAGTTATAAAAGCTAACACAATCTCTAAACCAAGATACAAGTAACAATAATAGAGAAGTGTTATAAAATGAGGGTTCAGGTGTTCAATGTAGGAAGAAACATGTACAATGAAGCCTAAAGTAAGCACTTTTAGGGCCAAAAGCCATTTGGGGAACTTTTGGGTGGTGTTTGGATTTGTTGAAGGGTGTTGCTTGGGGTTGATGGGGAGGGAAGCTATGAAGATGAAATGGAGAATGTTTGAAGGTGATAGGGCAAGAGGGCCTTGGTTGAAGGAGAAAAGGAGAAGCTTGAAAGTTCCAAGCCAAACAAGGAATAAGGAAGTGAATGCAATTAAGTTAGGTGAAGAGAGGGTGAAGGGAAGGATGAAGAAGATGAAAAGAATAGGGAGAAGGGAGAGAAGCCTCAAGAATCCTTTTGGTATTTTAGAAGCTATGTAATAGCAATAGCATAGACATGAAAATGCTGAAATCCATACTTCGATCAACTTTTCAATTTCATCATCCATATCTTCTCTTTCTCACACTTTCTCTTCAATCTATGTGAAATTTTCAATGAAAATGTTATAGATCTACGTTGGTAGAGCATGTGATATTGAAGACTTAGAGGCTGGAATAATATTAATTTTATGTAAATAATGTATGGATGTTATAAAAGTTATAAACAATAGACATACAATATTAGTATATCAAGATTTGGTTCAATCATTCACAATTATCGACGACTTCTTAAATGTGACACAATATCTTATTCTCCCAATACACGATGCTTTTCCCCTTTTCTTCTGAGTTGATGTTGTTGTCTATTTGATATTATAGATTCCCCAAAAAAAAGTCTCAATTAGTTTGGGGGAGGAAAATTTATCTTTTAAATAGAGATGATAAGACTAACCGAATAAAAAAAAAAACTAGTAATCTTCCTTGACATAAAAATTACCAATGAAATGACTATTTATTCCTATAATTTCCGAAACAAAAACAATTTAATGGTATAACCTTTGAGTTCATTATTGTAAAGAAAAAGGAGAAGGTTGGAAGCACTGCTCAAATGAACGAGACTTTGAGCTTAGAAATGTTTGAGATACTGAAGCCTAAATTACAAATAAAGTGTCTCTAGTAAAGAAAAAGTAATTATAACCGACTATTAATGGAGTTATCACTGAACTTTATCGAATTTAAAAAAAATTAAGATGAAACTGCAGTGTAGATAAACTTGCTTAGATCAGTTACGGTAATGGTGAACATTTTAAACAATAATAATATATACAAAGTGTTGGGTAACCAAGCACTATGTAACCTGCATTTTGTAGTTGATGATGACATATTTGTACTTTACTTAAAGTAACACCATGCATTATTTATTTAAATCAAACTTAATATTGAAAGTAGTGTATTTTAATATAATAAACTATAATAAAAGATTAATCGAAAGACTCAACTATGACAAACCATCCTTACGCAGTTCCCAAATTAGGTCGGTATAAGAAGAATTCATTGACCACACATTCAAGTATTCATTTTACTAACATCATCTTCCAACATATGTCGATGCAAATTAAGCAGGGCTGTGCCTACTTTTGTTCTAATTCGATCTAGATTTTAACATATCTATATTTTATATATTTTTTATTGTATATTCATTCTTTGAATCTATATTTTTAAATATGAAAAATTTTAAATATTTAATTTAAATTTATAGTTGGGTTTGACTCTAGATTGAGATGAACTAGTTCATATCAAAAGTTGAGATGACCAATTCAGACCAAAAGTCAAGACAAATCGATCCAAACTACAATTCAGTTGAATCGACACTAGAAGAAATTTGATTGAGTCAACCCCACTGAAGATTGTCGAAATTTGGTCGAGCTGACTCCGACCAAAATTTAGTCGTATTCAGCCAAATCGACCTAGTCGAAATTCAGTCAAATTCGGTCAAGTCGACCTTGACCAAAATTCGGTCGAATTTAACCGAATCGACTACTGCCAAAATTTGGCCAAATTCGCCCCCAACTGAAATTTTGGCGCAATTGGCCGAGTTGGCTTGAACCCAAATTTGGTCGAATAAGATCGAGCCAGCCCCAGTCAAAATTCGACCGAGTCGACCCCGACTAAAATTTGACTAAATCGACCACAACCCTAATTTGGACATATCTGGCCGTAGTCGAAAATTGATCGTACTTGTCCAAATTCGACAAAGTCAGCCTGAAACAAAATTTTTGGCATATTTGGTCCCAATCGAAATATGATGGTTTGCGGTAGCATTGATCCTTGCTGAAATTTGGCCGTATTCGACCGAGTTAGCCTTGACCGAAATTCGTCCAAAT
The DNA here is from genome assembly GCF_037176805.1 of Vigna unguiculata. NCBI lineage: Eukaryota > Viridiplantae > Streptophyta > Magnoliopsida > Fabales > Fabaceae > Vigna > Vigna unguiculata. The sequence goes on from NC_140797.1 coordinate 33,351,074, forward strand.
TTGGCTGAGTCTTACTTGGCCAAAATTCAGCCGAATTTGATCAAGTCGACCCTGACCAAAAGTTGATCGAATTTGGTCATGTCGTCCTCGAGCAAAATTTGGCCTAGTTAGCCATGACTAAAATTCAGCTGAGTCGACTTCTACCAAAATTCAACCAATTTGACCACGTTGACCCATGTCGAATTTCGTCGAGTCAATCCCGTCAAAATTTGTCAAAGTCGGCCTAACCAAAATTCGACCAAGTCAGTCCTAGCCAAAATTCTGCCAAATTTAATAATGTCTGTCTCGACGACACAAGTTTTAAAAATATCAATTTTAATTTCTTTTATAAAAAAACACATTCTAAATTTTGAACTTGATCCAAATATTTAGATCTATATTAAATCTTGATCCAAATATTTGGATCTAAATTTAAGATAAAAAAATCAAACTATTATTAAAAAAATAGATTTGGATCCAAAACCTAATCTAATTATTTGGATTAAAGTAATCTAGATTATATATTTAAAAATTCATGATCTTAAGATGTACTTATTTAAATATTAGGTAATCATCACCTGACCTCTGACCTTTATGTTTTAGTTATTGACCTCTAATTTCTTGAAAGTTTGTTAAAAAGAAAAAATAAATATTTAAAGCTAGCTATAAAGCTTACTCAAATATTTTGAAGTTTTAATTAATACAACTATGGTGCTTAATCCTTCTCATCATCCCCTCTTTCTTTCTCTATAATGATTATTAGTGTTGCATATAGTATGTGGGGGGTCTTCGATACCTTTTATTTTAATAAGCATGTGATATTGAATGATAATAATTTTTTGTAAATAATTGATTGATGGTACCAAAGTTTATAAAACAATGCACACATTAATTATACTATACCCAAAGGTAAAGGCGTGGCCAATATTCATATAATTCCTACAACTTATACCTTTTTTTTTTATTATAACCTGAGGTCAAAATCACCATTATGAAACAACTTATCGTGTATCAGAAAGGAAAAAAAAATCTATCTCTACAACCTTGGAGTCCATTAATTTAGACAAAAAAAAAATACATAAAATATAAAATATTAGGAAATTGTTGGAAGCATTATACAAGACTTTTTGAGCTTTTGAAATGTTTGAGATACTAAAACCTAAATTATAAATATGATGTAATTTATAAGAAACAAAACTATATCAGAACATTGATGGAGTACTAATGACTGATTATTTTATAGAATTAAAAAAAAAACAGAATAGATGAGAGATGAGTGACTGTAGAAACCTTTTATACCAAACTTTGAGAAAGAATTAAAGAAAATAAGAAACTTGGAAATGTAACCAATAATTTTTGGTGTTGATGATGGTTTTTTTCCATTTGTTAAGTAACACATTGCATTTGACATAAATAAAAAATTGAGAATAAATAAATCAATTGTGTCACTAATGAATCTCCCACTCATAATATCGGGAGTTTATTATTTAGGAAGATTGATTTGACTTAGTTGTTTAAAATATATATATATATATATTGGAGTTTATTTGTAAGATTGTTAGTATAATTAACAGTTTAGAGATGATTTATAGCAAAAATTGAATAAAATAATGATATGAAATAAGGAGAAGGTAAGAGATTTACGAATAATAGTTTACCTTGTTCGAAAATGGTGATAGTTTTTTTTTTGTCCAACATTTTATTTAATTTTAAATAATTTTATTTATTAAGCTTTCTTTTATTTACTTTTTCATAATTATTATTATCACATTAAAAATAATATTTTTAAATCATTCATATTTTTTAAAAAATAATTTATTATTACTATTATTCAGCTATTTATATTTTAAAAAATTAATATTTTAAAATATATATTCAAAATGACAATTTAAACTTATATTAAAAGATAACTTATTAAATTCATTAATTCAATTAAATTAATCACATATAACAATAAATGTTCTATTCAAATTTACTATATTTTAACCACCACCCTCTGATTTGCAAATCTGAGAACCAATAAAATCATATAACTCTTAATTTTAAAGGCTAAATACATATTTCATTTCTTATTTGTATTTTTAGTCTTATAAAACTTTTTTAAAAAAAATGTTATATTTTTATTCTTCATTTAGTTAATTATTCTGCATGTATTGAAAAAGTGATATTTAATAAATCTATCTAAAATGGTATTTTTCTTTTTATTTTTAACATGAATGAAATTACCTAAACCACGTGAATATGAATACAATCACAAATCCAAATAAACAACATAAGATACACAATGTTTACTACTAATCTGACTCGTTGTCTTTCAAAATCACACCAAGTCTTCAAAATAAAAATAAAGACAATTACTTACGAAGAAACTGAATCATTATGTTGACCTCAGAAAAGATAAACACTCGTAATGTTCATTGAATCACAACACTTTGAAATGAAAACTTAGACTTAAAAATCTCAATCAAAAGAGCATACTCTTCAGTAGCCTTTGTATCCACACCATTTCTCAGCAATTGAGGACCAATTTGCAGTGATGGCTAAGAATGAAATCACAAGGGGCCCTGACACCAGACCATGCAACCGCCACTCACGGTGGCCAGCCACCTTTTTCACAGCCACCTCCACCACCGTGCACACACCATGAAGGACAAAAAAACATGTCACTTCCCACGTGGGAGTCACACGTGTAAGATAATAGTAAATTAACTCATGCATGAGTCCTGATGCAAGAAAAGTGAGTAACATTGCAGCTGAAGAGGCACAAGAGAAGCTCACAAAACTCGTAAGCACAGTACGTGTAGGATTGTACACAGTAGGACGTAGAAGATGAGAAACCATGAGGTTCCATCTGCGACCCCAGAAGTCTTGAAGTGAAGTGGAAAGGTAGGGTTCGTTGAACTGTGGTTCGATCTCAAAGCCGAAAACGGTTCGAACCGTGGCTCCAATGAAGATTAAGAGAAGGTCTAGGGAAAGGTAAACGTGGGAGCAATGGATGGGCAAAAAGAGATTAGGGTGAAGGTTTTGTTTGTAGTCGTAGACACGAATGATCATTGCAAAAAGAAGAAGTTTTAGAGGGAAAAGCCATTTGGGTTTGTTGGTGATGTGGTTTTGCTTTGGAGGGTTTTGTTTTGGGGTGATGGGGAGAGAAGCTATGGAGAAAAAGAGGAGAATGTTTTGGGGTTTTATTAGGGCAAGAGGTCCTTGGTTGAAGGAGAAAAGAAGAAGCTTGAAAATGGCAAGCCAAAGGAAGAATGAAGTTGTTCCAACTAAGGTTGGTGAAGAGAGGTATAATGGAAGGATGAAGAAGAGATAGAAAATTGGAAGGAGGGAGAGAAACCTCAATAGCCCTTTTGGTATTCTAGAAACTATGTAATAACAATAACTTAGAGATATCATGCTTGAAATCCATACTTTCATGAACCTTTCAATTTCACCTTCCATCTTCATCTCTCAAATGAATGAAAATAATGAGTGATATTATAGATTGCTTGACCTATGTATTGAAGAAGACTTGGTATACAATATAAATAATTAAATTTTAAAATATACAACACTAACGCACACCACATATATTAATAATTGTTATAGCAGAGCAAGAAAGTTTGACTTAGATTTCTTCTGTGATTGTGTTAAAAAAAAGGACACGTTTATGTTAGCTTGAGAAGATTAATAAAAACTTAAATATAATATATCATTGTGTCAAATTCTTGTATTGTATGGGTTAATTTGTCTTGGATAAATTTTATACTTTGATCGGTTGTTTTTATCAATATTTGTCTCTCTTTGACACCGAATTTATGTTTTAAGTTTGTTTAGTCAGTGTCAATCTGTAGATTTCATGTTCTTGGCATATTTATTATGTATTATTTCGTGGCTCCTTTCGGTTTCTATGTTTTTGAAAAGGAAAAAATTAATTTGAATTTATTAGGGATGGGTAGAAGGAATCTCTTATGTGAGCAAAATTTATTAGTGATTGTCTTTAATAAATTGCTGAGGTAAAGATGATGGATCTATATTCACCATAGCATTTATTTAGTAGTAGAAGAAGGTTTGGGTAATTGATATATTGTATGATTTAAGTGGCAACATGTGTGCATAGGGATGGGAAAGGGTCGGCATAGGTAGCGGGTAAGTCGCACATGCGCACTGTATTTATTTCGTCGGAAAATAATATTTTAATTTACTTTTTTTTATCTATTTTTAACATAATACTTCAATCATCATTAGATCATTTATTTTAATTCTTTTTAGTAATATAATTTAATAATGATTGAATTGGTGAATTAAAAATGAATCAAAAAAAAGTAAGTTAAAGTATCATTGTTCTTATTCTCCTTATTCCGTATAAAAGAATCTACTACTTCTGTCCTTAATTATTAGGTATACATATAAAAAATACTTGTAGGTTTTATAAATATATAGATACCCTTGACAATTTTTATATTTTATTTTTTAAATTTTAAATAAAGTATTTAAAAACAAACTTTTTGGATATGAATTTATATAAAGAATTAATCTTGAAGCATAATTTAAACAAAATTATTTATTAAACTATTAATATAAATAAATTTGAATTTTCTAGAAAACAAATGTAAATGAGTAGAATCAAAATATAAATTTGAGAAATTAATCTTATTTTAAAATAACTTCAATTTCATAAGTTAAAAAAAAAAAAGGATTGTAGTATAGATATAAGGTTTAATATCTACATAATGAACTTTTTATTATTCATTAAAAGTATTGTAAACTATGCATTATTTTTGTTTTTACTAACGCTATGAATGTATATAATGTAGGGGTGGGAAAAAATCTAATTTTCTTGATTCAATCCACTTTTGCTCCAATCTAATCCATTTATAATCCATTTTATTAAAAATCCATTTAATGAATCTGGATTTCATTCTAATCTACATTTTATATATTTTATGGATTGGATATCCATTTTATAAATCAAGATTTTTAAATATGGATAATCCAAAAAATCCAATACAAATTTTCAATTTAAATTTTTAGTTGGGTTAGACTAAAGGTTGAGACGGACTAGGCTAAATTTAGACTTGGACGAGTTTTGCTCGACGACCTATACGGATCGGGCAGGCCCGACGACCATAAGAGGTTGGGCGGGCCTAAAGATATGAACGGGCTAGGCCGGCTCGACAAAACCGAACGAGTCAATCATGCCCAATGGTCCAAAAAATTCAAGTGAGCTCGATGACCTGAACGGGCCAGGCGGACTCAATGACCCGATGAGCCTGGTGGGCCCGAAGACACGAACGGGTCAAGTGGGCTCGAAGACCCAAACGGGCCAGGTGGGCCCGATGACTCGAATGGGTCAAGCAGGCTCGAAGAACCGAACGGGTCAAGCGACCCCGAAGACCCGAATGGGTCAAGCGGGCCTGATTACCTGAACGAGTCAAGCGGGCTCGAAGAATCGAACAGGTAAGGCGGGCCCGAAGACCCGAATGGGTCAAGCGGACCCGAAGACCCGAACGGGTCAGGCGGACCCGAAGACCTGAACGGGCTAGGCAGGCCCAATGACAAAAATAGGTCAGGCAGGCCTAAAGAGTCGAACAAGTCAGGCAAGCCCAAAGAGTCGAACGAGTCAGGCAGGCCCAAAGACCCGAACTAGCCAAACATGCCTAATGACAAGAACGGGCCAGGCGGGCCCCAAGAACCGAACAGGCTAGACGAGTTCGATGACGTAAACAGGCCCAACGGGCCTGATGACCTGAATGGGCAGGGCGGGCACGATAACCCGAACGGACCTGACGACTTGAATGGGCCCGACAGATCCGGACCAACCTAACGATTAGAACGACCCAGATGGACCCGATCACACGGACGAACACAACCCCATACACAGGCCCGACGAACCGGACGGGCCTTACGACCTACACGGGCCTTACGACCTAGATGGGCATGACGACACAACCGAGCCCGACGACCCAATTGGCCCGACGATTCGGACAACCCAGGTTGTCAATTCTGTCCGGGTTCTCAGGCCCGTTCGGGTCGTTGCGCCCGTCAAGGACGTCACGCTCATTCAGGTCATTGGGCCCGTCCGGGTCGTTGTGTCGTCCTGGTCGTTAGTCTCGTCTGGGTCGTCAAGCCCGTCCGGATTGTCCGGGTCTCCAGGTTCGTTCTGGTCGTCAGGCCCGTTCGTGTCGTCGGGCTTGTTCGGGTCGTCAAACACGTCAGGGTCGTCCGGGTCGCCAGACTTGTTTGGGTTGTCGGGCCCTTTCGTGTTGTCGGGGTTGTCAGGGGCGTAAAGCACGTGTAGGTCGTCGAACCCGTCCCGATCGTTGAGCATGTCTAGGTCGTCGGGCCCGTCTAGGTCGTCTGGGTTGTCGATCACGTTCGTGTTGTCGGGCACGTTTGGGTCGTTGCGCCCGTTCAGGTTGTTAGGCTCATCTGGGTTGTTGGGCATGTACGGGTCGTCGTGCCCTAATGGGTTATCGGGCCTGTCCGGTTCGTAAGGCCCGTCCAGGTCGTCCGACCTATTCGAGTCGTCGTGCTTATCCGGATCTATTTGAAAAAATAATATATTTTTCATGGTGAAGATGAAAGCCCATGGGTTGGCCCTGACCCACAGGGATTTTGTAGGGTTTTTGGCCCTATGGGCTTCTTTGATGGAGGCTTTTCAGTGTGGGCTTTTTTGGCCCAAGCCCACATATCCAGGGCCAAACCCTGTGGGCTGGGCCAAATTGACACCTCTATGGGTCGGCTTGACGACTTAGACGGATCGTGCCTAACGACCTGTACGAACTAAAGCATGTTGGCCTTAATGACACAAGTTTTAAAATATTCAATTTAAATTTCTTTTATAAAAAAATGGATTCTGGATTTTTAACTTGATCCAAATATTTGGATTGGATTTAAATCTTGATCCAAATATTTGGATCTGAATTTTAAAAAAATCTAAACTACTTTTGCTAAAAGAATGGATTTAGGTCAAAAATCTAATCCAATTATTTGGATCTAAAATGTATGTGGATTGGATCATTAAAAATCCAATCCATGCCCATCCCTAATATAATGTTTTAGATGGTTAATTTTATCATACATAATTTATATTGAATTTATCTTAAAGTATTTAACTTTTTTTAATAATACTACTTCACCAAAAGATATCTCCATTTATTTCTTTAACTTCTCTTCCATCATCCTCTTTTCAATAAGTCATATCCTCCTTGAGAGAGGATATGAGAATTAGCATTATTTTGTTGGATAGCTTGATATTTCTTTCTCTTTTCGTGTTAAAGAAATCATATTCATAAACAAAGAATGAGTAATATGAGTTTATCAAAGTGTAATGTCAAGCAGAAGTAAACCTATCAAGAAGGATACAATCGATTCTGAACAAAATATTGCCATGTTTTCTCGTCTATGCCATATTTTTAACAAGAGATTTTGTCTTTATATATTTCCCAAATTTGTCTTGAATACCGATTTTGAACAAAATAAACCTGTTAAATCTCGTCTATGCTACCGATAATATTATCTTACTCCTTATGAAATTGGAAGTCTCAAACTCAAAATTTGTTACAAGTAATAAATTGGTCATAACTAATTAATATTCAAATCATAACTAATTAATTAATATTATATATATAAAAGTTGAGCAAATAACTTCACAAGTATCATAGCAAATCATATTTTTATCTACACCGATTTTTATATAACCATTGAATATCTTGTTATATTGCAATCCTGCACCAGTGCCTTTTTCAAGTGCCATAAGAAATTAAGAAGATTTGAATGATTATTTTGTCATGTATAATATGTGGATCAAAATCTATGTGGGTATTACATATTGTTGAAATAAAGTAATAATTTTAAATTCTCATAAATAATTAGAAAACTATTTTATTGTATATGTTACACTTTTTTGGCAATGGCGAGTCATTGACCAAAGAGATAACAAAATAAATTCTTGAGAGGAAGATATTGTTTGCTGTTAGATATTTGTAATAATAATTACGATCGTTCATTTGTCTCACTTTATTTTAAATTTATTGATCTCAGAAATATATGATATCATTGTATGGTGTAAAAGTTTTATTGCATTTAAAGGCTTTGGAAACAAGATAAATAAGTAGTTTAAAAGAGGTTGGATTTTTTACATTGTTGTATTCATAACTGGTGTAGAAAAATACATATATATTAATGAGAGTTTTCTTTTTAAATCTGTAAACATCCATATAAAATATAACTTAGAATATTCAAAATAACCATGGCAAAAACTCATAAAATCCTTGTAAAGAATGATTAACCATTTTCACTTAGGAGAGTTAAACACATCTAATAATGGCAATCTAGACTTAAAGAAATTGATCAAAACAGCATACTCTTCAGAAGACTTCTGATCCATACCATTCCTCAACAATTGAGGAAAAAACAACCAATTCGCAGTGACAATCAAGAACGCCACCACAAGCACTCCTGAAATCACACGGTGCAACCGCCACCCACGACGGAGAGCCACCTTCTTTACTGCCACCTCCGCCACCGTGCACACACCGTGAAGCACAAAAAAGCACGTGATTTCCCATGTGGGAGGCACACGTATAACGTAATAATAAATCAACTCATGCATGAGTCCAGACACAAGAAAGGTGGCGAACATGGCCACCAACATGGCGTAGAAAGGACCCATGAAAGGAGTAGACATACGGCGTACAGGGCCGTATACGGAGGGGCGTAGAATACGAGAGACCATGAGGTTCCATCTATGACCCCAAAAATCTTGAAGTGAGGTGGAAAGGTAGGGTTCGTCGAACTGTGATTCTATCTGAAAGCCAGAAATGATTTGAACAGGTGTTGCAACAATGGCGAAAATAACTTCTTCCTCCACTTCCATAAAATCTTGAATTTGGATTTTTATTGGTTTTTCTATGTTATTTCTTTGTTGTACGTCCAAAATACACAAATATTTATTAATTTTAAAATTTTAAAATATATTAAAATTATTTTTAAAATATCAAAATATTGTATTTTTAATATTTAACTGATGACATAAAAAAACTCAGTAGAAAAATCGAACTCTAAAATCTTATATCCCTTTTCTCCTTACATTTTTTTTCCTCTTTCTTCTTCCATGAATACATTGCCCGCACTTCCCCCATTAGTTCTTCAGCATTCAAGAAGTTCTCCCTCATCATTCTCCTTCTCCTTAGAACACTATTCTCCCTCATCATTTTACTTCCGTTACCATTTAAGTTTGAGAAACTCTCCCTCACCATTCTCCTTCTCCTTCTTCCTTCGCTGTGTATGTATTCATGCACCTCTCCTCTTCTTCCACTTTTTGCAGATTCATTGTGAAAAGAAAAAAAATAATATAAACAATCATTCTTTTTAATGAATTTAACTTACATTCTTAATTTAAAAATAAAATAAAATAAAGGGTTCATAGAAGAATAAAACAAGAATAAGAAGAAAACCAAAGTCATATATTTACAAAAAGTAATTTGGTGAGAGATACATTCCAGAAAACCTAAACCAAAAGAAAATTTTAAATTTGGAAATGATTTTCGGAACATTTGTTTTGAATTTTTTTTATTCCAGAATGACTGTTTCGAAAGATATATTTAGATCTGGAAATATATTCCAAACCCATAAATACATTTCAGAATAAAAAAAATAATTTAAAACAAATATTCCAAAATTTATTTATGGATTTGAAAATACATTTTGAGACACTTTTTCCAAAATTATTTTAAGTGTTCCGAATTAAATGTTCTGGAATGTATCTTTGGATCTGAAAATACCTTCTCAAACACTTAATCTTTTTTCATATTTTTTAGATTGAGTGTTCTAAAAAAATATTTCTAAATCCAAAAATATCTTTTCTGCAATAATGAAACCTAATAATATAAAAGAAAATTGAGAAAGTGTTGGGATTTTTATTATATTTTTAATAAGGAATAGTTTGGAAATTACAACTTTTGGGGTGCAGGAAGAAAGACCATGACCTGTGGATATAAAGGAGAATAGACTAAAGACATAATCCATATTAATTTATGTGTTTCTCTAGATCTTCTGAAAAGCTTATTGGTATGTACTGTATGGGTAGGTCGGTTAATCAATCATCAGTGGGTTGAAATTACTCCTAAAAGGATTTTTTTAGTAGAGATTATGACATGACTTTTTTTTTTTCTGTTTGTCGATTATTCTAAATGTACAACGTATTACATTGATCAACCACCCGTCGATTGAGACTACTTCAAAGAAAATGTACAAATTTTGTGCAACAACCAACAATCAAACAATCACTCAATTGTTGAATAGTTATTGGGCAGTACAAGGACTGCACACAAAATTTCACCCAGAGATCCATTTACGAAGATATGTAACAATGATCGGTCACCGGTCGGGTTCTCCTCATGGTGTCAATTGTTAGACTAGCCCTAGGATTTCACTTGGGTGTCCTCTTACGCAAATTAGGTACAATGTCGTCCAACAACTTGAACCGAACGACATCAAAGTGAATTATCTAGTGTTATGATTAGTGTTAACATGTTAGTAATTAAGTTTAAAAAGCAATTAAGTTATGATTAGGTCAACCTTAATGATGAGCCCATTAAAAAACTATAAATATAAGTCCAAAGTATGTTTGTTGGGACTTTTCTAACATTTATTACAATATTTATTGTTTTTGTCCGATCAAACTTTATCTTACTTAAACAAGTACTATCGATCAACAAATGAATAGGAAGACTAAAAGGACGACTCAAGCAAGGAATCGAAAACTTGACAAACTGTCTAGTCCTTACACATGAAAGAGAAATGCATTTTATGTTTTCAAAAATTTTATTCCTGAAATCTTATTCTTAAAATTCCAAAAAAAAAAAATTGTTCTCAAAAATTGTCAGAAATTGTAATCCGTAAGTCACTTTGATGGAGGGTAAAATAGTCAGTCTGATATTTTGTAGAGGTACGTAAAGAAATTCTGGAAATGCAGGAAGTAAAAGCCGTTTTGAGATGTGAACATATTGGGCCTTTGGTTATTGGGCCAACTATTTGGAAGCAAAGGCCCATCTTGAATAATTGTCCGCGGCAGAAGAAGCAAAAAGTAGGACGTGCTTCTTATATTTGTTATTATTTGATACAAACGAAGGGAACGAAAATAATAATTAATTCATGGCAATAACACTTTAAGAAAGAAAATTAGAAAAGAAAAATAACTTTACAACGTATCAGTAAAAATAAAATGAGAAAAATAATCAAATTTTAAAAGACACCAAGTTTAATCATTTTTATTATATTAATATATAAATTATTTGGTTCTGAACACCCTTCACAACAATAAAACTACTCACTCATAAACCTCAAAACATCAGCATCATCATGAATCCTTTGATTCACAACAGTAACTTTATTTCAAGAATGGTAACAAACTCATTCTCCAGAAGCATTCTTTAGGAACAATGAAGAAGTTAACAAATGTAACGGTAACTTCAACTTCACAAAATTCACCATAGTTGAATACTCCTCGATGGCCTTTTCATCCACACCATTCCTCAACAATTGCGGAAAAAACAACCACCTCCCGGTTGCCGCCAAGAACGCCAACACAAGCACCGCCGACACAGCTCCATGCAACCGCCACCCGCGGCGGAGCATGACCTTTTTCACCGCCACCTCCGCCGCCGTGCAGACTCCATGAAGCACAAAAAAGCAGGTAACTTCCCACGTGGGAGGCGCGCGTGTGAGATAATAATATATCAACTCATGCATGAGTCCAGACACAAGGAAAGTAGCCAACACAGCAGCGGACAGGGCACAAGAGGGACCCACAAAAGGTGTAGAAATACGGTATACGGGGTGGAATACGGAGGGACGTAGAATACCGGTAACCATGAGGTTCCACCTACGACCCCAGAAGTCTTGAAGGGAAGTTGAAAGATAAGGTTCGTCGAATTGGGGTTGTAGGTTAAACCCTAGAAGGGTTCGAACGGGGATAGCAGTGAGGGCTAAGACAAGTTCTATGCCGAGGTACATGTGAGAACAATAAAGGAGTAAGATGAAAAGGGGGTGGAGATTTTGGGTGTAGTTGTAAGCATTTATGATGAAGGGAAAGAGAAGAAGTTTTAGGAGAAAAAGGCATTTGGGTTTGGGTTTGGAGTTTTTGTGGTTGAGGCTAATGGGGAGAGAAGCTAAGGTGATGAAATGGAGAATGTTTGGGGGTGATTGAGCAAGAGGGCCATGGTTGAAGGAGAAAAGGATGAGTTTGAAAGTTCCAAGCCAAACGAGGAAGAAGGTGGTGGGGGCACCAAGGTGGAAGGAAGAGAGGTTGAAGGGAAGGATGAGGAAGAGGTAGAGAATTGGAAGGAGAGAGAGAAGTCTGAACAATCCTTTTGGTATTTTAGAAGATATGTAATAACAGTAGCAGAGACATGAGATGGTTGTGAGCCACACCTTCATGAACCTCACAATTTCATCATCCATTGTTTTTGTTTTTTTTTTTCTTCCTTCAATCTAGGTGGTGGAATGTTTTTGAAATGTCACGGAAATTAGGAGTGATGATGTTCCGTGGATTTGAGGATCTCAAAGATGCAATACCAAAAAGGGAATTGCAATTTTTAATTCACTTTGGATGAGAAGTGACATACAAAAAGATTTTTCTTAGGCTATTTATTTATTGTTTTAAATTTGTTCTCTTCTTTCGTATTACCATACACTTTTTTTAATTATTACCTTATATTTGATTTTTTATCCTCTTTTTTTTCTTTTCTTCTTACGTGTATTGATTATTAGTTACATCAACTTCTCTGCTGCAGCCAAATTCTTTGTCGGGAGAATTTATTAAGCTGTCGTTATTTCATTTTTTACTCTTTTTTTAAGTGGAAAAGGTAGAGGGTTGTGCATTGGGATAAAGAAAAAATAATGGATATAATTATATAAAAAAAAAAAAAAACTTGTCTACTGCTGCTCTTAACTTGGTACTCTTGATTGGACTGATAAAGCGGTTGTATTTAACTCCTTGATAACTAATTTCTAGATTATTGATGAGTACAGCGACCTAAAATAAATTAAGATGGGTAGTTGATTTAATAAATGAAATTGAATGGAGTAATTTTTGAAGCAGATATTTTAATTTCACATTATTTGTGGTTGAAGGGAAGCTGGGAGAGAACTGTGCAATCTACTTAGCTTTTATTCATTCATTCTTTCCAAAATCAAAGTAAAGTTGAAAATGACATCAATTTCTGAACTCCATCAATTAACAACCTCGCCTTGCGTTTTTAATTCGTTAATAATATAAGTAATTCAAATATTATTATAAAATACATTTAAAATATTAAATAAAATTAATTAAATTAAATTAAAATATTTAAATTCATATATTTTTAAAGTTTTAGATTAAATTTTCAAAAAATACTAATTCTAATTTTCATTCACTCAAAACTAACTTGATGATGAAGAACGTATTTAATTCTAAAATAAAATATTAAGTCGAGTGTCAGGTAGTCAGACAAAAGAAACTAAAAATGTTTGTGTTAGTGAGTAAGTGCGTGTAAAGGATAACAAAAGCAATATTATATTATAATATTACCTTGGTTTTGTAGATTACATTCAGTGCAAACAACTAGACTACAAATCGGATAGATCATATAATTATTTCCTAAAGATCATCAAAGATTTGGTGCAAAGCAAACTAATCAGAAGGTAAAGCAAATGTTGTGAGATGTGTCGTTTCATTCCAATCACCCCGTTTTCATTTTTTGTGTACGTGTCGCTTCATTTCATTTACTAAATGCACGTGCATTAGAATCGTGAGATTCAACTCCGATTCAGGCGATCAAACTACGAGAAAGAATTTTTAATCGAAATCGTGATTCAAATAGTACTGTTTGAACGATTATAATTATAATGTTTTTGATCTTTTAAGCATAGCATGTTTCTGTCTCTCAAATTTCAATCTTAAATAAGCCAATGTCATATCAATAAATTCTAAATGGGCAAAGAAACTAAAATCAGACAACACACTTTCAAAATAAATCATATTGCTTGATTATAAATTTTTTGTGCACAAGTTTTTACATCCTTATCATTGTCTTGATGCAAAATATATATAGATTTAGAAAAGATACACATACAAAATACTAGTGGTCAGATAACTAACTGTATGGGACGCTTCCAGCATCTAATTGGCTGCCATGGGGAAAACTGGAAGTCTGCAATGCTGACTGAAAAATGAACAAAGACTTCTAGAGCTTGTTCTTGGAGGACAGTAGATTAATAATTAGAAGGCATTCAACCCTCCTCTGACTCTGCACATCAGAATAGATATCAGGTAAGGATTTGTTAGAAGAATAGACATGCACCAAAAAGTTGGGCACTATGGAATTTCAAGGCAGTAACTATATACCGGAAAAGGTATGTTACCACTTTACCACCGGTCTTCATACAATATGGAAAACAATACATACACGAAAATGATAAAGAAAAACAGTTTCAACTTTTTCTTCAGCTATTTCTCTTACCATGTATGGCTTCCATGTTATTTTCCTTGAAAACACCTAGAGGTGACCCATGAACAGAGAGAAGTATCTCGCCAGCTTTGGGCAGTCTAAGTGTTTTGGGTGTCATCCCAACAGACAACCTCTGACTAGTCACCTGCAAAATGCTTACAGAGCCAAATTAAATTCAGAACTAATTTGGAACAGTTGGATTTTCTGAACATCACAAAATCATATAACAGTGAAATGAAAATCCGACAACTCAGGTCTCAAATATATGTTGTAATTTCGATTTACAGAGATAAAATACAAATTAGCTCAATCTTCGTCTAGCACTCCTGAGTTGTTGACCGTGTTAATGCATACAAAAAGCAACTAAAATTAATCCAGATCCAATGCCTTCAGCTGTTAAAACTCAGGAGAAGTAGGATATCCTTATTTCTTAGTTAAACAAACCAGAGTTCATGATAAAACAAACATACAATACATAATAAAGTAGCAAGAAAGAAGATACAAACCCCGGGAGTCTGAAGACCTTCCTGCAATGCTAGATTATGAGTGTCAGATGGCTCCTCCAAAACCTGTACAAACAATAGAAATTTAGATCTAACTAGGACCTAAAAAATCCATTCACATTGGAGAATTCTTTGAATTACTTTATAAGTTAGAATGGATGAACAAGAGCAACGCAATTGCACCCATTTTGGAGTTAAGCCCTCTTTGTTACCACATACTCTACAACAACTAAAGAGTAATAACGTTATTGCTAACACGGAAAACATTGAGGAGAAGTTATTTATATGTCAGGATTTATGTTTTTGAATTAAAAATATCACATTGATCTTATGTGTAATATTTTCAGCATTGTGCAACAACATCCAAATCACACTAGAAAAGGTGTATGACAACAACTAATAACCAAACAAAGTGAAAAGAGAACAAACATACAATATCCTTGAATTGCAGGTTATCAGCACCAACAAAACTCATTCTCCCTGCCACAGAAGAAGTAACTATTGTCAACTATAAAAATATGTCAGGTTTTGCTAGTATGTATATGCATGGGATAAATGGTAGGACAAAATCTATTTTGATTCCAAAGGGCATGAAACGTGTGTTTAAATTCATAAGAATGAAATAAAGGATGAGGACACATGGAAAGGAAGAGAAATATGGTTTCTAGTATTAGCCCAATATATAAGATACAACAAAGACATAATATAATATTAGCATAAAAAAATAAACCACTCTTTATAGCCCTCCGGTATAGCTTCTCTGTATTATTGAGTTTAAGCTAATTTAAGCTTATGAAAAATTTATTTCATTTTTCTCTTCTATAAGTATCTACGGATAAATTTGTTGAAACAAATCCATTATCTACTAACTAAGGGAAAAGTAAAACAAGACTCTCAAGATATTCAGGAATTTTTAAACTTATTAAGTCGCAAACTGCATTTCCAGAAGCTATGTTTTTCTAATTTTCTCAATTTCAGAACTAATGTGGAAGTGTTGGACATTTCCGGAATTCAAATGGTGTTTGCCCTGAAAAGTACCTCCTGCACTGGCAGAATGGTCAAAGCCTGCGAAGCGAGGGAAAGAGGCGATGGACAACCTTTGGAGCAAAGAAGCACGCGCATCCATTTCATCGTTACAACCCTCGTTCTCTCTCCATTTCACTTCTAGCATCTTGTTCCGTTCGTCGTTCACGACAGAGAGATTAGGTAGGGTTTCCTCAAAAACCTGCAACACAGGCTTACAAAGCTCCTCGCTGCTGAAACACGAGCGCAACAATCGCACTTCCGTGAGCAAGTGTTCGATCTCCACTTCGCGAACCGCCCTAATCGCTCCAATTTGTCGCTCCATCGCTACACCAAAATTCAATGAAACTCAAAACACATCAAAAAATGAAAACAAAAATCGAAATGTAAATGTGAACCTTGAATTTCGAGGTCCATGAATTGAGGCGGCTGCGTCTGAGTCTGAGAGTCCGGTTTTGATTCGCGAGCTTTCTTGGTTCGATTCGTTCTACGCTTCGGCATTTTCTGATTCCAACAAAATGGTAATCAAACTCGTAAAGTGGAGTTTACGTTCCCACACCGCTGGCCTTGTCTCGGAAGAAAACTCGATCTTGGAGCAAGAACGGTAGGCTATCTGTGATTCGGTAAGGTCGGCCACACTCACATTTTCACATATCTAGTTCTGGAGGGAGTATTAATTTGAAATAGACCAAACTTGGATACAGTATTTATTTATTATTTTACTTTTCTAATCAAAATTCAAGTTTATCTTAATAATTTATATAATATAGAAAATCAAGATCATTCAATTATCATTTAAGTATTGATAATTAAATAAATAATTAAGAGAAAAGATATTAGAAGCATGTGTTTTCAATAATTTAAAGGTTTTCTCGAAAAGCTGTAGGAATTGCTGATAAATCTAACACGTTATGTTTTTTTTTTTTTTCATCTTAGTAAATTTGTTAAAGGATTCTTGTAAGTTGAATTAGAGAAAGAAACAAACGACATGACTGGTGTTATATTATGGTAATTTTAATTAAATAATTAAGAATGATATTTTATTTTTATTAATGATAAAATCAAGCCACGTATTAGTTAAATAAAAGTAAAATATATTTTAAATATCAACTAATAAAATTTTAATAAATACTCGATTAAAAATATATTGATTTATAATTACTTGTTATTTAATTAGACTTATTAGTATAGTATATATTTTTTGAGTTTGCAATCATTTAAATTTTTATCATATTTTGAAAAGAAAAAAAAATTTTGGATCAAGTTTAATTGAGAGCGTACTCATTTAAATTTATATCATATCTAAATTCGTATTTGGAAAGAACAAATTTGCAGATCAAGTTTTAAATGATTTTCTTATTAACTCTATATTGTCGACCATTACTATACACAACAATCTTGATTGTTCCAACAAAGCAATAGTTTTCCATTTTGAATTAGAGAAAACAAACAATATAACTAGTGTTGCGATAATTTTGATTAAAGGATTAAAAGTGATATTTTATTTTTATTAATGATATAATCAAACGACATATCATTTAAACAAAAGTAAAATATATTTTAGATATCAACTACTAAAAATTTAATAAATGCTCAATTAAAAAAATATTTGATTTATAATTACTTGTTATTTAATTAGTCTTATTGGTATAGTATACATTCGTTTGAGTCTATACTCATTTAAATCTTTATCTTGCTTAAATTCGCATTTTGAAAGAGAAAAATCTTGGATCAAGTTTGATTGAGAGCGTATTCATTTAAGTTTGCATCTTACATAAATTCGCATTTGTAAAGAAAAAAAAAAAATTCTCAGATCAAGTTTTAAATGATTTTCTTATCAAACCTGTATTGTCAAGCAATACTATACACTACAATTTTGATTGTTCCAACAAAGCAATAATTTCCATGCACTAACAATCATTCATATGTAGACTTAGTCTTTATGTTTCGTGCCTCCTTTATATGACCCTCAATATTTCATAATTATTGTGACTCCTAATATTTCATAAGTTTGCATCCCAATTAAATTTGCATTAAACTCTCTAATGAGTGTCTCATGTGTGTGTGTGTCAAAGTTTCTCTAATCTCATAAAGCATAACAAAGCCCTAGCCAATTGCTAACCCCACCTCCCCCTAACCCTCCTCACTATATTCTCTCTCCTCTAACGAAAATATTTGCCCCACAATCCCCCTTGCCACCTCACCCATTATGTTATTATAGAATTAAGGATGTGTGCTTGTGGGCCGCTAGGTGATGGGTTTCCACTTATTCCTCTCATAGACCTGTTATATTGTCCTATTCTACCTTTCCACTCCTTCATTCGTATCAATACCTGCCCCTTGAAGATTTACCTTGTCCTCAAGGTGAAGTTCATGAAAAGATTCTCACTTCTTGTTCACAGATTCCCATGAATTTTCACAAGTTGGTAGATTGCGCCATTTTACTAACACTTCCAAAATTTGGTCTCTTTCGCTCCTGATTGCAAGGATTTCTTCGGGTTGGACCTAGAGTTCTAAATCTTAATTTATATACGAAGGTAGTGGTTGGACGACCCCTTCCTCAGCCACCCTTGGTTTCAGTAGAGACACATGAAACATAGGATGAACTCTGCTATCTTTGGGCAATTTCAACTTGTAAGCTAACTCTCCTACTTTTTCCAAGATCTCATAAGGACCGTAGTATCTTGGATTGAGCTTTCGGTTCACTCTCTTAGCCAATTTCTTCAACTTATATGGTTGTAATTTCAAATAAACCATATCTCCCACCTTATACTCCACCTCGCTTATGTTTTTATTGGCTTATTGTCTCATCCTATTTTGACCTTGCACCAATTGATCTTTCAAAATCGCCCATAGTTCATTGCGCTCTTGTAGCATCACTGTCACCTCTTCCATAGGCGTTGCTGGTACATCACCCCTCACTAATAGAGTATGGTCTCTTCTATATAATTGAGTGGTGTAAATTTGGTGGATTCATGGTAGGTAGTATTGTACCAAAATTTTCCCCAACTGAGCCATTTCAGCCACTACTTAGGTCTTAACCCTGTCACACACCTCAAATACGTTTCCAAACAACGATCCACCACTTCAGTTTGTCTATCGATTTGCGGATGATATGCAAAACTAAACTTTAATTTGGTGCGTGCAAGCTTGACTAACTCAGTCTAAAATGAACTCATGAAGAAGCGAGCCCGATCAGAACCCATGCAACCTTACCACCTCTTTGAAGAACAATTCAACAATGTCGTTTGTTATGTAAGAATTTGTCAAAGCGAGGAAATGGGCATTTTAGTGAAACGATCAACTACGACCAAGATAGTGTCCTTACCCCAACTTTGGGTAACCCTCTAATGAAATTCATTGAGATATCAATCCAAATTTGTTTTGGAACAGGGAAAGGTTGTAGCAACCCTGCAAGACTCATGGTTTGATACTTATTTCTTTGACACATATCACATTTCTTCACGTATTCTTGGTTGTTCTTTCTCATTCCTTCCCAAAATAATAGGCTCGAGATCCTTTTACAAGTTATAAAAAAACTTGAATGCCCTCTGATAGCATAATCATGAAATTCTTGCATAATTGATGTGATTTTAAGGATCCCTTTGGAATGACCAGCCGCCCTTGATAATATTATCGTCCTTGATTGATGTTATACCCCGGATGATCTCGAGTCTTCATGAATAAGTCTTGGATAATCTGTTGCAACCTCCTATCTTTCTCAATTTCTGTCTCTAAATCTTCCCATTCTAGAAATCAGACTATATGAATGGCAACATATTGCATTTGTCGAGAGAGTACATCAGCAGCTCGATTATCTTTGCCAGGTTTGTACTTAATTTTGAAATCAAACCCAAGTAACTTATCCATTTATTTTGCTCTTCTCACATCAATATATGATCTCTTAAAAATTACAAACTCTTCTGATTAGTATGGATTATGAAATGTCTCACCAATAAGTAATGGTGCCATTTTTGTACAACCATGACCACGACCATAAATTATTTTTCATAGACTAACTTGTTAAAGTTCTTGTTAGATAATGTTTGGCTCATGTAAGCCACGAGTTATCCATTTTGCATTGAAATTGTCCCTAATCCTTGGCCTAAAGCATTAATTTCAATCATAAAAACCTTTGTAAAGTCAGGCACGCCAAGCACGGGCACTTGTGTCCTGACCGTTTTCAGCTATTCAAAAGTTGTATGAGTTGAGTCATCCGATTGAAACTTGTCCTTCTTCTACTGTTGAGTTAGTGGCCAAGCTATCTTCCCGCAACAAATTTTCAATAGTATCTTGTTAG
Source organism: Vigna unguiculata (assembly GCF_037176805.1). NCBI lineage: Eukaryota > Viridiplantae > Streptophyta > Magnoliopsida > Fabales > Fabaceae > Vigna > Vigna unguiculata. Next base: position 33,371,356 of record NC_140797.1, read on the forward strand.
GCCTAGAAAACCCCGCAATCCTCGCACATCTTTCAAAATGGGCCCTTCCACTATTGTATTGGGTTGTATGACTACAGCCCCCATCATTTCTTGCACAAAATTTTCAATCTCAAACTTTTGATAATAAGGGTACCGACACGGCCTGATATTTGGAATGTTGGTGTTGTCTTGGAGATAAATGGCATGGTCACAATCCCTTTTAGGAAGCAAACAAGTAGGTTCTCTAAATAGATCTTCATAGTCTTGAATAACAACAATCAAAGCAGGACAAATAGGGTAGGTATTTTTTACCTCCGACATGGTAGTGGAATGACATGATAGTACATATGTCTCTATAGTTTGGAAAAGCCTTCACTATCTCCTTCCATGATGCCTAAGATTTTCATATGAAAGGATCACCTTGTATGCTCATTTTGTCATCTTTATCGCCCCAAGTTAAAAACAAGGTTTTGAAGTTTGCTTTGACGTTCCACAAACTGGCCAACCAATCCATGCCTAACACCAAATCAGTGCTACCTAACTCCATGATGAAGAAATGTTGCACAATAGGAACCCTTGGACTTTTATTGTCAAATGCATACATATTCTTCGATTTTGCACCTTGGCACTAGTGCCTACCTCTACCTCATAGCCCTTTGTGTCATTCACTTTTAAGTTAAGTTGCTTAACTAATGTCTTGGAAATGAAATTAGTTGAGGCCCCACAATCCACCAATATTAGCACATCTACCCCCCTAAGCATGCCAACCACTTTGAAAGATGTATTGGAAGTGAATCATTCTTTACTATATAGAGAAAGTTGCAATACTTTACTAATGAGAGTGTAACATCCTAAGCGGATATTACTTAATAAAAGAAATTATAATTTTAAGTGAATTTAAACAATAAAATTGTTCCCAATAACGCGGGAAATTCAAAATCCTTAACGATGGTAAATAAAAATAATTCGTAACAACTTATTACAAGCTTGAAATCCAAGAAAACAACTTAAAAGAAAATTACAAAGTTTATTCAAAACTAGTTCCTTAAATAATTCCCAATAGTAATTCCCCGTCTCGTCCCTATGCTTTTTCATCCTGACATGGAATCACATTTGCTCCCGTGTGACAAGTCACACAATTATCGTCAAACACAAACAGAAAGAGTGAGCTTAAAAGAAAGAAACATGTAATAATCACAATATAAACCCCTCCCCCAAACTAACTTAGCCAATTTATCATTTTGTCAAGACCTATACACCAGAAGGTACGTAGACAACCCCAATCTCATAACTTATATAAGATCAACACATACTCATTCATGGTAATAGGGATTTCATATGCTTCCATGAACATGCCCGCTCGTGGTCCAACTCTACGAACCTCTCTGCTTGTAGTCCAACCTCTACGGACATCCCTGCTTGTAGTCAACAAACGTGAACACCACCTATTATTAATCTCTCCGCTCATAACAACCTCAAGTGTGAGAATGAAACATACGGACATCTCCGGCCGTATCCCCGCACAAGAGTACATCCAATACGAACCTCTTCGTCCATATCAATCACGTATTTCCAACTTCGTTACAAACCTCCTCGCTCGTAACTCATCCAAGCATATCTCATACCAAGATCCTCGTAACAAGCCATGTAAAACACACCACAAATGCATCCTGCCACTGCACTATCGCCTGACACAGCCTAAGCACGTTAGGAAAAATTGCAGTGCATACTGTCTGACGGTCTGAACTCACTATCGAGCGCCACTTGTTATAGGGACTTCCTTGAGTATCCTATCGCCTGAAGAATTCCCTTATGCCATCAAGCACTATACCAATAGCGTGCAACTACTGGTTTTGCACCAAAAAGCAGTTCAGAAACCCCTAAATAATTTAGGCACACTATCCAGGATACCATATACATGACTATACGAATTTAACCTAACTCAACAAGTACCAATTCATCTCAGATGCAGCACTTATAGTTATATTCAATTGTATTCCCAATTTAAAACATCCTAATACTTGATTTTGACAAGATATTCCACAGGCTCATAAGGACTTCCAAAACAGAGACTATGAACTGCATAACTTCTGCTAGATCATACCTTACCTCAAACAGTACCTGCAACATCCCATTCTTCCAATCTATCATATCCAATCACATTTAGCATCATCATACAAGTATATTTCATGCACTATATCCTTCCCCCTACCCTGTACCCTATTTATAACCTTACTACATATATGAGTCCAGATAAACCCCCACAAAAAGCCACTAAGCACCAACACAATCAAAATGAAGAGTGCACAATTGCACTAGACTGTCGCCTGGCGACAAATTATGTACCGCCAAATGGTGCATCAACTCCTGGGGAGATCCTAGATTTTTCCTGTACCTACACAAACCCTAAAATCCCAAAACGCATATTGTTCACCCAATTTCACATACTAGGCAGTCAATCATGCTTCCAGACTCCACATATGACCAATTTAAACTCAATTTCACAAAATATCCCACAATCCTTAAGCTGAAATCATACTTCCCCTCATCCCCAATCCCTCATGAACCCTTCGATTAATTCATGCAACAATTGATTCAGTCACCATAGAGACATTCCAAACAATATATATGTTCAACAACAATCATAGAGAGTTCGAGAAACCAAGTTTAATACAAAAATTCCACAGAATCCAACAAAACGTAGAGATTGAACCAATCCAATTCGTGTTGCCTAACAGGCCTTCATCACCGCCAGGCGGTTCTTGGCAAAACCCATAAATTAGGTTTAATCAACTTGAGTAGCTTAGTGAACCTTCATTGCTACCAAACGATTTTTGGGCAGAAACTTCAAAAAATGGCGCAAAATGAAGGACCTTCATTACAAACATGAGGTACAACTCCCCTTATCTGGATTTCCTGCTCCAATTGCGCTCCTAACCTCCTTCTTAATCCAAAATTGATCACACCCTTGTCTTTTCCCCCACCAAAAACCCTCACTGTCCTTCCTCTCACTCTTTGGTCACAAGGTTATGCTCTCCCAAAACATCTCTATGTTGCCACAAGTATGTCCTTTTGTTTTCCTTTTACTAGACTCTTTTCTCATTTTTTAGCCCAAAAAAATAGAATTAAATAAAAACAAAAATTAACTACACAATAGTTAATGATCATTCAAGTGTCATTTACTGCACCTTAACTGCCACTCTTCTACCTTTCTGGTTTCTCAAGAACTTCTAGGGTTTCTAGGCCTCTTATCACCCAATTATCAAGCATATGCTCTCCAAGAATATCACACAATTATCAAGCATATGCACAACTAATAAGTCATTACATGTTTCATGACAGTTCATGCACATACATTTATGATGCCACATCACATACTCATACGTACATACAAAATAAAATAATAATTAAATAACTCACTAATGGCCTACTCATGATTTGAAACTAAGTCCTCTCAACAACACCCAACATGTTCAACCACTTGAGTTATCATTGTTCCTTGTTATGATTGACCCATTTAATTTCTTGAGGTGTATCCACAATTATCATAATTAAATATTTATTCTTTATTTATTTTTCCCAAGTCTTACATAACCTTTATCCCCTCTTCGTCACTACTCTCCAATTTGTCCCTTTGTCCCTTTGTGACCCTTCAATGAGTACAAATTGATAGTGTTTCAATTTGCATACATGATCGTGATCCCAAGTGTTTCCTCATTTAAAACAGAGTCATTTGCGACTTCTTCCTCTTAATTATGCTTGAGAAAGTTTCTCTCCATTGGATGGTTTCTTCTCCCCCGAATCAGTTTCACTCACTCATCATGTTGCTTGTGCCTTCCTTAATGCCTCATCTCTCCCACTTAGTGAAACCACGAGTAGGTTTGCCCGTTGTCTTCTCTCGCCATTTTTTTCTTTTTGAATTCATTATCCCAGCTTTGCCTAGAGCTCTATTTTTCTCTTCAAGCAATAGTGCTTGATCCATCAACTGTTCCAGAGACCCGTCGAAAATAACTTCAATTCCGCCTGAATCTCTTCCTTCACGTCGGTGAGGAAGATGCCTGGTAGCATGATGCGCTCTTCTTTCTTCAACGGTGTATATTAGCGTTCGAACTTCTCCCGGTATTTCATCATGGGACTGGTTTGTTGCAGACTCAATAATGTTCCAAAAGGATTTTGTATCAACCCCGATTAAAATGGTCTAATAATAACCCCTTTGAATTCCTCCTAAGTTCATGACTATGTTCGGTCCACCGTTAATGCCAACTTAAAGCCTTGTCTTCCAAAGCAATCACCAAAACATCCAATTTTTCATCATCCTCCAGCAGATTGAGTTTGAAATCTCTTTTAGCTCTCACGATTCAACCATATGCATCATCGCCACGAAATATGAGAATTCGAAGTTTCCGCCTTCCAAAATCATGTGACGACGCACGACTACTGGTGCGGATAGACTTCAGTCATTTTGTCATTACAAAATCAAGGATGTGTTCTTGTAGAACCCCGGGTGATGATTTTCCACTTATTACTCTCACAGACATGGTGTATTGTACTATTCTGCCCTTCCGCTCCTTCATTCGTATTAGTGTGCTGTAATGATAGTTTATTTCAAATGTGAAACTCTATGAAGAAGAAATAAGCAATATTACATCATTGATAATAAAAAAATAAAAAAACCTGCTTGGAACTTCGCTTCCAAAAATTTTGAGAAACGGATATTGCAAAAAGTTTTAAGTTATATAATTAAAATTCATAATCATAATAGATGTGTCTTCAAGCATATAAACTATATTTCAAATTTACAAATAAACAATTTAACTTGTTCTGTGAAATATTTAACTAAAGATTAATTCGCTTAAAAACTATTCAAATGTGAAAATAGTGTGAAATGCGCTTCTATAAGAAAGGAGAGGTATTAAAATGTCTAGTGGAAAAGCAAGGAGGGCCTTATGTTGTTACTCTTCAAACTATGAAGAAAATGTAGAACAGTACGAAATGTGAGCGGCTGATAATCTAAATTTTAAACTGATTTACAATACAGTAGAGGTAAGTGGTACATCATATTCATATCTACCCACTCCAACGTCATGTATGTACACAGATGATTACTCAATTCCACTGACCATAAGGAATCAGAAATCACCCAAAAATAAAACCTAGACTGAAGATTAGCAGAGAGCATTTATGCAGAATGACATCTAGCATTTTGATGCAAAATTAAAGGGAGGAAACTAAACAATGGAAATTGAAAGCTACTACTGGTTAAAGCGGTCTGCTGAATTCTGTCGTGAATAGAGGTGGTGAGAACCACCTGCAAAACCTGGCATCCAACTCCCATATCCAGGTTGGGGCACACCACGTCCAACCATAGGAGGAGGCTCAGACCCCAGAGGATCCATCCTTACATGGTTTAATTCGTCCAGACGAGGTGCATATCGCTGCATGGCTGGTGCATTCATGACATAAGGAGACTCATATAATGAACCATGGGCTGGATAATATCCCTCATGGTGGCCGTAAGCAGGATCGTGAACAGATGATACATAATTACTAGTCACATTATTAGGATTCTGAAGCCCGTATTGCCGAATATGTTCCCTAAGGTTGCTCTCATTCTCCCTCACATAGAGTCTATATCCCGTGTCTCTCATAAGGCTGCCATGGCGTCCATCTACGCCTGTGACCCCAGAATCATAAAGGGGATTGGCATCACCTGGCCAATTTTGGGTCCCGCTATAGGCTCCTCTAGTATGTGAGGAAGAGGTGGGCTCCAAATTCCTATAACCTTTATCAACAACCTCAAAATCTGGAGGTGGCACGTCATGTTTAGGCGGAAAACGTTCAACTGAGGATCTCACATCAATTGAATTGAGTGGTGAGGTCACACCTAGTCCTCTTCCATCATTTTCCTCAGGTCGTTTCCTCTTCCATGAGGTATTCTCAGCATCGCTCACTCTATATTCCTGTCTCTCTTGACTCCCTCGATCAACACTTCCATGTGGTGAGTATCCCACATGACCTTCACTGATAGGTGCAGCGATTGAATTCAAGATGTCATCACTTCGCATGATATTGACACCAGAATTATCCTCCTTAGTATGACTGGAAGGTGATTCTTTTTCACCAAAGCTTTCCATTTTTGACACCTCACGCTCCCGGATCAGGTGATCATGCTCCCGAGCTATGGCCTTGTGCTTGCTAGTCCAATCAGGACGACTCCAAAGGTACAGTGGGGGGGGCTTTACATTCCACTGATCCATTTGCCTGTCGTTAGTATCAACTGATCCAGGTAGATAAAATGACTGAAGACAAACAAGGACAAGAACAGGGTAAAGAATAAAGTCAGCAGTCAGAACAAGAACGAGCATGTATCAATCAAATTCAAATATAAATTACCACAATACATTATTAATAGTTGTTTACCTTGCCCGATAGAAACCTCTCGTCCTCCCAGACAAGATCATACGGATGCCGTTTCTCATCTAGCCTGCATATAATAAGTAACAAAACATGAGAAGGCAGGACAAGAAAATGAACTCTGTCTCCTCCAACCAAGGAAGCAACATCGGCAAGAGTGTGAAGGGAAAGTTTAACTCTCTATTCAAGAAAAACAAAAAACACAAGAAAAAAATTCGTTACCTCTGTGTCTCTGATGGTACAATGAGAATCATGAGCTTCGGTCTGAACTCGAGAGCTTTGTCTATAAACTTGTTAGCCAGTGCTGCCTTTAGTCCAAAGGGGGGATTTAAGCCCATGATCTGTTCCAGAAGCAGAAGATAAAAAGAATGAAGAAATAAGTGAATTGGCCATGTGGACATGCTATGCGTGTACATGTCTCAACCGTTAGAAAAATGAGTCTTATTCCTACCAACTTTGACCCTGTAGGCAACTCCTTTGTTTGTACAGACATCCAATCTCGCATCTCAAAATTAAAATCATTCTGTAAACAAAACAAAATCCTGGTAAACAGGTAGGGAAAAATAATATGATAGTCATAGACTGTACTCTAATAAATCCTGTATCGTTTTTTTTCATTCATCAAAATTAGCTGAAACAATAGTATAAGAACCATTGTGCTCATATCATTCAATAAACCTTAACCCTCTTCACTTCACAACAATTTATAGAGATGTTTTGTACAGCCTACCAATTATTACAAAATATTAATTAGGCTCCAAAGCTAGAGAAAGGCACAAAAAGCCTTTAAACTTCGAATGAGATAATACCTCAACAAACTGTAATTCAGTCTTCAAAAGCAGCTAAACAGCAATAATACACACACACACACATGTAGAGAGAGAGAGAGAGAGAGAGAGAGATTTCAATAGCAATGAAATATTCCCAAAGAACAAGTTACAAGTTACTAATAACTACATTGTACGCCACACACTTTAACTTCAATCATACGAATTTATTGTTTAGAACAATTTGGAAAAATCTGGTTAGACATGAAAAATCAAGAACAAGGAAATTTCACAAAACTCTGAAATACGACACTAAAAAGATACATTATGACATGTTATGCTTCTGCTCATATTTAGTACATCAAAATCTTCCCAGGAATGGACTCATTAACCAGTTTTATATGCAATAATAGGTCCTTCCCCATCTTGTCACTCGATGAGAAAATGGTCATTACCAATGTTAATAAAACCAAAAAATAAAAATTTTAAAAAAGAAACCAAATTCATATATAGTTGCATACAATAATATGAAAACAAAAGCATAAGTCAATACAGACACTCAAGAACTATAATCCTATTTCACCAAATCAGTAGAGTTATTCAGAGCTTGAGTATTCTAATACCAAGAGTCAGTAACATAAAATAGAAAGTAGACAATTGATAAACTAAAATAATACAACTGGATGAATGTTGAAAACCTCTGCCAACGTGCCAAAGATGTTCACAACGACATGTAAAAGAAAAAACACCAGTACTTTCACACTTAATAGCATCAACAGTTAACATTTTCAGGCTAGGTGGGATAGCGTACATAGATGAAACAACTCCAAAATATCCTATAGTAAATCATGTCTATAGACAAACATTGTCCTCAAATTCCTTCTCAATGTTCACTGATATTTTTCTCTCAGCCTCTCAATACTTAAAATATAAATAAATCTGTTAGTTTAAAATCAATATTGCGCTGGCATGAGAAAAAATTAAATTAAAGCGTTTTGAGTAATAAGTTATAACAACTTGTAGAAGTATAATCACCTTCGTCGGAAGTAGATCAAAGTTTTTGTATGAGCATCTCTTTCCAGTCTCTTCAAGCTTTTTCTTCATAAGAATGCTGAAGTCATTAGCACCACAACAGAAGTCCACAATCTGATACAATGTAACTATCCTCAGTCAGGTAAACATTATTAACGTTAGTAGATGTTTAACAATAATACCATCCACCACCACCAGACAATAAAGTATATCACAATTCCACAAGGAAAATGTAATCTTTTGCTATACAGAATGACAAAAAACATTCAGGTGGACCTATAACTATTGTAACTGTCTAAAACAAAAATAAAATGTGAAAACAAGCACTTAAGTATCTTCCAAAAAATTCCAAATTAGCAAGAAATTAGCATGGAAATGAGGAAATGGTATTTCCAGATGTATACTAAATTTAAGTCATGCAAACATAGAATTGTAAAAACCTGCATCTTTCACTTCCTTCCAATTATTTAGCAAAAAGAAATAAAATAATTAAACAATAAGTGCCAAAAGGATATTAAAAATGCTACACTAGGACAAACACACAGCGGGATGGTAATTTAATGACATTGCTGAATAATATTAAAATTTACAATAAATAAAATGCTAAAAAGCTAATCATATATTAATTAAAACTATATCACATTTTACTAGGTTCATTATAGATTTGTTGATACAAACATATTGAACATTAATTGAAATAAAAAATAAATAAATAAATCAGATTAACTAAATATTTTTATTTGATACAGAGCAATACTTGATAAAAAACTTTTTTATTTCAGTTTCTAAAATAACAGAGCAATACTCTTCTGTTATTAAATTAAGTTTCAAATTTTAAAATATCTTAATAAAAAAAAATTATTTCAGTTTCTAAAATATCTTGATTAGAAAATATCTCTAGTTAAATTTGACGAGAAAAATAAAATTTTTGAAAGTGCATCTAAAGTAGTATTTTGAAATTTTTTTTTCCAAATTTTGATCAAAAGAGACCAGAAAATCTTAATAAGGGTCCAATAGTTAAAAACTGATGATCCAAACAGCAACTTTAATAATTATGGTCCAATTCGAAACATAATTTGTCGTATCTTGAAACTAAAATACTAGACTAAAAAAAAAGGTATCGTATTGTTTTGAGCGAGGGTTGTTTGTAAGAAATGGGTCATCTCTATTCTCTGACCCACTACCAGCAAGTGCAACCAAGAGATTGGAACAACGCACAGAGCTATTAATCTCAGCGAAGCACAATTTGCAAGCTCCGCAAACCATGTTCCACAATTTTGACCAGAAAAAGTACTGTTCCAGCTTGATCACCCTTGGAGGTGTGTACCATGCTCCGGCATGATTAACTACTATGTCAGATCAGTTCTATGCTTTGAGAAAACATTATATTAAATTTCACACCTGCACAAGCCTTTGGATGACTATCTTCACTCTAATGACTATAAAATCGTACAACTAATGGCAAAATATTGTGCAAACAACAATAAAAACAAAACATTATCCCACTAAGTGAGGTCAACTACATGGATCACATGATGCCATTTTGCAATGGTTAAAAGGCAAGTTTCAAGAGTATTAGCATAACAAAAACCTGTGTAAAAGCAGAAAATAAATTAGGTACTTGTATATCAATCAGCACTTACTGTATCACCATTCTGAACATACCAATGCAGTTTATCAACAATCTGCAAATGTAAAAATTATAATTTAAGCAATGATTGACGAATGTTATTATGCCAAAAAAGAAATTCATTACAATAAACAAATGTGATAAGCATAATCACTCTCCAAATGACCATCCAAATTTTCAGTGACCAAACTCAAGGATGGTTACAACGTCAACAAGTGTAATACTACTCAACTAGTGATCCATTTCGAAAGTTTTACTACTTCTTGTGCTGTTACAATGAAGTTTAAGTGATAGTAATGGGGTTTTGAACGTGTCCTTTCATAAATATTTTAAACCTCCAAAAATCCTTAGTAATATGATAATATCCTCACCTCAATCTATTGATGTCACATAATGTATTTTCGCAAACACTTTCAGTCACTGTAAAGCCATCTGAACAGTTATAGTTGAAAACAAAAGCTCATCCCTAGCGGTCAAATCATTCTTGGGTTCTAAATTGAGCTTTAGCTTTTGCTTCAAGTGCACAGTAACAAGCCTAAAACTGGTATTGTTACCCGATGTTGTAAAAATCAAGATTTTAGATAGGATCAGGAGTGAAGTCAAAAATTCTAAATTGTAAAAAATTACATGAACCATAAGTTCCTACTAAAAGACTAAAAAACTAAAATTATACTTGGACATAAAAACCTAAATAAGTTTTTGGTTTGGTAGCTTCAAAATATTTTCAGTGATTTTTATACTCAACACTTAATAAATATGCTAATTTGGTTCTCCTTGTAACTTTACTACTCTTCAATCGGTACTAACTCTGAAATTTGGTATTTAACATGTGATAATTTTAGTAAGATATGTACAATTACGCTAACATGTGACATTCAAGATTGGTATGTCAATCAATATAGTTAATTCAAAAGTAACAGAATAACTATCATGACCGAATCAACATATTTATTAAATGTCGGATATCAAAATCACTAAAAATATTTTGGAGATATCAAAAACTTATTTAATTATGCTATAGCTGCTCCAATCAAACAATTCTGGGATTCAACTCCATGATTCCACTACAATTTCAGAACCAAACAGTTATATTTGCAATTGACTTGAAATGCAGTAGAAAAATAGCATGCTTGTGCAATGCCACTACTAAACTCATGACACTAACGTGGTCCTTACCAACCTCGTCTAATACTTTATGGGAAACTGACGTGAACAGTTCACCTTTGCTTCCAGTCCCAAACACAGGCTTTTAAGTGGACCATGTAGATTTTTAAATGAAATCATTCTTTAACCATAGATTTAAGGTGGTATTGAAATGATTATATATATATATATATATATATATATATATATATATATATATATATATATATATATATATATAAATGGCCCATCCCACCCTGACCCCACCCCTTATTGAAATTGGTGTTGACATGTAATCATCCTAGTACAATATTCGTAGATCTACTATCACGTCACACACACACACACCCCTTGTTGACATGTAATCATCCTAAACACACACACACAGATATACAGAGATATATAGTTAAAGAGGTAAAGGAATCTAACAGAATAAATAAAACAATAATAATAATAGAATAAGTATAGTAAGAATACCCCTTCCAGCTTTTCAATTTGTGTAAAATGGCGGCCAAACGATGTGTAGCGATTACCATATAGAACAGGTGCAAGATATACTTTCAGCTTATCCTACAGAATAATCAGTTAATATAGCAGTAACAACTAAACGGAATCATTTATGCTACCTTAAAATCACACTATTGTGTATTATAAATGAAAAGAAAAATTTCAGGAAACAATTTATTACATAAGATAAGGAACAAGACATAGCTAGCACATGTTAAGACTAAAAAAACAATGAAAGAATATCATATGATAAGACATACTAGAGAGGAATGAATAATCCCTAGAATTTTGTTTGAAAAAAAATAACAGAGTACCTTCCACTTAAATATTTGGTTAAGAACATCAGGACCACAAACAGCTGCAGCATCCCGAACATTGTGCCCACCCTCTAGCATCCTTAGAGCTGTTCGAACAGCCTGAATACGAAAGACAGAATAAATAAGCTCCAAACTAACTGTGAAACAAACACAACTACATATGGTAAGATATATACCTCAACTGAGCCTTCCAATTTCCCCAACGTAATGGTTTTCTCCACAACATTTTTCAATGAGTGGGTATGAGTACTAACAAAATTGTGCTCTTTTACAACATCCTCCAAAGTAACTGATGAAGTAGCTTCTTTAAACATAGCCACCAATCTACATCAGAAGAAATCATATCAACAAATGTAATCATAATTAACCACAAAAATAGCTTCCGAGTTTGAAACAATAATCCAATAGAATTACTATAATGGAAAACACAATAAAAAAAGGGGACAATGTAAAGGCAAATGAAGGAAAATAACCAGAGTTCAGAAGTTGGATCAAAAATATTCACCTCCTCTCTGCATCTTCATCTAATGAGGGTAATGCACTACTCAACTTTTTAGTAGGCTTAACATGCTGGGAATTATTAGCCACATTATTAACCTTATTACCAGAATTAATTTGCTCAGAACCATTTTGCCAAAAGGCAAATAATTTTGCACCCAATGAGGACTTATTTTCTGCACCCTCAGACTTTCTGGTTTCCTTTGGGACTAATGGCCTCTTACTTTCATTCAAACCCCTTTTTGATGCCTCATTTGTTTTCTTCCTTAAGATATTTGATCCAGAAATCTTTTCAGACTTCTTGTCAAGCACTTTTCCAGAAGACATTTTACCAGACAGTTTATTAGAAAATTTCAAAGCAGCCTTTTTGCCAATTAAACTTTCAGAGACAATGCTGTTCTTATCCAATATAACCCTCTCTTTGTTTGCAGGCTTTTCATTGTCCTCAGTAATAACTTCTCGAACAGAAGCCTTTACATTGGGAAACTTTATATGATCCCTTACAGGCGTCCCAAATTCACCATCAATCTCATGTTTTCTGTTTCAGAAGAACAGAAAAAGATATTACTAGACGGTTACAAGTAACAACTGGAGAACAATAGCCCCAGTACACTGTAACACTTACAAACAATATATAAGAATGCGATTGTTGGGTAGAAGGTCTTCCCAAGCCCTTGTTACAATATCTTCATCCTCTATGTCATCAAATGCGATCTTCCTGATGTAAGCAACAACTTAAGAATCAGCCCTCCATACGTTATAATCATTAAATAAGTACTAGCAACACAGGCAAAAACGAATGAAATAACCTTGGCAAGCATTTACGATGGTAGGACTTGGGGCAACGCCTACAAACAGCAAAGTGAAAATCATGTTCATTTTTGTCTTCCATTCCTTTACAGACACAACAGTAGTGAGTAGGACAAGTAAAAGCTCCTCCTTCAGCAATATTTCTCTCAAGTTCCTTCGGATCTGGAGCCTCCTCAACTACCCGGTGAAGTAACTTTGCAACACATTGTGGATGGTAAAAGAAACCACAGGTTGCAGACGCACATTTGAAGACCTAAAGGAGAAAATCCAAATAACTTTTAGTCCCATGCAGAACATAGAAGATCTAGGAAAACCCTCCTATTTAAAAAATTGCTTGTTATTAGTGGTGCATCATAGTGGTACAGGACATGCTAGAACTAGAGAATACATAATTGAGACACTCACAATAGCTCTTAATAAGACTAGGGTCAATTATCATTCAAAATGCTTTTATTTGGTTATTGATTATGCATCCGTTTCTTTATACCTGTAAACATTTATGCATGTACCTCGGGGCATTGGAAACTGGGTTGGGAGGCAATGATTTATTTCTGAAGGAAATAGAGGCCAAGAATGCAGAATGAAAAAACAATTAAGCCTTAAGATTTCTAATACAACTTTGGGGAGTGATAACTGGTAAAAGTAGTTTATTAAGAATATGATTAGCATTCAAAAGGATATTTATGCCTTTGGAACCATCCTATACAGCTTTGACAGGTATCCTACTTATTATATATATAAATATCTATTTATTAAACATACATAAATATATAAAAACATGACCTGCACTGCACCCACATTGGGGTCTGTCTTCCAATCTTTTTCTTAAGTCAAAAAATATTGCTAAACATGAAGAAGCCCTCAAGCTAAAATAAAACCAACACCACCAATGACAACAAGTCGCAGTAACGCATGACTGGAGTGCAAAGATTTAATTGTGTACATGTGCATTGTGAGCTTTGAAGCAGAATCAAATCCAATCCATGAGAAAAAAACATATGTTCATAGCATATAAATTAAACTGCACAGAAATTGTCAACATTGAAAAAGTTGACTTCATCTATGGTAAGTGCTGGCTGATCAGATAATTGTATGGCATAAGTGAAAGAAATCAGCAGCAATCTTTTAGAGAATCCCAAGCACACAATTGACACCCAGCTCACCCAGATATACAGTATGTACAGAACATAAACAATGCAGTACATAAGTAAATAACATAACCATGTTTCTTTTAAATAATTTGTAAATCTTATAATTAGTCTAATTCTATCCTATAGAATCGGCTTATGAGGTTGAGGGTTTCCCCCCATTTCTTTACTCTTTTGAGACTCTATTTCAATGTAGGACACAGGTTTTTCCGAATGCACCCTTACATCCTCCACTAACGGGTTTGGTGCATGGAAAATATGTCAGGTGACACTTTTCAATGGACATTAAGATAAACTCTAATACTATCTTAGAATTTGGACTACGACTTTGGTTACCGTAGCTGCTCCACACATACATTCTTGAGTCTTATTGAGTGTCTCCAATTATGCCACTGGCTTATCTAGCAGCAGGGGAGGTACATTTCATCTTCAGAATCATCTTTCAGACTCAATCTAAATAAGTTAAAATCATTATCCACGTCCCAACCCAAATTCTAAAATGGTATTACAATCTATCCTTGATCCATCAAAAAAGGATCACCAACCATATTATTATCTACGCCAACTATAGCCAACACCTCCATGTTAATGAACACGTACTAGCTTCTTTTAAAAGAATTATCATTTTTTTTATTTTTTGAAAAGTCAGTTTGAGTATAACAAAATAGTTAAAATCATGCCTCTTGCTTTTTTTAGGCTCATCATATTAAAAAAAAAAAGCCTAACAAGTTGGTTTGAGAAGGTGAATAGATATAACTTTATCTTCTTATGTTGAGATTTTGTGAAGAGGCCGATTTTGTTCATTTTATGATGCCTCTTAATATTCATTTGAGGCTCATCATCATAAATAGGAAGGAAATTGAACTGAACCTACTCTCAAATTCCAAACTCAACCCAACAATTGACTTGCTGAACTTGATTCATGAACCAATAGGCTGAAGTTGAGTAAAAAATTGAGCTCGTTAAATAAACAAGGCAAACTGAATAATGTATAGTTCAACTCAAATGGTTCATTAACCAGCACAAAAGATGTATTAAATAATACATGTATACTACTATATTTATATGACTGATTTCAAATTAATTATACTTTTTATATGACAACTATATTTATATGACTGATATCAAACTTAAGTCAAGCTTCAAGCGTAATCAAATTGTATTGTATCAACTCAACCTTGGTTCAACTCAACTCAAATCCAAACCTAATCATAACAAAAACGTGAATATACAAGAAAATACAAACATTGATTATCATTTAGACCTTTCGTTAGATTGTTCTTACTTCATGTTATTTGAGTTTCCCTCTCTCTCTCTCAAATCATACATATATTAGGAAATGTATCTAGTGAGAGGGTAATCTTTTCATGTGACAATGAGGGGAAGAAATATTCTAGGTCATTAGATGTTATCAAGAATATTCAAAATTAAACAAACAGGTCATATGATCTTTTTTTAAAAAGTCACATGACTTTTTTAAGTAGTTATATAACATTAAAACTTAACCATCCATTATTAATTGTCTGCCCTAGATTTACTCTTCTCATTCTAACATTGAAATGTCACTCTCGCTGTATATGACCGTTATGTGTGTATTCATGTGTACCACATGTCTGGTTCCATAGTCTGTGCTTCATAGCATGAAAATGCACTTAGGTATCCTCATGATATTCAGTTTCCAAAAGATACCACAAACCCCATCATCAAAATCTTACATTATAAGTGGGAACAAATATGCCAAAAGCTATTTCTCCTAGAAACAGAACTGACAAAAAGTATGTGTGTGTACCAAGGATTGTATGGTACTTCGAATAATCATGAAAAGAAAATATATATGACAATGAAATAATAAACAATATGAGCCAATTGTGTTTCACGTAGTGATACCTCAGCACCAGAAAATTTATCAGAGCAGCCTAGAGTACCACATGCAAAGCACTGATGTTGATTATATTCACAATTCTTACAGTAGAAGTTCTGGATATCCTGCAATATATTCACAAGCAATCAAATTTCAACCAGCACACAATTAAAAAGTTAAATGAAAATAGAAAAGTTGAATAAATATAAGGAGAATATAAAATTTACATACATCAACTTGCTTCTGGCTAAAACCAAGAGAGGCACAAGCAGATTCTTCACCATCCTCCTCATTAGCATGAAATGACCTCATGCACTTTCCATCACAACTGCATTTATCATTTAATAACTTCAAAATTAAAAAAAAAATATTGAGCAAGTAAAACATATACAATAATATGTAGAAATTATGTAAAATAACCTAAATACTCAACAAAGAAAAAAGAAATCACTAGATTAAAATAACACGCATAGAAAGAAAAAACATACCACAAAAGTTCGCCACCATTGTCACAAATCGCACAAACAGAATCAAACAACCCATCCTCTCCATCTGAATCTTCACCAATTTCATCAATCAAATCATTGTCAGTATCATCAGTTATAAATCCAGGCCGGGCTAAATCTTTAACTTCCTGAAATCAATAATATTGTTAATATAGCAAAAATGGCATAAACAAAAGCAGGTAGCAGAAGACAATATTTCAGAAATAAAAAATAAAAATTAGCTTCAAAGAAGGAAAACTAAATATCTAACAGACCTCATCAGAAAGTTTCTTAATCTTCAGCTTATCTTTATCTTCCCGAACCATGAGGAAAAGCTGTATAAATCAAATAATTGTCACTGAAGTGAGACTAAAATGTTGATAAGAAAACAGGAGAAGAAATGAATATTATTTTTAGAAAATAATATATTTAAGGATTAATCAAAAACGGCAAGTCAAAGAATAACTAAATCCTTATCTTTATCCTTATAATAACAAAACCAAGAAGAGAGCTGATCTAGCATACTAAAGGAAAACCTAATTTTAAGAGCACACAGTAGATGCATCATCAATAATTAAATACAGTTTACGAAGGATCGCATATTAAGCATATGAAAAAGAATACTAAATTCTAAAACAGCACGAAAACAAGGAAAGATTTATAAAATAATCAGAGCTGAAGAAACTACCACTGCACTATAGTACACAGTATGATAAATCAGTATTCAGACCATACATCAGAATATTGCATGAAAACCACTACATAACCTCCATGTTCTTGACCTACAAATCTTACAAAAACCTTCAATTACATCAAATAACAAGAAAAATCAAGTATCTCTAATTCAATTTAAACGAAACCATGAGTCAATCCAGTGTAAGCTATATGTATAGGTAAGAGTATCGGATCTAATATGATTAATAGTGGATAACACAATTTTCTAAAATCATCATAGAGATAAACCAAAGCAAATTAATAAAATATTTTAGAGTACACTTGTAGAGAAAAAAGTACTGTCTAATTTATAGTCCTTCCTACAGTCATAATTCTAAATAAAAAAACTATAGCAATTGAAACAATAAGCATAAATGATATCTCAAATTCAGATTCAACAAAGATGTAATCCAAATCAGAGTATATTGGAAATTTAAGCCAAATTTATAAGAAGAGATTTAAAAAGAAGGAAGATGTGCTGAGAGAACAAATTGACTAAGCATAGAGAAGTACAAACAGAAGGTGATTTGAATCGCATCATGACCCAAATGGAGAAGGATTAATGCACCACTTTGTTGCAGTTTTTTTTAAAGTTAATAGTTTGTTTAAATAATGGCCCAACTCTTTGTAAAATGGCTGACCAAATATGTTTTGGTTTATCAATTAATGGGCTCTAGTTTAGTTTTATTTCAAGTTGTAATAATGGCCCAATTGCAACTTAGTTACCAGCCTTTGGAAGACTAAGAGGATGCATAGTTGAATGCTTTTGGGTTGCCACAATTTCAGTTATAATCAGTCATTAAATAGTGGGATCATTAATAGCTTAAGTAGGATGTAATTGCAATTTATGGGTCTTTTGTAAGTCCAGTGGTTAACTCTTCTATATAAGCTAAACCATTTTATCAATGAAGAGAAGTTGTGTTTTATTCAGATATATTAGAGTTCTTCTCTTCTATCTTAGTGAGAGTTATTCTCCTAAGTTCTTGAGTGATTCATGAACCCTTGGTTGTATCAAAGGACTTTTCCATCCTTTGTGTGTTGTCTCCTTTGGAAAGAGTGATTCTTTCCTTCCACCTTTCATATTCACCTCTTATTCTTTCTTCTTCACCAAATTTTCAGAAAGAAAAGTCAATTCTGTCCAGATTTATCTCGTGGTCATATCTCTTAAGCCTAAACTAAAGCTTAGAATATGAACTTTCATAATTTAGTTTAGGCTTAAGAGTTATGACCACGAGATAAATCTAGGCAGAATTGAGTTTTCTTTCTGAAAATTGGGTGAAGAAGAAAGAATAAGAGATGAATATGAAAGGTGGAAGGAAAGAATCACTCTTTCCAAAAGAGACAACACACAAAGGATGGAAAAATCCTTTGATACAGCCAAGGGTTCTTGAATCACTTAAGAACTTAGGAGAATAACTCTCACTAAGATAGAAGAGAAGAACTCAAATATTTTTGAATAAAACATAACTTCTCTTCATTGATAAAATGGTTTAGCTTATATAGAATGTTTAACTACTGGACTTACAAAAGACTCATAAATTGCAATTACATCCTACTTAAGCTATTAATGATCACTACTTAATGGCTGATTGTAACTGAAATTATGGCAACCCAAAAGCATTCAACTATGCATCCTCTTGGTCTCCCAAAGGCTGATGACTAAGTTGCAATTGGGTCATTATTACAACTTGAAATAAAACTAAACTAGAGCTCATTAATTGATTAAACCAAAACATAATTTGGTCCGCCAATTTTACAAAGAACTGGGTCATTATTTAAACAAACTATTAACTTAAAAAAAAAAAAAAAAAAAAAAAAAAACTGCAGCAAAGTGGTGCATTAGTCATTCTCCATTTGGGCCATGATGCGATTCATATCAAAAGGTGTGAATGCATAACAGAATGTCCACATGACAAGAAGACATTGGAGTAGAATATTCCGTCATGATGAGAAAGATAGTGGAAGACGTGTTCCTAATAGGGTAGGAGAGAATAGCAAAAGAGAGAACAGAAATAGGGTGAGGTATTTGTTAGGCATTTGTTTTGGGCACAGAAGTTGTGTCTTGCAGCTGTGCTCTGGTTGTAATCGGATTTTTTGCATTCCTACTTTCTATTTTTCCTGGTTTCCTTTTCTAAGCTAGAGTCATACTGCTACTGTAAAGGAGTTGCTCTCCTAAAAAAATCATTCATTTCCTTTCATATACTACCTGCTTCTATCATATATCTTTTGTTTAGTCATAAAAAAGAAAGTGACTATTATCTTTGAAAAAGAAGTTCCTCACTAAGACAGCATTCCCTCCTATGGTTTTTCTAACTGGTTATTCATCCTAAAATTACACATGCGAGAGAGAAACAGGGAAATAACTGCTAACATGAATGGAAGAAGGGAAATACCCGCAAATAAAATAATAATTCATTAGAGGAGTGTTTTTTCAAGCAGAGGGAGGGTGAAAGTGCAACCTAAAATTTTAATTATGGTGCTGAGATATCTGGAAAGAGAAGCACAGGATTTGCATTTGAAGGGAAGCAGGGAGAGAACATTGCAATCTACTAACTTTTTATTCATTCATTCTTTCCATAAACAGGGTAAAGTTGAAAATCAGAGAGATTAAGAAGCTTATTTAAATTTCTGAACTCCATCAATTAACAGCCTCGCCCTTGACAGATGCCACAACCACAACATTTAAAATCTACTTTAAAAATGCAATCCCACTTTACCTCTTAATCCTAGATCTTTTCTGGAACATGTGAAAGCGTACAATTTAGTATAATAAGACAACCTGTTTTCTTAAACAAAAAAAGGAAAAAAAAAATAGCAACAGATACAATAAGACAACCTCCTGGTCTTGCATCAGCTAGCAGACCCAAGTTTAATGTAAAATATAAATTTCACATTATGAAAAAAAAAAAAAAACTACCAGTATATTTTCAAACCATATTTTGAATCAATAGCCCCTAAAGGATGTTTCAGAAGTGAAAAATAGATCAAATGCTAATTTCCAAGTTCACCACCACAACATATTTGTTAAAGACTTGATTACAAACCTTGGACTTTGCTAAGTCAGCATCTCTTTTGGCAGCTTCACCCATTAAAGTCATATGATTTAATATATCATTTTGCGAAGGCATAACCTCATAAGATCTGCATACAATTTTTAACATGTAACAATATGCGTTTTCACAACAGTTAGGATAGAAAGAACTCCAGAACTCTGAAAATTACCTAAACTCCTTATTCTTACTCAAGCTATCCCACGCAGACTTGGCAGATGAGTCAGGATTCCTCTTCACATAACCCATGAAGTGAATGGTGATCAAAATAGATCTTATGGTTTCCTCATAGCTCTTCCTAGGCTTCTCAAGTTTAATCCATCTCCTATCCTTTGACAACACCGATATCTCAGGCCTCACATAGGAAAGATCAAACCTCCACGCAACAACTTGCATGAAAATCTTCTGCAGCCCATTATCTGCAAAACCACGCAAAAACACCTGTATTTTCTTGCCAACTGGACTCTCTGACTCACTCCACACAATTGGTAACACGGAAAAACACACCGGCACATCTTTGTCATCTTCAAAATAGTAATTTGACACAGATAGTGGCTGAGACTCTCCCTCGTCGTCTGAAGATGCCATGTCCTTTCTTTTTCACCCTCAAACCCTGACTACTCAACACCTAAGCACCAAAAACACAAAACAAAAATTACGTATAAAAAAATACAACAATGAGTAACACCAAGATTTTAAAAAACAGTCAGAAACAACAAAGTTTTTTGGAGCGTCTGCAGCCTCAATTGTGGTTGCAATGGTCACACTTTGGTCAACAACATCAAAATAGCACATGCACAGCAAAACTGTGACTGCAGAAGCAATTATGGTTCAAAACCTTGACAACACTTTTTGGAGTGTCTACAACAGCAATTATGGCAGCATCAATCGCATTCTTTCAACAAAATCAAATAACGCAAAAAAAAAAGAAAAAAAAAAAACATGGCCACATCTGTAGCTTAAACAATTATAACACACTGTGGAATGTCCACAACCGCAATTGTGCTTTAATCCGTCGCATTTGTGAGCAATATCAAAGAATGTAAAAAAGCGGCAATATAGAACACTAATACCACTTAGCAACATAATAAACTAACGAGTAACTGAAAACGCTGAATATGAAGTCAAGAAAATTCAATTGCACAATCCACATGTAATAATAAAGAGAGACAGTGAGAAATGAATCAAATTTAACGATTCCCATAGAGCATCGAAGGAAAAACATGAGAAACTAAGGGATACATAAGAGATAACAGCGAACATATATCAATGCCATGGTGCCAGTTTGCGAGGGATTTAAAACACGAATAAATTCAAGAACGAAGGAAAGAAACTTCATGCGTACCTTTCTCGATGACGAAACGCAGCGTTACGAGGGCTTAGGGCTTCAGGTTTTCAGTACGATTGCGTGGGAAGAGAAGAGAAGAAAAGAAAAGAGAAAGAAAAACGGTTGATTCATGCTTAAACCCAAGATTCTGAAACAAAGAAACATATACGGAAGCCAGAGAGTGAGCAGTATTTTTTTTTTTAAGCTTTATTACAAATTTATTATGGATCATAGATTACTGTGTAAGTTTAATAGCATCAGATATCTTATAGTTTGAATTTTTTATTCAAGATTGAATAATAAAACAAAAAAACAATACTGCATACTGTTGTAGGATGATTTAAAAGTGTGCATTACGTCAAATTTAATACATATGAAAAATAATAAAATTTTATACATCATTTATCTATATTATTCTATATTATTATACTATTACATAATAGTATATACATTTTATTTTCAATTTTACTTTTTAATATTTTTTAATTAAAATAATTAATTTATCATTTTACTTTTTAAATTTAATTATTTTTTAAAAATTGACGGTTTAATCTAAAATAACTATTATAGTAAAAAAGTATATAAAGAAAATAAATATTATTTACAATGTGAAATTTATTTAACTTTAATTTTATAATTATAATTATAATTTTATCTTTTATTATAAAAGTAAATAAACGCATTAAGTATGTGTTTTTTCTATTTTAAAAGAAGTTAAATATATTTTTGGTTTTACCTAAAAACCACCAATAATTGATTTTAATGAATATAAAACTATCAAAATCATGTAGATTATTTGGATGTTTTTTAAAATGTTTTTCAAGATAGAAAATTAAATGCAGAGAAAATAAATTTTTTATATTTTCTCTAAAATTGATTGAATAAGTTGATCAAAATGTATTAAACAATATCAACAACTCTAATGTTATTATGATACGCGTTTGAGATGTTAAATAAACTTCACAAAATTTGATTAAAATGATTAAATTCACACATTTATAAAGATGAAATATTATATTACAATACAAAAATTATTAATTTTAATGAGGGTTCATTTACGGAGGTTACAATAACCTTCAATAATAGATGCATGTAACAGAGATTTTTTAAACTCCTAGGAAGTTTCTGAGGTTTTATAGAAACCCCAAGTAAATTTCAGAGGTTTTATAGAAACCCCAGTAAGTTAAAGAGTATAATTTTAGAAATTCCTAAATGTTTGAAAATTGTAATGAAGTAAAATTTCATTTCCCTTTTGCAATACCATCTCTATCGATCTCATTTCTTCTTCTTCCTTAGGTCGTAGCATCAGAAATCGCAGTTCCAATTTCTCAACCACACTTTTGCTTCGCCTAACCCTTATACACCCCAACCACGATTTAATCTTCTTCTTTCCTTCCTCACCTTCAAAATTTTCTATCACACTTCATCTCCGATACACACGACGACTCGCAAATCTCAAGCGTCACCTCCTTGCAGGTCGCTTACATTGCATCTGAAAGTGCTTGCATTGCATCTGGAAGTGCGCTATTGGCGAGAGTCAATTGACAATCAATCTCCTCCCCGAAACTACTTGCAGAGATGCTCTCAATAGAGCACAACCCTAACTCACTAGTCACTGCCTCGTTCTTCCTCTCCAGCCTAGCTAGATTGCTTGCTAGGTTCGAGAAGCTTCGCAAATGTAAGATTTTGAGGATCTTTGCGGGAACGTTTTCCACTTTTTATAGTTCTCTCCTAAAAGCTTAGTGAATCTTTATTAATGTAGCTTATTTTCTTGTTTTTTTTTTCTTGTTTGTGTATTTCTATTACTTATGATTCATTGTTTTCATAACAAACTCCACGAGAAGCGGAATGTTGTGAAACGAGGATGAGATGCTCAAGTTCTTGTGGAGCCTCTCATAAGTTCAGACTTTTGCTTGCAAGTAAAATGTCTTTGTTCAAATCATTAATAGGATTTTCCATAATATTGTAATTTATGGAAATCCATAATATTTTTAGCTGCTTATTTTGTTATTCATGGTGAATGATGGAATTATGTAATACATGAGAATTATGAATTACTAACTTCCTTGCCAAAATTGTAAGGTGATGAATGCAAGTACCCTTGTTCTCGTGTAATCAATCCAACAAATTCAGGTAGCTCTATCAAAACATACTTTTTTTATTCTTTGCATTTTAAATGAAAATTGAGCTTTCTTTGAAAATTAATTTGAAGCCTTTCCCCTTTCCTTCTCTAGCTGTCTGTTAAATGGTGTAGTGTCTTCATTTATACGAACTTCTTAAGTTAATAATTGTTGGTCAATTTTGTTTTGGATTCAACATTCAAGCTCTTTTTGAATGCTTGGGTTTGTTAAAGACTTATGTCCTTCTGTTGTACCTTATAAGACTAGAGAAAATTAGGAAAGGAAATAATACATGAATACCAAGTTCCTCACTAGCAAACATACCTCACATCTTTGTAAGACAAAATGTGCAGAAAATAACTTTGGAGTTCAGGCACAAATTTGAAAATAAATTAGTTGGAACGTATTATGGAGAAGATAGTGAAAGTGGTTGAAGGCTTGAAGTTTGTGTATATGCGTATTTACTTCCCCCTTGCCACATGTTTGTGCAGGTCTGCAGCTATATTTGGATTTATCTTAGAATAACTATCTCTTTCTCTCGTTTACCTTTCATGAAGTTTTTTCAACAAAAAAATTCCTGCAGTTTTACGTAGAAAATGGGGAATTATCGTGTCAAATGTATCAGCGACTAATTAGTATAAAGTTTCAAAAAGAGATTAATTTTAATTTTAACTATAATAATTAAGAGAAAAAAATATTTAATCTTTTAAAAATAATACGAAGAAGAATTTGAACTTGGTTTAATTATGTCTTTGGTCCCCATTTTGGAATTAAAATCTCAAAATGGTACCTAAATTTTTAAAAGTCTCAAATTGGTCCCTTTTTTGTTAAAACGTCTCAAGTTTGTCCTTTTTGTTAAGTCTGGCTAGACCACGTTAAATGGGGTGTCACATGTCAATTCCTCGATTTTTTTATTTTATTTTATTATTTTTGATTTCTTTTTAAAATAAAAATGTTTCCACGTGTCAAGCTGTCGTTGTGCCCGTGACAGTGACAGACTTGTGGCACTGACAATGACACGTGTCAGTATTATGCCAGGTGTCATTTCCTTAGTCTCAATTTGGTCCCTGTATTCTAATTTTTGTCTCAATTTATTCCTTATTTTTATAAAAATAATTCAATTTCGTCCCTATCCAAATTAAAACAAAAATTAATTTTATATAAATTTTATACAAATTTTTTTATTAAATTTGATATTTTTATTCAAATTGATATTTTTATTATATATTTTTAACATAGCTAAGTTTATCTAAAATTGTGTTTCACATTCAACTTTACTTCGAATTGTTTTAAATTTTAAATTTATATGTTTTTTATTGTTACATGAACTAGTTAATTTATGATTTTTTTTCTATTAGCATTATTTTATATTAACAACTTTAAAACAATTTTAAATAAAGTTCAATGTAAAATATTAATTAAATGAACTTAATTTGGTTAAAAATATTTATTTGAAATATCAATTTTGATGAAAATATTTGTGTACATTTGTATAGAAATTAAATTTGATTTAAATTTGAAGAGGGACAAAATTGCTAATTTTTACAAAAATTGGGACTAAATTGAAACAAAAATTAAAATAAAGGGACCAAATTGAGACTAAGGAAATGACACCTAGTATAATACTGACATGTGTCACTGTCATTACCACATCACTCTGCCACTACCACGTGGCACGATGACAGCTTGACACGTGGCAATTTTTTTGATTTTTTTAAAAAATTCAAAAAAAAACAATAATAAAAAAAAATCAAAAATTTGACGAATTGACACGTGACACTCCCTCTAACGATGTCAACTTTGACTTAACAGAAAGAACAAACTTGAGACCGTTTTAACAAAAAAAGGATTAATTTGAGACTTTTAAAAATTTGGATACCATTTTGAGATTTTGACTTCAAAATGGGACCAAAGGCATATTAAACCTTTGAACTTTAACTAATTTTGTTGGTTTTAAGAAGTATTGTGCGTTTTATTTTAAAAAATAAAAAATAATAATAATTATGGTACTTGAGTCATTTGTGATATATTTTCAAAGATTATAATAATGTTATAACTTACTTTATATTTTTTATTACGTAATAAAAATAATAAATTTATTATTAATTTTATTATTATGATTATAAAATTGAATATTAACAATTTTTGTAATTTTATTATAAATATTTATTTATCTATTTTGCAAGACACTTTTTCATTTAACAAATATTAAATTCAAAAAATGGTTAAATTAAAAAAAATAATTTAAAAACTCTTAATTTAAGAGTAAAACTGGACTAATTTATAATTTATACATAAAATAAAATAAAAAATCTAAAAACATAAATAGAAAAATAAAATAGAATCTTATACACATGTCTACTATATGTGTGCATGTCTTTCACGTACTTTACCGCAATAATATTCTAAATCAAAAAACACAAACACTATCGATGGAGTTAACACAAACATTATATGGTGTTGTGTTGCATCGTGTATAGTGGTGAAATTAGTATATTGAGAAACGGAAACGATAGTTTCACATTTTTTTTACTCACTTTTGACATGCTAATGTGTCACCGAATTTTTATTTTTCATTCTCTTTTTTTTTCAAAGGTCACACGAGTAGGATTAGAGCCAAATTATTTCGTTTCCGTGGAGAACCTCAACGCTTGTTCTTTGACATAGAAAATCGATTTGAACGAAAAGAAAAATAGAACATTTAGTTTGTCTTCTCCACGACAATCGGTGGTTTTATGAGTGTGGCCATGTGTTTGGTCCTTTCTTTCATTATGTTGTTCGTCTTCGTTGAGATATCATAGGACATTCGCGTGTTTGTTGTTGGTTTTTACATAGGTGGGTTGTACGGAGACTTTATCATTCAATTTGTGGGCAACTATTTCGTGGGTGTTTGTATGTGTGGTTTATGTTTCGGTATTGTGACTGAGTGTGAGTTGGGTTACAAATGTAGTGTGTGTGTGTTTTGGTTAATATGTTAGTGAGTTTGGCTGATTTTAATATGTGTTGTTGATTGTTGTTTGTTATTTTTGAATAAATTTGTGAATTTTTAGTTAGCATATATCTTTTCCATCATAGAGCTTTCATGTCTTTGGTTCACGTCACAATTCAACAGTCAAATAAAACCACAACTTACTTCGAATGAATCATTTATTACAAAAAATCAAAAAATGAAATGGTTGTTATTGTCATGAATAACAAGCGACATACATCAAATTAAATGGGACTTACAATATATTTTTTGAACAAATTTTGAAAGACCAAGATTTTCAACAACACATCACCACGTTTTTTTTTTCCTTCAACTTCAACTTTAACATATTATTATTACCAACATAAACACATGTGGGTTGCATTTGTGTATACACAATTTTTAAATATTTATAATATTATATTAATAGAGGATAATATTATAATTTAATTATGAACAAAGTATAACATACAATATGTATCATTAAATTTGTAACACCCCATTTATTTAATAAAGTTAAATAAAGGATATGTTACACAATATAATATAAGAAGCGAGAATAAAAGAGTATAACGTCACTTCTACAGATATCCCAATTGCTTAGAGGACGAATAAAAGAGATACACCATGATGCCATGTACAAAGTAAAGTAAGAGAGTGAAAATGACTTAAACAAATTCTCGGAGAAAACAATACATGGGCCTTAGCCCTAAATGAAGAGCCCAAAGGCAGAAGTCAACCCAAAGGCTAAGTAGTGGAACCATCACCTCCCTGTTGACCACGGGTGTTCCTCGCATCTGCTCATATCAATAAGTTGATGATCATCGCAAAAGAAAGTACCACACAGCAGGACACACAACAAAAACAAAAGGGTAAGCTAGAGCCAAATGTGGTTTTATCATGCAATCAGATATGCTTTATCGGTCAATTATACATACATCACCCAATCATGTTATGACCTTCCAAAATAATACACTAAGACTCCACTCATCCGGATACATATAACCTAGTCGGATTCAGCGGATGCTTGCACTTATGGTGGATACCTTTGCTCACCCCCGAGCTATGTGTTACAAGTGTTACAATGAATCAGTTTCCCTCACACACAAGGTTAACCCTTAATGAGTTTCAGGCCTCCTGCTACTCTCACCACAGGAGCCAGTCCGCTCTAAGTGAGACTAACTGACTCCTTAGAGTGTTAGGATGCGATCCTTACCAAGTTATATAGATGGGGCACCACCATGGACACCCACTAACACATGGAATTACGTCCCGATCACTGAAGCACGACCCTGAAGTCCCACCTAGAGACTTCAAGGAATTACGTACTGACCACACGACAAACATACACAAATAGCCAAGTAACAGATACATATATCATACATAGGAACCTCATCCCCTCATTCGTAACCAATCCTTATTTATCATACGTTGAATCAATACCAACTTGTCATTTCCAACCATGAGTAAAGAGTTTCTCCTCATACCAAAGCCATGCCACTGGATTACCAACCATCATGTCCATTGTTGCTCATGTCAAACTCGTGACCACATATATACATATATTCAACCTCTCGAGTATAATTCATATAAAGATTATGTCAAACTCATGATTCACAAATAAAACCCTCTCCCAATCATGCATAAACATTCCCATTAAGCCATCATACAATAACTCATAAAAGTACCAGCTAAACATTCAAGCACAGAGGGAACCCAATTTAGGATGCATTCTCGCCCAGCTCGTCGCTCAGGCTGGAGGATCTCGCTCAAGCGAGAAGGACTCTCGCTCAGGCGAGCTCCCTCCGCCTAGGCGAGAGCTCGACACACACACCACAACGGCCTCTGCGCATTCTCGCTTAGGCGAGACTCCCATCGCCTGAGCGAGACACTCGCTCGCTCAAAACTGAGCTGGTTGCTTGAGCGACCCCTTGCGTAAAAAGTCTGGGCGATCCTCTGCTCATCTCGCCTGGGCGAGATTATTAGGTCTCACCACTGTTTTCCTGCAACAACCATTCATACCAAGCCAAGAATAACACACTAATGCATTTCACGCATCCAGGACATCATATCAACCACAGAATTGTAGTACAACAGCCAAACAATTAAAAGGATGAATACAAGATTAGGTTCTAGCTTCCCTTACCTGGAATGAGCTAGTGCAAGGCCTCGACACCAACAGCGGAGCACCACAACTCAAGGAACAAACTTAGAAGCTAGAAAAAAATAGCAGAATGGAACAGAACAAGGGCATTGAGATGAGCCTCAGAGTAAACACTAAAATAAGACCAGGAGAGATTTAGTATGAGCTAAGGAGCAACTTACGTGGGGTCGAAAGAGCTTGAGCAACCTTGACGAAGGCTAAGGATCAAATCCTAACAGAGCTTCCGTTGAGAACGAAGGGGTTTGAGGACAAATGTTTTCTGAAAGTGAGATGGGAGTGAGAGTGTTAGGCTGATTTAGGGTCTTTGGCTCCTCATGGGCCAGCCCTTAGACTAGGGATGTCGAAAATATCCGTACCCGTGGGTATTCGCGGATAAACCCGCAATGGATAAGAAATGGATATTAAAAATGGATACCCGCTACCCGTGGGTACGGGTATTTTTGATACCCACATGTTAACAAGGCGGGTACGGGTATCATAGTATCCGTATCCATGGATACCCGTATCCGCTAAACTTTAATTCACAAAAATACCCTTATATATATATATATATATATATATATATATATATATATATATATATATATATATATATATATTAGTAAAAAACATTTTGTCCTAATTTTTTATAAGTTGCACATCTTGTCTTCTGTCTTCATTCTTCCAACTTCAAGTATTGGTACGTTGTCTTCTTTCAAGTACATCCCTTAACATTTTTCTCTTTTCCTTCTTTGAAATTGGGTATATACATCAAACCATATATAGATAGTGACGTTTATGGTATGCTTGTTGGCAACGAAAGGAGGAAGAAGTGTGTATAAGTGAGTTGTAGCCAATAAATAAGACAAAGAAATAAAAGTTCATGAATCTATAACAATTTATAGGAAAATTTTATACATTTTATAATACCAATTTTACGATTAATTATTTTAAAAATTAATTATTTTATAGATAATTTACTTTTAAGCATTATTTTAAAAAAATTTCTGTCTAAAATCATTATTTTAATTTTTTTTTATATATATCTTATTTTTTAATTTTATATTTAACAATTATTTTAAAATTTAATTATATATATTGTTGATCTTAACTTAAATTTTTTTAAAATTAAAAAATGTGAACACAGATGCGATAACACTGTGCTAATGAAAAGATAAAAAGAATAATAAAATTGTAACGGACAAGAGTTTTATAGAAAATAATAAATATTGTCGTTAACCAATCATTTAATAATTATATTATTAAAGGTAAAATAGAAAAAATAAAGATGTACACCAAAGAGATGTATACTTTATATATAGGTGTATATTATTATTTACTATTAATATTATTAGTTATTTTATTGTTAAGATTTAGAATACCATTATATTATTATTAATCCCATTTTCTTCAGCCAAACAATCAATCTAACCTAAATGACAAAATGCTCAAACAATTTTCAATAAAGGAAAATCTAGAGAGGAAGAAACAAAGTTAGAAGGGATAACATGATTTTGAAAAGAACACATTTAGTATTTTCAAGGCCTTCGACGGCCAAAACACCCATAAAAGATTTTTGAAGAATCAATGTTCGAAGAATGATAAAAGAGAAGAATCGATTCTTGAGAAATTATAAAAAAGGAGAATAATCATGAAAGAGTAAAATAGATTTTCGATGAGCTAGTTAGAATCGATTTAAAAAAAACGTAACACTACAAAAATCGTAAGTTGTATGGAAAACAATCGAGGGTAACCGGGACACATGACATATTACGTAGCTTTTACCTTTCTCTTTAAAATTGAGAAGCATCCATTTCTCACTCTCTTTTTTTTTTCGTTTTTTTATTTTCGCGCTCATATATTATAACTCTTTTATCGTTAAATCAAACACAAATGTTATATTCATCTTTTCAAAATGATATTAAATCTAAAACTTATAATTTAAAAAAAAAATCATGCATCTTTTATGTTACATCCATCTTGTGTGTCACATATTTAATTCAACTTATCACACAAATATTTTAAAATTTTATAATTATTAATATATATAAAACTTTACACCATAACACATTTAAATTTAACTACCCACAGATTAACTGCATTTGTGCAAGAAGTATGAGTTTAGTCTTTCCTAAAAACTAGCATTGATTTCAACATGATGTAGTTTCTTCTATTGGAAGAATAATTTTTATTTTTAAAACAGTAATTTGGATATTAATTTCTATTTTTTTTGAAAAACTAAAAATGAATTACATCAAATTGAAGGTTATACATTTACAAACGACAAACTAAAAAAGAAAGCAAGTCCCATGAAATCAATAATCTACACAAATTCTGTTGAGATCATCATCAATGAACATAAAAAACTACTACATGATTTAAAAATCTCAAAAGGAATCTATGTACTATTTTAACAAAAATATCTTCCTCAACATCAAATGAGGGATATAACTTCTGTTCTGACAAAAGGAAAAAGAAAATATTAATATTTATTTAACTTCAATTTTAGAGAAGAACACGTGGCATCTTGCAATCGAACCCCTTCAAATTTCTGTCTTTTTCCGTTCCACTCTTCAAAACCGAAGAGTGAGAGAGAGAAAGATAGAGAGAGAAAGAGAGAGACTGAACTACTACACTATGGAGTAGAGAGAGAAAACAAAAATCTCATCACCAGAGAGAGAAAGAGGGAGAAAAGAGTCCGTTAATTTCAGTTTAAAAGAGAGAGAAAAAAAAAATGGTGACAGAGGAACAAATATCGGAAGCGGTGTCGTCGTTGCTGCGCGAATTGAACCCTAGCCAGCGGAGCTTCACGACGCTGAACCAGGTGGTGGAGGAGCTGCAGGCCAAGCTCGGTCACGACCTCTCTCACAAGCTCGATTTCATCACTGCGCAGATCAACCTCCTTTTCGGATCCCAACCACAACCACCACAACCTCCGCCGCAAAATGCGCAGTTGCAGATACAGCAGCAGAAAGACCGTTTCGCCCCTCCACCAAACCCTAATTTCCACTCTGTTCCTGTCAGTTCCGGCTTCCAGGCTACCAAATTCCCTTCTTCTAACGCTGTCGTCGCCACTCCTGCTGATATTTCGCGCGTTGAAGCTCCTGCTCCTGCTCCTGCCCCTGCTCCTGCTCCTGCTAGCGATGCTCCGAAGGAAAGGTTAGGTTTCACTGAGAAGAAATTGTTTGCTTTGTTTGAAAATGTCTGGAAGAGTGAGAGCTCATAAGTAAAGGGAAATTAGGGTTAGGGGAAAAGGAATTGGAACAATTAGCGCCACTTGAACTGTGAACAGCGGGTTTTTGCTTGTAATATATAATACACCATTAGCGTATTATAGTTTAGATGACAACTCGGGAGTGATATTCTTTTTTTTTTTCATTTTTTTATACTTGCAAAAAATAGAAGGAAAAAAAGAAAATGACAAAAAATTATTTATACTTAAACTAATTTGTAAAGGACCTTTCATCTTAGTTAATTTGTATTTCATGCATGACTTAATTTTAGCCGTCATTGTATTTTTCTAATATTTTTTATAAATATATATGTAAAATATGTATACCGATTAGTTTTATCGATGTTCCAATGAATGAATTGAGAAGGAAAGATTTGTTATTTTTGGAAGAAAAAGGCTTTGAGGTCTCCTAACTTTAACCTAAACAAGCACTTTACATATTTTTTTGTATAATGTATCGGTTCTCTACAAGATTGTTTTCATACTCTTTCCTTGATTAGTGAAACAGATTCTCTCAACCATCCACATCTATTTTTTCATTTATATGGCATGTTTAATCTTTATAACTAGCTTTCTCTTTTGATCTATTTCCTTTTGCCTATCTACTACTTAAATTTCAGTATTTTTAAATATATCGTAATAGTTAAATAATTTTAATTTTTAATTTAAGTTGTTGATTGTAAGTCTAAAATATAATTTATATATTTAAACAGAGGAACAAATACTAGTTGTTTAATTGTTGAAAACAGAGAATTTGACTTGTGAAAATATTTTTGTATGTTTGTTTTACTTTCACTTATACTTAGTGGAAGGTTCACTTGTTAGTAAAAATAGTATTGTTGTTGTTTTTGACTGTTTTTGGCTTGAAAAAGTGAAAATAAAGTGACATTTCTATCTGTTTGTAAAAAATAAAATTGAAAACAGGGAAACCATACTTGCCTTTGGCAGAGGATTAAGCTTTAGCTAGAGATGCTGTGTCAGCAACATAGTTGTTACTCAAGATCGCTGTATGGATAGTAAGGGGCAATGAGTTTGCATGTGCTTGAATTCAAACCTTTCTGTTTTGTACTTTCAAACTGAATATTATATATGACATTTACTTTTTTGTTGTGATTTGTTTGGTAATCATAATTAGTTTCTTGTGTCTTGTAGTACTCAAACAAAGGTGAAGAGAAGAGGTGGCCCTGGAGGTCTCACCAAACTTTGTGGTGTATCGCCTGAACTTCAGGTCATTGTTGGCCAGCCAGCACTGTCGAGGACCGAGGTTAATAGCAATATATTTTTTGAAATTTGTTTTTGCTTTATGCATTATGATATGCTCCAGCACTATTTCAAAAATGTAAAATGCATGTGGTTTAGATTGTGAAGCAACTGTGGGCTTACATAAGGAAAAACAATCTTCAAGATCCCAGCAACAAAAGGAAAATAATTTGCAATGAAGAGCTGCGTGTGGTGTTTGAGACCGATTGTACTGATATGTTCAAGATGAACAAGTTGCTAGCTAAACACATTATCCCCCTTGAACCAACCAGTAGGTGTATCTTGGCGATGGTTGTTTTTTTGAATTGTGGTTTAATGTGTTGTTTAAATTCTTCATGTTTGTGGACTTTCAGAAAAGCCTGTTCCAAAGAAGCAGAAGGTAGATGTGGACTCAGGAAAAAGAACTGCTGAACCTACTCCCTCTGTAATAATATCTGATGCACTGGGTAACTTTTTTGGGATTACTGAAAGGGAGATGCTACAGTCTGAGGTTCTGAGACGTATCTGGGAGTACATAAAAGTCAACCGGCTAGAGGTAAACAATGGAGAGATAAAATATGGACCAACTTCGTGCATTGACATTGATGCGTTAAAGTTTAATATGATGATGATGCTGATAATTGCTGATAAGATAATTGATAGGTTTTTTGCTAACTACCACTGAATTTTGAAACAATTACTAGTATTTTGAGACATCATACATTGTGAGTATTTTCTGTTTTACTAAGCATGATTGAATCTAGTATCGAACCTTGAAATTTCAGTCTTTGTATTTGTATAATTTGTTTCTAGTGCTCAAATGTTGGGTGCATTAGTAAGTTTCTGTGCTTTTATTAAGATTGAGCAAAAACAAGTAGGTCCTCCAGTTTGTAATGGGCAATTGAAGGTAAATATGGTTATTTTAGGAAGGATATAAAAATAGTTTGCTTTTCACACAATTACTTTGAAAAAAACAGTTAAATGATCTGATATTCTGAATAACAAATTATGTGTTATTAACTTTGTTGGGACATAACTTGTTGACTATGTGACGCGAATAACAAATTATGATCTGATATTCCTAGGATCCTATGAATCCTATGGCAATACTGTGTGATGCGAAGCTTCAGGAGATTTTTGGCTGTGAAAGCATTTCAGCATTGGGAATACCTGAAGTTCTGGGCCGTCATCATATTTTTAGGAGTTCATGATGCTGACAGCATTCTATGGTTAGTAGAACTGATTCGCACAGCAGTTTTGTTTTCCAAAACCGTCATATCACTTCTTTTTTTTCCTAACCTCTTTGAATTTTGACTAGACCTCCTTTATGTGAAGCTTCTGTGATATTTGACTGCTTAGTCACTTTTATTCTATGATGTCTCAACATGCTATCTACTTTGCGAGTTGTTGAATCTCCATATCTTTTATGATTGGTTTTTATTCTAGGATACCGTCTCATGGTATCGAACTGGTTCATACTTGTATTTAGCATAGTATAAGTTGATATCATTTTTTTAGTACTTGTGCATGCAATGCAAATTTCACAAAACAATGATTTATCCTAGTAGACAGGGTTTGAAAGTTTTGTTTTCAGTTTGATGGTAACTTTTTGCTTTTCCAAATGATATTTATGCATAGAACTTAATAAAAATCTGCTTTTGGCTGCAGTGACAGATTGCAGGGTGTTAATTCCAGTATAGTTGGAGCTGATCTTGACCTGATGTTGATATGGTTCTGTAATTTGACTGATCAGATTTGTGTTGTTAGTTGATGTTGATAAGTTATTAGCAGAATGAAAATGTAATAGAGACAAGTATTAGTTTGGGAGTGATGTGTTTGTAGGTGTTGCAGTTGTTGTTTGTCTAACTTGGCATTTAGGATAGAATGACCAGTGGGTGGGTATTCTGACACCTGTAAAATTCTCTGACAATAGGAAAGAAAATTATGTACAAGGTATCTTCCTTCAAACACTACTCATGTCATTTATGTGTAGCTAATGAAATGCAGCTGGCCAGATGATGATGTACATACCTATGTTTTTGGAGAAAACTTAGGTAACGTTTGTGCTTATGATATCATATCTCAAAGGATATCTCAAAGGAGAGAGCTTAAAATAAGGATAGCCAAGTGCTTTAAAAAGTAAAGTAACATTGCATCTTTACGCTTACCTCATCTAAGTATAGATTTCTAATTATCGGGAAGGGCCCTAAATTGATCGAGTTTGATTTTAAGATCAAACAGATATTTTTCGAAGGATTAAGTATATTTTTAGTTCTTTAACTTTGAAAATTGAAATTTGTCTCTATTCAAAATTTTGATATATTTTGGTCCATAAATTTTGAAAATAAATAAATATAGTTCTTTTAATTTAATTATGTTTTTTTAATTTAATTATGTTTTTTTTACATGTCTAAAATATTTTATGTTAGTATTGAAATTATTTATACCGCTGATACATTTTCGATTTAATATTTAAATAATTATCGAAATAGAAATAACTAGACAGAAGAGTCTTGGGTCTCTCATGGTCAATTTAGGGTTCACATAAATTCTAGCCTGATAGATCTAGTTTTGTTAGGTGATGTAAATTGTAATAGTTTGTATCCTTATGTTAGAACAATTTTTTCATATCCTAAGCGGGGTGGGTGCCTTCACTTTCTCCTCCTTTCCTTCTGTAACATTGACAATCATGAGAGTTTATAGTCTTGTAGGTAAAGTCTCTACTCCTTATAGATAAGTGTCTTTCATCTCCTGCAAAATACATCTCCATTCACTTTCCTTTGTGCTCCTATCTTTCCTACTGTATCCTAGATAGATTCTATGATTTTACGAACTTGCAATTTCTTTGTTTTTTTGACATTACCGAAAATTTCATACTATATCTTGAGGTTTTGTGAGTGTCTCCACTTTCTCCATCATTCCTTTGGTAACCTCAGTCAACATGAGAACTTGTGACCTTGTAGGTTAAGTGTTTTCACTCACTGCAGATAAGTGTTTCGCATCTCCTTCAAAACACACCTTCACTCTCATTTTTTCTCCTATTTTTCCTGTTATATCCCGAGTTCTTTGTTCTTTGTTCTTATTAGTTTACTTACTAGTTTTTTAATTTTATATTATGGAGAAGTTCATGTTATATCATGAAGGTTTACGTGTACATTCACTTTCTCCATTTTTTCTCTTAGTGATCTTGTAGGTTAAGTCTTCACTTTATATAAATAGTTGTTTTTCCTCTTCTAAAAAAGACTTTTACTCCTCTTCTCTTATTTTTCATATTTTATTTTGGTTTATTCAATTTTACGAACTTAGTTTGGTAATTGTATACTTTTGGATATTGCTGATAAATTTTTATTATATCTTAAAAACTTATGCAACATATTATAAATAAGTTATAAGAACAAATAATCTTATTATTTTAATGTTATGATGTTTTGATATATACATTCTAACATCTGTTTATTCTGTTTATTTGTATTGTTTCATTAGTGAAAGCATATGCACTTACAGTGCAAATTTGTCTATTTTTAAATTATAATAAAAAAGTGTAATTACAAATAATTATTGCAATAAATATTAAAGTAAAATATTACATTTATATCAAAGTTATAAAAAAAATATACGTAAACTGGTTGTATTTTATTAATTTTATAAAAAAAATTAATTTTTCATTACATTAATAATGTTATAAGTAACTTATTAGAACAGTAAAATTAGTTATCTTTACAAGAATACAAATGATAATATATATATATATATATATATATATATATATATATATATATATATATATATATAAATCTAAAACACAATCTTTGTTAACTAAGGTTATAAAATTACTAAAGACAAAAAAGAGAAGTGAGTAATGTTTATGATAGATGCTAGGTGGAACCAAAAGTATAAAACTAAGATCTCTCATTCCAATTTGAATCCGAAACCATGTGAGCTATCACATTTACAAATTCATAAACGAGTGAAACACATCCTTAACCAAGTAATATCATTTTTTCAAATTCAAGATGGTTTCAACTCTGAATTCCAATCTGATTTCATATTTTACCTTCATTGTTATTGTATCATAATCCAATTCCAAGTTCAATTCCAAAATCACATTACTTCAAGACTACAATTTTAACCTCACATTTATCAACTTTCTCTTGTCAAACTAATCTACTCTCATCATAACACTAATAAATCATCGATCTCAATACATCTTATATATAAGAAGCAACCATAACATATTTGGACACATTCACTAATTCTATTCGATTAACATTTTTAAAACTCAACTTTTCTCACCAACATACATAATAAAACCCTCAATTAACAAAAGTCCCAATTTGTTAGACAAAAACTCCCAATTACAGCCAGAATTAACATGCAATATTATAATTAAATCGGAACATCACACTGATACAAAAAGTTATTAGCTTCCCTTACCTTCAAAGAATCGCTCGAAAACTCTACGAACCCTGAAACGTCTTTGAGCTCGCAAAAACTCTACCTCAACCTAAAGACAGTGAAAAGAAACTATCAGACCGAATCAAACAAACCATTGATTAGCAAGGAGAGAAATCAAAGACACCAAAAACACATGCAACCCAAGAAGAATCACATGCAGGACCCAAAACAAAGTGGGTATCTTTTAAGGCAGAAAATTCGACTTACCCGAAAGAGAATTTTATTCGGTCAGATTCAAAGAGGACTTCGCGACGATCACAACCCTGACCTCTGATCATGAAGATGATGTAATTTGAGTGAGCAAGAGAAGAAAGAAGATAAAGATAGGGAGAAATGATCCCTTTTCAGGAGAAAACTTCTGGACTTTTATTTTAATTAACAGTGACAATGTTTGAGTTCTTTTAAAAAAAACAAATTTATATTTTATTTGTAAGAAGTTTGATATATATATATATATATATATATATATATATATATATATATATATATATATATATATATATATATATATATATATATAGAAATGATCCCTTTAGAAAACTTTTGGACTTTTATTTTAATTAACAGTAAAAATGTTTGAGTTCTTTTAAAAACATACACAAAGACACACACACACAAACACACACATAGAGAGAGACACACACACGGTGGCGAATCTCAGTATTGACAGAGGACGCCATGGTCCTCCCAATTTTTTTTTATATTTATATAATTTAATATATAATTTTAAGTACATATTTCAAAATTTTATATTTTTAATATATTTGATATTCTAATAATTATATATATATATATATATATATATATATATATATATATATATATATATATATATATATATATATATATATATATATATATACGAGGAAAAGTCTTTTTTTTTCTACATTTAATTTTTAATTTTACCTTTTAAATAAAAATAGTTAATTTATTAATATTATGTGATTATTTGTTTAATTTAACCATTTTTTTTATTTGATTATTTTTTTAAACTTAACCATTATAAATGAAAATTAATTATAGTAAAATAAAAATTATTTTTATTTAATTTTATAATATAATAATAATAATTATTATTATAATTTAATTATTTTTTATTATCAAAAATAGTAAATACAATATTTTACTAATTTATATAAAACATTTAAAATTATTCTTTTCGTTCCTATTTTCATTCAAAAGTATCAAATAGTCTTAATTTGATATCGATTTTTGAAAAGATAATGCAATTTTGTCTTTTTTTTGTTAAATTTCTTAAATCAGTAAAAGAGTAATTTAACCAAAATTTTGACAATCCTGAAATATACACCAATGAGATCTGAATCCATCAACTAGTGGCGGAACTTGAACACAAATTTTAGGGGGGCCAAATTATATTTGTTATATATAAATTATTTTTTTTAATTAAAAAATTTCAGTTTTTTAGATATTTTTTTATTCAAAACAAACACTCATGACAATAGAATCCAAACAATATGACAATAAATATATATATGAAAGAGTAACATAAAGTTTATCATCAACAATAATATATTAAGAAAGAGTTACCTTATATGTATTACCAAATTTGAAGACGTTTTCCCGGATCACGTTCTAAAGCATTTTCAAATTCTTTATATGTAACTTTAGGAACCTTAGAGAGTTGTTTTTCGTTTTCTTCAATTTTTGGATTCTCATAAAGTTTCTCAATTTTAGATGACGTAGATGCATTTTTTTTCATCTTCATCACAAGTCTTCCTCTTGAAAAAAAAGAATCAAATTCTTTTACTCTTTGCCATAATTTTTCTAATATAAATTTGTCACCTCTCACCTATTTATAAAAAGATAAAATTATGAATACCCCATTAAATCTTAAAAGCAAGACTTAATATTTTAAGAAAACTAATAACTGATTAGCTTCCCTTACCTTATAGTAGAGTACTAATCTTGCTCTCCCTTACACAACTTCAAAGCCTAAAATAACTTTAGCTACATAAATAAGAGGTTGATAAACAATTAGAGCATGATTTTATGAGGTTTAAGAGATTGAGATATGCCTAGAGCGTAGAAAAGTCTCATATAAGAATAAAATATATTGTTTCGAAAAAAAAAGGATAAAAATGAACTTATTCAAAAGAAAAAATTGTTCGGCCCAAAATATTCCTTAACTCCTCAATCTTGTCGTAGTACAATTTGATTTTGAAAATAATAAAGAATTGATGGTAAAAATTGAGATGGAAATAAGAGAAGAAAAAGAGATGGAGACATAAAAAAGATAGAAGCCAAATGAAAAAGTATAAAAAAATATAATAGAGAGAAAAAACATAATTGTTAAATTAAAAAAAAAACTTTTTCAAACTAAATTAATATAAATAAAGTAATAATATATAAATATATTTTTTCAAAATATATAAAAAATAAAATAAAATAAAAATCATTGAAATTAATATAAATATAGTAAAAATATATAAATATTATTTTTTAAATATGTAAAAAATAAAGTAAAAAAAAAATCAATGGGGGAGCTACGGCTCCCTTCTGTCATGTCTATGTTCCGCCAGTGCCATCAACATAAGACAATAAGACATTGACATCACTTTCAACTAAAAACCTTAAGACAATGAATTTATGAGTCTTCATCCTTATATAGTGTTATACTCTCTCATTTATAGCCAATGTGGGACTTAGACTCACACTTGGAT
The DNA here is from genome assembly GCF_037176805.1 of Vigna unguiculata. Classification (NCBI taxonomy): domain Eukaryota; kingdom Viridiplantae; phylum Streptophyta; class Magnoliopsida; order Fabales; family Fabaceae; genus Vigna; species Vigna unguiculata. The sequence goes on from NC_140797.1 coordinate 33,411,876, forward strand.
TCCTAACAATCTTCTCCTTAAGGGCGAGTCCCTTCAACCACATTGGTATGCTCCCCCTTCATCGGAAGCATTCCCAACCACGAGTATCCCTTCTCGTACCGCCGTTCATCTTTAACGGGACACACTTACCTCGAACCCTTGTCAGGAAGACTTTCGATACAGAGACGTTCACTTTTCTAAGCCGATTTTAACCATTAACTCTGATACCACTTGTTTGGTCTATAGGTCGATGATCTTTATTAACGATGATAAATAGTTCTACTCTCTCATTTCTAACCAATGTGAAATTCCTAACAATATATATTTAAAACACAATCTTTATTAATTAAGGTTATAAAAGTATATAAGACAAAAACGAAAAGAAAAGTGAGCATTGTTTATGATGGATGCTAGGTGGAACCAAAATTTTGGATTTTTATTTATTTTTTATATCTGAATTGCTGTCATTTGACTTTTCCTTTCAAATTTGTGAACATGTTTACTTTATGTCTATATTTTAATAGTAACAAGAAGTAAAACAACCCTATACCGAATTCTTTGAATGTCACCATTCTTTAGTCGATTCATAGTTGTCATGATGTATATGAGGTGAATTCAATAAAGTCTTGAACTTAGGAATAATCTATCAATTGAATAAGAATTTTAAATCAAGATTTTTATACAAGAACCAGCATAAATTTTAATGAAAGATGTAGAAATACAAAAAAAAAAAATGTTTAATTAAAAAGTACACAATGAAAATGTTTGAATAAGAACACATTATATTTAGTATCCTAAAGACAAGTATAAAAACAATTCATTACTTGAAGTAACTTTTCAATATAAGGATATAAGCTAGGATCATCTAAGATACTCAAATTCTCATCAAATTCATTAATTTTATTTAACTCAAGTATGAGGAATAGGTCTTTATTAGCGAGGAAATGAAAAGATTTAAAAGGAAAAACAACTAAAGAGGAATTAAAGAAAAAACAAATGAATGAAAGTATAAATTACTTAGCTTAATTCTACAAACATGGAGGTGAGGTAAAAGTTAAAAGGAAATTGCAACTCGTAATTATACATTTTCAAGAACATTCTTTCACATTTTCTAAGGAGTTTTCGAGAGATCTCATATTATTAACTTATAATATATATTGATGAAAATATTATTTTACTAAGTTGTATTTTAAAAATTAAGTTAAATTTAAAATTTAATTTTTGAAAATAGTATTAAAGTCATTCAAAATCTAATTTAATAAAATTAGTAGATCTATCGTACTACCAACAATATAAAGTTCTTATATTTTTACATTTAACTTCCTTAATTTATTAATTCTTTTTTAATTTTTTTTATATATCTTCTCTTAAGTTCATTTACTTGCTTTTCACTCTAACTCCATTTTTTTCTTTAAATATTTTATAATGCTTTTCAATATAAAATTATTCACATTATTTTATTTTTTCAAATATGAATAACAAAATGAGATACTCTTAACTTCTTGAATGTAGTTAATTTAATTATAAATAATATAATAATATCACACACTCTTTCATACAAAATGACTACTTAAGTTCCTAATACACTTTTTAGTATTTTTGTACTATTTTATAATTTATCACTCCATCTTACGTATATTTTACTTTGAAATTTAAAACTCTTTCATAATACTGTTTTCAAGAGTTGTCTCGAAAGATTAAAGGAAATAAATATATTTAAATTGTCATCTTAACTCTTAAGCAATATGTTACTTTCATTATCACAAAAACATCCATATACAGTAAAATAAAATAGATAACATTTGATTTAAAATAATAAACGAATTTAATTTTTTTACTAAACACCAGTTCTTATAAATTAATTAAAATTTTTCGAGGCTATTAGATATACCAAAATACATATTTATTACTTAAGCATCCATATACAAGAAGATAAAATAGATACACCTTTAATTTAAAATAATAAACGAATTGAATTTGTCTGCTAAAGAACAGTACCTATAAACTAAACAAACGTTACTCTCATTCATTTATTATACGTGCTTTCACACCTTTATTCTTTATTTCTATTAATGTTTCTCTACGAACTTAGTTGAAGTCACGAAGTGACATTTAAGAATTCCCAGAATATAGGTTAGAAATTCACAGTTACAAATAATAACTATTTAACAAGCAGAGAATAATTGTATTTGCAATTGGTTGATTTAATTATATAGGTGATTAGTTATTGGCTATTTAATCTCCTATGTATCATAAATTAATATATTACTACATTAAGCATATATTACTTACACTATAAAAAAATAAAATTATTAATAGGCTCTGACATTTTACTTTTAATATTTTTTTAACATGTTAATCAATTATCTCTTATTTATTTATGTTAATAACAAAAATCAAATAAAAATATTAAAAATATACATTAGAACGGAATTTTTAAAAATAATACAAGAAAAATGACAATAATGAAAAATAAAAAACAAAAGCAATTATAGATAATACTACACAATATCAACTTTTTAAATTAATGAATTTTTGTGACGTTTGATTGTTTGTGAGGTCCACACGCATTTACGTGGGTAGCTGTAAAACTCTTCTCTTAGGCTATAAACAATAAATACATATAGAGTGATAGACAGCGTAGAAATACCATTACTTTTCAACCACTTTTCACCAAATCTCATCATACTTTTTTCTTTTCATCTCTCTTCTATTATTAGATTCTTAACCTTATCATCCATGTTAGAATGATCAAGTGGTGGGGTTGAAAACTACAGTGAAAAATATGACTAATAAGATATTGAAATGTGTTTACATAAGAACTCGATTCTCTGACTGATAATTTGGAGTAGAAATAAGGTTAATTGATGGGATAAAAAAAAGAATAGAAGAAATTGTTGAATTAATTTTTTTCACCCAAATTATAAATAACATTACACGTGAAGCATAAATTAGGTGAAATTTTTTTCTAATTTTTTATTTATTTTAACTCTATTTCTTTTGTCTCTGCTGAAAGAAACAAGATAAGTGTCACTCACGACCATGCTTTCCATGATCTTTTTTCTTTTTCTATAAATAGGGTTTCAAACAAGTTGTTTCTCACATGTTACTTTCCTCTTAGATTTCACTGTGTCTTGTTGAATTCTACTTTTGGCCACAATGGCTTGTTCACCTTCTCTACACATAGCAATCCTCCCATGGTTTGCAAAGGAACACATCACACCATTTCTGCAACTCTCCAATAGCCTTGCAGAAAGAGGACACAAAATCTCTTTCTTCATCCCAAAGCACACACATGCATCCTTCCAACACTTCAATCACCACCCTAATCTCATCTCCTTTATCCCAATCTGTGTCCCTCAGAATCATCATCATCATGGCCTTCCCCATGTTGCTGAAGTTCCTTCTTGCACTGTCTCATTTTTTATGACTCCAATGCTCCTATGTGAGAAGGACATTGAAGTCCACCTGCTTGAGTTAAAGCCAAACGTTGTGTTCTTTGATCATGCATATTGGGTGCCAAAACCACGCTTAACTCAATGCTTAAAAATCAAGTCTTTAGTTTATCACGTTATAAGCTCTTCCTCATTGACTTTTGAATCATCATATTCACACCCTTTATCTAAAGGGCACTGCTGCAACATTGATGAACATCATCAACTGTTGCATGAACCAAAACTCCTTGCTGGATCAGGAAAACTTGATCATGGTAAAGCCATTGTTCACACTGAACGTTGTACTAACAGTATTCTAACTCAGTCTTATGCAACAGGACTCAAAGGTAGTACAGTGATTGAAGGAGCTTATGTTGATTATTATCATAGGAGGCATGTGTTGCTTGAAGGGCATGTTACTGTACCGAAAGAAGCAACTTGCCTTGTTGATGAAAATTGGGCTAAATGGCTTGGAAGTTTTGAAGCTGGCAGTGTGGTTTATTGTTCCTTTGGTAGTGAGTGCACATTGGAACCATGTCAGTTTCAGGAAGTGGTGTTGGGGCTTGAGCTATCAGGTATGCCTTTTGTTGCAGCTCTTAAACACCCTAAGGGTTTTGAGTGTGTGGAATCAGCACTTCCAAAAGGGTTTAAAGAGAGAGTTCAAGGAAGAGGGGTTGTGAGTGGTGCATATTTTCCTCACAGGTTCATTTTGGAGCACCCTTCTGTGGGGTGCTTTGTTACCCTTTGCGGACATTCTGTGTCTCTGTCTGATGCACTGGTGAACAAGTGTCAGTTAGTATTGTTGCCAAATCATGGTGAAATGGTGTTCAGTGCAAAGGTGATAGGAAACACCTTGAAGGTTGGAGTGGAAGTGGAGAAGTTGACCACTAAGATGGTTTGTTTACCAAAGAAAGTGTGTTCAAAACTCTGAAATTATGCAAAAGTGATGTTAATCTATGTTTGGCTTATCTAAGTTATAAAACAGTTAAGACCCTTTATGTTGTGCCATTGATCAGTACAATTATTTGATGTTTTTGTGAAATTAGAGTATATATGCATATTTTATTTTTATATTTTTATATTACATGCAATGTATAAATCATAAGTACTTTTTTTTTTTTTTATGAAAATGTGTTAAGATTAATGAACAGTAAAATATTGCTTTCCAGTATTTAATACCATTACATTTCCTACCACTCCATAATAGATCCAATAAAGACATAAATATGTGAGAAACCAACTTCCATTTTTAATTTAACTTTCTCAATGATTTTTCTTTTAGAATCCAAACACAGTTGGAGACCCTTTTTTTTTTTTAATTTATAATTCAAAATACTTTTTTTTTTCCACATTTTGTTTACTTTCGATGCATACCAATTAATCTCTTTTAAAAAATAACATGTGAGAACTAACACATGAATATAATATAGTGTCTTGTATTATGTCAAAAACTTTTTTACTTCTTTAACTAATATATCTTATTAAATATAGAAAACAACCAAATAAGGTTCAGTACAAGTTCATGCATGACCAGATTCAAATTCAAACCATATTGCAATGTTCTTTTGTCCTTTCTTTTTCATAATAGCAAGTAATGAACCAGTTTATGTTTGGTTGTGTTTAAGGCCAAATCTTTAATTCTAAAAGGTAAACCAATCTCGTGAACATCCACAGAGTGGATTCACATGACACACCTAAAAGTATGTGAAACCAATACAAAATATTAATCCAACAACACTCCAAACTTCAGTGTATATAAATTAACATTTAAGGCAAAACCACAAGTGTAGATTAGACCTAGTTGCTTGGTAAACCAGGTCAAGGAGAATATGGCACATACTAGTGGCAATGTTCTGGTGCAGTGGCTACTAGCAACCTTGCTCATTGTCATGTTAGGTGGTGCCAAAGCAATTGTTTTATGTGACACAGAGTCAACTAAACTAAGTGCATGCTATGCAGCAGTTACTGGGCAATACCCTCCAAAACCAAGTAAAAAATGCTGTGATGTTGTTAAGCATTCCAATTTGCCTTGCCTTTGCAGATACAAGTCTGTCCTACCAGCATTTGGATTCAACCCCACCAATGCTTTGGCCTTGCCCAGTAAATGTGGTCTGAAAACACCACCGGAATGTAAAGGTAATAATCTTATGCCAGAGTAGAACTTTTGTTAGCATAAGCACAACTTTGACTAAATAGTGTTTCTTGATTAAATCTTCTTCATTTTTGCAGTGGTTTGAAGAATTTCTTGAGAATCACAGCCATTTTGAGCAACCTTTAGTCTCTAGTTTGCTTTCATGTGCTGTATTGATGTTGGAGAAGCTTTTAAATTGGCAGTTTGATCCCATCAAATAAATGAGTAGTTTATTTTCAATCTCTGCCTTTTGTTCTCATGTTTGCAAGTTGTGTTATGTATCAGTTTCCTATCAAGTCTATAATGGAGTTTGATGCGCTACCACTCAAAATACCAAGCCATGTATCATGTCACTTCAATCTGTAGTCTAATAAAATGTCTGTTTTTTTTTTTTTTTTCTGAATTTAATGCACAGAAATAAATGGATCAGAACAGAAGTATTTGAATGATTTAAATGACTAGCATGTGGTCACAAAGAGGCAACAATCCAAAACAAGAGATAATGCCAGAACCACTTGCTCATGAACTTAACTAAAAAAAACTATTTTAAACAACAGGATTCATTAAATCAAACGTCTGCAGCTGCTAAAAAGCTGCAACATTCATGTCCAAAGGAAAATATACACTTCTTTGAAGATTCAAGTTCACACTCCTGTGTGATAATCCAATGACAGTTCCTTCCTTATTACTTACCATATTCCTCATTTGAGCATAAAAAGAACACTGGCAATGAATCCTCATTGCAGCTTCTCATCTTCAAAATTGGATTTAAACGAATCCTCATTTGTGCTCCAACATTCAAGTGCATCACTGATATATACATGATTTGCAGTACTGCTAGCACTGTGATTGGTTATGATGAGGTCCCCCAAAAAAAGGTCTCATGTAGGCATCATCGAATCTCCTCCAATAGTGATGTATGGTGAACACAGGACTTTCTATTAACATGGACAAACTTTCCTTTGCGCGGCTAATGTTGGTGGCTGCAGACTCCTCAAGGGATAGCAAAGGTAGATTCAAGTCCTCACTTGGTGGACCTGATTCTTCATTGATGATGTTTTTCCTTGTAGGTGCATGGGGTAGCAGATATCTCATTAATGGTTTTGTGAGAAAACCAAACACCTGCAATGACATTGGAGCTGTATCAATTACTTAAAAGTTGGACCAATTCATAAGAATGAACAAACAACGTGTGATCAAAAGGTGGATGACAGCAGATGCAAGAATTGGTTTCACTATGAAAACAGTTGAAAATTAATCTTTTAAGATCCAACTGAATTATTCTAAGCTGTTATATGTTACTTTCAGGACTGAGGGAATGCCTCAACTCACCAGTGTGCTGAAAAGCACAACAATAATGGTGTTGGTAATCATTGTTGCTTTAAGTGGATCAGAAGTAACTCCAGAATATGTGAACTGCATAAATAACAAAGAGAAAAAATCAAATGGCATCAACTTCTTAACGTATTAGTTTGATTGGTTTGTTTTATAACTGTGAGAGAAATCTGCATACACAATACAATGGTAAATAATGCCCGGTTGCAATGCTGACAGGATCATCCAACAAAAGATGAATCAGAAACTGAAATTCTTGGGATTAACACTCATTTATTTGATGAAATTTGTGTAGAACTTTGAATTTCATGCATATATACCTGTTTGAAAGCCAGAGCAATGGAGACAGCTCCCCTCATTAGCCCTGCCCACCAAACGATTATCTGGATGGTTTATCAAACATAAGAAGCCAATAAATAATCATAGATAGTTGCTCAATTAACTTAAGTTTGAGATTATCGTACAAAAAATGTTTAGTAACCTGCTGTCTAAAAGTGATGTGTGATGCTTGGTCAGAACTAGCACGTGTGTTCGTATAATTGGCAATAGCAGAGAGAGGGAAAACAAATGCAGCACGCCCAAGCAATATCAATAGGATTAAGGAACTGTATATCCCCAGCAAACTTCCGTAACTGCAGTGAGTTAGTGGACAAGAGAATCTTTATTAGAGAGGAATAAGGCTTATCATACTAATGTGATATGTTGCAACATATCTCAAATTATTCTTAAGAAAATTCCAGAAACACAGATGTTGCAAAACAAAGGCTTAAGATCTTGTGTGTCATAATGAAAACGACTTCAAGCTGCAGAAAATAAGGTAGCTAACATGTGGTTTCATTCATAAATCCAATTACTACCGAATGTTTCACAAATAGAAGCAGATGATACTTTACAATTAAAAATAATGTTCTCTTGATCATAATCAACTGATAAATACTTGGACATTGTTGAAACAGTGGCTGAAGTCACATTGACTTATCTATGCAGGTAGTGATACCATGCAGCACAAGAAAATGAATTAGACCATAAATTCTGCATTAATCAGTAGTAAACTCTCGATAAATATAGTTGTTTAGAGTTGTAGACAGGATTAGAACCTTAATTTAGTCATCTTCCACTTCTCAATGTCAAGGGCATCCATGCCCACATATAGGAATATGAAGGTTTCTGCAATAAATGACATTGTTGCAAACACATGCCTGAAGAGGGAAACAAATCAGGAAACCATTTAATCTGGAAATTACTGAAATTTTTGATGGATTAATTTATCCCTACCTGGTTGTGATTCTTGAAGTTTCAGTCACATTATACCATGCATAATGTGACATGAGTATTCCACAAAAGAAAACAGTGATGATTCCACTTAGATCACATAGCTGCAAGAATTTGCATTAAGATGGATAGCCAAAACAAAAAAGGAAGTTATTTCTATATTTCTGGTTTAGTTCATCTTGTAAACAAAAATAGATTGTCTTTAAACACAGATTGAAGGTTTTGGCTAAAGTTTATCTTATCTAAGTTTTACACTACATTTGCTCCTTATAAAGCCCAAATCTCCATTATCTAAGCTACTTACATGCCATTAATATCATCAATGAGAAATCAAAAAGCAGAAAAATTCTATGAGCTTCCTTCCAATACCTCTGCCAACATGTAGGATAGGTATGACATTAATATCATCAATGCAATTTCACGAACACTTGAATGTCTGCATGCGTATGCAGAGACAAACTTGTTAACGCGTACTCAAAATTTCACTTGAAAAAGCCTATGTTTTGAGAAATTTTAGAGAATGATTCATACCTTCCAAAGCATAAGGCTTTCAAGATATATGATGTGAGGAGGCCAGCCTGCATAAATATGAATTTACTTAGAGAAAGTACATGAGATGAAGAATAAGAGGGCCCCTCTGTTCCTTTGTTGTTTATACTAATTACAAAGACTAAAAATTACAAAGATGCATGGGAAAGAAACACAAGCAACTAACTAAAGAAACTAAGAAGAAATTCATAAAGTCATCTGATCACCCATGAAGAGAATTATCAGGCAAAATTTGCATCCAACTTTTCATTAATGAAACTCACTAGAACTCCAAGACCAGTGCTTAACCCGAATAGATACAAGAAATCTCCAATAAACCGGAATGTCTTGCTGCTAAATTTTGAAACATCAAGCTTTTGCACTGCATTGAAGAGAACAACTGATGTGGCATCATTTACCACTCCTTCCCCAAAGACTAGGCTGTATAGTAAAGGAGTCTCATCTTGATGCAGAACCTACAACAGATACCAAATTCAGTGTTTCACAATTAAGAGCATACAAAAAGAGTTAGATGAAACACAACCATTACCAATCTAACCAACCTGCAGGGTACAAACTGTGTCCGTTGCTGAGAAAATTGTTCCTATAGCTGAATCAAATAAAGATAAGCTTATTATGTTTCATCCAAATCTGATATATCTAAGTACATGGTTCATTTAAAACATAGTCTGTGTTTGTGCAGTATTGAAATGATGCAATGGCCTCACCAAGATAATCTTTCCCTGACAGGCCAAGCAAGTTCAACTTAGGGAATATCCACCAGCTGCCTAAATGAACCAAATACAAAGATTAAAAGGTAAATCATTCTTGAAAACTTCTCACTGTGGCAAACTACAAGGCAAGGAAAAGCTATGAGATTTCGTCATTACCGATAGTAATAACAAAGGTTGAAATGAAAACACCGATGACACCAAACATCATGATGGTTAAAAAGTTATGGAAGAATTGTTTCTTCTTCACCTGAAATCTGTCAGGAGGGTTAACTTTACAAAGAAAAGTTTTGAACCACAAGAGCTGCTTTAACTCTGATATAAGACAAACTCTTACCCTGCATTGAATATTATGGGAGGAAGGAGATATATGAAGAATAGTTCTTCATTAAATGTGAGGATGTGAGAACTCTTTCCTTTGGTGATCAACAACAGTATAATTCCAGCAATGATTCCCTACCAAGGAGAAAGATAGATGCACAAAGGCTCAATAAAAGTGTATTTAACATTAACTTTTTTTTAATAATCCTACAAAATCATCCATAAAAGTATTAGTTTGATTAGTTACTTGAACAAAAAAATATATGTTTCTAAGGAAGGACAAACAATAAGAGAAAAATAACTGTTTCCTGTTAGAACTATTTCTGAAAAACCAAAAATCACATAGAAACAAAGTACAACCGCTACTAATTTACATCAAGTTTGAAGAGGATACATGTTATTCAAGATAGACATTTTCATTAGCAATCAAATAATGCAGCATCTTCATATAGTATCAGAGTCTTCATAAGTTATCTTTTCAACCACTATTGGTCTGTCAACAAATGATGATACATAATGGAGAGAAATGATCACGCATAGCTGATAATGGAGAGAAAGAAAACCCTAAAAACATTATAATTAGACTTCAAAAGGGGATCAGAGAATGCAGCTTACTATTATGATAGCAACTATGGATTCATTAATCCATCGATTTTCTTCAAGCAAGTGACCAATGACCAAACAAAGGCATAGAACAGCCACAAAAAGTGAAATAGGCACCACTTGAGCATGTTCACTAGCCAAATTCAAGGCACACTCAGAGATCAGACTCAGTGGTACCATACCTCCGTATTGTTCTTTCTAATTAGTAAATTTCTATAATAATGGTACTCTCGCACAACTCATTTCACTAGTTCATATACATAATAATGAATATAAAGCTAACTTTGATGGAAAACACAGAATAACTAAATATATAAACTCAATTGTTGTTGTTGTGTGTTGTTCTAGCTTTGATAAACTTTGTTGAATATGAAGGATCATAAACAGAAACGACACAAACAAGAACGTGTAGCGATGATAGCAAAGAACATTGCATGAAAGAAATAACGTGTCACTCTCGAAATCAGTCTAAGATCGGAGGACTGACACCATGCAAAGTTAACCTAACACTGTGTAGTTAGTCACATCACATTGTATGTTTTGTACTCAAATTACTTTACAACACACCACTTGAAAAAATAAAGATTTGTCGCATCTTTAAAAGTATAGCAACAAGTAACACATGTTTAAATTTATAATTTTGTTATATTTTTTATTTTTTTGTTGTATTTAAATATTTATTAGACATTATGTATAACTTTGAATATTAATATTTGTTTTTAAATATCTTCATTTCATATATACTCTGTCTTAATTTTTTATTTATATATTGTGCATGATAGAAAAATGTTACTATTATCAATATATTTTTATTTTCATTTAAGTTTAATGATACACTAATATTAAAATATTTAAATTTAATTTTGTAATTGTTAATTTTATTTTAAAAATTAGTTTAACAGACATTTATGATACCAAAATTATTTTTATGAACAGTTATTATATATATTTTAATTTCAATTCTCCTTCTATATAGTGTAGTGTGTGCAGTATACAATAAAATTATCCTTATAACAGATTGTAATCACATCTATAACCACATTTTATGCACATAATTCATTATTTTTTTATTCATATAACTTATTTTATAATGAATAAGTATTCTTACATATTTAATATTTTTTTTTATTTATATTTATTATGATATCTAATTTTTTAAATTATTTTATCTCGTGAAAATAGTATGTACATTTCCACTAGTAAAAATAATAATAAAATTTATATTATATGATAAATTATATATTATTATTTTGGATTTATTATATAAATCTATAAATATAATTTAATAAATAGTTGATATATTTATGAAAAGTTAACTTTTAGTAAAAGTTATAAGTTATTTTTTATGATATGAATATTTATTTCTAACATAAATTTGAATTTATAAGTATAATAATGTATAATATCTTCTTTTTTTAATTTAGTGGGTGTATTCGTTTTTAAAAGAAAAAATATATTATTTTTAATTAGTGATGTCTCTGTTTTAAATATTATTTTTAATAATTTTTAAATTTCAAAATATAATTAAAATAAAACAAAAATATAAAATGTATATACCAATTTTTTTATTATATGTTATTATAGATTTTTATAATTTTCAAATATAATTAAGAATAAAATAGAAATATAAAGTATCACCAATGCAGGAAGAGGTTTTGGCAGCGGTTATTTTTCATATTCTGCACTGGTTCCCAGATCGAAGCATATTGGGGTGAGGCCAAAGGAGGATCCTTTTGGCCTCGGTTGTGAATCGAAGCCATAGAGTCTTCTTCTGCTCGATTCCAGCGTACCCGAGACCATAGAGCACCAATTTTTTGCTTCGGTTCAGGCCTAATCGAAGCCATATGTGCAACTTATTTTTACTTTTTTAAAAAATTCGTTCACATTTTGGCTTCGGTTTTAATTTGACATAAGACCATATGTGCAACTTCGCTCACCTTTTGGCCTTAGTTTTGGTTTGACCCAAGGCCATAGGTAACCTTTTATTTTTATATTTTCTTTCTTTGCAATTTCTACTTTAAAAAAAAATAGATTAAAATAATTTAAATAAATTATTGTCTACTTTTCAGGTGATATATATATATATATATATAATATTATTTTATCCTAAAATTTTATATATTTTTGCTGATTATATGTAGCCAATTCTTTTGATAAAGAAATTGTTTCAGAAAGTGCCGAAAGAACTTTGTTTAGACTAAATAAAAAAAAACATATCGATAAAACTTTTTTGGATAAAATTTAAAATATGTCTGGTAACATAAAAAAATAGTTAATAGTAAAAAGAGTTTTTAATACTAGAATATTCTATTATTTGAAGTGAAGTTATAATTAAAATTTTATTAACGTGTTTTATTTTATAAAAATTTATACATTTGTTTCTATAAATCTTCTTTATTATCTCTCTAAGTTTGTAAATATTTTCAAGTTTGTCGGTGTTTATTTCTATACCCCTTATGCCTCTTACCGGCATAGAAAAACAATTAAATTATCACACTTTTGTCATTCTACCATTTTCTGTAGTTGTTATATTAACCGATACAGGAAAACTTCTCATATAATATTGAGCTATAAAATGAGTATTTTTTTTTTTCACTAGTATCTATTCTTAGTCAATTTTTAATCTGGTTACATGTTGAATTTATGTTTGAATTTGACTTTTGTTACTTTTCTGTGAATCTTTGGTTATTTGTGGCCATAACAATGTTCATATAATTAATTTAAACTTTCTTTTTTAAGTAAAACATCTATATATGGAGTTTTATAAGTGAGCTAAGTCACAATTTAAGAGTGAGATTCCTAGTAGGACAACTGTTGAGGGGAAAATTGTTGCAGATGACATCAATTGTCACGTGGTAGGAGCTAAGTGGGCCGGATCACAATTGAATCGTGACATTTGGGCTGTTTTTGGCTCAGTGGTAAGTGCTCAATCATAACAATTTGTGAGGATTAAAGAGGGGATTTCACTGGGAGATACAACACACCAATGAGACCTGAGCCCAACCATATAAGGCATTGACACCACTCTCAACCCAAAACCTTAAGGCAATGGGTTTATGGGCCTTGATCCTTATATGGTGCTCTACTTTCTCAATTCTGGTCAATGTGGGACTTAGACTCACACTTGGATTCCTAACACAATTGGTATCAAAGCCAAGTTCATGACTTTGATTCCCGGTGGGCAATTGTTAAGGGGGAGATTGTTGCGGGTTGCACAATTGTCCCATGGCGGAGGCCAGATGGGCTAAGTCACAATCCAAAAGTGGGATTTCTAGTAGGACAATTGTTGAGTGAGAGACTGTTGTAGGTGGTATCAATTGTCCCGTAGCAGGGGCCAAGTGAGCTGGGTCACAATCAAGTCGTACTTGGACTGTCACAATCTTAAGTAAAAAGAGTTGCGCCCTGACTATTGACTATAATTTTTGGCCTAGTGATAAGTGTTTGATCCTAACAATAAACATATATGAGTCAAGAGTTCTCGATATTAGGGTATGAGTGAAATTGATTGATTATTGATTGAATCGTGAAAAAATGAAGAATAGTCATATTAGTATGAATAATTGACTTTTGGTAGTTATTTTCAACTCATAAGATCAATTGTGATTTGTTAGATGTGGTTGTGATATCCATCTCCTGTGACCATGTTTTCATGAGAGCATAGGATAACTTAAGACAGATGTATATTTTGTTAGTAGATAGTCCTTATGTTGAAATAATGTGTTAAAAGTTTTTAAACCTACATATTGTACATAACATATTTATACTCACTATGTTTGTATTGTGCGCTTAATAACGATGATGTGGCAACCTAATTAATAAAATTTTCTTTTAAAATTATTAGGTTGTCACAAGATGAAAGTTTGAAGAAAAAGGCACTGAACGATGTTTTAATATATATATATATATATATATATATATATATATATATATATATATATATATATATATATATATAAAGTGTTGCATGTATCACTCTGAAGAATAAAAGAAAGTTCAGTTTAAATTACTCTAAGAGCTCTTATTGGGAGATGTAAATAAAGGATAATGATATTATGATTTCTATTTTTTTACTTTCATCCTTTGTTCTTTGACATGATTTAGGGTGGATCATTAATTAATATACAATTATCTTTTTGTTTGAAATAATCAATAATCCACAGTAAGTCACATAAAAAAATAAAGGATGAAAACACAAAAATGAGAGTTATAGTATAATTTTTCATAAATCAAATCCCAAATCTTATAAAATGACCACGAGATACAAACATTATAAGAGTTAATCGGGGTATATAGGATCAAACTTAATGGTGGTGATTCTATTTGTAACATTTTAGAATAAGGGTTAAATATATGTTTTTGGTCCCTTAACTTTGAGTGAATTTTGGAATTAGTCTCGAAACTTTGAACCAATTTAGTCTTCTATCTTTCGAAATACGTGAATTTAGTCATTTTAATCAAATTTTGTTAAGTTTATTTGACATTTTAAGCATGCTTCATAATAGTATTTGACTTAACATTGAAGTAAAAATATGTCAAACAGTATAAACAACTTAAATACAGTCCTGCAATATGTATGAAACATCAAATAAACATAACAAAATTTAATTAAAAGGACTAAATTCACGTATTCCGAAATATGAAGGACTAAATTGGTTCAAAGTTTCGAAATAGACTAATTCCAAAAAGTGTCAATTGTATCCTAACTTTGAAAAAGTGTTTCAATTAGGTTCCTTTCATACGACAATTATTAATGCCGTTAACGATATGCCACGTGTCAGTGTTAGGTCCCTGATTTGACAGATGGCATTGCCAGTGTCATGTGGTAGGGCAATATCACGTGTAGTGTCATTGTCAAATGTCATTATTTTGATCTCAATTTAGTCCTCATATATGTATCATTGATTCAATTTAGTCCCTACTTATATGTCTCTTATTCAATTTTGACCCAATTTTTTTCAATAATTAAAATATTTTTTTAATCTATTGTTTATAAGATTAAAACGAATTAAGTATAAATATTTTACAAAGATTAAGTATTGATATTTATATTTATATTAAAATTTAATGATAAAAATCATTTTATTAAGTCATTTTTAATAAAAAAAATATTATTATAACATTCATGCAAATAAAAGTTTGGTTGAAAGTTAGTAAGAGACAATATTGTTCTATTTCAAAAAAAAAAATAACAAAACACGAGTTAATAATATAAAATAATGTTGTATGTTAAAAAGTCATTTTTAATAAAATATATTAGTATAACATTTATACAAATAATAAATTTAGTTTGAGACCAGAGAGAAACAATATAAAATATCAGTACTTAATTTTGTAAATATATTTATACTTAATTAATTTTAATCTTTTAAGGAATAGATTAAAAAATATTTTAGTTGTTAAAAAAAATTGGGACAAAATTGAATTAGAGACACATAAGTAGAACCTAAATTAAATCAAAAAGGCATATATGAGGATTAAATTTAAATCAACACAACTACATCTGGTGACATTGACACATGATATTGCCTTGCCACGTGTCACACTATATACTTGATATGTGATAACTTTTTTTTACAAAAATAAATTAAAAGATTAAAGGTAAAAAACAATTCTACATATTAACACATGACATGAAGGTTAGTAATCTCTGAAAGGAACCTAATTGAAGTTTTTTTTTTTTTTTAAATTGAGATACATTTAATATTTTTTTTAGAAGTGGATATCATATTGATACACTACAAAAGATCAACCGACTAATTAAACTATTTCAAAATAACATGAATCATAATTTCTTGACGCGCCCTCTTAAGTTCTCAAAGTGACCATTTTATTTTCCCTCGAAGTAACTTGCAATTATATATTCCGAAAATCGTGTGAAACAAATTTTTTGGAACAAAATTTTAGGAACAGAATTTTTGGAATAAAACTTTTTTCAAATTAGAATTCTGAAACAAAAATGTATGAAATACATTTTAAAATAAACTTTCTGAAATCAATTTTTTTAAATAATTTTTTTGGAACACATATGATATATTTCGAAATGAGCATTTTAAACTGGATGAAATGTGTTTCAGAAAGAACTTAAACACAATATGTTCCGAAAAAAAAATGAAAACGAGTTTTGTTTTCTCTACATTTTTCTCTTTTTCTTTCTCTGCTGTGTTTTTCCTCTCTTCTTTCTTTGCAGCAGTATCGGGGTGGTGGCAGCAAAGGTAATAGTAGTGGTCTCGTATGATATGGTAGTGGTGAAGGTTGTTGGAATTTTTCCCTAATATTGTGAGAATACAGTTAAGCACTTATGGAGGTGCAGAACGCAATATTTCCAATATTATTGTTGAATTTCTTAGTACCCTAGCAAGGCAATTATTTTCTGCACCCCATCATTTTCTTCTTGCACTTTATATTTTTCGAAATTTATTTTTTAGAATACAATAAATAATTCCACAACTTTTTTTTTCAAAAGTCTAACATCACTCCTTTTATGGAAAGAATTTTTCGGAAGCTTTTGATAGGATGGGAGAAGAAATTTAACGCGGTGAGGAAGCAATTTCCATCTAACAATCCCTTTATTTTGTGTTTGGACGAGAGATTTCAACAATTTTAAAAAATTGAAATACATAATATTTGAATTACTCATAATTGATTTTTTTTTTCATTTCTTAAATAGTTTGTTTGACTTGAGTAATTGAAATATCTTAAATTTCAATTTTCTTGTTTGGATAAAGCAATTTAATTTTTATTTGAAGGAAAACTCAATTATATCCTTAAGTCTGAATTGAGGTAGCTCGACTTTTGATCCGAGATGACTCATCTCGACATTCGGTCAGTCGACTCCTGAAGATTTAACATGAGTTGATTATGTTCGACCTTCGACACGAGCTAATTTGGTTTGACCTTTAGTCTAGGTCGACTCAGTTAGATCTTCGGTCAGACCCACTTAGTTTGACCTTCGATCTTGGTTGACTCGACTCGACCTTCGACCTGACCGACTAAGTTTGACTTCGGCCCGGACTGACTCAACTCGAGCTTTGGCCCAGGTTGACTCTGCTCGCCTTCGAGCTGGGTAGACTCCACTCAACCTTTGATCTGGATCGACTCGACTCAAACTTTGATCTAGGCCGACTTGGCTCACCTTTGGCCCCACTAGAGTCGGCTTGACCTTTGGCCTAGATCGACTAAAATCGACTCAACCATCGGCCTTGGCCAACTTGACTTGACTTTCGGCACTGGTTGACTTAACTAGACCATCGACCTTGGCCGACTCGACTTGACCTTCGTCCTTGCTCGACCTTCAATCGGATCGACTCAGCTTGACCTTCGTCCCAAGACGACTCAACTAAACTTTGTCTTAGGGCAACTTGACTCAACTTCGATCTGGGCTGACTGGGCTCAACTTTTGACCCAGGCTGACTGGGCTCGACCTTCGACTCGAGCCTACTACGTTCGACCTTTGGCTTAGACCGTCTCAGCTCTACCTTTTGTTTGGCTCGACTAGGCTCAACCTTTGACCCGAACCAACTCGTCTCGACTCTATCTTTGATATGGGCCGACTCGACTCTACTTTCATGAGTGGAGTGAAAAAGAGTGAAATTTCAAATTTTTTATAGTTTTGAATGTATTTGAATTTCTTGTATTTTATTTATTTGAAATACCTCCCAAAATTTATTAAATTTGAATTTCTTTTTAATTACTTTATCCAAACAAATTATTTTAATATAATTTTTTTTAAATATTTCAAATAAATAAATTACCTTTTTAAATTAACTAAAAAATTTAAAATATATTAAGGAGTATATAATATATTAAAATGTGATTTTAAGCAAAGGTAAAAATAAAATGGTTGAAGAAAAAAATATGATAGAAAAAACACACAAACACATTATTTTAAAAGGTTTTATGTTAAAATTGATGTTTTCGTTTTTTGTATAAATTGTTCATAACTCATTATAAATATTGGTGAGTGAATCTCCTTAAAAAAAGTGTCCTACGTTAACGATAGTATGATGTCCTCTCACTGTTTTTGTACATATTCATCAATAATTTCTCCTGTAAAAGAAATTAATATAAAACTATTTTATAAAAAATAATAGTCTTAATATTGAAAAATATAACTGATTTTTTAGGTGGTAGTGTGTGTGTGTGAAAATATCTTCATTGTAATTAATTTGTGTGTGTGTGCATTGTAATTAATTTGACATATAGGATGGATAAATAAATTTTCGTAGAGTTCTTGCAATTAAAGTTAAAGTTAAAAATAATAAATGTATTATACTAGTTGAAAAAGTATGTATATAATTGTTTTTAAGTAATTCTGTGACTTTAAAAACCTTTTTAATTTTGACTATCTTCAAGCTTTTCTTTTCTCGTTTCTCATACCAAAACTATTAATATATTTGAAAGATACATTGAATTATATTATTTGAGGTCCATTCAACTTAATATGATGTCCTTTATTTTGTACAAACATGTTTTGAAATAAATGCTTATCAGTGATATAATTTCTTAACTTCACAAATATTTTTCTTATTGCATTAATTAATTTATTATATATATATATATATATATATATATATATATATATTACATTAATATTATTTGTTTTAATATATTACAAAATATACCTTACTAATTATACACTTCTTTAGTCATGTTATGTTACTAATTATAATTAATACTTAAGTTAATGTCAATTATACCCAGAAATCAAATTAAATTGCTTTTCATCATACATGTCTGAATCTTATTTTTTTATCGAGACATTGTTATTCGGTATAGCCTTATCAATAATTTTGAAATCAAAATAATATATTCAAATTAAAAGTAATTGTTTTAATACATAATATTATTATAAAGGTATTATATATTCAAGATACTAATAATAATTTTATTTTATTTGAATACGCATATTTTCTTCCTTTCACACCGGACAATGTGATGAGGGTAAGATAATTAGGAAAAAGATTCATAAATTTATTATCTTAAGATTTTTTAGTTGAAAATAGTGTAATATCTTATGTGGGACTCGTGCCTTATTGTTATTATATCTCCATTAGTGGCATCAGAACCATAAAAAGTCTTTTTGATAGGAATTTTAGTCAAACATATCCTATTGTGGTAATATAAGAAGGTAATGTACTCATGATTGAGAATATTTTTGTAAAGTATATCAACATAGAATAGACTCACATCTGATGGAAAAAATATAAAGAATTCACGTGTAAGTATAAGTTTTACATTAGATAAAGATGAAAAAATTGAATATCTTATAAGATAGAAATTCCAAAACTCCATTACCTTCAACTTTTAAGTTGAAAATAATATTAATATCTTATGTGTATTAGATTTGTTTCATTAATATAACATCTCTCCAATAAAACTTAAAGTAAAGATCCATCGATATAAATGGATCCGACAATAAACTTGACAACCAAAGTACCTATCTCTACCTATAAGTTTCTTAATATTCACTTAATCAAAAACTAAATTCTTGCATAATATTAATGTTGTGACTACATTTTATTACTGCCGTTACTTGTGACATTCATGTTTAAAACTAAGGTTAAATATATTTTTAGTGGCAGAATTTTGATCTAAAATTAGAATTTGTTCATGTCCAAAACTTTGACATATGTGGATCTCAAAACTTTAAAAATTGATGAATGTAGTAATTTAAACTTAATTACATAATTTTTTTATATGTCAAACGCATTTTATGATAACATTAAAGTTATTTATACTGCTTAATACATTCCCATTTTAATAGCCAGAAAACGCGCCAAGAAAATGTTAGCATAAATGGATTAAAAAAAACTATATTCATTATTTTTTAAAGTTTGAAGATCAAAATATATCAATATTTGAAAGAGAAACAAATTTAATTTTGCATGAAACTTCATATATTAAAAGCATATTTAACCCTTATTAAAAAAATAGGATTAAATATATTTTGGTCCTTTCATTTTGAGTGAAAATTAGAATTAGTCATTCTTCAAAACTTTGGCCTAATTTAGTCCCCCAACTTTATAAATGTTTAGATTTAGTCATTTTAATCAAATTTTGTTAAGTTTACTTGACATTTCAAACACATCTTATGATAATATTTTAGTTGTTTATGACACACTTTGGCTCCAAGGTCAGTAGAAAAACATGTTTAGAGTGTCAAATAAACTTAACAAAATTTAACTAAAAAAGCTAAATCCAAACATTTCTAAAGTTGGATAACTAAATTAGACAAAGTTTCAAAGATAAATTAATTCTAGTTTCCAAAAAAATAAAAATAAAAAACATATTTAACCCCCAAAAAATATCATAAATACTCTTGACTTTTTCGATTTGCTCACACACAGTTTATTATTGGATTGACCAAGTGAAGCAACGTGGTAGCATTTCCTTTCAGAACAACGCTACGTGTTTGTTCTAATTGTTGTTCTGCACTTTTTTCTGATGTATGAATTTTTAAATTATGGTCGAATACCTTAAATCATAAGAAAATACTTGCTTCAGGAATACATCCTAATTAAAAACCTAATAAAAATGATTGTTTATGCCTATCACGTTCTATGGAATGTCTCAAAGCATTTTATTTGACAACCAATTAATTAAAAAATTTAGAGTGCAACATTCAGCGTATACATTAAAACATATGATGCATATAGTACTCACATCAACGTGGTAGAGATTTGACTCTACTACAATAACACAAAAAAAAATTAAATTGTATGACATAATTAATAATAGAAAAAAAAATCACTTAGTCAATTTGGTTTAATTTCATCAAATTTGTAACCTGTAAATAATTATTACCAGATTTGGAGTTGAAGATAATAAAACTAACTATATAAACAGAAAATGACGAAACTAATTTATTTTCAATATATAACACGACTTTTTACCAAAAATTAGGGAACTAATTAAAATGCATTTCATTCAATTTTTAAGTATGATATTTGCTCCTAAAAAATATAAAATTGAAAGAAATTTCTGGCATATGAAACTTTATGAAGAAAAACATATTAAAAACAAAATAAACATTTGGATGAAATTTCTAGGATCTGTTTCATTTGTTACAGATGAAGACATGAAGCAGTGTCATTAAATGCAGACATAAACACAGCAATGTTAGCTAGCAGCAGCCATAGACATGACAGTGCTACAAAACGAGTTATCTGAACCTTTTTCTTTTCCATCTTTTTCTGTGTCTCACACCTTTGTTTGAGTATTTTTCTACTTATTGTCTCTCTGTTAATACACATTCTCATGATTTTGCTATTATTTATTTCAACCATTGCAGATGAAAGGTTACTTACAAGTTCTGCATAACTTTTGTGCCATTTGCATGAAAGTTTCAAAAACCGCGTGACCACTTATAACAAAGAAAAAGTCATCACATACAGACACACATATAAGCTTGGAAAATAGCTGTATGGTTGACCCTGACTTCTGAGTAGATTTTATCATTGAAGAAGCCAAGGTTGAGTGAAGGGTGTTGTCTTATGCCTATGAATATTCCTCTATAGTTGAACAATTCTAGTTCATCATAGCCTAGTTCTTCTAGTTGAACAGTTAAAGTTCGCACCTTTTTGGCTATCTTTCTCAGAACTTGCATAGTTCTCATAATCTGTACCTCCCTCAAAGTTACATATCCCAGATAAGAATTTTCTGGGTAAGATTTGAAACTCATGCGGCACTTCATGGCTCTCTGTAGTGTACTTGCTATACTCATTCTGCAGCACTCATTGGTAGCACTGGTTTCTTCAGCAGGACCACCAAGTGGCTGGAAAACATTGCGCGGTGTGTTTCTATTTCTTCTTCCCTTTACTCCTATGGTCCCTACTTATCTTCTTATTTGTTAGTTTTGTGGGCTTGTTGAGTCTCATGCTTGGAAGGAAATTGGGTATTTGATACTCTTTCTAAAGGTTCAGACTTTCTTACTCTTGTTTTAATGAACTGATTATTTCAACCCTTTTAAGACAACCTTTTTGAGTCTTGTTACTGCAATTATCATAGCAATGAATAGTCATCAGTTTTTCTTAATTTGAGAGTAAATAGTGTATGCACTCGCACTGTCATTCAATCACAATTGTCAAATATAATAAGTTGGGTTTAAGATAACTACCTTAAAAATCTTACCTGACATGTGATTTCTGATTGGCTGACAATAAATAGGAATTATAACGCTTGAATCATTAATTATAACAATGAATGTAATTCATTTATAAAAGTTTAACATTTACAAAGTGAGTCAGTAAGGAGACATTAAATTAGTTATAGCAGAGAGACAAGACATGCAATGAACTACAGATAATGATCTAGAAGATGATGGTGTTAACTACTCAATGGGTTTTCATCTATTTGTTCTTCATGAATAAATGCTAGAAATTCAACCTTCTGCATGAACTTGTATACACAAAAGCACCCCAAATTTTGTCTTACTTTCTTGACAAACTTTAAAGCAATTCATTTGCTATGCAGGATCTCCACCAGTGGTCATAGCACGTGGCGGGTTTTCAGGGATATTTCCAGATTCAAGTTCACTTGCCTATAATTTGGCACTTAACACTAGTAACCCAGATGTGATTCTATGGTGTGATGTGCAATTAACAAAGGATGGCACTGGGATTTGTTTCCCAGAGCTAAAGCTGGACAATGCCACTGACATTTCAGTTGTTTATCCAGACAAGGCAAAGGATTACTTTGTTAATGGGGTTTCAACCCGGGGATGGTTTACTGCAGACTACAACTTCAAAGAACTAGCAAATGTTTCTCGTGAGTTTGATCTATCTCAAGACTTTAGCAATTTTGTTTTCTTGTTTGGATGATGTCTATATCTTTTTTCTCAAGTAAGATATTTTCCAAAGATAAGGTGGGGTAAGTGGTGGCATGGTGGCATTGATTACTCAAGCATGAAACACAGTGGAAAGCATCAATCTAGTCCCTGAATTGGTTGGCAACACGGGTTAACTATCAATTCATTTTGTTTTTGACATTACAAAAAAGTGATCTAGTTTTCAATTTGTGCCATTATTTGTCAATTTGATATTAACATTAGGAAGCAAATCGACCAATATTGTATAATTCAAGGACTGATTGACTGATTTATAATTGTTAGGAACCAAATTGATGTTAAATTATAGAACCAAATTGATTGGTAATTCCAATTTCAGAGGCTAAATTCATGGAATTTGTTCTGGGTGCTTGCCTTTGATCATCACATGTCAGAACTGGGAAACTTGTGTCCACTGTTATAACATGCTTGTAACACTGATAATCATCTTGTTATTGGAACAGTTGTGCAGGGAGTTTACTCTCGGACTCCTAAGTTCGATGGCAACAAGCTTCCCATTCTCCATGTTGAAGAAGTAGCTAACTTGATAAAATCGCCATCTACAGGCCTGTGGTTAAATATTGAGGTAACTGGAAAAAAAGAGTATTTGTTTCTTGTCCTTTAACTGAATACATTCTTTGTTTTAAAGCAGATCCTAAACGTATACAATTTATTATGTTGTTGGCTAATCATGTTTTTTCATTTTAAAATACAATGCAGCATGATGCGTTCTTCAAGCAACAGAATTTGAGTGTAGAAACCTTTCTACGATCCCTGTTTGCTAAAAATGTAACTGTCAGTTACATTTCATCACCTGATGTGGGTTTCTTAAGAAGGGTTAAATCAATCTTTTGTCATGGAACAACCAGCTTGATCTTCAGGGTTCTAGAGCAGTCTAAGATTGAACCTAAAACCAATCAGTCTTATGGTGAACTCCTGAGAAATCTTGCTCAAATCAAGACATTTGCTTCAGGAATTCTTGTTCCCAAGGGCTATATATGGCCTGTGGACTCAAACCTTTATCTACAACCACATACCTCTCTTGTCTCAGATGCTCACAAGAAAAAGTTGCAAGTGTTTGTATCAGACCTTATCAATGATGTTCCATTTAGCTACAATTTCAGTTATGATCCTGTGGCTGAGTGTCTATCATTCTTTAATGTTGGTGGTTTCTCTGTTGATGGTGTGTTGTCTGACTTCCCAGTTACTCCATCTGCAGCCATAAGTAAGTTTTGTTTCCCTTGCATAGAATTCTAAACATTTATAATTGTAATCAGCACCCCTTTCAGATTCTAAAATCTCATCTCTTACTGCAGATTGCTTTTCTGGCCTAGGGGAAAATCCCACTAAACAAGGTATAACTTATCAGCTGTATCATCATTTTGTAGTTAACAAGTTATGGCTTGTATTGAGGGTGTTGATTTGTCTAAGTTGTCCTTATTGATTTGTTTCTTCTTTCATATGTTTCATGATAAAGTGGACACTTTGGTTATCACAAAATATGGAGCAAGTGGAGATACTCCTGCTTGTACTGACATTGCATATAAGAAAGCTAAATCAGATGGGGCAGATGTACTTGACTGTCCTGTTCAAATGTCCAAGGATGGAACACCCTTTTGCTTAAGCTCTGTAGATCTTTCAGAGAGCACAACAGTTGCTAATACAAACTTCAAAACTCGTGCTACAACTATTCAGGAGATCAAAGGCAACAGTGGCATATATACATTCAGTTTGACATGGGACGAGATAAAAACATTGATTCGTAAGTTGAATGATGTTTTTGAATGTTTCTATGGCATGCTCTTTAATGCCAAACAAGTTTTGGTTTGCAATTTGAGTAATCTATTCAGTCAAATTTCTTGGAAAGTTCCAAAAAAATTCCTAAATCCCTCATGTTTTCTGTTATTTGTTTTTTATTGCAGCCTCAATATTGAAACCTTATGCGAAATACAGACTGATCCGGAATCCAAAATTGGAAAATCAAGGAAAGCTGATAACCTTGTCTGAGTTTTTGTCCTTGACTGAAGGCTCTCGCATCTTGATCGGCATAGAGGTTAGTTCTTCCATTTCTACAGTGAATTATATCTGACCAATGAGATACCGATACTTCAATTTAAATAATGTATTAGTGTCATGTCCGATACGGCATATATTATCTGTGCATCATAGTATTTTACTATTATAAAGAATGGTCCACTTTGATTTACTCCTTTTATGCTTTATCAATGCCATTTTCGTTCATTTTGTTATCAGAATGCTGCATATCTGGCAGAGAAGCAGAATTTAAGTGTGGTCAATGCAGTCCTTGATGCTCTAAAGAAAACAAAACCAAGATCGCACAAAGTTATGATTCAGTCAACTCATAGCTCTGTGCTTAAAAAATTAGATAAATCAAAATTTGAAAGGGTTTACAAGGTTGATGAGAACATTGGCGATGCTGCTGAAACGGCTATTAAGGACATAAAAACATTTGCTGATTCTGTGGTAATACGAAAGGAATCTGTTTTTCCTGAAACTGAGACCTTTTTAGTTAACTCTACAAACATTGTGGAAAAGCTCAAGTCATTTAAGCTCCGAGTTTATGTAGAAACTTTCAGCAATGAATTTGTATCTCAAGCATGGGATTATTACTCTGATGCATCTATTGAGATAAATTCATTTGTCATTGGAACCAAGGTCAATGGCATTATTACTGACTTCCCCAAGACAGCTGACAGATACAGGAGTAAGTTCAAGCTTTTCTATTAACATTTTTGCTTCTTGAACAAGGATTTGGAAAACTGACATTACTTGGTCCTTTCTTTGCAGGGAACTTGTGTTTAAAGCATGGCAAAAAAGTACCTTACATGAGCCCTATTGAACCTGGCAAACTTTATCAACAAATTTCTGAGTTGTTCCTTCCACCACTTCCCCCTCCATCCCCAATCTTGATTGTTAGTAATGTGACAGAGGCACCTTTGCCTAGTGTTTCTGGAAGAGTTCCAACTGCATAGGAAGTTTAGATTTTCTACTGGATTTTTTGGTGTTATCCTCTACTAAGTATTAAAAATACACTATATTAATATTTCAAAATCAGTGGTCATCGGTGTATTTTAAAGATACAACATAGGAACATAACAGAAAAATCCAACAAAGAATTCAAATTCCTGCATAGGCTGCTCTAAAAGTGGGTGTAGTAGCTCCAGCCACCATTAAAGCATGACAAAAAGTGAACAATAAAAACAAGGGTGGCATATTCAAGCCATTATCTTGTAAATTCCATAGTTGGAAAGGGAATGAATGGACTTCTTTGTATGAGAAGTACTTTTTTATTGAATTCAACATTAGAGTTATCATGGTAGCTGCTACTGTCATGATCCATATAGTGTCTTTCTTTTGTCAAGTGTTCTTCTTGTTAGTTGTTTCAACCATTAACACATATTCAAGAGTTTTTTTAACTGTCACATCTTTTCAAGTATTAATCTAATAAAACAAAATAATTATAGTTCAAAATATAAATATTAAAACATACAGTGATATTGAAAACCAATTGGAAGCTTGAGCTTTGATAACCATACTTGAGTAATAAATGATACTTGAATAATAAATGAGACACTCGAGGGATAACTTTCTTCTACAATATTAAATGTCACCACTTGAACTAACAACATATTGATTAAGACTCATTTGATCGAAAAATCCATCACTTTCTGAGATATTATGAAAAAATATAACAACTCAAGAATTTAATACAATTGAAGTAAAACTAATCATTCTTGCAGAAACAATATTAGATTATTACGGGACTTGAACTTTATCTTATCATAATTTTTGAGCTTCTTGGATGGATACTCTACGGTCTTGTTAGCTATGCCTTTGCTTCGGGTATTTGATGGAAAATGGGAGTTTACTTGCAAAAAGAACTTCAACAATCAAGTCAGCAAAAACTTTCAAAGTCAAATCTCACTAATGAAATACGTACCTTTAATTGCTGGATCCAGTCTTATTTATAGGAGATTAATCTCGTTTTACCTTAGTTTAAACCATGGGCTAGACTTTGACTACGTTTTACTTTGGCCCAACTTCATTGGGCCTGTTTGGACTTAGTTAGGCCCAGGCTGCAGGCCCATTATTCTCTTACAATGTCTCAACTAGTTTTTTTCCTAAGTTAAAGTAGACAGCATTCTAGACATTACCACTTCCATATTGGTTCTCCACGACTTTGGTTGGTTGGTGTTCATATCGTTTCTATAATTAAGGGAACCGAATAGTTGACCAACCTTATCATTATGTAAGTTAGTTGATTCTTATAAGGTGTGATTGGCGGTGTGACACTTTGTGACCCAATATGCCGCTATGTACCCGGTTGTTGAGAATATTACTTAATATCTTTTTTATTTAAATTAGTTTTTAGAAAATATTTCAGTTTTAGAGATATGTGTCAGTTTTAGAAATTTGTTATTATTTTAGATTAGGAGTGAGATATTCTAAATATTTTATACTTGATATTTGTTATATTTTGCTCTATATATAGAGTATATCAGTAAAATACAAAAACATGTTCCTCCGTATAACATATCACATATATCTCTCATATATTTCATATCTCTCATATTTTCAAAAGCCCTAAAAATCCCAACAACTGGTATCAGAGCCATTGTTCTTACTGTCGATAGAATGGAAGGAAATATGTCACACGTCGCTATTCCACTCTTTGATGGTGAAAGCTATGATCTATGGGCGGTAAGGATGCAAACATATCTAGAGGGGCTAGATCTATGGGAAGTTGTGGAGGAAGATGATGTTCCCTTATCTGAAAATCCCACCGCGGCTCAAATGAAAGCGTATAAACACAAGAACAACGAAGATTGATGAGAGAAGATCATGAGGCGGTTGAAGGTAATTTAAATTACACGGAAGATAATGCTCTCATAGTCAAGAAAAATAGAAGGAGCAAATACAACAACACACAGGTTTTTCCATCTTGTCCCCATTGCAAGAGAAAAGGTCATCAACCCAATTGGTGTTGGTGGAGGCCAGATGTCAAATGTTACAAATTCGGTCAATTGGGACATGTGGAAAAGGTGTGCAAATCTAAAGATTCTCAAGAAGATGTTCAAATTGTGGAGAATAAATCAGATGAAGATAAATCAGAGGAGGATCTACTTGTTGCAACATCATGTGTCACAACCAACGATTCTTCAAAAGATTGGATTATAGATAGTGGTTGCACAAACCATATGACTCATGATAGAGAAATTTTCAAGGAGCTGAATAAATCAAATATTTCCAAGGTAAGAATTGGGAATGGAGAACAACTTGCTGTGAAAGGTACAGGAACAGTTTCAATTAAAACTCATTCAGGTATCAAATTAATTTTTGATGTTTTATATGTTCCTGAAATTACCCAGAATTTGTTAAGTGTTGCTCAATTGTTAGAGAAAGGTTATAAGGTCTCCTTTGAAAATAAAGTATGTGTGATCAAAAATACTAACAATATAGAGGTATTCAAAGTCCACATGAAAGACAAAAGATTTGCGTTGGATTTTATGAAGGAGGAATTTGCTACAAATATAGTGAGTATGAAAGAAGGATCAAAATTAGAAAATAAATATCCTTGGAAGAAAGTAGATGTCCAAGTGAAGAAAGTAGATGGAGGTTCACATTTTAATATTCATAAAAGGTCCAATGCCACTCCAATGAAATCCACACCGAACAAAGAAAAAGAAGATGATGCTGATATAAGAATAAATATGAAGGATGATGCCAAATTGAAGAAAGATGTGATGCCATGGAAGAAGGAGAAAAACAAATATTGCAAGCACAAAAAGAGGAGAAAATCAAGCATGAAAAGATGGAGAATCAAATCTGAAGATATAAAATAAACAGATATTAAGCAAGGAGGAATGTTGAGAATATTACTTAATATCTTTTTTATTTAAATTAGTTTTTAGAAAATATTTCAGTTTTAGAGATATGTGTCAGTTTTAGAAATTTGTTATTATTTTAGATTAGGAGTGAGATATTCTAAATATTTTATACTTGATATTTGTTATATTTTGCTCTATATATAGAGTATATCAGTAAAATACAAAAACATGTTCCTCCGTATAACATATCACATATATCTCTCATATATTTCATATCTCTCATATTTTCAAAAGCCCTAAAAATCCCAACAACGGTTGTGGTCCGCGTGATGTTCCTTTAGGCGTAGTGGTTATTCTAAGTTAACGATTTTAGGATTAACAACCTTTTAGGATAACGGCACCACTATGATACACTAATTCTTTTCAAGACAACAATTTTCTACTTCAACATAAACACAAAAATAAACCAATTCTTGTCCACTTGATTAAAATCTCCCAAGTCTACAAAAAAATATACATTAAACATCGCAAATAACCAAATATTTCAAAAATCAATGCACATCTATATAATTACATCTTTAACAAACCTAACAACAAATTGTTTGTGAATAAGTGAGTATTATAAAAGGCATATAGTCAATCGTTGCCTAGGTTACACACTTTCAAAGAGTTTATTATATACTAAAATTATCCACATACTTTTGAACTGAATAACAAATGAAGTGAATCTCACATACATGAAGTTATAGATCTCATTTGAACATTTTGTGCACGATTTAGTTCAAATCTTGCCAATTTAACCCCTATTCATGAGAAAGTCTAGATTCTTTATACCATTAATTTATGTGTAGGTCAAATTATTCTAAACTCCTTTATCTCCTTAGTTATATTCTCCAAACAAGACAATACAAGAAAATGCATTTAAAAAAGCTAGGCAAAAAAAAAACTAGAATTTTAAAAAGATAAAATATTTAAAAAAAATAAGAGATAAACATATAATATATCTTGTTCTCTTAAACTTTTTCATCCATATTTAGTAAAACATGTATAACACACATTAAACTCGTTTATTAAACAGAAATAACATGCATAAGTGATAAAAAAAAATGCGTTTACTACTTATCCTTCCATGATTTTAATCATCTTATGTAATTATAAAATGAAAAAGTAAAATGATTTGTAATATTATTAACGCTTCATCGTGCTATAGTCCAAACACTCATCCGCCTCACTACAATGACACTCCGTTGAGAGAACTTTGAATCTAATCTTTGTGCTTTCGTCATTCCTCATTGACCTTAAAAGTCAAGTTAAATGCCAATAATTAATTTGTGAGAGAAAATTTAAGATTGTAACTTGTTTCGGGAAATGAAAAATAGAAAAAACAAACACACCACAAACATATTTACCCTTCCTCTATAATTTTTTCCCCTCAATTTAACTTACTCTAATTTTAATTCATTTTAATTTTATTTTCTGACTCTAAATTATCTTATTAAAGTTTGTTAAAACATATAATTATCTTTTTAATGGGTTTGTTTTTGTTTGGCATGTATAAATTTGAAGAATTCAACATTCTAAACAATGAGATTGATGAAGAGGTTTTAGGTAACAGAAAAGCAGAAAAATAATTTGAATTTAAAAATGGAACAGTAGAAGAGCACACAAATAATCCCAGCCACAGACGACACTATCACCCGTCCCATTCACCATGCCCCCGCCGTAGAAGAACCGTACACTCTCCCTTTCACCATCCGGGACCGTTTTCTTTTTGGGTATCAAACCCATTCATGAGTGAGAGATATTTCTTATGCAAAAAATAAATCTTACTGACAACCCGGTCCGGCCGCTCGTCTGAAAAATAACAGAATGGACCGGATTAGTTAAACGAGTCAAAATTTATAACTGTTAGTTTGTAATTTTCTTTTTAAACTTTTAAAATTTATATTATATATATATATATATTAAAAAACTTATTTAATTATATAAATATCTTTTAAATTTTTGATTAATTATTGACATTTTAATTAGATAAATTCAAATAATTATTATATTTACATATTAAATTATTTTATTATATATTATTATATATGTATAATTAATAATTTAAATTTAAATTATAAGTGTTAATAATTTAAGTTATAATGCTATTATGTATATACACTTTTAAAAATATAATATAAAAAATTAATTTTGTAAATTATTTTTTGTTTTAACTTTTAATGTTAAAGATAGGATAAGTTGGATAGTTTGTCCTATCATGTTTTTGATTCGTCAATTTGGTAAGTTAGACAAATCATATCAAAATAGACTTTTGGATTGAAAAGTTCAACATTCTCCATTCTGTTTGGATGGGTTGATTCGTAAGTCGAATCTCATATTCAATTTTCACAAGAACTCTTCTTACAAAGAGATTATTTTCACGGAAACTCTTTGTACAAAAATTCCTCCATGGTGTACTTAAATCGAGATCAATCTCTTATCGAGCTAAATGAGAAGATAAGATAATTATTTCAAATAAATTATTTCTCCTAAATTTTGATTGAACTTGAATGATTATGTATTCGAGAAAATGATTGAACTTTAATAATAATAAGAAAATAAGGAAACTGGTTTTTTAATAACTAAATTTGACAACTTTCTCATATATTTTTGAGGTGGTATCTTGTATGTGGTTTCCTATTTTTCTATTTTCTTATTTCTCTATATTTCAAAATTACTTAAAAGATATCACCTCAGGTTATAAGAGAAAATTGTCAAAATTTAGTTGTCAAAATATCATTATCCTAATAATAATTGTATTGTAGCTAAAGTGTGACATCTTTGCGAGAAGAAGATAAGCTATTTTGCCACTAGGAATGAAAATCAGTAGGATGAGTCTGAGTTTCATTATCTCATCCACGTCTCTGCAATAAAAAATCATCCTCACCCCATCACCGAACCCCAACAGATATATAATTTTTGTCTCATTCACATCAGCATCGGGTAATGGTTATACCCGCATACCCATATATACCCATAACCATTTTTTTTAAATATCAATTAAATCATTTATATTAAAAAAAATAAAAAAAAACAAGCAAAGGAATCATGATATTATCGAAATATTCAATATTAAAAGAACATAGTCTATTTTCTTAAGAACGACAAATATAAAGAAAAATATTAGTTTATAAATCTCATATTAAAATATCAAATAACAAGAGAAATTCAAATAATTATATAAATATTAAAAAATTACACAACTAAAATTTCATAATAACCATAACATCTATTAATTTTGCAAAGAGTAGTTTCATTGATAAAAAAATTTGTGACAATAAATGATTATATTACAGTAAATGAAACCTATTTTACGATTGCGGTGGTAAAATATGAAAAATTTTTAAGCAAAACAAAGGTTTTTCAAATAATAATAAAAAAACTATGGATAAAAGATAATAAAGAAGATGACAAGATTTTTATGTTAATAAAAAGTGACGAAACTTGGAAAAAAAATTTAGAGGTATCAAATTAGATTTTTTCAAATTCATTATATCTAACTTTGAGAACTTTAGATAGTTATTTTTCATAGTCTTTAATTCTTGGATTCCCATGAAAATTTTCAAATTTAATTGATGTACATGCATCATAAGTCTTTCTCTTGAAAAAAAAAATCAATCATTTTACTCTTTATCATAATTTTTCTAATATAAATTTACCACTTCACCTATGTAGAAAAATATAAATTTATCACCTCTTAGTGATACACAGTAAACAAATCTATCACATGAAAGAGAAAAACATATTGTTTCAAAAAAAAGGTAGAAAATAAACCTATTCAAAATAATAAATTAATCGGTCCAAAATGTTCTTTAACTCATCAATTTTATTGTGGTGAAATTTATTTTGAAAAATGAAGTAAGATTGAAGGTAAAAATTGAGATAAAAAAGGAGATGTGAAAGAGAGATGAAAGTATGGAATAGAGAAATGAAAGAAAAGAAGAGAGAGGAGAAATTATGCATGAGGTTTTAAGAAAAAAATTAAACAATTAATATAAAATGAATAATAATATATAAATATAAAATTTAAATATATATGAAAAATTAAATGAATTTTTTTTTGGGAGTCGTGACTCCCCTGTCATGCAAAAGGTGACACTTAAAATTTAGAGTCAAACATTATCTTGTAGAAAAATAAATAATAAATAAAAATATTAAAATTGAGTAGAGATCATTAAATGTGTGACCAATAAATTATTTGATTCAATGAAATTGTCAACACCCATTTGAACCTAACTACATTTAGAGGACACAAAATGTGTAATTAAGATTGTGGTAAGAGGAAAAATACTTTAGAGATCTTATAAAACTTTGTGAATATACAACAAACCAAACACTCGAAAGAGTAAGAAAAAAGTGTGTAGCTAAAGAAACAAAAAGAAGGGTTACAAAACTAAGGACATGGGGATGGGTATTGAGATGATATGAGGATGGGGATGATGCATATATGTACATACTCATTCCTATTGCAATACACAATTTAAAAACTTGGGTATTACCCATACTCATACCCATACTTAATTAATTCAATGACTCTTGTTAGCACGAAACGACAAGTGCACTAATCACGATGTAGTAAGTTATAAATATCATTCTCTTCCAAGGAACTTGTGCAACACATGACAACCCTTACATTCATAACTTATTTAGACACCAAAGCCACAAAATACAAAGAAACTTTTTTTGAGTTTTTTTATCAAACAACTGGTGTGCAACAAAAAATTAACATATAGTATTTACAATTGTTAAGATTAGGTTTCACCAACTTCATTCATGCTTATTCAATTCCAATTTCATGTCAAAATCAACTCACAAATATACTCAAATCATTTCCCTTTTGACTTTGAGCCTATGATAACTCATCAAAGTTCAAGAATCTTAAGATTACTAATGAATCGTGTTCTATCCCTAGATAAAATTTCCATTAGATATTTAATTTCAATTAAAGGTTTAAAAGACATTTTTCAATACCTTAAGAACCAATAATCAAGAAGCCATAACAAGCATTAAACATAAAAATCAAATACTAACATAAAAATGAAAAAGCATATGTATTAACATCACAAAATATACAAGAAGTAAGTTTATTACATCTAATCTCAACAGTAGGTTTAACTCTCCATGGTGGAGAACTTAGGGTTTACAAAATGAAGGAATAGGGAAGAAGCAATCTCTCTCCCAAGGTTCTTGGCAACTACTCCATACTCCAATTGCGCCTCTCATTCGTATCTCTACCTTAAATTTTGTAGCCTATTATCCTCTCCAATCCAAAAAGAGAAGGGAAAATTTTCCCACACCCCAAACAACCTTTAAGAGTCTCTCCTAAGTACCATAGATGATTTCTATTCTTGCAAAATGAGAAAAAATTCACTTGATCCCTTCGATGAACATGATTAAATTTTCTCATAATTATTTTCGTATGTTTCAGTTTCAATAAAATTATTGAACTTACAATAATTTTAAATTATATTTTTTAGAAAAAGTATACTTTTAAGTTGTTTTTAGCTTTGTTAGTAATATTCTTTTGGTGTGTTTTAATAGTGACGTATAAAAAGGAGGTTATAATTTTCACATACTTACTAAAAAATCAACTCTTACATAAGTGAAATTAATTTGATCAATGAAATTAATTGATTTTGACTATAAAAAATTGTTTTGACACAATTTAGGGATGATGTTTTCTATTTGTTTGTTTTGAAATTGTTTAACAATGGGTTTTGTATTACTTTAATCCGGTTAGGATTTTTAGTATAACTTGAGAATGAAGAGATGATGTGAGCACAACATGGTTAATATTATGAGAAATGGTTAATATCTTCAAAGATATATGGTTAATATCTTATGTCGTTTATTATTATGATAATTTTCTATTTTTATGTTGTTTCTATTTTCTGTTTTTGTATGGGTTGAATATTTTTATATATTTGATAGCTCTCTTTTATAAAGATGAAAACTCTTATTGGTTGTAGTCATTTGAATCACCACTTTTGGTTAATTTAGTTTACAAATTCTTGTCCTATCCTTAATAATTTACTTGATTGCAATTTATATTTTGCAGAACTTTCATTTCCATTCCCTTTTTCATCTACAATTCTTTTTTTATCTTTTGATTCATTCACTACTTCAACCATATAGGCAAAAAAAAAAAAAAATACCATATTGATAGAGAATTCAATAATTTGAAAATATTTGTAACTTTGGTTCAAAGCGAGTCATTTGTTAATTTTATTTTAACAATTAAAGCATAAACACGTTTAAACGTTTCAAGTAAGATTGAAAAAAAATATAAATTTGTTAGTCCATTATAAACGAATCCACGTCGAGTTGATGTAATTCATTAATTGACATGGAAAGTAAAAATAGTATTGAACTAAAATCCTTCAAGAAACCATGAAAGAGTTAAATTTTTTTTTATCTTGGATTATAGGTATGTTGATTGATGTTTCAAACTACTATGATTGTACATACTTTGCTTATTGAATTGATTCCACCCAATAAATAGCAATGTGTAAACGAATTCCACGATTTCATCAAATATATTATATTTCGCTAAAAAATCTCAATTTGATAGTAACTTAACAATTTTTCAATTTAATTTGCTGGATAAATTTTGGCTTTTTCAACAGATTTATTATGAGAGAAGAAAGAAAATTACGTCCTTTGAAGAATTGAATTTAGTTAGATTTGTTGAATATTGATTATGGTATTGTTCATTTTTATTATTTGAGGTTAATTGAAACATGTTATGATATTGGTAAATAATGACTACAATGATAAATAAAAAAATTAATATTATTTTTAATTTGAAATTTAAAAAGAAATAATTTAACGATTTTCTCCTCATTATATTATTTAATTTTTTTTACTTTTATTTAATATATACTTAAATTTATATTTAAATTTCTTAACTTTCTTAACTGTTGGAGTGGTGTCCCATGGTTGTTAATGTTATTTTTGTGTATTATGTTATGAGATTTCGAGATTCCAAATATTTATGTGACAAATAAGATATTATGGTAAATGTTAATTTATAAGTCTCAACTTAATATTATTCTCTAAGAAATAGTCAGTTCTAATAAAATATGGATTTGAGTTATGATAAATTATATATTAATGTTGTTCACTACATTTTAATCAAATTAACGTTTTCTAGTGTAATAAAAGTATTATATTATTCTTCTTTAATTGTTTATAGAAATAGTATGTTACTATGTATTTTCAGAAAATTATATAAATATTTCTATACATTATTTTTTATTAAACAAACATATTAGAATTATAACTTTCAAAACTTGAAATTTTTAAAAATCATGGTAACTTTTTTATTATATTTCAACTTTAGAAACGACTAAACAATAATTGACTTTTCAGACGCAGAAGTATATGGGAACTTGGAAGAGTTCAAACCCTTATCCAAATATACCTGGACATCACTTGCTTATCTTTTTGGAAAAAAAAACAAATTAGAGTTTTTATTAAATATAATTTTAACTTTTATAAATTTTTTATCTATCGAATTGTTTAAATATTTGTCTATTCTCTGAAGTAATACTTGTTAATAGATATTGTGTTGAATGAAAAAACAGGCGATAATCTTGACATTCGTTTTAAAAAATATATAATTCTTTCACGTAAAT
This sequence comes from Vigna unguiculata, assembly GCF_037176805.1. Taxonomy (NCBI): domain Eukaryota; kingdom Viridiplantae; phylum Streptophyta; class Magnoliopsida; order Fabales; family Fabaceae; genus Vigna; species Vigna unguiculata. The sequence continues at coordinate 33,448,561 of NC_140797.1, forward strand.
GTTATTTGCTCATTTTTAAATAATTTTTTTTTAAAAAGTAATGATTTGATATTTTGAAAAAAATAAAAAATACAATATATACATCGGCTAAAACTAAAACTAAACACAATAATTATACAAATACAAACAAAACACAATCATTATCACCATATATGTTGTTATGGTATCGTAGCATGCGGAAGCGCAGGATTGTGACAATTGAAAATTAAAGAGAAGCAAATAAAAGAGCAAGATAAATAACACACAAGGATTTACGTGAAAAATCTCTTTTGAATGTAAGAGGAAAAATCACGGGACGATAATGAACAAAGTTCCATTATGAAAAGAAGAGTACAAAGCTCTTGAATGGGAACTAGAATCCTCACCAAAATACACTCAGGTGTATATTACAAAGTGTGTCTCTATAAATGTTTTTTTATAATTTTTCAAGTCATGGAGATGTTATTTATAGGCTTCAAAACTGAACCAGTTAATAGGTCATATGAAGAGTCTTCAGAAACTACACTAGTAAATAGGCCATATGAAGAGTCTTCAAAACTGAAGCAGTAAATAGGCCATATAAAGAGTCTTCAAAACTGAACCAGTAAATAGGTCATATGAAGAGTCTTCAAACCTTAAGTAGTAAATAATTAATAATTAGTGCTTAAGTAACATGTGGCATTAGGAATTGAATGAAAACCACATATTCTAACAATCTCCACCTTGGTTCGAATTCTACATGTGTTCATCGTCCGATAAAGCCCCAAAGGGCATTCAAATGTTGTATAGACCAACCAAGTCCAAACAATGTTCAAACTTGGTAACTTGAAGCGGCTTGGTAAGCATGTTTGCTAGATTCTCAGAAGTGTGAATCTTTTCAACCATAATTTCTCCAACAACAACAACATCTCTAATAAAGTAATGTTTTATATTGATGTGTTTGGTCTTGTCGTGATAACAATTATTCTTGGTTAAATGAATAACACTTTGGCTATCACAAAACACAGTAAGAAATTTCTGTGTTAGACCAAGTTCATTTACCAAACCTCGGAGCCAAATAGCCTCCTTCACTCCCTCTGTGGCTGAAATATACTCTGCTTCGGTTGTAGATAATGCAACAATAGATTGAAGTGTTGCTTTCCAACTGATAGCACTATTACAAAGGGTAAAGATGTAACCGGAGAGAGATCTTCTTCTATCAAGATCACCAACATAATCTGAGTCAACATATCCTACGACATTATCAGTTGTAGCCAATTTTTTGTCAAATATCAAGCCAACATGAGAAGTACCTTTTAGATACCGAAAAATCCATTTTACAGCACTCTAGTGTTTCTTGTCAGGATTATGCATATACCGGCTTACCATGCTAACAGCATATGCAAGGTCTGGCCTGGTGCATATCATGGCATACATAAGACTGCCAATAGCATTAGCATAAGGAACATGTGACATGTACTCCATATCTTCCTTTGTATCTGGGCAAAGATCTGAGGATAACTTGAAATGTGCAGCAAGTGGAGTAGAAACAGGTTTACAATCATTCATATTAAACCTATCAAGTACTTTCTCAATATACCTTTGTTGAGATAAAACAATTTACCAGCTTGACAGTCCCTACGAATCTCTATACCAAGAATTTTCTTTGTTGCACCTAATTCTTTCATTTCAAACTCATTGCTTAGTTGAGTTTTTAATTTCCTAATAGAAAACTTGTCACGTGATGCAATTAACATATCATCAACATATAGTAACAAGTATATGAAAGATCCATCTTGGAATGTTTGAAAATAAATACAGTCATCAAATTGACTCCTGTAGTAACCTTGCCCAATCATGAAAGAATCAAACCTCTTGTACCATTGCCTAGGTGCTTGCTTGAGGCCATATAAGGATATCTTGAAATGACAAACAAAATGCTCCTTTCCAGGAACAATAAATCCCTCTAGTTGTTCCATGTAAATTTCTTCTTCCAGCTCTCCATGTAAAAAAGTTGTCTTTACATCTAACTGCTCTAACTCCAAATCAAACAGAGCAACAAAAGCAAGCAAAACACGAATGGAGGTATGACGAACAATAGGTGAGAATATCTCATTAAAGTCAATACCTTCCTTTTGATTAAAGCCTTTAACGACTAGTCGTGCTTTGCATCTTGCATTTTCAACCCCGGGAATGCCATCTTTCTTCTTATAAATCCATTTACACTTTAATGGCCGTTTGTCTTTAGGTAGTTCTGTCAGAGTCCAAGTATTGTTTTTATAAAGACTCTGAATTTCTTCATTCACAGCACCTAGCCACTGAGAAGACTCAACACAAGAAACAACTTCATTGTAGCTGACAGGCTTAACACCATCATTTACCTCTTGTGCAAATTGATAATGCATAGGCAGTTAAATAATCATTAGTGTATCTGGCTGGCTTTCTGATTTGTCTTCTAGCTCTGTCTCGAGCAATATAATAATCATCTCCTTGTTGTTGAATATGAGAAGTGGTTCTATCATCACATTCACCATCATCATGGTGATTATCAATATTGGAATCATTTGTAGAGGAAGATGGGACATCAATACCAGGAACTTCAGATTTGTATTCAAACTCCATCTTCTCATTAGTTCCCTGTATAGTACCTGTATTGGTAGAAGAAGGCACAAAAGACTGTTTTCTAGAAGATAATAATGCATCCTCATTAAAAATTACATCTCTGCTAAGAATTAGCTTTTGAGACTTTGACTCAAAGCACCATAAACGATACCCCTTTGATTCAAATGCATAACCTAGAAATATGCACTCAGTAGCTCTTGGAGCTAATTTGCCATTATTAATATGTGCATATGCAGGACATTCGAAAATTCTTAAATTAGAATAATCAACAGGATTACCTGACCAAATCTCTTCTGGAACTTTGAAGTCAAGTGTTGAATGTGGAGAACGGTTGACCAAGTAGCATGCAGTAGAAACTGCCTCGGTCCAAAGATCATGTCGATCCCATATCCCAGCATTTGAGAGCATACAACGAGCTCTCTCTAGTAGAGTCTTGTTCATTCGTTTTGCAACACCATTTTGTTGGGGATTCCTTGGAATGGTTTTGTGTCTAGCAATACCATGATTTGTGCAGAACTCATTAAAGTCACCACTACAAAACTCTAATCCATTATTTGTTCTGAGCTTCTTTACTTTCTTCACTGTCTGGGTTTCAACCAGAGTTTTCCACTTCTTGAATGTGGGGAAAGTCTCATTTTTATGTCGTAAAAAATAGACCCAAACCTTACAAGAAAAGTCATCAATGATAGTCATCATATAACGACGTCCTCCATAGGAAGGAACTTTAGAAGGCTCCCAAAGATCAGAGTGAATATAATCAAGAATACATTTTGTACTGTGAGTTGCTGTAGAGAAACTAACCTTTTTTTGTTTCCCAAAAGCACAATGTTTGCAAAACTCCAACTTACCAATGACATGCTTACCAAGATATCCTTGCTTGCTTAGAAGATGCATGCCTTTTTCACTCATATGGCCTAGGCGCATGTGCCATAATTTAGTGGCATCATTTTCAGCAATAGAAGATGATACAGCTACTGAACCTGTCACAACAGTCCCTTGCAGGACATATAAACTTCCAATTCGGTTAGCTTTCAAGAGAACAAAAGAACCTTTTGATACCTTTAGAACTCCACCTTCAGCTGAGTACTTGCACCCGAGAGATTCAAGAATGCCAAGTGAAATTAAATTTCACTTTAAATCGGGTATATAGCGAACATCAGACAAAGTCCTAATGACACCATCATCAGTCTTGATCTGAATTGTACCTATTCCTGCAATCTTGCATTGGGCATCATTACCCATCAAGACAACACCACAATCAACAGATTGAAAAGTAGTGAATAAGTCCTTATAGGGACACATATGAAAAGTACATCCAGAATCAAGGATCCATTATGTTTTACTCCTCTTATTAGAAGAGACAACAGATAAAGTAATGTCACCGTCATAGTCATCTTCAATATTGGCAGCTTCAGGGGATTGCGTGACTTTTCCTTTTTCTTGTTTTTCTTGTTTTTTCTTCAAGATAAAACAATCAAAAATCTCGTGACCATGTTTCTTACAATAGCGACAAAATTTGTTGGATTTGCGTCCCCTAGACTTGAATCTAAACTTTTTGTCACTTGTACTCCTTCTTTCTTGAGTTCTACCTCTGACACTTAAACCCTCACCCTTGTCCACAGAATGAACTTCAAGATCAAATTTTTCTTTGGACAATAAATTAGATTTAACATCTTCAAAGGATAAGGTATCATTATTTCCATACAACATAATTTCTTTGAAGTGTTTATAGGTAGAAGGTAGAGAGACAACCAACAAAACAACTTTATCTTCATCATCAATTTTAATATCAATATTTTCCAAATCCAAGAGGATAGAATTAAACTCATTAAGATGAGATTGAATAGGAGTACCTTCAACCATTCTAATGGTATATAAGCGTTCTTTGAGACGAAGCTTGTTTGCAAGGCTCTTGGTCATGTATAAAGACTCTAACTTTAGCCATAATGCAGCAGTGGTTGTTTCATTTGCTACTTCACGAAGAACCTCCTTTGATAAAGAGAGTTGGATTGATGATAGCGCCTTTTCATCCAACTCCTCCCACTGCTCATCAGTCATGGAAGTTGGCTTATTTTGTATTCCATCTAAAGCCTTCTTTAATCCACTCTAGGTTAGAACGACCCTCATTTGGACTCGCCAAATAGAAAAACTAATCTTGCCATCAAACATCTCAATGTCAAATTTTGTAGACATTTTGGAATTTCCAACTAAGAGCTCTTATACCACTTGTTATGGTATCATAGCATGCGAAGGCGCAGGATCGTGACAATTGGAAATTAAAGAGAAGCAAATAAAAGAGCAAGAGAAATAACACACAAGGATTTACGTGGAAAACCTCTTTTGAATGTAAGAGGAAAAACCACGGGACGATAATGAACAAAGTTCCATTATGAAAAGAAGAGTACAAAACTCTTGAATGGGAACAATAATCCTCACCAAAATACACTCAGGTGTATATTACAAAGTGTGTCTTTGTAAATGTTTTTCTATAATTTTTCAAGTCATGGAGATGTTATTTATAGGCTTAAAAACAGAACCAATTAATAGGTTATATGAAGAGTCTTCAAAAACTGCACTAGTAAATAGGCCATATGAAGAGTCTTCAAAACTGAAGCAGTAAATAGGCTATATGAAGAGTCTTCAAAACTGAACCAGTAAATAGGCCATATGAAGAGTCTTCAAAACTTAAACAGTAAATAATTAATAATTAGTGCTTAAGTAACGTGCGGTATTAGGAATTGAATGAGAACAACATATTCTAACATATATGAATCTACATGTTTCTCTTTTTTGTTTTTATAGTAGACTCAAAATTGACGAAACTGCAGTCTCAAACAAATAAAAAAAAAATTGTCACACGAAACTATTTTATTTTTATGGAAAATTCAAAAATTTCATTTGTATACATTTCTATCAACAACTCACTAATATATATATTTTTTTAATAACAATGAGTGTTAGAATTTTATAGCGTAATTTGTGTTAGTAACTAAACCAAAATAACAAGTATCTAGATTAATTTCCATCACGAGATAATTTCATTAAATAATATCGATTATTAATTTTTTACTGATTGTAATAAAATCGCAATCAGTAATTTTACTAGCATTTGAGTTTAAATTTACTAATGTAATTTGTTTTTATAAGGTCCCTAAACAATTCAATTATTTTTTCAATTAAATTCTTGAACTTATGTTTACTTTTTGTTCAAGTATCTTCTATTTATTTACTCTACTAATAAAAATTAGTGTTAAAGATATAATTAAAATAAATTCAAATTTTAAAATCCAATAAAAAAATAGTTTTGCGACTTAATTAAACCTTATCAAATAGTTCAAGACAAACATTGACTTGACTACAATATAACTTATAAGTAACGATAGTAATTTTAACTCTTGAAGATTTATGATAATATTAAGTTAACTTCTGAAAATTAATAAAGCAAAACAATTCTTAAGAAAACTTTGCTATGAATAAACTATATTTTAATTATAACATATAGAAATTTTCTAACATAAAATATGAGACCCTTTTTGTTAGAATACGAAAAAATAATTATAAAAATTAAAATCTATTTTATGTTTTTAAAACTTTTCTTCTATATGTTAACATTTAAATGGAACAGTGACTATTTCTGCTCCATGTAATGTCAAGTTTTACTTTTAAACGCGCATTACATTACTTTGACGATGTCGTTTCGTCCTTCTCACTTTTCCTTCTATTGGGACAAATACGACTTACCCGTTAGCTAAAACGACATACGGTGTAACTTAAACGACAGTTTAGTCCACTATCATATATCACACTCGTTGCGTTGCAACCTATACATAGTTAGTGAGTGGCCAAAACTCTCGTTTTCTTCTCCGCCAAGTATTGCCGGAGCTTCACTGGAAACTGAAACTTCGCAGGAATGTGGAAACCACGCATTCTTCTCCGTTCGTTCTCTCTCCTACATTTTCTTGTTCTTCATTTGCTGCTGCCTCAGGTCTCTGCACAAGGATCCAACGCAACCACTTGGAACACTCTCTCTGGTTCGTCTCTCGTTTCACTCTTTTTTTTTTTTCTGCATAATGTTGCTGAGAAAATAAGCAAAAAATAAATAAAAACAGAGGAGTTGTTCGAATATTACTGTTAGAGTCAAACATACGTTACAATTATAATTACTCTCAAATATCGTAATTAACTTAATTTTGGATCTAATTACTATAGGTAGATAACTAGATTTTAGGAATTTTCCCTAATCTTCTTCTAAATTTATGTAATTAACTATGTTTCAGCTGTATATATTTATCTCACCTATTAGGAAAAGAAGAGTGATCTGAGATCAATTCACGGTTACCTTAGCTTTATTTCACGTTCCTTTGCTCTTCTCCGTCGAGTTCGTGTTAATTCGTTGTTATCAGTTAAATGATCCGTGCCTTTATTATATATGAATTTTAATTGAAGTTTGTTGGTAAAAAAGGAAATAAACGAGGCTGAGGATTGATACACTGTATTGTACCGTGTTCTTGTGCCTCGAAAATTATATTGATATGTTAATTTGATGATTTTAGAATTAGAGTGGGTAAAGAAGTGAGGATTTTGGAGTGGGAGAATCAACTTGTTGAGGTCAGCTGAGTTTTTATATAGAGAAGTTTTATCCTTACCAAGCTAAAATTATCCTCCGTGCAAGCTGGAAACTCAGATTTTTAGTGGTATGGGCTAACTAAAAAAAGTGCTTTTTTCTTTCATCATACACACTAAATCATCAATATATTTTTTATAATTAAGATTTTTAAAAAGCTATTTTCTGTAGAAATAAAATAAATTACACTTTTATTTTGTATAAAAGAAGTAGTGATTCTTATATTTATGTTGACACAGTTGAAAGGAAGTGTTACTAAAAAACAAGTTATAAAAAATACAAGAGTCATTTTAAATATTTACAATATTTATATTATCAGGTACTACACTCTAAACCAGAATCAAGATAAATATTAGAGAATACATAACATTAATACTTTTCAAATAAAATGGAAATTAAATTGAAAAAAAAGTAAGATATCAAAATAAATATTAGAAAAAAAACTATTAAACCTTAAAGTAATGACTAAATATTTTTAAATTACTAATAACTTTAATTTTGTGTGGTTGAATCTCTTGGGGTGAGTGAATGTCTTCAGAAAAAAATATATTTACAAAATTAATTTAGTGTATTTCAGAAAATAAAATCAGAAAATGATGGATTACAGGAAGAAACTCCAAAATCTGTATATGGATCCATCTCTTTCTTCTCACACATACCCATGCTTGATTAACCAGACTTAAACCATCCCCTCTACCCTTTGAACCATTTTTAATATCCTTTTTATTTTTCCTTTTCCTTCTCTATCAGAACACATTCATGCACTTCTCCATCCTCTTCCCTCCTTATTTCCTAATTGAGTTACCTAAATACTTACTTATTGTCACTCGGAGCAGAGAAAACAAACACTACTCTCGTCATCTCTCAATCACTAAATCCTTACGACTTCCACTAGTATATTAATTTATCCCTTCTTAGAACCTTAGAACTCTTTAGTGCAATTATGTCATTTTAGGATATAAGATCTTTCAAGATCTCATTCAAATTTTGTTTTAATGGTACATTAAGCTCTTAAATAATTTAAGTTTTTACCACGAATTTTTTCGTAGTAGGGATTTTTTTCAAAGCAGGAAAGAATTTTAAAAAGTGGTTTTTTATTATTTTAGAATCTTAAGAATTCTTACTGGAGAATAACTCATTTTCTATGGTGGTGGTGGACATTTTCCCTCTCTTTCACTCAGAATCTTAATATCAGGCTTAAAATTTTTGTTTGAAATTTACTACTAAAGGTGCTTTTATACTCCTGACAAATAGAGTCTAAAAGGGTATTGGAATAATTTGGCCATCAATATCATCTAGGACCAAGAACAAAAATTTATCTCTCACATGTCTTAATTCTTAAACACCTTTCAGTTTCTTTTCTTCAATACACACCACAGGATTGTACACCATAGGATTGTACACCATACTACATACCATTTTTTCTTTCTTAATTATATAATAATTCATGTCTTGAATATGTTGTAAAAAATGAAGGACCACTTTTCTTGGGAAACAAGTCACTCTGTTCAGCCAAATAACATGTTTTCCGTATTTTATCCCCATATGAATCATATATTTTGTCTGCCTCCAATCACAAAGCGCACTTCGAATCATGTTATAGGAGAAAACTCTTTTTATATAGTTTGTTTATCTTTAGGTGGATATATGTTTTTAACATATGACAATAATTTTTAAAATTAAATTTAAATCTAACTCAATCTAATAAAATTGATTTGTAAAATGAAATTTAAATATATATATATATATATATATATATATATATATATATATTCTAAATAAACCTGATTTTTAATCTATGTGAAACATATATTTTTTAAATAAAACAAATAACTTTCATGAGTGACTTGATATTCTATATTTTTTTTACCAGATTGGTTGTAATTTCCCTCCTAATAAATGTTCGCTATGATATAAATTTCTAAAGTTAAGTGAAGTTATTGGTTCTTCTACATAAAACAATTAAAAAATACATTATATATCCAATATATTTACTTATAAAGTCAGCTTTGATATTATGTATGTAATTTAAAAGTAATATATACAAAATAATGTCGAGACACTTATTTTTTGCAAAAAAGATATAATAAACATATATGAGAGGAATGTAGAATAGTTGAAAAAATTATTTAACGAGAGGATATTCTTTTTAGAACTAACAATGAAAAATATCATACAACATCTTTAAAATATAAAGATGTCCTGGGAAAACAATAGCAATTAATACATCCTTAAATATTTCACTTCTTTGATATTATGTGTTCTATAAGAATTTATAATATTTACTTTTAAAAATATAAACTATAATTTTGCCCCCACCAAACAATATTTTTTTTATCTACACTTTTATTATGTTAAACAACTTTATGTGTTGTATTAGCCTGAAACCGTAATATGAGGAACAGAGAAGACTGTATGCTAGAAAACGTCTACTAGTATTAATATGTAATCTTCTCTTATGATATAATTCTTTTCTTTAATATTTTCCTTGTGCTCTTGTTCATCAAATAATATACTTTATGAATTATTAAATATAAACTTCTATGAAAAATTCTACAAATGTATCTTAATTAAAGTTTTGTTATATAAATTAGAAAGGCACTGTTAATAGTGTTTGAGACATGTACTTTGAATGGATTTTTACGGAAAAATTGTGGTGTGTACTTTGTGTATTGAAGCTGACTTGGAGGAGTTGTATAGTGCAGGAAATCCACCGTTGGTCATAGCTCGTGGTGGTTTTTCAGGGATATTTCCTGATTCCAGTGACAGTGCGTATATTTTTGCTGTAGCAGCTAGTTTAAAAAATGTCATTCTATGGTGTGACGTGCAATTAACGAAAGATGCGCAGGGGATCTGCATCCCGGACCTCAAGCTTGAAAATGCCACTAATATTGCTCAAAATGCTAAATATAAAAGTAGCACTTACCCAGTTAATGGTGTAACAACCAGTGGCTATTTTTCTATGGACTACACCTTAGAGGAGCTACGTTCCAACAATGTCTTCCGTAAGTTCTACTCATGTTAATGATGTATTTAATTGCTACACAATATCATGCCTTCATCTCTACATGCATATATAAGATTCTTTTAACTAATTTGCATAGATTAAAAAATTGATTAATTTAGTTGATTATATAAATTTGTTAATAATACAAACTGTTAAAATGAGTTAGATTAAATAGAATTAGCCCACCCCAATTATATGAGAAGCCGGTTGGCTTAGAAGCTCACTAAACTCATGGTGAATTGGTTCATGGGATGTGGTACTTATTTACCACTAAAATAAATATTTAAACACTTAAAAGTATAGATTATAAGGATATCATATAGTTCATCTATAATTATTTCCTAATCATTCTACAGTTGCAATACTTGATTTTTTTAACCAACCTTACTCATAAGGCACGTGTTATGGTTGAAGAAATTTTACTATGATACACTATAACACCATCTTAGTAAGTGTTAAGTTGTGCTTAACTTAATTTCAGAGTATAAACTGAGGTTTGTAATTTCATTATATATTTTGATTTGTCTTTATATCTATTTGATTTGAATCTTCAGAAGAATGTACAAAAGTAAACAAATTATTAAAGAAATCTTCTAAAAAAAGATAAATAAATTTCTCAAAAGAATTTCTATATAAAGAGATGAATGTAATAACCAAATACATAATTGTTTGCAGTTTTTAAATTTTTTAGAGCCCTCTCAACCCTGGAAGATTTTACCTATGGAATAGACGGGGCATGCCCTGCATGCATATGATCACAGACTTCAATAATTATTACGTTCTTATTTTGATAATTTAGTTGCAACTTATACAATCATGAAAATGCGTTTCCCATAATTGTAGATTGTTTTACTATATCTTGCAATATAAATTATCATTTTTGAAGCCTTGAGTTTATGTACATATTTGCTAATTACAAAAAGTACCGGAGGATATGGATTATGATGATAATAGAAAAACAGGTAATCTTTTGATAGATTTATGCAAAAATCTCTTTCTCAATCTTTACAAAAGAATTGAAATCTTCAATCCTGTTTTCCAAAACAACTTCTAGGTCATTGATTTTGCAGCATATGTAGATTTTATATTAATGATTGGTAATATCTGTCATTTACCCATCCATTAAATGAGAGGGCTCTAAAATAATTGTTGAATTATTTTGGTTACCGGACAGTGGTTCAGGGAAATTACAGACGAACAGACAGGCTTAATAACAATGAATTCGAAATTCTTACTGTGAATAATGTGGTTGAAAGAGCATCCCCGCAGGAGTGTGGTTGAATATACAGGTATAATGATTTTCTTTTACGTATATTCTAGTTTTTCACAAAACTAGACGTTTCTTTTTTCGGATTTTTTGCAGCATGATGCATTCTACACACAACACAAATTGAGTATGAAAAACTTCGTACGTTCTGTTTCCACAACAGTAAATGTCAGTTACATCTCATCACCTGAAGCTGGTTTCCTCAGAAGCATAAGAACAGACATCAACCCAAAAACAACAAAACTGGTCTTCAGGTTTATGGAAAAAGGAGAAGTAGATCCGTCAACCAACCAGACTTATGCTTCACTGTTAAAACATCTAACATCTATCAAGACATTTGCTTCAGGAATTCTTGTTCCCAAAGACTACATATGGCCTGTGGATCCAAAGAGTCATTATCTACAACCTCATACATCTTTGGTCTCCGATGCGCACACAGTGGGGCTGGAAGTCTTTGCTTCAACTTTCGTGAATGATATGCCAATCAGCTATGATTACAGCTATGACCCTATTGCCGAGCACCTGGGTTTCATTGAGAATGGAAACTTCTCTGTTGATGGTTTGTTGTCTGACTTCCCCCTAACGTCATCTACAGCTATAGGTAAGTTACGTTTCTCCATTTATTTTAGGATGGCCTTTTTTGTACAAACTAATTGCATCTTGCCTACTATTACCATTTTTCTTCTACGGAGAGATTGTATTTGTTCATTGAGACTGAGTTAATGCAACTATGCACTATAGAGGCTTCTGAGCACAACATTTTGATGAACTTATATTGGCCATTGCATATATTGGAAATGAATGCACATAACCTTACCAACTCTCTTTTTATGATTCCAACTTTTAAGCCAGGTCCAGTTTATCTTAGGCATCTTCTTTAGGCAAATTTCAACTATATACTTTAGGCGACCATGTAAAAAACATGGTGTTCATTTTCCTAATTGCATTAACCCAAATATAGACATTTTCCCTTTATATTACTTTTCCAAGCTAAAATTTTCTGTATCGATTTACTATGCTTCCGCATCTTCTATAACTATGTGTGTACTTCTGTACTTGATTTTAGTAGCAAGGGGATTCTGGGTAGCTAAAAAAATTCTAATCTGACTAACTTCATAATGCGTGTATACATGAGTATGAAGTTTCCCCCTTTAATTGATTTATGTTCTTATTATGCAGACTGCTTTGCTCACTTGGGCCTCAATGATCCAAAAAAAGGTGCGTTAGAGTCAGGCTTTTTCTTCCTACACACCCATAACTTATAACTGCAGACCCAATAAGTTTTGAAATTACCATTTTGTACTTTGGAAAAGTGATTTCCTGTGGCGTGTGGGGTTATGAGTGAAGGAGAGTAGTTTTGTTGGAGGTACATTTAGTAACAATGGGGCTGCAGGAAGAAAAAATACCTAAAATCAATGTTTTGTAATGTTTGTATGATTATTACTGATCTTATTCTTTAGTTTAGTCTATGCCTGCTTGGTACATATGCACTTCTATGCTGGTGTAAATTGCGTCATTGCTAACCAGATACGTTCATTTTGTTCATGTCTCAGTAAACACTTTAGTCATCTCAAAATATGGAGCCAGTGGAGATTATCCTCCTTGTACAGATTTAGCGTATGAAAAGGCTTTTTCAGATGGTGCAGATGTTCTTGACTGTCCTGTTCAGATGTCAAAGGATGGAATACCATTTTGCTTTAGATCTATTGATCTTATCCCGAACACAAATGTTGCTCAGTCAAGATTCAGCAACCTTAGCAAATCTATTCCAGAGATCCAATCTAGTGATGGAATATTTGCATTCGACTTGTCTTGGAATGACATATCAAGCTTGACGCGTAAGTCAAATATTCATATACTCTTCATTCAGGTTATTTATACAAGAGACTTATCAAACAGTGAATGCCATATACCTTAATTAAGTGAAAGTTCATGTCTAATGAGATATAAATACACAATGGAAGCAAATCATGTGTTAGGAATAATTGGGACAAAATGGATTTTGACCTATCTCTTCACAGGATAATCAATTTTACTTATCATAATTGTTTTCGTGTTTTCATATGTAAAATGTATGATTTAAGGCTGGATATGGACCTATCCCTGATCTGACGAATCCCAATTATTTGTTACTGCTTGAGAGACTAATCTCATGAGTTTTTTGGCCCTCAGTTGCATTTCCTTTTGTATGAATATATTTTACCTATCAATATACGTAAATGTAAACACAAATATTTGACGGCTGTATTTTTGTTTTCTTCCTTTTTCCTGCAGCCTCGATGCTGAACCAGTTTAGCCGCTACAATTTGTATAGAAACCCAAAATTTAACGACAAAGGATCATTGATAACATTATCAGAGTTCTTGAATTTCACACAAGGTCGTACTTCCCCATTAGGTGTTGTGATCATCATTGAGGTGCGTTCTGTTCAGGCCATTATTTCAGTAATTCAGTCTTAATTCGTTCCATTGGTTGTAAATAATGTGGACATGTAATATCAGTGATGAAATGTAGTAAGGCACAGTTAACTGTGTAAGCCATATGGTAAACCATAAAAAATCATTTGAAAGGCATTTATCATCCTTGTAAAGAACAAGATAACATTAAAGTGAGAATCAAGCAATAGTTGGGAAGAGGGTGATTATGGATTGGATTTTTGATCCAAATCCATTTTTTTCAGAAAAAGTAGATTGAATTTTTTTTTTAAATCCAAATTCAAATATTTGGATCAAGTTTAAATCCAGATCCAAATATTTAGATCAAGTTTAAAATACAAAATCTATTTTTCATAAAATAAATTTAAATTATATTTTCTAAAACTTTTGTCCATAGGGTCGACACTATAGAATTTGACAGATTTTTTGTCAGGACCAACAAGGTCAAATTTCAGCATGGGACGGACTCGACTGACTTTCGGTCGGGGCCGATCGAATTTTGGTCAAGCTCAACTTGGTCGAATTTGGCTGGGGTCGACTTAGCCGAATTTTTGTTGAGATTGACTCGGCCAAATTTGAACGAATTTCGGTCGGAGATGACATGACCAAATTTGGGCCAGGACCAACTCGGCAAAATTTCAGTCAAGATCGACTTGACTGAATTCAGCCGAATTTCGGTCAGGGAAGATTTTGCCTAATACGACCAAATTTTGGCCAGAGCCGACATGGCCAAATAAGGCCACATTTGGGTCAAGGCCTGATCAGTCAAATTTCAGTCAGGGTTGACTTCACTAAATTCGTTGGTCTGAACCGACTTGGCTGAATATGGCCAATTTTTAATCACGGCCGACTCAATTGAATATAGTCAAATTTTGTTGGGGATTTACTCGACCAAATACGGCTAAATTTGGGTTAGACCCAAATCGGCCAAATCTCAATCGAGGCCGACTCAAATGAATTCAATCGAATTTTGACCGAAGCCAACTAGGCTGAATACGACCAAATTTTGGTCGCGGTCGTCTTGGCCAAATACGGTTAGATTTTGTCTGGGTCGAGTCAGCCCAATGTAGTCAACTTTGGGTCGAGGTCAACTCGATCGATATTCCAAATTTTGTCCAGGACTGGCTGAGCCAAATTTCGATTGGGATCGACTTGACTAAATTCAACCAAATTTTGCATAGGGTCATGCCAACTCAATCAAATAGACTAAATTTGAGCTAGTCTCTCTCGACCTTTAGTCTAACCTAACTAAAAATATAAATTGAGAATTTAAATTAGATATTTTGGATTATCCATTTTGAAAATCTAGATTTAGAAAATGTGTATCCAATCCATAAAATATATATATAAAATGTAAATTTAATTGAAATTCAAATTTAATAAAATAGATTTTAAATAGATTGAATTTTTAATAAAATAGATATTAAATGAATTAGATGAAAAAAAAAAATAGATTAGATCGTGAAAATTTGATTTTTTGCCCGGTCAGAGATCAAATTAAACTATGAATTGTTTTGTTGTTATGGCCATGTAGTAATCATGATTATTGGAGGAACAATATTCCTTGAGATAAAACAATATCAATACTAAACTAATAAAGCACTTGATTTTTAAAAGTCTATTTAGTATTGTCATGAAAGGGCAAAAATTCGAGTTTTTGAGTTGTATTTGTCTTGATAATTTTATTAATTCAAATGCTGTCTCTATTATGTTTTGCAATGCTTACCATGATCAAAAATCAATCTGCTGTCACGTACGAAGTGTTTGCGTGTTTTCCTTAACCAATTTCAAGAAGTGTTTGCGTGTTTTCCTTCTCCAATTTCTGGGAAAGCGACGATCTCGGAATCAGTGACGGATCTCGAGTGCTGGACAATGGAGCGACCGGTGGAGTTGATCCAGTCCTCCTTCTCCTTCTCGGAATCGGCGATGAAGTACAGGGTGTCGGAGCGCGTGGAAAGCTCAAATGCGCTGGGCTTGTTCAGATGTCTTCGGCACCTTTGACGGTGAGGCACGTGACGACGGGAATGACACCGCGTGGTCGAGAGGCGCGCGTGACGCAGAGTCCTTGAACCAACGGCGGCGCCAGGTCTTGATGTACTCTCCCTGCTTGGTTAGTCATCCAGTTCGGTCGGGGTTGGACCAAAACTCGACGCCATCGTAATTGGTGGAATTTTCCGACATGCCAATCGCCGCGCGCCACAGGCTCCCCATCGGAGCTCGAAGATGAGAACTGGTTGATGATTCGGTGACCAGTGTTAACTAAACAACTAAATAAAAATATTAATAAACATTGAAAGAAAAATATTGATATTTTAAAACATAAAATATTATTTATATATATACTAACGAAAACACTGTCTTGCTGTGTTTTTTCATTTTGAATTTTCACAAAAATTTAATTAAAAATCAATATAAAATATATAATTAATTTATAAAATATTTATTAAAAACAAGAAATCTTTTTTAAAATAATAATTAAAGATACATTATTTATAAAGTAATTAATTTTTAAAATAATAAGTAAAGATAAAATTGAAAAAAAAAATATAAAAAAGAATATCTTTATATATATATATATATATATATATATATATATTATAAAAGATAAATTTTCATTTAATTACTTTTCTAATCAGATATTTACTTCAAAAATATAAAATTAAATAATAATAAATATATTTAATTATTTAACACTTGAATAATATTTCACACTTTCAATTTAATATATCTTACCTTTTCGTTATTCGAATATACTTCATATAGATAAATATATTACTAGCTATATTCTGTGATAATTATATATGGGAGTTGCTAGGATGGAGTTGGATCCAAAGTATAATATTTTAGGAAAATAATATATTAATATTTATTTATTTATTGACAACTCCTTTCATAATCTAACGTGGCAATGTCACTTTTCATTTTCTTAATCTTTTTCAATATTTAAGTTGGTTCTCTTTGGGATGAAGTTGGTTCTCTCTGGGAGGAAGCGAGAAGAGAACAAATAAAAGATGCAATTGGAAGAGAAAAAACAGAAAGTGTGAGTGCAAACTGATGAATCAGAGAGCATCTTGTTCGTCTTCTTCAACCGCGCTAGTCTTTTGTATTAATCGTTGTTATTCATCTTTAAACCTTATTTTTCTAAAAACCCTTCTTCTTCATCATTCCAATGGTGTGGGTTTTCTAATAACCTTATTTTTTTTAAAACCTCTCTTCTTCCTCTTCCCACCGGTGTGGATTTTCTAAAAATCATACTTTTCAAAAAACCCCTCTTCTTCTTCTTCATCCCGTGTGGATTTTCTAAAAATCATACTTTTCTAAAACCTCATTTCTTCTTCTCCATCCCAACGGGGAGGGTTTTCTCATTGGACATGAATTTTTCTTTCTTCGATAACTTCAGTAGTGACACTTTCATGCCTTAAGTTAATGTGATAAAGTTAAATATTCATACTCTTATTCCTTCACGTGAGTCCAAATTTGTCCTTCTTTGTCCTTTGGAAAAAAAAAATAAAGGTGTCTATATTTCTTCTTCATTACCACTGCGCAGTATTTTTGCTTACCCATGGCTACATAAGTGCTAACCTATTGTATATGTTTTGAACATGTGTGAAAGGATGTACAAAACCTATTTCAATCTTCACTTTCTTCATTACTAGTGGGGAGTATATGTTGGTGAGTCAAGGAATGAAATTTTCGTAATTTAATTAACAACATATGAATTCATCCTCTTACTATGTGCAAACCCATAACTTAATAAATGCTAATCCAGTTGCAATGCTTTTCATATGAATTTTTCTTTCCTCAATAACTTCAATAGTGGCACTTTCATGCCTTGAGTTCATATGATAAAATTAAATCTTCTTACTCATATTCTTTTAAGTGAGTAGTGAGTCTAGTTTGTCCCTCTTTGTTGTTTGGAAAAGGAGGAAAATAAATGTGTCTTATATTTCTTCTTCACTACCACTGCGCAATATTTTTGCTTGCCCAGGGCTACATAATTGTTAACCTGTGGTATACGTTTTGAAAATGTGTGAAAGGATGTACAAAACCTATTTCAATCTTCACCCTCTTCATTACTAGTGGGAGTATATGTTGGTGAGTCAAGGAATGAAATTTTCGTAATTTAATTAACAACATATGAATTCATCTTCTTACTATGTGCCAACCTGTGACTTAATAAATGTCAACCAGGTGCAATGCTTTGCACATAAATTTTTCTTTTTCTTTCTTCAATAACTTCAATAGTGACACTTTCATGTCTTGAGTTAATGTGATAAAGTTAAATCTTCACACTCTTATTCCTTCAAGTGAGTCCAATTTTGCCCCTCTTTGTGTTTTGGAAAAAGAAAATAGAGGTGCCTATATTTCTTCTTCACTACCACTACGTAGTATTTTTGCTTGAAATAGGGTTTGTACATCTTTTCACACATGTTCATAACGTATACCATAGGTTATTAGCACTTATGTAGTAATGGGTAAGCAAAAATATTGCGCAGTGGTAGTGAAGAAGAAATATAGACACCTTTATTTTCCTTTTCCAAACAACAAAGAGGGGCAAACTAGACTCACTGCTCACTTGAAAGAATATGAGTATGAAGATTTAATTTTATCATATGAACTCAAGGCATGAAAGTGTCACTATTTAAGAAAGAAAAATTCATTTGCAAAGCATTACACTTGGGTTAGCATTTATTAATTCACTATTGGCACATAGTAAGGGAATGAATTCATATGTTGTTGATTAAATTACGAAATCCTTGACTCACTAACATATACTCCCTACCGGTAATGAAGAGTGTGAAGATTGAAATATGTTTTGTACATTCTTTCACACATGTTCAAAATGTATATCACCGTTTAACACTTATGTAGTCATGGGTAAGCAAAAATATTGCACAGTGGTGGTAGTGAAGAAGAAATATAGACACCTTTATTTTTCTTTTCCAAAACACAAATTTGGACTCACTTGAAGGAATAAGAGTATGAAGATGTAACTTTATCACATTGACTCAAGGCATGAAAGTGTCACTATTGAAGTTATTGAAGAAAGAAAAATTCATGTCCAATGAGAAAGCCCTCACCACTAGGACAAAGAGGAGGAGTTTTTAGAAAAATATGATTTTTAGAAAACCCACACCGTTGGGACGAAGAAGAAGAGAGGTTTTTAAAAAAATATGATTTTTAGAAAACTCACACCGGTGGGATGAAGAAGAAGAGAGATTTTTAGAAAAATAAGGTTTTTAGAAAACCCACATCGGTGGGATGAAGAAGAAGAGAGATTTTTAGAAAAATAAGGTTTTTAGAAAACTCACACTGTTGGGACGAAGAAGAAGAGTGGTTTTTAGAAAAAATAGGATTTGAAGACGAAGAACAACGATTAAGACAAGATTAGCACGGTTGGAGAAGACAAACAAGATGCTCTTCGATTCATCAGTTTGCACTCGTACTTTATGTTTTTTCTCTTCCAATCACACCTTTTGTTGTTTTTTTTCATCTCTTCCCGCTTCCTTCCAAAAAGAACCAACTTAAAAATTGAAAAAGATTAAACATGTTCCACGTCAGGTTGTAAGAGAAGTTGTCAATAAATAGATGTTAATATATCATTTTCCAATTTTTGATTGTCCTTATCTCCTTCATGGTTATCGTGATTTAAAAAACAATGATAAAATCAATGGGTTTAATTGTGAGTTCCGTAACCACATCTGGGCTTTAAAGTTAATAAATTATTAAAGTTTGTGGGGTTATGGCCTTGTGATTTAGCATGGTCACAATAAGGCTGTGGTGTTCAGGTGAGGAATTATAGTTTGGAGGAATGATAATAGTAGCGTGTTCTTACTTAGTATGTTAAATGATAAGAGAACGAATTTCTTCAAATTTATTTTCTTATTATTTGATTTGAATTGTGGTGTTTTCTACTATTGTCAGCATGCACCATATCTTGCAAGGGAACAAAACTTAAGCGTGATTGATGCAGTCATTGATATTTTGAGAAAAACAGATTTTAGTGAACCAGGGGCTCCAAACGTTATGATTCAGTCCACTAATAGTTCTGTACTACTGAAATTCAAGGAGAAAACAAAGTATGAACTTGTGTACATGATTGATGAGATAGTTGGTGATATCGATGATTCAGCTCTTTCGGATATCAAAACATTTGCTCATTCTGTGGTTATCAGAAAGGTCTCTGTGTACCTGACAAATGAATTGTTCCTGACTGCCTCTACAAAGACCGTGCCAAAGTTAAAATCTTCTAATCTCTCAGTTTACGTACAAATATTTCACAATGAGTTCATATCTCAGGCATGGGATTTCTTGTCAGATCCAACTGTCCTCATCAACACATTTGTTCAGGATGCTGGAATTGATGGTGTCATCACAGGCTTCCTTAAAACAGCCGATAGATACAGAAGTAAGTTCATTCTTTTTATGTTTGGATCTTGTAATTCACTAAAGGTGCAATTTTAGCACTATTTGGTTTTGATATTCTGTTAAATCACTTTAGGCTTTGAAGCACCTTTTACTTCCAGTACTCTTCCATATTTAATGTACTAAATGTCCTTTATATTTGTGATATGGATTTAGTCATGACAAAATTAAAACTAAAACCAAGAATTATCTCTGTAGTCCAATCTCTGATCAACTCAAATAGGCCTCACTAATTTTGTTTATCCCTACTATTAAATTCAGATCTACAATGTAGTCTCAGTTCTGATTACTAATTATATTATTTCCATCATCCTACTGCAGGGAACAGATGCTTAAATTTGGGTGACAGCACTCCTAATTACATGAAACCAGTTGAAATAGGTGGCCTTTTTCAATTCATAGACAAATCTTCGTTACCACCAGCTATTCCACTCCCTTCCCTGATTGATGCTAATGTTACAGAACCCCCTCTGGCTCCCTCTTCTGAAATAGCCCCGTCTAGCTCTATTGGTGGAGCACCAGGAGCACAACCACCACATAATGCACAGCCTAAGTTTGTTGTCTGCTTCACCATGTCCTCTCTCACACCGCTTCTAGCCTCTCTTCTAATTTGAGTGGTGCAGGCTTAGTTTTTCTGGCTATAGCTCTCTATTTCACATTGGAGATTTCTTCAAGACATGATTCTCGTGTCTTCCAGAATTGATTCATATGTCTTCTATAATTAAAAAGGTACATTTATTCTTAACCAAATGAAGATCCCAGAACATAATCAAGGGAACCATGTTAGTGTTGTTTAAAACTGACAAATCACGAACAAAATGATACTTCCTAAGGTGTGTAAATTCATTGTTCTTAAGGACTTATCCGTGGTGTGTGCGCAAGCCCCCCAGGATACAACAGAAACTTCTCGGATCTTCCGAGGATCTCAGAACTAGCAAGAAAGTACTCTTGAGAGAGTATTTAACCCAGATAGTAGAAGAAAAATGAGAGAGGAAGAGAGCTTGAAGAATGATAGAGAAGATTGAGAGATGGTGTGTTCTGGAGAGCACCAAAGCCACTTATTTATAGGTGTGAAGGAGTGAATGGAATGGGCTGAAATTCCATATTGCTCACCTAACGTTCAAAAGCAGATTTGCAACGTACATGGGTAATATTAATCATAATCATTGCAATAATTATGGAATCAAAACTGAAGAATCTTTGCACCACAAACAAAACTACAGCAGCGGAAAAATAAATGCTGGAGGCAACGTTCAAAACTTTTGCAATAACTGGTAGTATTAGAACAATCCCTCACATATTGCAAAAGATAAGGAAAAGTAAGAAGGAAAAAAAAATTGGGTCTCATATAAGATGTAATGCGTCGAAGCTGGTATAGCAAGCTATATGAACCAATCTTAGACAGATAAACTTAACACACAGTAGTTGGTATAGCAAGCTATATGAACCAAAGACACTTGATATGTGTTAGTGGTTTATCAATCACAATACACCCCCACAATCCTTGCTGTTAACGTTGTGTTGCGCTTACTAGGCCATGCGCATGCCTTGTGTTCTTGAGTGCTCTAGAGATCATGCCAAGATCTCATACAAGCGGCCCCACTTGACACTCATATAGGTGATTTCATCACGTGTATGCTGCAAATCATACACCACCCATAAAGGATATGAAAATCATTAAAACTTTGTTTAAACTAAAACCACAACAAATTTTAATTTACAAAGTTTAACCTCTCAATAATGCAGTCTCTAGCACTTTCACGTACACCATAGGAATGAATCAATTTAGTGCTATTAGAACTAACAAATGACTTGTTTTTACCCATATGAACCTTATTCATGGGATCTCCAATCACAAAGGTTGGGTTACCATCACTTGTTTGTTTGCAAGTGGCTTAAGTCTCATTTTCCTCGATGTTTCTAAAATCATATTTCTTCCCAAGGGTTTTGTCAGGGGATCTGCTAGATTCCGTTCTGACTTCACATAATCAATGGAAATAGTTCCACTCTTTAGCAGCTGCTTAACCAGATTATGTCTCAATTGTATATGTCTATTCTTTCCATTATAGTTTTTGTTTTTAGCTATAGCTATTGCCGATTGGCAATCACAATGTATAGATACAAATGGGGTTGGTTTCATTCCTAAAGGAATGTTTGCTAAGAAGTTTTTCAACCACTCAGCCTCACTACCAGCCATTTCGAGAGCAACAAACTCAGATTCTATTGTTGATCTTGCAATAATTGTTTGCCTGGCTGATCTCCATGTAATCGCACCACCCCCAAGTGTGAATACATAACCACTAGTGGATTTTGTCTCATCTGAATCAGAGATCCAATTAGCATCACTGTACCCTTCTAGTACAGCAGAAAATCCACTATATTCAATGGCATAATCCATTGAACCTCTTAAGTATCTCATAGGCCTTCCAAGTGCATCCCAATGATCTTGATTAGGACATTGAGTGTATCTACTCAGTCTACCTACTGCATAAACAATATCAGGTCTTGAAAAGCTCATTAAGTGCAGTAAGCTCCCAATTATCTGGGCATACTGAGGTTGAGAAATAGATTCTCCTTTATTTTTCATTAATTTAGAGTTAACATCATAAGGAGTACTCACAAATTTAGAGTCATAATATCCAAACTTCCTAAGAAGTTTCTCAATGTATTGTTCCTGGGATAGTAATATATTATCTCCCTTCCTTATGATTCTAACACCTAAAATCACATTTGCTTCACCCATATCTTTCATTTCAAACTTAGATCCTAGAAACAATTTAGTTATAGAGACTATATCAATGCATGTACCAAAAATTAACATGTCATCCACATACAAACATATAATGACACATTCATCATTTTCATATTTAGAGTACACACATTTATCAGCATCATTAGGTGAAAAGCCATCACAAAGTAACACATTATCTAGTTTTTCATGTCATTGTTTTGGTGCTTGTTTTAACCCATACAAAGATTTTAAAAGTTTGCACACCTTATTTTCTTGACCAGGGACAACACACCCTTCAAGTTGAGTCATATAAATTTCCTCATCTAATTCACCATTCACAAAAGCAGTCTTAACATCCATTTGATGTATCACTAGCTTATGGGTAGCTGCTAGAGCTAACAAAACTCGAATAGAGGAAATCCTAGTCACAGGGGCAAAGGTATCAAAGTAATCTATGTTGGGTTTCTGAGTAAAACTTTTCGCTACCAACCTTGCCTTATATTTATCTATGGATCCATCAGGATGATACTTTTTCTTAAAGATCCACTTACAACCAATGGGTTTTGCTCCTTTAGGCAAATCTACTAAGGTCCAAGTATTATTTTTCTCAATTGATTCAATTTCAGTCTTAATAGCCTTATCCCATTGTTTTGCATCAAAAGCACTAGTAGTCTCTAAAAAACTTGTTGGATTATTTTCAACTAGATAAGTATAAAAGTCATCTCCAAAAGAAGTTTCTTTCCTTTGCCTTTTACTTCTTCTTAAACCCTCACTCATGGCATCACTATAAGTATTTATAGGTTGTTCAGATGTATCACTAATCTTTAAAGGAAATATATGTTCAAAAAACTCAACATTTTTTGTCTCCACAATAGTATTATGTTCAATCACATCACTTTTAAGAACAAGAAACCTATAGGCAACACTATGTTTAGCATAACCCAAAAACATACAATTAGAGGTTTTAGAGCCTATTTTTCTTTTCTTGGGATCATGTAACATTACTTTAGCTAGGCACCCCCACACTCTCAGATATTTAAGATTAGGTTGATACCCTCTCCATAACTCATAGGGAGTTTTACCCGTTTTCTTATGAGGTATCCTATTTTGTAAAAAACATGCAATAAGAAGGGCTTCTCCTCAAAGGTTATCAGGTGCACTAGAACTAATAAGCATGACATTCATCATTTCCTTAAGAGTTCTATTTTTCCTCTCAGCTACTCCATTAGACTCAGGTGAATATGGTGGGGTTACTTCATGGATAATACCTTCTTTTACGCAAAAGTCATTAAATAAAACATATTCACCACCTCTATCAGATCTAATCCTCTTAATTTTCTTATTCAATTGATTTTCTACTTCTGCTTTATAAGTTAAAAACACATCAAAGGCTTCATCCTTACGTTTGGTTAAGTACACTTTGGTGTATCTAGAATAATCATCTATAAAGGTTACAAAATAATTTTTACCACCTCTAGACATGGTTTGTTTTAAATCAGCTAGATCAGTATGAATTAATCCTAACAATTCTGTTTGACGTTCTACGGGATAACATGTTTTCTTAGTTATTTTGGATTCTACACATACATCACATTTACCACTTTGTTTATCATGCATATTAATTAATCCTAGTCGTTGCAATTTCATAACATACGAGGAATTCACATGTCCTAATCTAGCATGCCACATATCATATGAGTCAACGATATAAGCAGAAGAACATGATTCATTTATAATTTCTGAAATATTAAGTACAAAGAGACATTGATCACAATATCCCTTCCCCACAAAAGCATTATTTTTTGTCATTACAATCTTGTCAGATTCAAATGACACTTTAACCCCCACTTTTCCCAGTAGTGCTACAGAGATTAGATTAACTCTGATAGAGGGCACATGTAGCACATCACTCAAGGCCAGAGTCTTCCCAGATGTGAGTTTTAGAAGAACCTTTCCTTTTCCAATGACTGGAGTTGTCCTGGAATCACCAAGATAAACATGTTCTTCTCCATCCCCTACACTAGTGTAGGAGGTAAAAGCACTCATGTTTGCACAAATGTGCCTGGTAGCACCAGAGTCTACCACCCACTTGCTCACATTGGTAATCAGATTTACTTGAGAAACGACCGCAACTATAGTATCATCTTCCCCTTGGGCTATATTTGCCCTAGGAGGACTGTCGTTTCTTGCTTTGCGCCTGCACAGAGGTGCATGATGGTCTGGCTTCCCACATACGAAGTAATTACCCTTTTTCTTAAAGACGGAGTTAGATCCATTAGGACGGGTATTTCGAAAGTTATTTTTCCTTTTGTGATCAGGTTTGTTCTCGTACCTTTTTAAAGCAAGTTTGTCTTCTACCACATTTTCCTTTGTGGATAAAGCTTTGGCCCTTGCAGTTGCACTCTCCTTCCTGTTGGTGTCTTCTATTATGATGTGTGTAATGAGCTCTTGAAGCGTCATTTGCTTGTGTCTATGTTTCAGCTATTGTTTATAGTCAGTCCAAGATGACGGTAATTTCTCGATCAAAAGTTCTGAAACAAACTCATCAGGCAGGAGTATGTTCTCTGCTTTGATATCTTCAAGTAACTTGTGATATTCGTTGATTTGAATCTTTATGTCTTTATCTTCGATCATTTCCCAACAGTAGTAATTCCCTATAACGAACCTTTGTCGGACGACGTCCTCAGCAGTATATTTGAGAATCAATGAATCCCAAATTTCTTTCGCTTCCTTATATGAGCAATACACATCGAACAAATCATTAGACAAGACGCTAAGTAAGGTGTGTCGGCATACCTTGTTTGCATAAGTCCAATCTTCAACTTGTTTGGCACTGGATTCGTCAGGTTTTGAAGTTGAAAGAGCCATAGCTACTCCATACATGTCTAGAAGAGTAGACACACGTTCTTGCCAACGTCGAAAGTTCTGCCCAGAGAATATCTCAATTTTTGATACATCCAGAAATGGTTTCGCAAAGACGGTCGGAGTTCCGGAACTATTTTGATTCTCCAAAGTAGTAGAGTTGTTGTTGTTGTTAGCCATAAGTCCTTAAGATTGTTGTTTAAAACTGACAAATCACAAACAAAACAATATTTCCTGAGGCGTGTAAATTCACTGCCCTTAAGGACTTATCCGCGGTGTGTGCGCAAGCCCCTCAGGATACAATAGGAACTTCTCGGATCTTCCGAGGATCTCAGAACTAGCAAGAAAGTACTCTTGAGAGAGTATTTAACCCAGATAGTAGAAGAAAAATATGATAGAGGAAGAGAGCTTGAAGAATGAAGGAGAAGATTGAGAGATAGTGTGTTTTGGAGAGCACAAAAGCCACCTATTTATAGGTGTGAAGGAGTGAATGGAATGGGCTGAAATTCCATATTGCTCACCTAACGTTCAAAAGCAGATTTGCAACGTACATGGGTAATATTAATCATAATCATTGCAATAATTATGGAATTAAAACTGAAGAATCTTTGCACCACAAACAAAATTGCAGCAGCGAAAAAATAAATGTTGGAGGCAACGTTCAAAACTTTTGCAGTAACTGGTAGTATTACAACAGTTAATGTGTTTAAATTTTTTTTTTAAAAAGAATGTGGTTTAATGAGATTCAAATTATCAAATGGGTTTACACCAATGTTGTTAAACTCGAAGATCGTAAGAGGAATGAAAACACATAAAAAAACTTGACCAAAGTGACATTATTTGACAAATAAAATGACCATAACAGTAATTTAACCCAATATTTTTAGTTTTAAGTCAGTTATTTCATTTTATATATATATATATATATATATATATATATATATATATATATATATATCAACTAACCACAAAAAGGATTTTAATATTTATAATTTTCACACATTCATGTACATAAATCATAATGAGATAGTAATTTTAATCCATGAGAGATCTAATGAAAATGCGTTCTTCAATATCTGTTCTTCTACATCATTTTTTCCAATTTAACTTTTTGTCTTTCTTTATCTTCTCACACTCTCTTTCTTGATGGTTTACTATGAAAGAACTTTATGACTAGAGATATAACTTTAATCCTCTTTCATAAACCAAAGTCCATCAAGTTGGGTTGAGCTTTATTTTATCTATATTTAATTTTATTATAACTTTCCATAATAATCAATAAATCCTTATATTTTATTAAATCATATTTGGGTTCATCATAATATTTCAAATGAGTCACATAAGAGAGTTAATTCGTGAATTAATTGTAACATCATTTCTATCCCCTTCTTCATCTACCATTCTTCTTTTATCTTTTGATTCATTCACTACTTCACCTATAAAGACAAAGAAAGAATACCAAAATATGAACGTTGGAGAAACATGCTCGAATATTGATTAAAATTCAAAATGAGAATGAATTCAACAATTTGAAGATATTTGTAACTTTGGTTCATGATCTGAGCTAGTCATTTGTTAATTTTATCTTACCAGTGGATGCATATAGAGATGGCAAATAAACCCGTGCCCGTGGGTATCACCCGAACCCGTCCCCGTTTTGACGGAGAATCCCCGCTTTGACTGGGTATGGGTATGGGTATAGGTAATACCCGAAATTTTCAACTGGGGATGGGGATGGGGATGGGGATATATATATACCCGCCCAAATTGTAACACCCCCGGATCCTCTTGGGCTTACCAGGCATCCCACCTGCCACCCTCAAACCGGTTGTGTTAGGTCTGCAGCCCAATACACCCCAACCCATCACCCTTCTCCGTCCATTCATACTGGGTGGGTTGTTGTCAGTGGGAATCGAACCCCCAACCTGACCTTTAACACCTCTGGCTCACCAGCAAATGCTACCAGTTGTGGCCAGAAAATGCTACCAGTTGTGGCCAGAGGTGTTAAAGGTCAGGTTGGGGGTTCGATTCCCACTGACAACAACCCACCCAGTATGAATGGACGGAGAAGGGTGATGGGTTGGGGTGTATTGGGCTGCAGACCTAACACAACCGGTTTGAGGGTGGCAGGTGGGATGCCTGGTAAGCTCAAGAGGATCCGGGGGTGTTACACAAATACCCGTCCCCGCTTAAATTACTAAACTATTTATAGTTTATTAAATAATCTAAAAAATATATATAAATAAATAATATATTTACACATAAAATATAATATAATATAATATAATATAATATAATATAGTATATATACATATAAATAAAATATACTTATATATATATATATATATATTTACACATATACATGTAATATAATATAATATAATATAATATACATATACATATAATATATATACATTATAATATAATATAATATATATAATATATACGTATAAAACAAATTAATCATTTAACTAGTGAGATCTTTTATAAATAAATTTATAACATGACAAATTTATAAAAATTTAAAAGAAATATATATATATATATATATATATATATATATATATATATATATAAAAGCATAAAATATCTACGCATATACATATAATATATATACATAATAATATAATATATATTATTATATTTATATTATTATATAATATAATATAATATATACTTAAAATAAATATATATCTATAAAAAAAAAAAAAAAAATATATATATATATATATATATATATATATAAACATAAGATATCCACACATATAATATATATACATAGTAATAATAATATAATATATAATATAATATAATATATATAAATAATTATATATATATAAACATAAGATATCCACACATATAATATATATATACATAGTAATATAATATATAATATAATATAATATATATATATATATATATATATATATATATATATATATATATATAACATATTTCTCATTCTCTTTGTTTTTTGTTATACACTTTGTTTACTCTCTCAATTGTTTGGTTTGTTTTTCAAGATTTAATTTTGAAGGTAATTTTTCTTCTTCTTATTACATAATTTTTACTCTCTGTACATGGTTATGTTCAAATAGGTGTTCCTCAATTTCATTCTATGAAATAATTTTTAGGTTACACATTTGATTATCTTTATTTATTTATTTATTTTCATGAAAATGTTTGACTCTTATTTTGTAGCTCTTCTTTTTGTTACTTTGGTTATACACTTTTTTACTCTCTTTTAATTGTTTGGCTTGTTCTTTAAGGTTTAAGCAGATCTTCAAGGTACTTTTCCTTTTATCATAATCTTAATTATACATTTTTTTTTCCGTTATGTTATGTTCAAATGGATATTCTCAAATTTGGGTCACACATTTAATTATCTTTACTCCTTTATGATAATTTTATTTATTATTTATTTTTTGTTTCATGATAATGTTTAATTATTTACTATAGAGGCTTTGATGTGTACAAGAAGTTGGATATGGAACTCAAACCATCTAGGTAAGTTACTCAAATTTATTAATATTTTTTGTTAGTATTTTTTGTGAATTCTCATCTAATATTCTACATTTGGTGTTTGTAGGTGTTAAAAAATTAAAAGGAAAAGATGTTCTCATGAGTGAAAATGAATCTGATGAAGAAGGTACATTATATTCTAGTAATTAAAATTTTCAATTTCAATTATTATATCATATCTAATTTTTCATTTTTTTTCTATGTGTAGGTGGATCGAATGCAAATGAAACCACTGATCATTTGTAAAATTAATAAATATTTTGGTTATTATAAAATTTTAGTAATGTGTAATTTTTTAGCTTTTATATAATTATTTGAATTTTATTTAGTTGTTATTTGATACTTTAATTTGAGATTTATACTATTATAATATTTTTCTTAATATTTGACATCATGAAAATAAAAAAGAGTATGTTATTTTAATATTGAATATTTTGATAGTATCATGATTCCGTTGGTATGATTTTTAAATTTTTTTTATAAAAAATATTTAATTGATATATGGAACAATAAAAAAATGGGTATGGGTATGGGTATAAGAAAATACCCGTTACCCGGTGGGGATGGGGATGAGTCAAAAGTTGTATACCCGTTGGGTTTGGGGATGGGGATGGGGATGAATTTTTATTATGGGGATGGGGATGGGATCATGATACCCGTACCCGCCCTGTTGCCATCCCTAGATGCATATACTCTTTTAAGCGCTTTAAGTCAGATTGAAAAATATAAAAGTTTTCTGGTCAACTATAAAGGAATTCACGTCGAATTGATGCTGATCATTTAGATATTGAAAATAAAATAGTATCAAACCAAAATTCTCGAAAAACAATGAAAATTAAAATTAGTTATCTTGGATTATAGGTATGTTGATTGATGTTTTAAAATGCTATGGTTATACATAATTTGCTTAATGACTGAGAATTTTGTGAAAGTAATTTCTAAATTAATTCCATTCAAAAAATAATAATGCTTACATATTCCATGATTTCACCAAATAGACGATATTTCACTAAAAAATCATCTCAATTTGAGAGTAACCGAACAATTTCTCAATAACTTTGCTCGATAAATTTTGGATTTTTTCAACAATTATAATAGAAGAAAGAAAATTAAGTCGTTTGAAGAATTTAAGTTGGTTAAATTTGTTGGATATTGATTATATTATTGTTCATTTTTATGATTATTTGAGGTTAATTGCAATATGTTATGACATTGGTATAGATAAGAAATTAATACCACATTCAGTTAAAATCAGTTTACAATCTTCTCTCCATGATATATTATTCAACTTTTTTTTTCTTTTTACTTAATACTATATTCAAACTCATTCTTAAATTACTTAATAATTCCTTGTTTGTTAATGTTGCATGTGTTTATTATGCTATCAGTATGAAAGTCAACCGGACAGGTAAAGTATGAGGAGATACAAGTAGTAGTTTTCTCGTACTCTATTCTGTATTCGTTTTCTCGTTTTTATATTCGTGAGTATTTATAAAAAAAAGTTTAATATTTAATAACATATTTTAACCATACATTCAAATAAAATCAATACATAACATTCAAAAATTTCAAACAAACTCAAAATAACTCATTTAAATAATAATTAAATGACAATTTACAAAGAAAAATAGATTGTATTTTAAAACCAATTAATACAAAATAACACATTCAAAATCAATATGTTAGTATTTTAATCATGTTTCTTTTATTTTTTTTTAATTTAAATTATAGTATAACAGGTATGGATATTTACATGTACGAATATCGGTACCTAATCCATTAATATGCGGGTATAAAAAATATATGTACCCATTATATATCCAAGGATGTCTATTTATAATATTCATTTCCTACTCGTTACGGATATTATACTCAAAGATATAAATTGTGTTGACATCCATAGTTATGAGACTTAATAAGATTTCAAATATGTGAAAAAGTTTATCTTAAACAAATAAGATATTATGAGAAATATTACTTTATACGTCTCAACTTAATATTAATCTTAAAAAAATAGTTAAGTTATATTTATTGATGTTATGAATAAAATATGGTATTGAGTTATGATAAATTATATATTAACGTTCTTGATTATATTTTTAATCAAATTAACCTTTTCTTGTTTAATAAAAATATTATATTATTCTCACTAAATTTTTTAATATAATATTTAATAAAAATAGTATGTTACTCTGTAATTTTCAGAAAGTTTTATATAAATATTTCTATGCAATACTTTTTTTATTAAACAGACATATTAGAATTATAATTTTCAAAAATCATGGCTATTTTTTGTGTTATATATCAACTTTAGAAACAACTAAACAATAATTGAGTTTTCAGACCCAAAAGTAAATACGAACTTGGAAGAGTTCAAACCCTTATCCAAATATACCTGGCCATCATTTGCTTATCGTTTTTGGAAAAGATGAGTGTTAATTACGTATAATTTTAATTTTTATAATATTTTATCTATCCAAATGTTGAAATATTTGTCTATTTTCAAGTAATCTATAACAATATATAAAAGAGATTCATTTTTTGTATAACAATATATAAAGGAGATTCATTTTTTGTGTCTACATTTCAAAATACCAATCTTACCCTTTAAATATAATAATTTATTAAATTTTTAAAAAATTGACCGTTACTTTTACAAACTTTTTATAAAATCAGATGTCTCTCCTTCTTCTCTTCTTCTTTATTTATCAATGATTATTCTTTCATATGTTATGATATATTTCACTTTATTTCTAATAAATATAAGTTTAGTTTATATATTAACTTAATAACATTACAATATTATCACCTACTAATATAATATTATGTATATTTAAAAAATGCATACACACAGACGCGATAACGCCTCTGTTTATACTAGTACTTGTTAATAAATATTGTGTTGAACGAAAATTAGGTGATAATCCTGACATTCGTTTTAAAAAAATAGAATTCTTTCAGATAAATGTTATTTGCCCATTTTTAAAAAATAAAAGTAGATTGATATTTTGAAAAAATAAAAATAAAACATATATGTTGGCTAAAACTAAACTTCATTATTATATTTATACAAATACAAGCAGAACACAATAATTAATTATTGGAAATAAATCACAGGCTCACAATGCATTGTCAATATCTAAGACATGAAGTTATTTGATTCGTTCTTGAGAATACCAAATAGGAGAAGACAAAAGTTATGCAATTTGATCATAATAAGTAATATCATTATCACCATATATGTGAATCTACATGTTTTTCTTTTTTGTTTTTATAGTAGACTCAAAGTTGACGAAACTGTAGTCACAAACAATATAGACAAAATAAGAAAAAAAAAATTGTCACATGAAACTATTTTATTTCTATGGAAATTTCAAAATTTTCATTTGTATACATTTCTATCAACAACTCACAAATATATATATATATTTTAATAACAATGAGTATTGTAATTTTATAGCCTAATTTGTGTTAGTACCTGTGTTGTACGTAAACCAAATATCAAGTCTCTTGTTTATTTTCCATCATGAGATCATTTCATTAAATAATTATTAATTTATTAATATTTCTTTGCACACATTTTGTAATAAAATCGCAATCAGTAATTTTACTAACATTTGAGTTTAAATTTATCATTTGCAACTAAAAAAAAGAGCGAGATTCCATATTTATTTTGCTATAGCATGCAAGTGCAACCATATATGTAATATAATTAAAATTTAACGAGAGCTAAATTTTGATAATTAAACCATTAATTTTATGTTTATTATCATATAAGGGTGTCTTATTACATCATTATCAAAACATTTACACCTAATTGACGATATACTTATCTTTAAACATATAATTAGGAGTTTGATTCAAGATATTTGTGTATAAAGCATTTATTAGAAAATATTAATGTATAAATGGATATTCGTATTTTAAATCATTAATTCATAAAAGTCATTTTCAAAGTAGTAGGACTTTTCAAAGTGTTGAGAAAATTATTTTCTGGTTACTATCAAAAGAAAGGGAAGAATGGGTGGTGAGGAAGAGAAATTGACTATATGTGAATGTGACTAATAAAATATGTATATTTATTCTTATACTTTGCAATTATATATTCCAGGTCTTCTCTTGCTCTTCACTCTTAGTCCACACTATTAATTAGGATATGTCTAAGTTCATAAACATTTCCTAAAACGAAGTAAATAAAATACATTTTTTCATAAATTAAAATATTTTATACGCAAATTAAAAAATAAAAATTTCGAAAATTACATAAAAGAACTTCTATAAATTAATTAACATATCCACAAGTTAATTTTGAATTTATAAAAAAAAAATCTAGTCTTTTCCTGTATAAGTATCTATGAATAAACTTTCCCAAACATATTATGTGTGAATAATAGCATGAGATAAAAAGTTGAAAAAAGTTGTTTAGAATAAGTTCTGCTAATTAATAATGAGATTTTATTAATTTACATATTTTTAAGGCAATAACAATCTCTCGTTAGAAAATATGGTATAATTGTTTTTTTTTGAAATAATTAAAATGTGCAAATAATATTCGCATAATATTTTTCAATCATTTAAAGAATAATTAATGTGAGAGTAGAAAACAGAAAAAAAAGTTTTTATATCTTAACAAGCGATAATTAATGTAATTTGTTTTTATAAGGTCTCATAACAATTCAATTATTTTTTTAATTAAATACTTGAACTTGTATTCACTTTTTGTTCAAGTATCTTCTATTTACTCTACGAATAAAAACTAGTGTTAAAATCTAATTATAAATAAATATAAATTTAAAATCCAAGAAGAAAATAGTTTTACGACTTAATTAAAACTTATCAAATAGTTCAAGACACACATTGACTACAATATAACTTATAAGTCACGATAGTAATTTTAACTCTTGAAGATTTATGATAATATTAAGTTAACTTCTGAAAATTAATAAAGCAAAACAATTCTTAAAAAAACTTTGCTATCAATAAACTATATTTTAATAATAACATATAGAAATTTTCTAACATAAAATGTGGACCCTTTTTGTGAAAATACGAAAAAATAATTATATATTTTATGTTTTTAAAACTTTTCTTCTGTATGTTAACATTTAAAAGGAACGGTGACTATTTCTGCTCCATGTAATGTCAAGTTTTACTTTTAAACGCGCATTAGATTACTTTGACGATTTCGTCCTTCTCACTTTTTCTTCTATTGGAACAAATACGACTTACCCTTTAGCTAAAACGACATACGGTGTAATTTAAACGACAGTCTAGTCCACTGTCATATATCACTCGAGCGTTGCAGTTGCAACCCATACATAGTGAGTGAGTGGGCAAAACTCTCGTTTTCTTCTCCGCCAAGTTTTGCCGGAACTTCACTGGAAACTGAAACTTCGCCGGAATGTGGAATGCACGCGTTCTTCTCCGTTCATTCTCTCTCCTACATTTTCTTGTTCTTCACTCGGTGCTGCCTCAGGTCTCTGCACAAGGATCCAACGCAACCACTTGGAACACTCTCTCTGGTTCGTCTCTCGTTTCACTCTTTTTTTTTTTCGCTTCTGCATAATGTTGCTGAGAAAATAAAATAAAATAAATAAAAACAGAGGAATTGTTCGAATATTACCGTTAGAGTCAAACATAGTTACAATTATAATTACTGTCAAATGTCGTAATTAACTTAATTTTGGATCTAGTTAATATAAGTAAAATATATAGGTAAGATACTTAACTTGTTTTTTAGGAATTTTCCTTAATCTTCTTCTAAATTTATGTAATTAACTGTTTCAGCTGTGTATATATTTATCTCACATATAAGGAAAAGAAGAGTGATCAGAGATCAATTATTCACGGTTACCTTAGCTTGATATATGTGGTGTATGAGCCTGAAACCATAATATGAGAATTAGGGAAGACTGTATGCTAGAAAACGTCTACTAGTAATCTTCTCTTAGAATATAATTCTTTTCTTTAATATTTTCCTTGTGTTTTTGTTCATCAAATCCAATACTTTATGAATTATTAAATATAAACTTCTATGGAAAATCCTACAAATGTATCTTCATGAATCATGATATTAGATCTTAATGTTTTGTTATATAAATTAGAAAGGCACTGTTAATAGTGTTTGACATGTACTTTGAATGGATTTTTACGGAAAAATTGTGGTGTGTACTTTGTGTATTGAAGCTGACTTGGAGGAGTTGTATGGTGCAGGAAATCCACCGTTGGTCATAGCTCGTGGTGGTTTTTCAGGGATATTTCCCGATTCCAGTGACTTTGCGTATCTTTTTGCTGTAGCAGCTAGTTTAAAAAATGTCATTCTATGGTGTGACGTGCAATTAACGAAAGATGCGCAGGGGATCTGCATCCCAGACCTCAAGCTTGAAAATGCCACTAATATTGCTCAAAATGCTAAATATAAAAGTAGCACTTACCCAGTTAATGGTGCAACGACCAGTGGCTATTTTTCTATGGACTACACCTTAGAGGATCTACGTTCCAACAATGTCTTCCGTAAGTTCTACTCATGTTAATGATGTATTTAATTGTTACACAATATCATGGCTTCATCTCTACATGCATATATAAGATTCTTTTAACTAATTTGCATAGATTAAAAAAATGATTAATTTAGTTGATTATATAAAGTTGTTAAGAATACAAAAAGTTAAGTGGGTTAGATTAAATAAAACAACAGAAGTCGGTTGGCTCACTTAGAAGCTGACAAAACTCATAGTGAATTGGTTCATGGGGTATGGTACTTATTTATCAATAAAATAAATATTAGATTTAATTGAATCAATTTTAAAAAAATTGAACTTAATTGAATTAAAAACAAAAAGAAGAGTCTATTTAAAATTTTTTAATTAAAATTGGGACCAAATAATTAATTAAGCTTAAATATGTACAAGTATAGTATAGATTATGAAGATATCATCTGTAATTATTTGCTAATCATTCTGTAGTTACAATACTTAATTTTTTAACCACCCTTACTCACTCATAAGGCTGGTGTTTGGTTAAAGTAATTTTACTATGATACACTATATAACACCATCTTAGTAAGTGTTAAATTTTGCTTAACTTAATTTCAGAGTAATTTTTTTATCAACTATCAACAAAAAATTAATGAATATATATAGTAGAGCACTTATAGTATAGTAGAGCACTTATAGGGTGCTCTAATCCTTTTAAAGAAAAAACAAAATAGCCCATAAGGTTAGAGTAATAAAGTGGGATTTGTACTTCCATTGTATATTATAATGAAAAATGATATTTTGACTACTAAATTTTGACAACTTTTTTTTACAACCTTAAGTGTTATTTTTTAAATGGTTTTTTATTTGTCCTTTTTCTTATTTTCAATATTTCAAAACCACTTAGAAGATGACACCTTATGTGATAAGATAAAGTTGTTAAAATTTAGTAGTGAAAATAACATTGTCCTAAACCGTCTATTATAATTTGCCTTTATATCTAGTTGATTTGAATCTTCTAAACTATTAAAGAAATCTTGTAAAAAACGATAAATACATTTCTCAAAAAAATTTCTACATGAAGAGATGAACGTAATAACCAAATAAAACCCTGGAAGGTTTTACCTCTGGAATAGACGAGGGCATGCACATGATCACTGTCTTCAATAATTATTACGTTCTTATTTTTATAATTTAGTTGCAACTTATACAATCAAGAAATTATCATTATTGAGGCCTTGATTTTATATACATATTTGCTTATTACAATGAGTATGGGACATGGATTATGATGATAATAGAAAAACAGCTAATCTTTTGATAGATTTATGCCATAATCTCTTTCTCAATCTTTATAAATGAATCGAAATCTTCAATCCTGTTCTCCAAAACAGCTTCAAGGCAGGTCATCGAATTTGCAGCATATGTAAATTTTACATTAATGATTGGTAATATCTGTCATTTACTA
This sequence comes from Vigna unguiculata, assembly GCF_037176805.1. Lineage (NCBI taxonomy): Eukaryota > Viridiplantae > Streptophyta > Magnoliopsida > Fabales > Fabaceae > Vigna > Vigna unguiculata. The sequence goes on from NC_140797.1 coordinate 33,485,959, forward strand.
TGAATTTTATATATATATATATATATATATATATATATATATATATATATATTAATTGCTGACTATTTTGGTTACTGGACAGTGGTTCAGGGAATTTACACACGAACAGAGAAGTTTAATAACAATGCATTCCAAATTCTTACTGTGAATAATGTGGTTAAAACAGCATCCCCGCCAGGATTGTGGTTGAATATACAGGTATAATGATTTTCTTTTGGAAAATAATGTTTTGAAAAAGTTACTGTAAATGGAATTAAAATAGATTACCATTTTATTTTTTAACCAAAATAAAATAATAAAATAATACTTTTTTACTTAAATTAGTAATTTGTCAAAAAGTTTGTTAAAAAACTTTGTTAACCAATCACTTCCCTTTTCTTTTACGTATATTTTAGTTTTTCGCAAAACTGAACGTTTCTTTTTTCGGATATTTTGCAGCATGATGCATTCTACACACAACACAATTTGAGTATGAAAAACTTCGTACGTTCTGTTTCCACAACAGTAAATGTCAGTTACATCTCATCACCTGAAGCTGGTTTCCTCAGAAGCATAAGAACAGACATCAACCCAAAAACAACAAAACTGGTCTTCAGGTTTCTGGAAAAAGGAGAATTAGATCCGTCAACCAACCTGACTTATGCTTCACTGTTAAAACATCTAACATCTATCAAGACATTTGCTTCAGGAATTCTTGTTCCCAAAGACTACATATGGCCTGTGGATCCAAAGAGTCATTATCTACAACCTCATACATCTTTGGTCTCCGATGCGCACACAGTGGGGCTGGAAGTCTTTGCTTCAACTTTCGAGAATGATATTCCAATCAGCTATAATTACAGCTATGACCCTGTTGCCGAGCACCTGAGTTTCATTGAGAATGGAAACTTCTCTGTTGATGGTGTGTTGTCTGACTTCCCCCTAACGTCATCTACAGCTATAGGTAAGTTACATTTCTCCATTTTGGTCAGGATGACCTTTCTTGTACAAATTGATCACATGTTGTCTACTATTACCATTTTTCTTATACGGAGAGATTGTATTTGTTCATTGGAACGGAGTTGATGCAACTATGATCCTGTTACTAGTGTACCTCTAGTAGAGGGCTTCTGTGCACAGCATTTTGATGAATCACACTAAATGAGTTGATGCAGTTTTAGTTGTTAATTTTTAAAGTGACCATGCTTCATTTTGTATAATTCTAGAATTCTGGGATCACCATGCTAAGATATTGATCTGTGTGTAAGCTACTTTATATTTGTTTTAAATCTAGGTATGGGGTAGATGGCATGGGGTTGCCACTTTGAAATACCGAGTCAAACTGTGATTTCCCAAAGTTATATCATAGAATTCTTGATCAAAGAGATGACACTGGTGGAACTTGTATTGACCATCGCTTATATAGGAAATATATGGACATAATCTTACCAACTCTCTCTTTATGCTTCTAACTTTTAAGCCAGGTCCAGTTTATAGAATAGGCTTCTTCTTTAGGCAAATTCCAACCATATACTTTAGGCGACCAAGTAAAAGACATGATGTTCATCTTCCTAATGCATTAACCCAATTATAGACATTTTTCCTTTATATTACTTTCCCAAGCTGAAATTTTCTGTATCGATTAACTATGCTTCGGCATCTTCTATAACTGTGTGTACTTCTGTACTTGATTTTAGTAGCATGTGGATTCCAGGTAACTAAAGAATTCTGGTCTGATTTTATGCAGACTGCTTTGCTCACAATGGTCTCAATGCTCCAAAAAAAGGTGCGTTAAAGTCAGGATTTTTCTTCCTACACCCCTATAATTTATAACAGCAGGCCCAATAAAGTTTGAAATGACCATTTGTCCTTTGTAAAAGTGTTTCCCTGTGGCGTGATGGGTGAATGAGAGCAGTTTTTTTTGTATGTTTGTATGATTACGTACTCATCTTATCCTTTAGTTTAGTCTTTCCCTGCTTGGTACATATGCGAACTTCTATGCTGGTGTAAATTGCGTCATTACTAACCAGATACGTTCATTTTGTTCATGTCTCAGTTAACACTTTGGTCATCTCAAAATATGGAGCCAGTGGAGATTATCCTCCTTGTACCGACTTAGCGTATGAAAAGGCTTTTTCAGATGGTGCAGATGTTCTCGACTGTCCTGTTCAGATTTCAAAAGATGGAATACCATTTTGCTTTAGCTCTATTGATCTTATCCCGAACACAAATGTTGCTCAGTCAAGATTCAACGACCTTAGCAAATCTATTCCAGAGATCCAATCTGGTGATGGAATATTTGCATTCGACTTGTATTGGAATAATATATCAAGCTTGACCCGTAAGTCTAATGGTCCTATACTCTTCATTCAGGTTATTTATACAAGAGACTTATCAAACAGTGAAGGCCATATACCTTAATTAAGTGAAAGTTCATGTCTAATGAGATATAAATACACAATGCAAGCAAATCATGTATCAGGAATAATGGGACAAAATGGATTTTGACCTTCCCTTCACAGGATAATCTATTTTACTTATCATAATTCTTTTCGTGTTTTCATGACCAGAAAGAGGTGCACTGATACCTGATCTGACAAATCCCAAGTTATTTCTTACTGCTTGAAAGACTAATCTCATGATTTTTTTTTTTTTTGGCCCTCAGTTGCATTTCATTTTTATGAATATATTTTACCTATCAATATACTAAAATGTAAAAACAAATATTTGACGGCTGTATTTTTCTTTTCTTCATTTTTTCTGCAGCCTTAATGCTGAAACCGTTTAGCACTTTGTATAGAAACCCAAAATTTAACGAGAAAGTATCATTGTTAACATTGTCCGAGTTCTTGAATTTCACACAAGGTCGTCCTTCCCCATTAGGTGTTGTGATCATCATTGAGGTGCGTTCTGTTCAGGCCATTATTTCAGTACTTCAGTCTTTAATTCCTTCCATTGGCTGTATATTATGTGAACATGTAATATCTGTGATGAAATGCAGTAAGGCACAGTTAACTGTCTAAGCCATATGGTAAACCATAAAAAATCATTTGTCATGATCATTGAGAGGCATTAATATCATCCTTGTAAACACCAAAATAACAAACACCAAGATAACAAAGAGAGAGTAAAGCAATTGTTGGCAGCATTTGATAACTACTTCTGATTGTTCAAATCAACTTTGAGAAAAATGAATACAAAATTAGAGAACTATAGGCATTAAATAAACTATGAATTGTTTTGTTGTTATAGCCATTTGGTAATCCTTATTACTGGAGGAACAATATTTCTTGAGACAAGACAATAAGAAATATTAAACTATAAATGATCAAACATCAATCTGCTGTCACGCAATAAGTGCTTGCGTGTTTTCCTTCTCCAATTTCTGGGAAAGCTTCTTTTCGACACCATTCTTGCTTTCCTGGGCCTTGGGTTTCCATTGATCCAGAGTAGGAAGAGGACAACGAACAAAATTCCTTTACTTTCTGTTATTTCCCAAATTCTTATTGAATTCTGAACGGATGAGAGTGATAATATATCCATATTTGTAACGTTCAGCTCCCGCACTTACCCTTAGCTTTTTGTGTTTTGGTAGTTAGGTTTCTGTTATCAGTAGTTTTTCTTATATATATGTATGTGTATAGCTTCTTTTACATACACAAATATACAATATACTTTCTTTTTCCATAAGAAGTTTTTCCCTTTCTCTCTCTTTTCTTTTTGCCTTTGTTACAGATACCGTAAAGTTCAATATGGTATCAGATGTACCCCTTTAATCTTCTTTCTTTCCTTTCTTGGTTTTCTTTATCCTATCTTTCCTCTTCTTTCTTACACCATGACTGAATCAACCCAACCAACCTGTGAATCAACCCAACCAACCCCTCTACCCAGTTACCTTACCTTATACTCCAATGAAAACCCTACAACCCCTCTTGTATCTCCTGTTTTAGAAGATTCAAACTATCATCCCTTGTCACGATCGATGCTTACTGCCTTGAATGCCAAGAACAAGGTTGAATTTGTTCTTGGAACTGCTCCTCGACCTGCCACAACAGAATCCACATATGCTTTATGGACCCGTTGCAACAGCATGGTGATTTCTTGGCTTGTCCATTCAGTATCCCTCTCCATTCGTCCCAGTATCTTATGGATGGATAATGCTGTCACTATCTGAAACAACCTACAACACAGATTCTCTCAAGGTGATCGATCACGCATTTCAACTCTCCAAATGGATGCTGCAACCCTTTGCCAAGGTGACCTATCTGTTTCTGACTATTTCACAAAACTTCGTATCATATGGGATGAATTGGATAACTTCCGACCCGACCCCATATGCACATGCAAACCCAAATGCTCTTGCATTCTTTCTTCTGTTATTTCTCTCCGTAAGTCTGAAGACCAGTCTATGCAATTTTTTCGTGGTCTCAATGACAATTTTCACAACATCAAGACTCACATGTTACTGCTTGAACCTTTACCTCCTGTCACAAAGATTTTCTCCTCTGTCATCCAACAAGAACGCCAATTTGCTGCTGGATCTTTCACTGCATCTATTCGACACACACATCAATCTCCCTCTACATCATCCAATGCATCACCTAACACGGGAACCAGTACTGTTCTTGCTACATCTTCCAATACTTGCAATTACTGCAAACGCCCTGGCCATAATGAATCTGCTTGCTTCCGCAAAACTGGTTTTCCCAACCAAGATGGCAAATCATCTAAAACACAAATCATCAGGAAAATATGCACCTACTGCAATAGATCGGGCCATACCATTGATATATGTTTCAAAAAACATGGCTATCCTCCCGGACATAAACTTCACTCTGGGAAATCACCTCAAGCTCATCACCTCACCACCCAAGAAACAACTTCTATTTCCTCAAATTCTACTGACAGTGGTGATATACGACTTACTCCTGAACAGTTCCAACTTCTTTCAGATCTTTTTCAAAAATCAGCTACAGTTACGCCCACTGCACAAGTAAACAAAGTTGGATCTATCTCTTCCACTCATTCAATGGCTGGTAATATCCACAACATGACTTTTGCTAATTCTTGGTTCATTGACTCTGGAGCTACAGATCATATCTGTACATCTTTACATCATTTCATTTCTTATAAACGCATCAGCCCCATTTATATCAATCTTCCTAATGGTTCCACTGTTTTTGCACACTATACTGACCTATTGCTTTCAACACCAACTTTCAATTACTTGATGTTCTTTATGTCCCCCAATTCTCTTTCAATCTTCTTTCTGTTTCTAAAATTGTTAACTCTCTTCACTTTGATCTCACTTTTTCTTCTTCTGGCTGTATGATACAGGATGTGAAAATCAAAGAGAAGATTGGTTTAGTTAAAGTTCATGCTGGTTTATATGTACTGACCTCTGCGGCTTTTACTTCTTCTCATTCTTTATGTAATTCTGCAACTACAACTCTATGGCACTCCCGCTTAGGCCATCCCTCCCATGAAAGATTATGTTTGTTACATCAAAAATATTCTTACATTGTTGCTGAAAATCCTGACACTTGTGATGTTTGTCATAGATCAAAACAAAGAAAATTCCCTTTTCTCCTTAGCACATCTCGCACTTTAAAACCTTTTGATCTCATACATATTGACATTTGGGGACCATGTTCTGCATCCATAAATGGTTTTAAATATTTTCTTACTATCGTTGATGATTGTACATGTTATACTTGGCTCATTCCTATGATTGCTAAATCTCAAACTCGAAAACATGTTTCTGACTTTATTACCTGCATCCATACTCAATTTCCAACTGTTATTAAAGTTATTCGAACAGACAATGGTTCTGAATGTCTTATGCATGCTTTTTACACTAAATATGGCATTATTCACCAAACTTCATGCACTTATACTCCTGAACAAAACGGTATTGTGGAACGCAAACACCAACATATTCTTAATGTCACTCGTGCTCTCCTTTTCCAAGCTCACTTACCTCATAATTTTTGGTGCTTTGCAGCTCAACATGCTGTTTTATTAATCAATTGCATACCAACACCTTTGCTTAAAAATGATACACCTTATGAACGTTTATATGGTTCTTTATATGATCTTTCTCTGCTTCGCATATTTGGTTGTTTATGCTATATATCCACTCATTATGTAAAACGCACAAAACTTAACAGCAAAGCTATTTCAGGAATTTTTTTGGGTTTCAAACCCCACACTAAAGGCTATTTGTTTCTTAATTTAAACACTCACCAAATTGATATATCACGTCATGTCATTTTTCATGAACACACATTTCCTTATTTTGTCATCACTCATAACTCACCTGATCACAATTCCCTTTCCCTTCCCACCCCTGCACATTACATGCATGATTTCACTGTCCTTGATCAAACTACACGTACACATGTTGATGATACCCCACATGGCCCTTCTACTACACCTACCACGGATAATGCTTCCATTTTACCTGACACCGTTCCACCATCTGCTACTGCCCCAGATTCCACTACCATCACTGATCCACCACGACGATCTAACAGACAACGAAAGGTCCCTTCTTATCTTAATGATTTCCAAACTCACACTACTGTTAGATACCCCATTACTCAATACTTAAATTATAGTCAACTTTCTCCCTCTTTTAAACATATTATATTGTCTATATCTTCCACTAATACACCACATAGTTACACCCATGCTTCAAAGGATCCTCGATGGGTTCAAGCAATGCAGGATGAATTACAAGCCTTAGCAGATAACAACACATGGGTTCTCACTGATTTACCACTTGGAAAAACTGCCATTGGCTGCCGCTGGGTGTACAAGGTTAAACATCATTCTGATGGATCCATTGAACGCTTCAAAGCCCAACTGGTTGCCAAAGGATACAACCAGCTTGAGGGACTCGATTTTCTCGACACTTTCGCACCCGTTGCCAAGCTCACCACTCTTCGCCTGCTACTTGCCCTTGCCACATCTCAACATTGGATAATCAAACAGCTTGATGTAAACAACGCTTTTCTCCACGGTGATCTTCACGAGGAGGTCTATATGAAACTTCCCCCAGGTTTCCATTCCCCTCATCCCTCCAAAGTTTGCAAATTGCAACGTTCCCTCTATGGTCTCAAACAAGCAGGGCGCCAATGGTATGCCAAGCTCTCTTCCTTTCTTTTATCTAACAATTACACATGTTCCTATGCTAATCACTCCTTATTTCTCAACCATACTAATCAATCTCTTACTGCTATCCTTGTCTATGTCGATGACGTTATGCTCACGGGAAATAACGCTCAAGAAATCACCTGCATCACTACTCTGCTTCACTCACACTTCCGCATTAAAAACCTCGGTGATCTTACCTATTTTCTAGGTTTTGAAATTGCACGCAACTCCACTGGTCTTCACCTCAGTCAACGCAAGTATACCCTTGATCTGCTTCATGAAACAGGCACGCTGAATAGTGCCCCTGCTCCTACTCCAATGGCCAAAACATCTCGCCTACAACCTGATGGCCACCTCCTTGATGATAATGCTGCTGCCTCCTTCAGAAGACTCATAGGCTACCTTATCTATCTCACCAACACCCGTCCTGATATCGCTTTTGCTGTCAACAATCTCAGCCAGTTTGTTTCTGCCCCTACCACCTCTCATCAACAAGCCGCACATCGTATCCTCCGCTATTTAAAAGGTACTCCTGGTTAGGGCCTCTTCTTCCACACCAACACATATCTTCATCTTAAGGCTTATAATGACTCTGATTGGGCATCTTGTCCTTCAACACGCAAATCTGTAACCGGCTTCTCTATCTATCTTGGACACTCCCTCATATCATGGAAATCCAAGAAGCAACAAACCATCTCCTGCAGCAGCTCTGAAGCTGAATATCGTGCCCTCGCTTCCACTGCGTGTGAAATTCAGTGGTTGACCTACATTCTTCAGGACTTCAAGCTTCCTTTCACACTTCCTGCAACCCTTTATTGCGACAACTACTCTGCTATTCAAATCGCCTCCAAACAAGTATATCATGAACGAACAAAGCACATCGAAATTGATTGCCACCTTATACGCGAGAAGATCAATCATGGCTTGATTAAACTACTCCCTATCTCCTCCTCCTCCCAAGCTGCAGACATTTTTACTAAGCCTCTACCCCCACATACCTTCCATATACATAATTCCAAGCTGGGAATGAAAAACATCTATTCCCAGCTTGAGTGAGGCTAATAATATATCCATATCTGTAATGTTCAGCTCCCACACTTACCCCTAATTTCCTGTGTTTTGATAGTTAGGTTTCTGTTATTAGTAGTTTTTCTTTTATATATATATATATATATATATATATATATATATATATATATATATATATATATAGCTTCTTTTACGTACACAAATATACAATATACTTTCTTTTTCCATAAAAAGTTTTTCCCTTTCTCTCTCTTTCCCTTCTGCCTTCGTTACTGTAAAGTTCAATAGAGAGCTCTAATACATAACTTGTTATAAGCTTTCACCGTACTATTGCATCGAAAAGATTGGACATTACAATTTCTTAGCAGTTCAGCTACATAAACAGAGATTCCTCGCAAGAACGAGCACGATTGGCGATTGATGTAATAATAATCCTTATAATGTACACAAACACAGTAAAACGGAAAAAGAAAAGGAGAATTCACCGAAAGAGGCAAGTGGATAGCAGAACACGTCATCAGCGCTTGGCGGAGTTGTTATCATAATCGACGATCTCGGAATCAGTGACGGATCTCGAGTGCTGGACGATGGAGCGACCGATGGAGTTGATCCAGTCTTCCTTCTCCTTTTCGGAATCGGCGATGAAGTACATGGTGTCGGAGCGCGTGGAAAGCTCAAACGCGTTGGGCTTGTTGAGGATGTCTTCGGCGCCTTTGACAGTGAGGCACGTGGCGACGGGTATGACACCGCGTGGTCGAGAGGCGCGTGTGACGGCGGAGTCCTTGAACCAGAAGAGTTTGCCCTGCTTAAGGACGAACCAACGGCGGCGCCAGGTCTTGATGTACTCGCCCTGCTTGGTGAGCCATCCACTTCGCTCGGGGTTGGACCAAAACTCGACGCCGTCGTAGTTGGTGGAATTCTCCGACGTGCCAAGCGCCGCGCGCCACAGGCTCCCCATCGGAGTTCGAAGATAAGAACTGGTTGAATGATTCGATGGCCAGTGTTAGCTAAAAATAATTAAATAAAAATAAAAATATTGATAATATAAAAGATTATTTTTTATTTAATTATTTTTTTAATTTGTGTGGTTAATAAAAATTAATAAAAATAAGATATTTCATATTCAATATTTAAAAACAAATAGCTCAAAAATAAAAATAAATAAATATATATATATATATATATATATATTTATTTATTTGACAATAATATAACCATCCAAGAAGAAATAGAACTATAGTACCATAATATATACAAAGAAACTACTCATTTATAGAACTTTTCTAAAAATTATACATGACAAAAAAATATAGAGTTCTCAAAACGGGTAATTTGGCTGGTTCTGTCCGACTCATCACGGGTTAATAATTTAGTGAGTCAATCCACTACGGCTCACTTATTAGCAAGCCAACAAAATTTGAATTCGACTCGGCTCACCACGAGTTGGTGGGTTAAACGGATTGGCTCACGGGCTCACATAATTAAAAAAATACATTTTTTTTAGTCAAAACTAAATTATAATTCTAATTAAAATCTAAATAAACTTTAATACAATCCAACACAAACCAAAATCACAACAATACAAATTATCTATGTGTTAGCTAAAAAAATAATTTAACCTTATCCAAATGCAAAGTCCAACTAAACAAAAACACTTGTGTGACTCTTTATTCACCAACCTGGCTCACCACAGGTTCAAATCGAGTGAGCTGGATTTTAGGTGGGCTGGATCAAAAATCAAACTGTATTGAAATTTGTAAGAAAATTTCAATCCAACCCGACTCAAACCTGTGGTAAGCCAGGTTAGCTCGCAGGTTCTAACCCATTTTGACAACTCTATATAAAATCAAACTGCAAATTCCTCTTCATGTAGAGGTACAACAACACTTGTATTATCCTCTATTTTCACTAAAAAGATGATCATGGCAAAGACGAAAAACAAAGATAAGGAAATCAACAAAACACAAGGTTAAGCTAGCTGAAAAAGTGATAACATATATATATATATATATATATATATATATATATATATGTGTGTGTGTGTGTGTGTGTGTGTGTGTGTGTGTGTGTGTGTGTGTGTGTGTGTGTGTGTGTGTGTGTGTGTGTGTGTGTGTATAAATAGTACCAAAATACCTAATAACATGTTAGATTTCATCACACAGTTTCCATACATTCGTACATGAAATTAGACTTTTCTTACTCAATTTATCTAGATACATGCATTTGAGTCAGACTCGTGAAGTTGTGCACTTGTGGTGGTAGTACATTGCTCTTTCGAGCTATCACACACAAGATTAGTCCCTGTCACGTTCATAAGAACCCTAGGACAGTTCTTATGACATGACCTCTTGTCACTCTCACCAACTAATAATTCTCCTCTATATGAGTATGAATGGTTAGTAAAATTCAGGATAATTTCACATGATGGAATGGTCCTTACCTCAATGCATACCCTAGTAATTCACACACAAGATAGAATTTCCTCCTTGGAAATCACTACATCATCATCACTTTCATACCATGATTTAACCAACTAATATTCACATCACACATTCTCATATGAACTTAAATCATCACACCATAACATACACATATATCGTACCTTAATCCAAAGTCATTCATCCTTTACAATACATCAACATCCATACTTTACACTTCATATCACATTCCAACGGTCTTAGATCTTCAAACATATGAACACAGAGTGAGAAACATTAAGAGAGAAGTTAGAGAATTCTAAAAAAATATTATCTAAAAAGATAATGTGTTCTAAAGTAATGAAACTCATTTATAATATTTCTATTTATATTAAAACATTTTAATATTAAAATGACTGAGTCTTACCGTTTGAAAAACATAAACAATCATGAAATACCATAATTTTAGGTCTTACTTTAAAGTGTTACTCTCAGTAACATTTTCTAGCAAATATAATTAAAAAAGATATTATAAAATATATATTAAATAATGTAATCATCAATTATAATTATAGAAAAAGAAAATAATTTTTTTATAGACAATAATATTTCATTCCAATAAATTTGTATAGTAAGTTGAGATTTGTTAATATGTTTTTTTTTTAATTATAGAAGGTTTTTTTTAACACAACATTATCTTTAAAATTGTAAAAGATTTCTCAAATCATTTTTTTTGTTTTTACCAAAAAGGAGTGATGTACTTCTTAGGTAGAAAATTGATGTTTTTAAAATGGTTAAATATGTTTTTGGTTCCTCAACTTTCAGTGAAAATTGAAATTAGTTCTTCTTTGAAACTCTAGCCTAGTTTAGTTCCCCAACTTTAGAACTACGTGGATTTGGTTTTTTTAACCAAGTTTGATGTTTCAAGTGTGTTTTATATGTATTTGAGTTGTTTACATCATTTGATTCATTTTTTGTTCAATGTTAGTTAAGAAATGCGTTTAAAACTCTAAATAAATTTAACAAAATTTGATTGAAAGAACTAAATTCACATAATTTTAAAGTTGGAGAACTAAATTGCGTCATTGTTTCGAAGGAGGACTAATTCCAATTTTCACTTAAAGTTAAGGAACCAAAAACATATTTAACCCTTTTTAAAATGCTAATATGATTTTCTGAAAAAAATTAGATTCGAATTAGGAGCTCAAATTTGAGTAGGAGCTTTTCCACACATGTAAAACCTTTTATAAAAATGGAAATGTATTGGTGCATTGAGTGTTATATTTAATTATTTAACCCTTATTTAGCACATTTTTTCATCTAGGATTAAATCTATTTTTATTTCTTAATTTTTATAAAAAATTAGAATTAGCCTTCTCTCAAAACTTTGGTCTAATTTAGTTTCTCAACTTTTAAAATGTGTGAATATAATTCTTTTAACAAAATTTTGTTAAATGTATTTGATATTTTAAATGTATTTCATAATAGTATTTGAATTGTTTATACCATTTGACACATTTTTCCTTCAATATTAGTTGAAAAACATGTTTAAAACGTCAAAATAAATTTAACAAAATTTGGTTAAAAGAACTAAATTTACGCATTTTTAAAATTGAAAATTAAATTAGGTTAAAGTTTTGAAGATACCAAGTTTTACTTAAAAAATTTAAGTTATAGGAGAAAACATATTTAAGACTTCAATCTAATATTTGTTACCTTTTTGTTATTAGAATATACTTGAAATTTGTGGATATAGATAAATACATTACTAGGGGGCTATGATACACAGATATAATACGTCTATCGGATACGACATGTATCCGATATGCCGATATGTTTATTTTTAAAATAATAGGATACGATATGTGATATATGAATAATGAAAAATATATAATAATTCTTACAAACATAATAAATATATGATTAATGTGGGAATCCAAAATTTTCAATTAGAGACCAATTATTTTGGTAGTCAAAACCTTGTAGTTAATGTTAGTGACCAATTTAAAAATCAATTCATCATTTAAATTATTTTAATTATTAATTTAGATACCGGTTATAATTTTTTGAAACTACTTTAGTTATCAATTTGGTCACTATATAGTGACTAATTATTTTTTGTCACTAAAATTAGTTACTATTCAAAATTTTTATTGTAGTGTATTACTAACTTATAAATTAGATACTTCATTGATAAATATCGTTAGAGTATCCTAAAGTATCGGACACGATACGTGTCAGATACGGATACATGACCCAAGTTGAAGTATCGGTGCATCATAGCTAGGGGGCCATGCCCCCAACACAATTATATATATACTAGTCCTTCTACCCGTGCAACGCACGAATTTTTTTTACATGTAATAATTGTGGTAATAGCAATGGATTTTTGGATATTTAACTATCTATATGATGAGAATCTAATGTTTTTAAAAGATGTTGAAGTGTATCAATAGAATAGATCAATTTAGAATGTAATTAAAGTGGTATGTCAAGTTAATATTTGATTTCATTGAATATTATCTTCAACCACCAACAACAAAAATATGACTAATACACTACTTTGTTAATATAAGAATAAAAAAAGAATAAATTACATACCTAGAATGTCTCATTTGGTATTCAAGTTCATAAATTCCTTTTGTACACAAATTCCTTTTGTACACAACGACATCTGCAAAAAGTTGATGAAGATTACAAAAATTTTTCCAGCCAGTTCCAATCTTAACAGAATTACATCTTATGATCAATTTACATTCGACTTCTCCCCTTGGTCCGTGTAGAACAATAAATCTAAGACCACTGCTTTAAAAATAAGTGGCAAATTCTTTTTTCAAATACTGCAACAAAAAGGATAAAATATCTTATCAAGAAGCCATGTAAATAAATAATCAAAAAATAAATAAAACTAACCAAGTGGCTGGCTCGACAGTAGTATGTTGATAGTTGAACTTCAAAATGCTTTAAGTTTGAAGTATGTAGAGGACGACGGATAGAAAGATGGTTGAAGAAGTTGGCTTTCAATGTTGAGTCGCAAACACGTTTAGAGACGTGTAGTTGGAAAGACGAATTTCCAAAATATTTGAAGACAACCAATTTGTCAGACTCATCTGCATAAAAAGATATTAAATCATTGGAGTGTGAATATTCATGTTGTACGTAACATTATGAACATTCCTGTTGTAATCAACAATGGTCCACTGTGAACCAAGGTCCTTCAAATTACGTATTATGAAGAGTCGGTCGATGTGTCCAAAATCCTTCAAAGATATGGAAGTTTAGAATAAAGAAATACAAACAAAGAATACAAAGGAATGTGAAGGAATAAAAAAAATACCTGGTCTTTCAAAAACATAGTCACGAATCTGCCAAGCATTTTGCCAGATAGTATGGCTTGTGGTGTGTGCACGGATTCCATTGTTTGAGAAAAGAGTGGGTATGAAGAATAATTTCAAGAGAAAATAATGGGTCACACAACAGAAATAAGATTTGTCAGTTTGTAGTCGCCAATATATAGAAAGAGAAAACAAAAAGTCATTATTGTTGCCAATATATAGAAAGAGAAAAGGATAAGTCATTCCTTTTGGTAGAGTCCGTACTTACTGGTGAATCGTGCATCAAAATTTTTGCAATTAATTGTGAATATAAAAGTGAATAAAAAGTACGAATTAAAAGATAATAGGGTTGAAATAATAAAATAAATAAATAATTAAAATAAAAAATTTAAGATTTGTGAAGTGATTTTTTGACATAAAATAAAATATCTAAAAATATTTCAAATGTCGTAAAAAACGGAAAGTGGCAATCAGAACAGAATACAAAGAGTTGTGAAAATGTTAAAGAAAGAATCGAAAAACATTAAAAATAAAAACAAATAATGACATGAACAAAGCTGACATGCATGTGTTGGTTATCTGGAGATCAAACCTTTAAACAAAAGAAACATGATGAACAAAAGAAGATGAAAAGAAGAAAGCTTAGAAAAGAATATAAAGCATCTCCAGACTCGATCTTTTGTGGTTTAAATAAGATGTTTGTGGTTGTACTCTTGATCTGAAGAATTAAAAAACCTGAAACTTAAGATGAAGCAAAGAATCAATTACAATTCAGAATAAAACATAAAGAACCATACCTGTTCGATTGAGAAAGCAAAAAAAAAAGATATCCACAAAAGAAACATAAGATGAACGGAAAATCTCAAATACATGTGTTTGTACTCGTCAGTTGAAGCCTTTAAACAAAAGAAACATGATGAACAGAAGAACATGAATAGAAGAAAGCTCAGAAAAAAAAATATAAAGCATCTACAAACTCGATTTTTTGCGGTTTAAATCAGATGTTTGTGGTTGTACTCTTGATTTGAAGAATTAAAAAAACTGAAACTTAAGATGAAGCCAATAATCACTTACAACTCAGAAAAAAACATAAAGAACCATACATGTTTGCTTGAGAAAGCAAAAAAAAAATATCGACAAAAGAAACATAAGATGAACGGAAAATTTCATATGCATGTGTTTGTACTCTTCAGTTGAAGCCTGTAAACAAAAGAAACATGATGAACAGAAGAAGATGAACACAAGATACCTCAGAAAAAAATATAAAGCATCTCCAGACTCGGTTTTTTGCAGGTTAAAACAGATGTTTGTGGTTTTACTCTTCATTTCAAGCATTTAAACACCTGAAACATAAGATGAAGCCAAGAAACCATTAGATCTCGGTAAAAAACATAAAGAACCATACATGTTCGCTTGAGAAAGCAAGAAAAAAAAAGATCTCCACAAAAGAAAGATAAGATGAACGACAAATCTCAGATGCATGTCTTTGTAATCTAGTTGAAGCCTGTAAACAAAAGAAACATGATGAACAAAAGAAGATGAACAAAAGATAGCTCAGAAAAAAATATAAAGCATCTTCAGACTCGGTTTTTTGCGGGTTAAAACAGATGTTTGTGGTTGTACTCTTCATTTCAAGCATTTAAACACCTGAAACATAAGATGAAGCCAAGAAACCATTAGATCTAAGTAAAAGACATAAAGAACCATACCAGTTCGCTTGAGAAAGCAAAAAAAAAAAAGATCTCCACAAAAGAAACATAAGATGAACGTCAAATCTCAGATGCATGTCTTTGTAATCTTCAGTTGAAGCCTGTAAACAAAAGAAACATGATGAACAGAAGAAGATGAACAGAAGAAAGCTCAGAAAAATATATAAAGCATCTCCAGACTCGATTTTTTGCTGGTTAAAAAAGATGTTTGTGGTTATACCCTTCATTTCAAGCATTTAAACACCGGAAACATAAGATCAAGCAAAGAAACCATTAGATCTCAGTAAAAAACATAAAGAACAATACCAGTTCGCTTGAGAAAGCAAAGAAAAAAAGATATCCACAAAATAAACATAAGATGAACGGCAAATCTCAAACGCATGTCTTTGTAATCGTCAGTTGAAGCCTGTAAACAAAAGAAAAATGATGAACAGAACAAAGCTCATAAAAAAATATAAACCATCTCCATAGTCGTTTTCTTGCGATTTAAAAACAACTCGATCAAAAGAAGAAGATGAACAGAAGAAGATGTTAGAGAAGAAGCTAAGAAAGACAGAGAAACCATGATGAACGCGGAGCAACAGAGACAGAGAAAGAGAGAGAAAGAAGTGAGAAGGCGGTGGCAGAGAGAATGAGAAAGAGAGAGAAAGAAGTGAGAAGGCGGTCGCAGAGAGAATGAGAAAGAGAGAGAAAGAATTGAGAAGGCGGAAGGTGAGAAGACTGAGAAAGAGAGAGAAAGAAGTTTTAATTAAAACTTTCGTTTTTCCATTTCTTTTCCAATTTTTTTTCTACATTCAAAATGCTGAGAGATTGACACATCAGCGTTTTTACCTTTTGTAGATAAAAATTTGAATTGAGAAGTAGGTCAGATATATTATTCAATTGAAAAACTTACCTTTTGTTAGTTCCCAATCGTATATAGTATTATATATATATATATATATATATATATATATATATATATATATATATATATATATATATATATATATATATATATATATATATATATATTAATATATAATTTTAAATATATTTTTTTAAAAATTAATATTTTAATAAATTTGTATATATCTATATTTATATATAAGGAAAAGTTTTTTTAGTTGTCCACATTTATTTTTTTAATTTTATATTTTAAGTAATTTTTAAATAAAATTAATTATTTTATTAATATTATCTTTTAAATGATTATTTGTGTAATTTAATTATTTTTTTATTTGATTATTTTTTTAAACTTAATCATTATAAATAAAAATTAATTATAGTAAAATTATAAAAAAAATATTTATATTTAATTTTATAATTATAATAATAACAACAATTATTATTTTATTATTTTTTATTATCATGAAAAAAGTAAATACAATATTTTTAGGAAAATGATATTTTAATCCATCTTTTTTGACCTATTTTTAACTTAGTATTGTAATCACCGTTAGATAATCTATTTTGATTCTTTTTAGTGATGTGATGTGATGATCTAATGATGATTGAAGTGGTGAGTTAGAAGTAAATCAAAAAAAGTGGGTTAAAGTATATTGTCCATATTTTTACTAGTTTATATAAAAATTATGAGATTACTCTTTTGATTCCTATTTTCATTCAAAAATATCAAGTTGGTCTTCGATTTTTTTTGTCTCAATTTGGTTCCGATTTTTAAAAAATATGTAATTTTGTCATTTTTGTTAAATTTTTTCAATCGGATTTTTCATCGAAATTGAAATTGTGAATAAAAATGATTGTTTCATTTGTTGGTGTAATTGATTTTTGATGAAAAATCTTTCTTTTGCTTCAAAAAATTTTACGAAAAAGATCAAAATACATTAATATTTTTTAAAATCAGAAGCAAATTGAGACTTAAAAAAATTAAACAAACAACTTAATATTTTAAAAAAAAATAATCAAAAGAGTAATTTAACCAAAATTTTGACATCTCTAAAAATTTGGCTGTTGGTTGCAAGGATGGATCCAAAGTATAATTTTTTATTGTCCTTATCTCCTTCATGGTTATCGTGATTAAAACAATGATAAAATCAATGGGTGTAATTGTGAGTTCCATAAACACATCTGGGCTTTAAAGTTAGTATGTTTTCACACTATGCCTTAACTTATTAAAGTTTGTGGGGTTATGGCCTTGTGACTTAGTAGAACTTACCTTAACATGGTCACACAACAATGAGGCTGTGGTGTTCAGATGAGGAATTATATTTTTGAAGGAATGATAATAGTAGCGTATTCTTAGCATGTCAAATGATAATGATAAAGATAATGAATTCCTTCAAATTTACTTTCTCCTATTATTTTATTTGAAATTGTGGTGTTTTCTACTGTTGTCAGAATGCACCATATCTTGCAAAGGAACAAAACTTAAGCGTGATTGATGCAGTCATTGATACTTTGAGAAAAGCAGGTTATGGTGAACCAGGGGCTCCAAACGTTATGATTCAGTCCACTGATAGTTCTGTACTACTGAAATTCAAGGAGAAAACAAAGTATGAACTTGTGTACATGATTGATGAGATAGTTGGTGATATCGTTGATTCAGCTCTTTCGAATATCAAAAGATTTGCTCATTCTGTGGTTATCAAAAGGGGCTCTGTGTACCTGACAAATGATTTCTTCCTCACTGCCTCTACAAAGACCGTGCCAAAGTTAAAATCTTCTAATCTCTCAGTTTACGTACAAACATTCCACAATGAGTTTATATCTCAGGTATGGGATTTCATGTCAGATCCAACTGAGCAGATCAATACATTTGTTCAGGATGCTGGAATTGATGGTGTCATCACAGGCTTCCTTCAAACAGCCGATAGATACAGAAGTAAGTGCATACCTTTTATTTATTTATTTTTTTATTAAAAAATGTTAATTATTAGTTTTTTTTTCGATAGAGGATTTGAATTCACAACTTTTTAATTTTCGTTTTTAAATCTTCAAATCAATTTTATATATCTCAAATATTAGTGGAATAAATGGGCTGGCAACTTCTTGCATTTTTCTTCTGATTTTTACCACTAAATTAACTCTAGATTTAAGTTAAAATGTATGTTTCTTGTAATTCATTAAAGGTTTATTTTTGGCTCTTTTTGATTTTGATATTGTGTTAAATCGCTTCAGGCTTATGATTTTCATCATCCTACTGCACAGGGAACAGATGCTTAAATTTGGGTAACAGCACTCCCAATTACATGAAACCAGTTGAAATAGGTGGCCTTTTTCAACTCATAGACAAATCTTCCTTACCACCAGCTATGGCTCCAATCCCTTCCCTGATTGAAGCTAATGTTACAGAACCCCCTTTGGCTCCCTTTTCTGAAATATCCCCATCTAGCTCTATTGCTGGAGCACCAGGAGCACAACCACCACATAATGCACAGCCTAAGATTGCTGTTTGCTTCACCATGTCCTCTCTCACACTGCTTCTAGCTTCTCTTCTACTTTGAGTGGTGCAGGCTTGGTTTTTCTGGTAATAGCCATATATATTTCCACGTTTCTTTCTGGGTTAGGTAGAAACAAGCTTTTGGCTTCAGCACTGCTTCATAAATCCTAATATCGTACTTGTACCAGTAAATTATTTCCATCACACAGGAAAATATTGTTTGATAAGGTTTTGTTGCTGTTGGTAACTGTTTCTGGTATGATAAGTAAGTAAAGTTATTATTCTCATTCTCCATTCTCTTTCTGGTGCAGTAGTAAGTAACTACTGCAGGTACTTATTTTATATATGAAATCTTTTCTAGATGAGCTATTTTATCTTCCATTGTAAGATGTATTTTCATCTTTGCTAAAATCAACATAGAGTTGAAAATGTAAATTAAAATAATATAATTAGTTATTGAATTAAAGATTAATATCAGGTCATATTTTTAATAGTTATGCTTTTATATTTTAAATTTTATTATCTAAAGTTATATATATGGCAATGATGAGCTTCATTCAGATATAACAGGATAAATGACATATATGTGAAGGTGATTTGTTCACTAGATTTTTATTCTGTGCATGAATTGTTGTCGGTTGAAGATCTATTTGATTGGTTGGTAGATGATGCAACACCTGAAAATCTAGGTCTCGTTGTGAATGTTGAGTTACATGGTGAGGATGATAATTAAAACTAGTGAGTTAGAGGATTAATTCTTGATGAATAATAATTTAAATCAAGCTTCTAAGTTGATTTTAAATTACAAATTTTGTAAAATATTTATATATCATTCTAAATTCTTTACCTTTAGAGCTGTCAAAATGGGTTGGAACCAGCGAGTCAATCCGGCTCACCACGGGTTCGGGATGGGTTGGGTTGAATTTGTTATATAAATTTTAATAGGGATTAAAATAATACGGGTTAAACATGTGGTGAGTGTTGGCTCATCAACCCGCAAATAAAGGGTCACACAAGTATTTTTTTTTATTAAGTTGGGTTTTGCTTTGGGCCATGTTAGGTTGTTTTTTTACCTAATACATAGATAATTTGTATTTTTGTGATTTTTGTAAGGACCCACTAGCTCCCCTCTCTATACACTCTCTTCTTCCTTTACTTCTATCACAGAACCACACTCCACCCTGACCTATTTTCCTTCTCTCTAAACCAACTGCACAGCCCCTCTCTCAAGCTAAACTCAATTTCTTTTCCCATTCTAATCACTCCCCCTCTGTTACTGCTGCTGAAACCCAGAACCAGGAGAAGAACTCCTCCTCTAGCTGAGTCATCCTCCCCTTCCGGTAAGTCAAATTCAGTTTTCCTTAATTCTCTTCAATTCTGGAATTTTGGAGTTTGATGCCTACCAAAACCGAATTAGGGTCTTGTACTCACCCAGAGTTTTCGAATTTTAGCCCCTTAGGTTGAGGATTTGAGGTGCCCTTGTATTAGAGTCTTGCTTGTGGTGATTTTGAAAAGGTAAGGGAAGCTAACCGAAATTCTGTCCATTTGAGCCGTAAATTATGTTTTGTATGATATTGGTGTGCTGAATTGATTGCTAGAAATGCTTGTGTGAGTGTATGATCATGGTTGCCCTGAATTTGCGTTCTTGCATGTGAAAATAGTGGGATGATATGTTATTTTCGCCTAGGCAGGTGGTTCTCGCCTAAGCGAGACTATCAGAAAGATTCACCCCTGATACTGAGCGAGGTCTCGCCTAGGCGAGCTGGAGTCGCTTAAACGAGATACACTCTCGTCTAAGCGAGCCAGTTTAGCCTGAGCAAGAGTTCGCCCAGTTTTTAATCCTTGCCACTGTTTGAGTCTCGTCTAGGCGAGATAGCCTCTCCTAAGCGAGATGGCTTCTCGCCTGGGCTAGATTGCCTAGCTTAAGCGAGATTCACTGCAGTGGAGCACATCAACTTCTGTTTTAAGGGAAAAATGACATGTTTTACTATGATTTCGTGCAAGGAAGCTCTTATATGCTTGATAGATCATTATTTAATGTATTGTGTGATGAGACTAGAAGAGTATGAGTATATAGAGTGATGGTTGGAATGGAATTTCAAGGGAAATTCATGTGAGTTGTTAGTGTGTAAGGACGTGTGGAATCCATATTGGTTGGTATCCTGAAACTTCAATAATCATTCACGCTCAGATAGAGTAGAATGGATTATGTCGTTAGGAGTAGCAGGAGGTCCTAGTCTTTGGACTTGATCCAGTCCTAAACACGAAGGGGACTTACCCTGGGAACAGTCGGGTGATAACCCCTTGTGTCCAAACTCTGCAGAGTCTGGGAACTGTTGCAGGTGCAAGCCACCAAGAGCTCCAATGTTGCTTACACAATCCGGATATGGAGTCTAGAATTTTAATTATTGATCTATGTGTTATGAGTGATGTAAATGATGTTTTGCATTATCTTTCTTTTCTTTCAGTTAGCTTACCTTTTTTTTTGTGTGTTCATGTGGTTTTGCTCTTGTGCTTTCTCCTTTGCTACGATCGCCTATTGTTGGTGTGAGCAGAGCCTAGTCTAAATGATGAAGCCCCCCTTCAGAGTAGGAATTGACACCCCCTACTCACTGCTGTAGTAGTTTTGAGCCAAACTTTTGAGGAGTCTTAGCTTGACAAGTTAATTAAGCCCCTTTATGTTTTTAAGGACTCATATACTATGTATATATATAACTGTTAACTCTACTATCTGCTATGTCTGACCATGATATAATGTTTTGTTTGATAATGTGAAAAACTATTAAATGGGATGTTACAATTTTTGTTTGTATTTAGATTTAATTAAAGTTTATTTAGATTTTAATTAGAATTATAATTTAGTTTTGACTGAAAAAAATAAAAAAATAGTATTTTTTTTAATTAACTGAACTTGTGAGTCAACCTATTTAACCCATCAACCCGTGGTGAACTGGGCCAGATTCAAATTTTTTTGACTCGCTAATAAGTGAGTCGGTTTGGGTTAACTCACTAAATTATTAACCCGTGATGAGTCAAGTCGGGTTACCCGTTTTGATAGCTCTACTTACCTTAATTGCATTTATTTCAGTTAATTACCTTAACAACCATTCCATTACTCACTACTAATAGTTAACATCGATAAAAAAAAAAAAAAAACTAATAGCATTTAAAATGATATTGGTCAAATATTTTTCCGATAAAAAGAAAAACTAATGGCATTTTAAATGAAGTAGGTAAAATATTTTCTCTTTTATTCATAATTTATTGAAATAAACACATCTGAAATTTATATAATATATATAAATTATAGTTTATTGAAAATGCAACTACTTAAAGTTAACATATGTTCAAGGAGTATGAAAATGTTGGTAGAGTAAGATCACATTCTTCCTTAAGTAGTATTATATAATAAAATAGAGTTAGCTCTTAGAATTCTTGCTTGTTTGAGTTGTGATTAATTCCTCAAGTTATTTTTGATCTTTTGGAGTGAGCTATATGGTCTAATAACAACTTTTGGACTCATGTTATTTGAGAGAAGAATTTTCACTAAAAAAATGATTTTATTTAAATTTTTATTTTCTTTCAAGTTTCTCCTTACTTGAATTATGAGACGTTGTTTGAACAAAAACGCATGAAAAAAATTAAATAATCACTCAATTAAACGTCACTTTATCAACAACTTAACCATTAAATCAAACTTTAAAAAATTTCTATAATTTTAAAATAACTCAATTAGTTCAAATGGAAAACAAATCGTTAAATATTATATAACTAATGGCACATACTTAACATAACTACTTAATCCAAGATTGTTGACAACATTTAAAATGTACTAGTTGAAGAATATATATGATTCACTTGAAAGAAAATCTTATTATTTAAGCCACATTATAAAGTAGATTATTTAACATCCAATTGACACACGTATAATATGAATATAATTTTGAAAATCAAATAATAAAATAAATGAAATTGAAAAATCAATAGTAAAATTGAAGGCAATTAATAATATCAAGGTTTCCGATGAAATGACTATATGTATATTTTAAATTTAGAATGATAAAATTCCTAAAATTAAAAGTTCAGAAAAAAAAAATTGCAAAACAATACAAAGGTTTAGTCCTGAAATGTGTTAACCAATGGATTTATATTAAATTTCACAGTGGCTGTTTAATAAATATCTTAAATATAAGATACACTATTTATCTGATTTTGTATTAAAAGGAGAGAAAAGATCTCTATCATGAAAACTAAGTTCTTTTGAGACAAACTGAGAAAAAAAAATCATATTTTAAAACTTCTCCCATCATAGAAAAAAAAAATCACTATGAGACCTACAAATTAAAACAAATATCATCTAATTTGTTTTTACTGAAATTTTATGGGTTAACCTTTCGATAACTGCTTATTTCATTGATATTTATGATCGTTATATATTTATAATAACTGCACCAATCAATATATTTGTAAGTATTTTTAAGTATTATTTAACCACTTTAAACTAGTAATGTTATGGACATATTCAATCATATCTTTTAGCATATTTCCTAAATCGAATATGTACAAATTTTATGTTATACATTGAATGGAGAAACTAACAAATGAAAATAGTGCAAGATTTTAAAATAAGATTTTGCACGGGAAATACTTCCATATAAGCTAAAGTTATTTTTATTTTTTTCTCTTTAAATTCATTGTTAAGTTATAAGTTTTATTAATGTATATTATTTCTATAAAATCTTGCATAATCTTGACATATTAATTCAATGTCGATTAATAAATTTAATACTTTTATTTAATTTTGCAATTAAGTATTAGAAGAATAAATTTAGTACTCATTAATTTCTACATTTTAAATAAATTGTTATTTCTGTAAAATTTATACTTATTCTGAAAGGATATAAACTTTTCCAACAAGCTTACACCAAAACGTGCATCAAGACAGCAAACAAATTAGTTTTTTATTCATAACAACTCTTTTTAGAAAATAAATATTGCTGCATGTTATAATTTTTAAAATACTACTTTTATCAAGTAAATGTACAAATATTATGTTCAGTTTACACCATAGGCAAGTTGTAATAGTTATTAAATTAATTATTAAATGTGATAGTCCATCATATCAATTTACTCAAACCAAAAAGAGTTTAAGGGAAAAAAAACAAACCATACAATAAATCTCATTGTGCATAATCAGATTTGATAAAATTAATCGGTGTAAACATATTTTAATCTTATATATGTACCATCAATCAATTAAAAATCAATTTTAATATAATTGATAAATAATTATTATCAATATTAATAGACCGGTTAATACAAAGTTATTTGTGATTGAATAAAAAAAAACTTTACAATAGGAATAGAATTTTTAATACAATTTGTTAATGCTATTTATTTATTTATTTTTCATTTGATTTTCAACTCCACTTTTTTTTATAAATTTATACAGTTTCTTATCATAAAAGTTTACACACATATATGTATGTATTACCTTTCAATAAATTTCATTAAAAGTGAAATATTTTTGTAAACCTTATTTCAAATTTCAATTTTTTTTATTTTTTAATAATTAATGATTATGGAATAAGTTGTTAGACATTGTACAATAATAACACTAGTCCTCCCAAATTAAGTGGGTCCCACTCTGTGAATGCAACACTTCTCTCTTTTTCTGTATATAACAAGGCATAGTACTCACTTTAAGGTGGCCAAATTGCTGGACTTTTTCTCGTGCAGGTATAGTCGGAAATTCGACGGAAACTCGAACTTCGTCGTCGGAATGTGGAACTCACGCGCTATTCTCTGTTTACTCTCTCTTCTGCATTCTCTTCTTCTTCATTCGGTGCTGCCTCTGGTCTCTGCTCAAGGATCCAAAACCACCCCTTGGAACACTCTCTCCGGTTCGTCTCTCGTTTCGTTCTTCTTTCTCTTTCTTTGCTTCTGCGTTCTGAGGAAATGCATAAAAGAAATTGAAATCAGTGACATTTGTTCTTCATCGTCGAGTTCTTGTTAATTCCAAAATTAAGTGTGCATTTTGTTGCTTATGCACTTTAATTGAAACTTTGTTGGTGAGAATGGAAGTAAATGAGGCTGACGATTGAGATGTTGTTGTGCACTGTGTGCTACAAAATTGTATAGTTGTATTTGATGTTTCTGGAATTAGAGTAGGGAAGTGGGAATTAGGAATCAACTTGTTGGAGTTGATATAGCTGAGTTGTTATCGGAAAGTGATAAATCTGTTTTCGCATGCAGTTAAGGTATTAGAAATTCAAGGTGAGTTGAAAGTTTCACATTGTATACAAAATAATAAGATAAACAATATATAAGTAGAAGATTCGTAAACTTATTGTGTTAAGGGTTTTAGTTGAATGTGGTGTCAATATGTTTTCCTGTTCTTTTATATAAATTCATTCATTTATTATTGTTGAATTTCCCCAATGTCTCTCTTCAAAAAACCTAACACAAGGTTTTTGAACTGTGGTTGCATTCATATTGGTAAATTTTCTATTAAACCTTACAAGTGATGAATGGAAAGTTCCAAAGTGTGGAGCAAGTGGAAATTTGATATATTTAATACTTTTTCTATATATCTGAGTTATGAATCATCTAATATTAAGAGATTAAAAGAGAACAATTTTGTGAGTTCTTCGTATGTAACAAAGGGAAATTAATTTCCAGATCATATTTTTTTTTGTGAAATGGACTGTTTGTGAGTCGAGAAATTGAAGTCTTTGTTTGATTATAATGGAGAGGACTTCAACCATTGATAGAAGTCTAGATATAGTAAGATCTTAGAGTCTTCCTCCTCGTATAAACTAAGAAGCCACAGTTTGAATAGCATTTGATATGTATTTGAATGATTTATACACACTTTTCTTCAGTTTTAGGAAAAACTTCTGCTCTGTGCTTTGTGTCTTGAAACTCACTTGGACACTTTCTTTTGCAGGAAGTCCACCATTGGTCATAGCACGCGGTGGGTTTTCTGGGATATATCCTGATTCCAGTGATCTTGCATATAGTCTTGCTGCACAAACTAGTTTAGCAAACGTCATTGTATGGTGTGATGTGCAATTAACGAAAGATAGAGAGGGAATCTGCATTCCAAGCATCAAACTTGAAAATGCTACTGACATTGGTCATATTTCTAAATACAAAAGTAAGACTTATTCAGTTAATGGTGTACAAACCAGTGGCTATTTTTCTGTCGACTACACACTAAAGGAGCTGCTTTCGAATGTCATTTGTAAGTTCAACTTTTGTTATAGATATAATTTTATTGTTACATTACATACTTTCAGTAATTGATGGATTAACCGATTCTTTTCTTACATTGACGTTTTATAATAATTTTAGAAGTTAACAGTAAAAAACATTTTCATTTAGGTTTGTGATTCTTGTTAAGATTTACAGAAGGATCTACGAACATACAACACAGAATTCTTTTATATGAACCAAATCTAAGAACTGCTAGAGTGTAATCATCTATTCACTGAGAGTAGGACAAGCTCTGTATAGAGTCCTGTTATAGGTAAAAGAAACTCCATTACCGACTAACAAAGACTGTTGACAGCTGTCACTAACAGCTGTGTACACTCATACCCTGTCTAATACATATACACTAGCACATATTGAGAGGGTTGGCGGACATAAATGGAGAAGAAGAGCAAGACAACCATGAGGTTTACATCTGTGAATCTTGGGCTTCTGAACCTTGAAGATAGTGCTGTGCACACGTTCAGAAACTAGGTTACTCTAATTCTACTTTCCTCTCTTAGATAGGCTGCTGCACCTCACCGGAGCAACAAAACCGTAGCCCCACCACAGCTCTCACTAGGAATCTCACTCTTAGATTGTGACTTGGCCCACTGGTCCCCGTCACGGGATAACTGTGTAACCCGCAACAATTGTACAATCCGCAACACAAACAACACACCATATGAGCTAAATGGAGGTGCCAAAATAGTGTACTTGGTAATCACACTAAGAGATACTGTACGGCCAAACATTATAGTGTACGAAACTGGAACACAATATGCCTCTCAAATTTTAAACAGATAATTCCTGCTAATTTAAGGTCCATTTAATCTATACAAACCTTAAATTAAAATTATACCTATTTTGTTTGCTCTACTGTTTTTAAGCCCATGTTTGATTAGATTGTTTGCAGAAAGTAGCAAAGGTTATGCCCAGGCAACTGAGAAATTTATCACAGTGAAGTTTGTTCTTATTTCTTTTATTGATCAAGCTAATCTCTACTCATTTGGGTTATCCCCTTTTAGTCAGTTCTCTCAAGCGTGTGACCTATCTTCAATTAATTTTATGTTGATAATTATTATTTTAATAATGCAATATCTTTGCATCTTTTACATTTAAGACTAACGATTTTCACATTATAATAGATTGTTTTGTGAGTCATGTATAATGTGTAGCAGTATAAATCAAGACTTTGGAGGCCATGAGTTATAGATATACCCATATTTTGGTATTACACATAGAGCATATTATATGGGTTATGATGATGATAAACAGAACAACTAATCTTTTGATAGTTTTAAGCCAAAGTCTCTTTGTCAACCTTTATAGTGAACTGAGATTTTCAACAATGTTCTTTGAAACAGGTTACAGTTGCATACCTGTTAATTAATTGTTTATATACTTTATGTTAGACACTAGTATTATCTATACTTTACATGTCAGTTACACATGCACACACATACATACATACTAATTGATACTAATTGCTGGATACTGAACAGTGATTCAGAGAGATTATACCCGAACAAACAAGTTTGATCGCAGTAATTGTCGAATTCTTACTGTGAATGATTTGGTTAGAACGGAAGCTCCAAACCCACCAGGATTGTGGTTGAATATTCAGGTATAATGCATTTTCATCACTCAGTATTCTAGTTTTCCAGAACTAAGACCCTTCTTTTTCTGATATTTTGCAGCATGATGCATTCTATGCACAACACAATTTGAGTATGAAAAATTTTGTACTTACTGTTTCTAGAACAGTAAATGTCAGTTATATTTCATCACCTGAAGCTAGTTTCCTGAGAAGTTTAAGGGCACACGTCAACCCAAGCATAACAAAACTGGTCTTTAGGTTTCTGGAAAAAGATAAAGTAGATCCATCAACCAATCAGACTTATGGTTCGCTGTTAAAAAATTTAACATCTATCAAGACATTTGCTTCAGGAATACTTGTTCCCAAAGAGTACATATGGCCTGTAGATCCATCAAGTCTTTATATACTACCACATACATCTTTGGTCTCTGATGCGCACAAAGTGGGGCTGGAAGTCTTTGCCTCAGATTTTATGAATGATCTCTCAATCAGCTATAATTACAGTTATGACCCTGTTGCTGAGTACCTCAATTTCATTGACAACGGAAACTTCTCTGTTGATGGTGTGCTGTCTGATTTCCCTCTAACTCCATCTGAAGCTATTGGTAAGTCAAGTCTTTCTTCATTTTGTCAGAATGTCAATAATATAATGTGCATTTGAACTTATCAAATCTCCTCTACAATCATCATTTTCTTTTTCTACTGAGAAGTTGTATTTGTTCATTGCAATGGAGTTGATGAAGCTATGGTTCCTGTTACTAGGGTACTGCCGGCCTTGTGTGCTAAGCATTTTTTATGAATAACCCTAAACGAGTTTCTCAGGCATAGGGATGTCAATGGGGCGGGTAGGGTGCAGGTAAACCCTCTATCCTACCCGGGGAATAAATATTCGCCCGGTACCTGTACTCATATCTGTTGGATATACGTTATTCGGGTACCCGCATAATTTTTTAATATCTATGGGTATTCGCGGATATTTACAAGAAAAATAAAAATAAATATTTAACAACATATTTTAATCATTAGAATATAATACATAACATTCATAAATTTTAAATAAAGTCCAAATAAGTCATTTATATAGTGTTGAATGATAGTTTACAAAGAAATGAATTTTTTTTAAAACTAATTGATAAAAAAATAACTCATTCAAATTCAATATGTTAATATTTTAATCATGTTTTTTTTGTTAATTTAAATTAGAGTATAGCGACAAGTATTCACGGGTACGGATACTATCATACTCGTAATTGTTGTCCCATTAACATGCAGGTATTATACCCGTACCCGTCCCGTTAACATGCAGGTATTAAAAAATACTCGTACCCATTACCTGCGGGTATCCATCTACAATATTCATTTCATATCCTTTGCGGATTTTATCCACGGATACTCGTGGTACCTACTTAGACATTTGTGTGCTAATTTACTTTGTTAATTTCTTACTGAATTAGCAAAAATATAGATATTTTTCCGCTTAAGAATTGCATGCTATTATCTTTCCAAATTGAAGACTGATTTTTCTAAAAATTTGAATGTACTTCATTGCT